>NC_134845.1:16981206-17600206 GCF_965363235.1 Mytilus galloprovincialis | reverse complement strand
TACTGTAGTACGCCGCTAGATTAAAACTGACGAGGAAAGGTAACACACGGCCAGCGAAAGCTCTATTTATGAGAGCCCAGGTGGTCGTGTGGTCTAGCGGGACGGCTGCAGTGCAGGCGATTTGGTGTCACGATATCACAGTAGCATGGGTTCGAATCCCGGCGAGGGAGGAACCAAAAATTTGCGAAAGCAAATTTACAGATCTAACATTGTTGGGTTGATGTTTAGACGAGTTGTATATATATATATATCTGTGGGGTAAAACTGCCATAAAAAGACAAACAGATGAGGTTACCATGATTATGACTTACCCTAGGTAGACGATAGCGACGACGGGTCGGTGTGGACTGCATGCAAAGTTCGAAGTGACGTAAATTGTTAGTTACTTGGTGTAAGAGCTACAACACAGATGGCGTTATTTAGCATGAGAGATCAAACAACCATAAAAAATCAGTCAAAAGGCCAAGACTGAATCAAAGAACTTTACTTTCAGAAACTTGTAGAATACTAGAAATGAGAACAATCTTCATGCCATGAACTAGTTCTAAAATGTTGATCCAGTTCTTCATCTTCGGTTGAAATTCCAAAGGAACATAGAACATAGAACAGACCTATGATTATCTAGGATTTCCTATTAGGTAAGTGTCGTGAGGGTATATATTGAGTTTCCAAGTGTATTGTCAATTCCATATTTATGTATCTAGAGTATATGTAATGAGATTTACACACAAAAACGATGTTGTTTGGGGCTTATCTTTGGGAACAACACCATCTTTGTCATGGGTCTTTAAAGATTGACGTAGCATGGGTATTCATAGACAATTTCTGGTCCTTCATTCTAATCAGCATCAATGACATCACAGCCTTGATTCAATTGGCAAGAGTATCTATGTCTTCTTTCTCGCGTATTAAAAGGACCTCTGATGTAGTTCAAGTCCCTTCGCAGAATGATGTCAACCTCTACATTACCTGCAAGATATACTTATTTATTTTCTTTACACCTGATGAGATGGTTTCAGAGATATTAGCCAAACTCTATACATTGTATCCCTATGTTCTAGTTTAAGCCATGGCGGCAATTTCGGTTGGTCATTGGACACATTTTGTAAACTACATACCCCAATGATGATTTGGCGAAAATTGGTAAAATTGTCCCAATAGTTTCAGAGGAGAAGATTAATTGAAGCTATTAAATCAAGAGTTCCAAATGGTGAAGTTGAAATCATCTCTTCGTAAATTTTACGGACGCCATCACGAGTTGGTTGACCGTTATGGAATAACCGTTTCACAAATGATATCGGATATGTTCCTTATATCGTAACTACAATCCCCTTCCCTTTCATAAATGTGACCTACCGAATTAAGACTATTTACCGGATTTGTTATCTCATATGCAACACGACGGTTACCACATGTGGAGCAGGATCTGCTTACCCTTCCGGAGCACCTGAGATCACCCCAAGTTTTTGGTGGGGTTCGTGTGGTTTATTCTTTAGTTTTCTATGTTTTGTCAAGTGTACTATTGTTTGTCTGTTTCTCCTTTTCATTTTTAACCATGGCGTTGTCAGTTTATTTTCGATTTACGAGTTTGACTGTCCCTCTGGTATCTTTCGTCCCTCTTTTAATGTAACAGTTAATGACGACGACGGACGCCAAGTGATAAGAAAATCTCACTTTGCCCTTTGAGCCATGTAAACTAAACCTGTAGTGACCATAATTATATTCCCCAGTTCCCGTTGTGGTTCCGATTCAGAACTTAAAGGAAATGATACTGGATAGTATACTTGGTGTTTCATTATAGGGCACTTTAAGAAAACGTGTATTTAAATAACTCTGAGCTATTTCAAATCGGTAAGTCCCTAATGAAATGGCAAAATCAAAAATCAAACGAAAGGATATCAACTGCCATATTCCTTACTTGATACAGGCATTTTCTTCTGTATAAAATGGTGGATTAAAACTGGTAATTCTCTCACGTATACGGCAGCCTTAAAAGTTCATATTTATTGACAACGAAGAGGTAAAAATAGGGGTACAGCAGTCAACATTTAGATATAATCCTAAAAGCAGAGAAAAAAATGTGTAGCAAAGAAACCCTATAAGGCTTATAGACAAAGCACACACTCAAAAATAAAAGACAAGAATTCAAACATTTACAATATGTTACAGCACAATAACGGGATGTATAAGTACCGAACCACGTCAAATGAATATCATAAAAAATAGACAAATAAGTAAAAGAAATATTTAAAAAAAGAGAAATAAATGTAAGCTAAAACACATTATTTCGATGGTAAACAACGTCAGTATCCATAATCTATATTTCAATTCAATCGTGAATTGAACGTGAAGTCGATACGAAACATTCATCTTTGTACCCTTCATATAATTTTTTTGTTATACGAATGAAACGTTCGTTGACATACCCTTCCTTTAGCTCAAGACACGTTTTACAAAGTCTGAGTAGTAGTTGCCAGCTCTTGAATGCCGAATAAGATGGGGAAATGTATATCACGTGCGTAGGTTAAGTTTGTATATTGCCACTTCAGTGAGGCAAATTGATAACTTCAATAATAAAATCGTCTCTTTGGTCATGTATTATAATAGTAAGATGAGCGTGTATGTCAAATTTGAGATTGTGCAAGCCGTGTTTGTTGTTTTCTCAATTTAGGTCTTGGTGATACCCAATCAGAAAAGTTTGAATTGGTTTACGGGAATAGTCATTTTTCAATAATCTTGAACATACAAATAAGTAGAACGAAAATAAAACTCATAGAGCCCTTTAATTTCGAATGTTCGTCATAGTGCATTATTTTGTGAGGTTACTTTTCCAGGATAACAATTTAGAAAGCAAGAATGTCGTCTCCAAATGACTCAGCAGTGACGATCGAATTTTAAACGTTACGGACTATTTCAAATCAAAACTATGTCTTTCCTTTAAGCGTTTGACAGTCTATTGTATGATACTATATAGAACATGTTTTTATGTCAGATAATGTATTATGATAAGTTAGTTCTTACTACCACAGATGGTGGTAGTATGTACACTTTATAAAATATACTGTTGAAATATGTCAGGAGTGTAACGCTTTTAACCTAAGCAACACGACAGGTACCATATGTGGACCATGATCTGCCTAACCTTCCGGAGCACCTGATATCAACCCAGTTTTTTGGTGGGGTTATTGTTGCTTAGTCTTTAGCTTTCTATGTTTTCTTCTATACTGTTGTTAGTCTTTTTATTTTTAGCCATGGTGTTGTCAGTTTATTTTCTATCTATGAGTTTGACTTTCCCTTTGGTATCTTTCGTCTATCTTTTAGTGTGACATTCAAAAGAAAGCATGTGCATTCATTAATGGTATTTAATACTTGCATCTCTCATCACACTAATATGTCTTGATTATATTTCTTGTTCATTTTTGTATCTATTTACATTTTTACAGACAGCATAAGATAAGTCAACAAGTTTCTGTAAAAAATAAAATGTCCGTAAAAGGCAATGTTATGCCAGAAAATGTCTTCGTAAGTGACAACATCTTGAATGTTTTATTTCGTTTGTTAAGTATCTTAGCGAAGTTCTACAGCTGGAATACTATGGTTACACGAAGACTACCAAATTTATTTTCAATGTCATTTTTTTGGAAACGCTGTTGTTTTTTTCTTGGAATTCGGTTAACATCATTGCGGATGATCAATTACAAGCATGCCATTATTATGGCCTTCAGGCTAGTTAAATTTCAATTTAAGTTCTTAAATGTAAAGAGTAATAGTGTAGACTAGCCTTCTGTGAGAAGCTGAGGTATAAGTCAATGCATTTTTTAATCATTTTCGGCTTGTTTTTCTTCAAATAACTTGAAATTTATTAAATAGATTGAAATAAAACATTTTCAAGAGCTAAAAAATAACAATTTTCAAAGATAAATTAACTCAGCATAGTTTAAGTAAAACCAGAATTGAGATAGTATTGAGTTTTGCTGAAAGAAGTGTACATTTGTTTGTTTATATTTGTTTAAGTTGAATTTTGATCAGTATTTTTCATTTCATTATCACAGATGTTACACTGCTGACGCGTTGTATGAGTTTTCGTTATAAAGGTTTCAAATAGCTGTTGCCTTATAATACTGTCGTTAATCTGAGCATATTTTTGATGTAGGGTTTACCATATTTAGACAACAATTGAGGAGTAAACTTTTTAGACAGAAACTCCAGGGTTATGCCAAATAGAAAAGATACAGTCCTTATAAAAGGTGAACGCGTTGCAAAGAGACATATCGTATGCTCAAAGATGGAAACCTTCAAGAGTGTGGAGAGAGAAAATCCAACATTTCATAAACCGTTTAAAACCTTCGATAAAATGGTTTCAAAAAACTTTATATGCCTCAATCTTGCCAGCCACAGTGTTTATATTTGAACGCATGACTATAACATGCAGCAGAAAGTAAATGCACTGAACAGAAAGAAAAAGTTAGTTGAACATGAAGAAGTTCTACCTTATTTTTTCTAAAGAACTGTCAGACGTTTCAGTTTGTAAATACTCTGAATATCAAGCTAGAGTGTGCACAGATAGAAATTGTAACCTGTGTGGTACAAAGCATATAAAGGAATACATTATACCATTGATCACTGATAGTTATAACAATGTTTTTAAGTTTCCTTAGTGAGAAACAAGACATGAAACTAAATCAATAGGGATGGACCAAAGCAAGAAGACAACACGCTTGATGCAAGTGGAAAAGAAGGCAAGGACTGAGGATGTAGTACAAGATATTATTGAAGCTATGGAGGCCTATACAGGTCACATTTTTCGTGCTAATTTCATAACAAGGTACATACATGTTTAATTGAATCCCTATCCCTGGACCGTTGCTTTGTGGTTGTGGATTACTCTGAGATCACAGACATTTCAGCCCCAGGACGAAATTGTCTGCATACTTCACTCTAAAGCAATTTAATTTTTTCCAATATACATTGTCCTTCATTCATCTGATAGCACTGAAGAAACCCCAGTAATACGAAAATAATCCCTGTTTATATTATCCGATCACCTAGTGCACAATGATTCCGAAAAGCAGGACAAATTTAATAGATTAAAAAAAAATAATAGTTTTATTCCTGAGATCGCAAAAACTACGGTTTAAAGATTATGCACTGAAACTACATCGCTTAGAAAGACACCAGTGAAAATCTGAAAATAAGTGCCATTAACCCCAAACAACAATGGACTGACGAACTACCATTTATGCCGCAAAACGGGGAATTGAGTAGTTATAGAAATGGGAAGATGTGGTATGAGAAAACTCTCCATTCATGTCAGACTAAATTTAAAGGTAAAAATCAAAATACAGTCTTAAATACGGAACCTTGGCTCACACCGCACAGCAAGCTATTGCATGCTCCACAATGAGTTCACAGAAAAAAATAACTGCAGTCTATGTATAGAGCAAATTACTACAATACACATGCGTTTTCTCGTTTTTTGTTTAATAGAGTTTTTAAAAATAAAAACAATTATTAGTTTTAATCCTTGGGTAAAATCGCTAAAACTACGGTTTAAAGAATAAACTATATAGCTTAGAAAGATACCAGGGCAAATCTTAAAATTATGTCCTAAACATCAATGTCAATGGACTGACGACCGATTCTTCTGCAAAATGGGGAAATTGGTAGTGCTTTAAATGGGAAGTGTGGTATGAGTGCTAAAGAGACAACTCTCAATCCATGTAAGAATGTGTAAAAAGTTAACAACTATAGATCAAAGTACGGTCTTCAACACGGAACCAAACAGCAATCTATAAAAGAGGGACGAAAGATACCAGAAGGAGTGAAACTCATTGATCTTGAAATATGCTCTCGGATTAATTTGCACTTCTAGTGAGTCCAAATTAGAACCACATTTCTGTAAGGTAGAATAATCAAACTTGGCAATAATAAACCTATGTAAAACAAAATGAAAAAAAAATTGATATGCCTCGTTCGGCATTACGAGTGAAATCAGTTATAATATCCCATAGGATAATTTTTTCCTTAGGATTTAAATAAAATAATAGATATAGATTTGTAATAAGTTATTAAAGCTTCAATTCGAAATCTCATATAGTTCAACTAAAAAAATTTTAAGTGCCAATGCGTATGGTTGGTCAAATTCATGAGGAGATGGATCAGTTATTCAGTAGAATTTATGTTAAAGGTTCAAAAGAAAAGACAACAACAATCCCAAGCCTTTAGGATCTGATCAAAAGGTCTTTCACACCGCAACCTATTGCAAAGCATGTACACAATCCCTGTATGCTTTCCGGGATCAGATGGCATATCCATCCAGTGTGGCTGGGATGAAAAATCAGCATGTTTTCAAACTAACAAAGGACGGAGACGAAGTTTTCTTGGAAATGCAAGAATGGCCATTGGAGTACGCACAATACAAAACATTGGAGATAACGAATATATTACAGAATCTTGAAATTCCGGGGAAGATGGAATCAAACTTGGAAAAGATTGGTTGTATTATTCAGTTGATGAGACCAGATCTTCAAAAATTGGTCCAAAATGAAAAGTTAAACAGAGAAGATGAACTTTGGTGAATCAACTACGTATCTACTCTCGAGAAGACAAGACGCTCTACACCAAAGACTCATTTGCTACAAAATATGAGACGTTACAAGAAACCACAACATGGACAACCAGCTATGGAAGGTAATATGTTGGCTGCGATCAACAACTATATCCAGACTTTTGAAAGAAACACCGCTGTTAAGATTGTTATGCACCGACCACGGGTTTAAGTCCTCAAAACTAATTGTATTATATATTTGTGGGACATGTATGATCATGTATTTTTTAACTCCGGTCATGGAATAAAAATTATACAAACATTTGGACGAGACAAACACAATCCCCAACAGTTAAGAAATCATGTAACAAATTTAAACAAATACCATATGAGTTGTATAAATACTCTTTTCCTATTTGTGTTCACATATTATATCCCACTGACATCATTACATAATATCTTTGTTCATATATGTATGTGAATATTAAATTTGAAGCCAATTATCATGGTTATAAATATTTTTAAAAGTTTGTTTATTACATCAAATCATCAATTTAATATCAAGCTTGAATTTTGTTTGGTCATTAAGATCGCGATGCAGTTGAAATTGTTGGTATGTCATAATCTATCAGTTTGCTCTCCAAATTTGTTGATTAGTTCCAAGAAGGGCCTGCAATCCAGGTCTATCACCAGTGTCCATGAAGATGTACAGATCATGGATGTGCAAATAAGAACTGAAAAAAAATAAATACATGCAACATTAATTTAAAATGATAATGATATATGGAGATGTAAACTGTTGTATAAAAATATTTTCAATAAGCCAATACATTATTATCTATGCTTCGAAAATCTTGATTGAAACTTCCAAAAGCTTCAAAACTTGGTTAAATTGGACTCCCATTACACAAGGAATTTGCCACTTTTAGGGGATAAACTTCTTCACATAACTAATAATTAATATATTTTTCTTAATTTTTTTTTAATATAATATTATCATAACTATATTTAGTCATAAAAATAATAAAAATTGGACCAAAAGTTTGAAAGCTGTTACAATAGCAACCACAAAGTATTGTGTGGAACATGATGAATATTATGTATCTCAAAGATCAGAATATTTTTACAAATTTTAAACCAATTCTGTTGCATGTCATTTCCACATGATTTTGGTGCTCACAAAGTATGACTGAATGTTTCAAGAGATTGCGACAAGCAGTCTTCAAATACCTGCTTTTCGAGTTTGTGCAGCTAGACCTACATGTATGATAGTTGTGAAATCAGTTGTAGCTCGTCTGTCAGAAAATTGATTTTATTTGAGGCCTACTTACCCTTATGTGCCCACCTTTCATACAAATTTTACCAGAATTAAATTTTCTTTCGGGTCGCTGTTTTACTGACTACCAACATTTTTGAAGTCCTATCTTTTGATAGAATGAGCACGAATTAAAGGTATTAGTGCCAACAGCTTCTCTGCTGGATTTAAAATTGATGTAAAGTCTGCATGTTAAAGAAGAGGTACAAGATCAGTATTCTCTAAGCAAAACATTTTTTGTTCGATGAAGAGAATATTGATCAGATTTTTAGATTTGAAATGTCAAACCTCAGAATCATTTTCATCACAAGATCAAATTTATAACAACACTTTGAAACAACTTATTCAAATCTTCGAGTATTGGCAGTACACTTTGAAGTATGTACAATGTTCTAATGAACTTGAGCTGCGTTATATTTTTTCATTAAACCATAGGAGGTAGCATCACCTGAAAACATG
The DNA here is from genome assembly GCF_965363235.1 of Mytilus galloprovincialis. NCBI lineage: Eukaryota > Metazoa > Mollusca > Bivalvia > Mytilida > Mytilidae > Mytilus > Mytilus galloprovincialis. The sequence continues at coordinate 17,591,885 of NC_134845.1, read as the reverse complement.
TTCAAAGTTTGAATAAAAGGAACAAGCTCTTGATATAGACTCTGTACATCTTTGCTATAGACTCTGTACAGCATTATTAAATGAAAGCCACCTGGTTTGACATGCTTTTTTCATTGTCCTTGTTAGTAGGTTTTTGTAGGTTTAGACAGGGTCATCTTATCGACTTCTGTCTGGGCCTTCATTAAAGCTGCTAATTTGACAGGAGTGTAATGGAATATTTTCCAGATGTGCGTTATATGCTCCATTTACTTGCATTGATATACTGCACATCTACATTCGTATCAATGCATACCAAAGCAAGACGGTGACAAATACAATGGATGACAACAAGGGCAGGGTTGTCATCTTTCAATTTTTTAACAAGCCCTCCCTTTTTGCCAACCATTTCTTATGCACCATTTGTGCTGACACCAGATAAAAGATGCATTTTTGAGAACCTTTTCAATAAAAAGAAAGTTAATGTCACAAGATTTTCCATTCCAAAAGTTAACAAAACAAAGCATCTGCTCTATGGTTGATACATCTGAAGAATCATCTAGCAAGACAGGAAAACAATCTCCACCTTTGACCTTTTCTACTAGATTTTTTTCTGTTTGTAGACCTAATGTAGTGAAGATGTCACGCAGACAAGCTCTTGATCTATGCTGAAAGTATTTCATTTCAGGCATACCTATGTTTTCTAAAAGTTTTAGCAAGGTTTAAATTTTCTCGTTTGCAATTCCGTTCCTTGACCAACCAGTACAAAGCAGAAAAAGCCATAAATAAGACATTGTTGTCTACCTTACTCTTTTCCTCAATTCATTTTTAAATTTTATCACTCTACTTTTCAGCCTCAATGGCCCTTGGTGTTTTTTTATAAACAATGTGATCTATTAGTGCTGACTTCTTCATTCTCACAAACGGATTGTCTCCAATTGAGGTAGCTTTGTTTTGAGTATTGATGCTGTGGTGTTTTTTTTTGCACAGGGGACAGTACATTCCACAACCTTCAATGTAAACTAACCACCAGAATGTGGTTTTTGGGCAGAACGATATGCTTTGTCTTGCAGCCAATGATGCTGAAATTGTCCTTCTGACCAGACACACATTTAATTTCATAATTAGAAAGTGTTGTAGTTTTCTTGACAGATAATTCTATTATGAACTTTACTGGTGTCATCAAACATTGTGCTAAGGAGGAGTTTTACTGAAGAACAACTAGTTGTATTATGGCTTAGAGTGTCCTCAGATGAATGTTAGTAACAAGAGAAATCTCTGACAAACATACAACATCTGGAGTAACAGGACTAATTTGCCCAGGTTTATCTATTTCATTTGAGGGCTCCTCTAGTTTTTTCCCATCTATAGAGTAAAGTAAAGAGAAGAAATTTTAAGAACCCGTTTTGAGAACAGTAACATGAACTGAGATGAAAAAAAAACAGAAATGAAAATCAAAGAACTCAATGTGGAACAAAAAGCAAATCAAATAAAATAGCTCTGAAAAGAATAACTGAAGAATTTGAAAGTTTCCCGAAATATATAGTTTTCTTGAATTACAACCATCGAACAACCTCAAGAAAACAGTTAAATTTGATATGTAAACATTTTGCATAGGTTTATCAATTTCAACGTTTACAATGCATTGGCTGATTGGCAAAATTCACACATTTTGCTCATATCAGAAATTTATCATCGAATAACGAATAAGTTGTTTAAACTCAATATTTTTCATGCGTCAAATGCGTTTAGTAAATGTTTTGAATATAGGGGAGTATGCCTTCTTTTATTCAATTTTATTTATATGTTTTCATATTTCAGTGCATATAGATTTTTATTTGATTAAGAGAAATATGACCATTAATGACGTGTCTATTTCTTTTTGTCTCTACCAAATTCTCAAATATTTTCTGCTGGCAAATTTGAAATTTCCTTATCCTTTCTATTCCTACAGACTTACATTAATGTGTTATTCTGTTAAACATAAAATTCGTTATATTTTGTATTGTATCTTTAATAATACCTCAACACTTTACATCTTGTATAGTACAAACGCTTTATATTGGTAATACATTGAAGAAAAATCTACTCTATAATCTGAGACACAGCCTACATATATTTTATAGAATAGATTTTTTTTTAAATTTAAAGTGCATCCTTATACAATATACATAATATAACACAACTTCATTTTACTAAATCAGCAATAGTATAATATATCTGCCAGTCTTAATAGGATTATTAAACTCTTTAACAGTATTTATAGAAAAATAATAACATACAAATAAAGCTATAAAAAAACTTATGATTATTTTCGCATTGATTTGATGTATTTTGAAGTGATTTTTTTTCAATTTGCATACTAATGAATGCTGATTTATTGTCTATATACAATTTTTTTGTTTAGTATTGAAATCAATTCTAATTTTTGAGCAGACAAAATATGTATACTCATATAACCCTTAACATTTTATTATTCTTATATATATTGCAGATGGAGTTAATAAAAGATCAAACAGTAAAAGAGGTACAATGTTTTGAAATGTATTTTAATTTGATAAAACCAGCAAGTTGGCAATGAATTATAACATCTAAACCACAAGGAAACATAAAAAAAGATTGACATTAACATATCACAGTGCTCAATTTCATACAGACTAAGCAAACAAAGAAGTAAATTGTTATTAAAGGTACCAGGATTAATATTTAGTACGCCAGACGCGCGTTTCGTCTACATAAGACTCATCAGTGACGCTCTTATCAAAATATTTATAAAGCCAAACGAGTACAAAGTTGAAGAGCATTGAGGGTCCAAAATTCCAAAAAAGTTGTGCCAAATACGGCTAAGGTAATTTATGCCTAGGAAATCCTTTGTTGTTCGAAAAATTCAAAGTTTTGTAAACAGGAATTTTATAAAAATATCATTCTTAAAGTAAACACTACAATAATAAAATTATGTTAAAACCGCTATTTCTGCTATAATGATAGCTTATACCATCATCTTTACACTTCAAATATACCATGATTAATACTACTTATACATGCATTATATCCTATATCAATGCATTTTTTTTAAAATTTACACTGAAGTAGTTTCATTTGTGATATCAAAATGACTTTGATAAAGATTTTTGATGCATTTTATTTCTACAATATTGAATATAACTGACCATACACTCTTTTGCAAACTATTTAGTTATTGATAATATTCTAATAACATTATATTTTTATCCGTGTAGACGGTAAGCAACCTATATAAAAAAGGGAGACAGCTCAAGATGTACATCAAATTCAATATGCAGTAATGGAGAAGCAACTGGGAAAACATACCTTGTAATTCAAACTTTTGGAAAAATTAATTTTAAAATATGAAAATGATGACAATTTGGCTATATTATCATTCTTTGAACAATAAGTATAGATTATAACATACTATGCATATCATACATATTGGACTCCGTGGGTCACATGAACATAGACAACATAAGTGGGGATACATTAAACTTGAAATTGACAGGAACGAAATTCAGTGTTTATCCCATAACCAGAGATGGCTCAAACACGAACAATACTAGACCATATGCTCCTAAATCATGAAGCAATCATCCAGTTGAGAAAAAATGTCAAGAATCAACATATCACAAGGTCATTATCAATATAAATTTCATTTGCAAAGTTATTTATACTAACAAAAATATTCATATGTTATCTGTTTGATTAACAATTTGCAAAATAAAAAGATATACATGTATATATTATATATCGTTTGTTTTCTCTTATTTTTGAGTGTAAATTGACATTGCGATAAGACGTGTCACGGTACTTGTCTATCCCAAATTCATGTATTTGGTTTTGATGTTATATTTGTTATTCTCGTGGGATTTTGTCTGATGCTTGGTCCGTTTCTGTGTGTGTTAGTTACATTGTAGTGTTGTGTCGTTGTTCTCCTCTTATATTTATGCGTTTCCGTCAGTTTTAGTTTACCCCGATTTTGTTTTTTGTCTATGGATTTATGAGTTTGAACAGCGGTATACTACTGTTGCCTTTATTTATATAATTGCAAATGTGACAACTACCTGTCATAATATTAATATTGTAAACTAAAACAAAATATTATAAATATCTATTAGACAGCAAACTAAAATTACAATTTACAAAAATAAAGACCTGTCGCCATGCTATATTATTTGAACTAATACAATAGAAATAGGGCATTTATTATCAACAAAAAACTGGTTGTATTTCCATTACTGACGGATCTATGATATGGCCAACCAAACAATTATGAGTGTTAACTGTACCCTTATTTTTATCCTTTATGGTAACTATAACTACAAAAGACTAAAAGTCTGAAAAGACCAGTTTTAGTCTTAATTTGCATGAACTTTTACTCGACATTCTAAAAAAGTATGACTTGTGTCTTAATTTTTCTTGACAAATTCTCATTTATATTAAATTTGTATTAAATTTACTCGACATATTCTCAACATTCTGAATATTGTCTTAAAATTTCTTGACAAATTCTTGACATTTGAATACCGTCTTGAAGTTTCTCGACATATTCTCGACATTCTTATTTTTTCTCAGTAGAGCTTGACATATTCTGAACATTTTAAATTGTGTCTTAAATTTACTTGACATTTCTGAGCTCTACAAATCATAACCAATATACATGATCTAACTTTATCTTTATTTCTCTTTATATGATATACTGTTGTTTCAAGTTACACTTCTTACAACAAAAATAAAAGTTGGGCATGTAAAATAATTGAAAATTTGGATATATAAATATCTTTACAAATGCAAATATGGCTATTAAATCTAAAGTATGAAATAATTCAAATGTGGGTTTTTAAATAATTACAAATTTTGATTCCTAAATCTTATAAATTAAATGATTAAAACCAATCATACTGTAGACATATTTCATTAAACATTACTTAATGTTTATATGGTAAATAATTATTGAACCAAAATGTGGTTTAGCAAATTATGATGATATACAAATCATTCATTTAATAAAAGAACAATTTGTGTAATGTCACCTGTTGGAATACACATGGACAGGATGTTAGTGATTTACTTGTAATCAGCCATACAACTTATCAGTTGACTGACCATGCCAATACAGTTTAAAAAGTTTGTTGATAGATGAAAATAAAAATCATCATTTCGATGATGAAAAATTTAATTAAAATGAATTTTCTTCATCAAAATTATGAAGTTAATTATTTTAACATAAAAACAAATTGAATAATTCCCAAAGATTAAAAATTAATTATTTTCTCATGTATCTACTCCAGGAATAATAAGTCTGTTCACATTTCAGGCGAAATTTTATTATACTGTTGAGATAGTGTCAAGACATATGTAAGACTGTCAAGAATGTGTCGAGACATATTCAGACATTATTTAGAATGTCAAGAATATGTCAAGACATATTCAGACATTATTAAGAATGTCAAGAATATGTCAAGACATATCAAGACAAATTTAAGACAGTCAAGAATTGGTCGAGACTAATCCAGACTCTTATCAGATGATACAGGAAGTGTCTAGAAATTTAAAGACAATGTTCATACTGTCAAGACACTTGTCAAGAAAAATCAAGAACCTTATTAGAAATATTCATACTATGTCAAGAATGTTTTAAAATTATTCAGTCTAATTAAGAATGTCGAGTAAAAATTCAGGCAAATTCAGACAAAAACTGGTCTTTTCAGACTTTTTGTAGTGTATTTGTTTGCCATTTTTGAACAAGCACTATTAAAGTAAGAACTTTGCTCCCATAGTCTCAATGTAAAAAGAATCCCTACCTACCCTATTTTTAAACATGTAACAGTATACTGTTTTATTTGTCCTAAACATCTTATCACTTTTTTGAAATCTGTGCAAATTGAGATCGAACACCGTTAAAGAAATATGTCGTTCCCCTATTCTAAAATAAGAAAGAATAAGAAAGAATTCCCTACCTACCCAATACTTTCAGCATGTTACAAAAAACACAAATACTTTTGATCTATACACCTTATCTCTATTTGGAAACCTTCGCCTGTTGAACTATTGGCGTCATACAACTATATATACTTTACCTTAGCCGTATTTGGCATTTTGGGTCCTCAATACTCGTCAACTTTGAACTTGTTTGGCTTTATTACTGTTTTGATCTGAGCGTCACTAATGAGTCTTATGTAGACGAAACGCGCGTCTGGCGTATATTATAATCCTGGTACCTTTGATTACTATTCCATTCGGGCATCTGTTATTTTCTATTGTGGCGTCAACATTTACATGAAACTGCTTTGTCCAGTAAAGACGGACAAATAGCGATCAAGTGTATAGAATATGGTTCAGCAAAATTCTTTATCATAACAATTATTACAGGTACCGACAGTCTAAATTATACCAGCAATATAAAAAAAAAGAAGATGTGGTATGATTGCCAATGAGACAACTCTTCACAAGAGACCAAAATAACACAGTAATTAACTATGGCTCACCATACGGCCTTCAACAATGAGCAAAGCCCATACCGCATAATCAGCTATTAAAGGCCCCTAAATGGCAATGTTGAGCAATTCAAACGAGAAAACTAACGGCCTAATTTATGTAAAAATTGAACAAACGACAACCACTGAAGTGCAGGCTTCCGGCTTGGGATAAGCACATTCAAACAGAATGTGGCGGGGTTAAACATGTTAACGGAACCCAACCCTAGGACAGTGGTATAACAGTACACCATGAGAACGAACTATGAAAATCAGTTAAAAAAGGCAAAACTCTTCAGATAAACAAAACTACGAGTGGACGAGGACGGATACTTGTACATCCACAACAACAAAGACACTTGGTACAGATCAGGGAGTACTGACAGCTAGTTCAAAGCATCATGCATAAAAGACTAAATTATCAATCCGTACGTTAACATCCAAGATCCAATGGATTTCGTGTAAAGACGTTTTAAACAGTAAAAACATGACCTTGCGCAATGCCATTATTTATTATATTACTTATGTACCAAATAAACTTGAAATACACATGAAACCTGCGAGTAATGAAGATACATGTACATGTTCATGCATTAATTAATGTCTACTTACAATTATTCATCCTTTTTCATTATCTTGGCAATAGACCAATAGAAACCTGCGGACCTAATTCATCCTTCTTTTTTGGAGTGAACAAATCCGAAAATGCAAAAACTTGGAACAAGAATGAAACTTTGGTGAAAAAATTCTCATGAAACAAGCTGTTGCAAAATCAAATGTGGAAAAGAATAAGAAACTAACAAACATTCTGGCAGAAGAATTGCAATTACAAGCTTTTAGATGAAGGTGTACCAATAACTTCTGTACAACAACATACTGGTCATAAGTATGTGCAAAGTCTAATTATCGAAATAAATCATGTACTTCAACCAATGAATATACTGAGTCAATTCCAACTGAATATCTAACTTATCCAAAAGTACAACAAACTGGACCCGTCTTTAAGTCGCAAAAACATGTACTGCTACTAATGAAAATGAAACTGTTATGCTTATTCCAATTAAAAATCAAACTACTTTAGTGGTACAATAAACTGGACAAAATCTTGCAGATTTCTGGACAGCTCAAATAGAAATAATTTTAAAAACATAACCTCAAGTTCAAATGAAATCTTAAAAACTTTTTCCTGCTGATACTATTGTTCAAGGTGAAACTTCCAACATGTATTTTGGACATAACCCACAACTTGAAAAAGAAAATGACTCTTCCTATTCAAATTTTTGAGAAGCAAAAGAAAGTTTGTTATTGATCTAACAGTGAAGACGAATAAAAGAAAATGATTATGATTAGAGACCAATATCTCTGAATGTAGATCTGTTACTCATATATTATATGATTGCTTAAATTGAAAAGGGTCACACTGATTTCAAAACTAAAAGTCAAAAATTTTATTTTTATAAATATAATATTCACACTTAATTTAACTTGTGGAGGGGCTGCTATCGTTGTAATAATATTTCCCTGTGGATTTAATAATAATTTGAAAAAAAAATTAATCATGTCCTTATCGAATTTATAATTGAATCTGTAGCTCTTAATCTTTTAGCACAGATTGAATATACTATTTTAAAAAATACAAACAATATCAAAGGAAATTCTGTGTCTCTCCTGTTAAATTTTTAATTTGAATTTTCAAATTCTTTAAAAATAATCTTTATCGGCTTACATGATACATAGGTGACAAAAAATATTAACCGATTGGAAAATAGGTCGGAGTGGAAATTTGACATTGTGTGCTTTAAATGTGAATATTATCAAAACACTGAAAGAAATGTGAGCAGATTGTAGTCCATGGGAAACTTGGACTTCTCCAATCACAAGGAAGTGTTGTTGATAGACGAAATACATGTGTTTAGAATATGCTAGTTATCTGAATGAGAGAAAATCATTGTTAAACATGGAATATAGGGTTTAGCTTTGTAGTAGGTATCTGAATGAGAGAAAATAATTGTTTAAGAGTAGAAAATAGGGTTAAAATTTGTAGTCATCTAGCTCCATATATTCTCTGGTCTTTAAAGACCGAGAGAAATCTGATTCAGTATCTTGAAACTCTCAACGAGCTAAACGAGCATGACCAGATAGAGAAGCCAGCTTAATGAATTGTTGAATCTTTCCGAAACTCGGGGAAGCGGAACAAGATGTTCATTCATGGGCAGTACGTGAAAACCCATATTTTTCGCTTGTTCAGTGTTCGACATTTTTACACAGTACATCCATGAGTTGTGTTCAATCATAAAAATTGAAAAGAAAAAGTTTAATAATTTCTTGCAATTGAAGCGCTTTTCTGGATTTACCTTCAACAAAAACGCTAAAAGCTAAACATTTAAAATCCGAAGATGTATAAGTACCGACACCGTTGAAGAGCTATATATCAAAAATGCATAAATTAAATAGCCATATTCATCTAAAGCCAATTTTGCCTGAGGGAGTTGAAACCTCAGTTTCTAAATAATTTCAAAATTTTTAAACTGACAATTTTATTAAAGTTTGTTAGATCATTCAGTACCGAAGTACAGACTACTAAACTGATGATACCCTCGGGGACTGATAGTCCACCAGCAGAGGTAACGACCCAGTGATTTAAAAAAATAAAAAAAAACACGTTTAGATACCCTCGGGGACTGATAGTCCACCAGCAGAGGTAACGACCCAGTGATTTAAAAAAATTAAAAAAAACACGTTTAATAATTGCTTGCGTCAAGAGTGACCATGTCTGATATTGTTACTTGTTATTAATGTTCAAATAAAGTAATTACAAGAAATCAAATCAGGCTTGCAGCAGACTTTATAACAAAACAATTAAGCTGCTGAGATGAGAAATTATCAGAAACATATTTGACAGAATATGATACAAAGGTTCCATTTGATCGCGGAAAAGTAGTATGAGATCAGGAATGGAATCATAGGGATTTTCATCAGATAGACCTATCACAAAATTTGCAGCACTCCCCAACTGTCCAGGGGTTCCTTGTGGTAACTACAGGTATTTTACACTTAAAAAATGGAGAGAAGACCGCATTTACGAGGCAATAAAATGTCTCAACAAGATAGACCCCGGAATGAACTAAATACCGAGCAACACGAACCCAACCAAAAAACTTGGAGAGAAAGCAGGTGCTTTAAAATGGTTGGCTGATTCTGCTTCTGATGTGGCACATGTCATGGTGCTCATGTTGTGACAAACCCGGTTATAAGTCTAATTCGGTAGGTCAGATTTGAGGAAAGGGTACAGGTATTGTTCAACTTGTTCTTATGTTATGGTCAGATTTGTTTTATGCGTCATTCAAAGATTTACACAGAATTTTAATATTTGACATGCTATTAATTATTTTTAAAAAGTCATAGTATTCATCTGCTATACGTCTTTTCTTGTGTAACATTTCAATTTTTTTTTATTGATAATAAAGCATTTACAATGACCATTCATAATAAATTTTAACGTGATTATTCTAGACTTGGCAAATCAACAATATAACTACATTTTTTTTACTTGAGGATACCACTTTGGGAATAACTAGCAATAATGCAATTAACTATAATGACAAGTTATGTCAAGATAGAGACTGAAGGGGTTTTGGAATCAAGAAGTTGAAGAACAGCACAGTTACAAAATATATTACTATATGCAGGGTGTTTTATTCTCTTATCAACTATGAATAAAACATTAAAAAGTGTTTAACATCATTATATTTATTTTAGTAATTAGGTGAATAAGCATCATATTCAATTTTACTGTATTATAACAACAATAATTTGACTTTAATGATATCAACAGACATTGCCTTTGTTGCAGAGAGATGTGTACATCCTGTACTATGAACTATGTGAGCCCAGTTCTATCCCAGATCCAACGGTATTAATGTAAATATCCCTTAGTGATGTAACATTGAATAAACAAATCCGGGTTACAAGCGAAAACCAAGGGAAACATAAACTATGAGAGGAATACAAAGGAATAACTAATTTGTAATGCAAATTTGGAGAAATGATGGCAATCAATGCAAGACGCTCTGTAATTAAATAAAGTAATTCTAAAAATGTTTTGTATGCATATGTTAATTATATTTTGTTATTATTTTTTAGATTTGTTATGATATAACATTTCAAAAGTCTTTTATTTATTCATTAAAATACGCGTTTCCCTAAACATATTATCTTAGGAATACACAGGATATTTCTACTCTAGCTTTTACTCAGACTCTGCTGACCTATTACAAAACTTGCAACACTTCCCAACTGTCAAGGGGTAGCTACTGGTATACTACACTACAAAACTGGATACAAGACCACATTAGCGTGGCAATAAAATATTGCAACAAGATAGGCCCGAGGAAAACTAAATACTGAGCAACACGATCCCTCATCAAAAACTTGGGGTATCAGGTGCTTCAGGAGGGTAGGCAAATTCTGCTCCTTATGTGGCACATTTCATGTTGCTCATGATGTTAAAAACCCGGTCATTCAAAAAATTTACACAAAATTAATAATATTTGACATGTTGTAGGTAATTATTAAAAAAAAGTCAAGAGTATAAATCTACTGTACGTCTTTTCTTGTATAACATTTCCAAAAATTTAATGATATCAAATCATTTACAATGACTATTCATAACAAAATGTAACGTGATTATGCTAGACTTGACAAATCAACAAAATAACTAAGGCTTCCATAGTTTTGTTCAGGATACCACTTTGGGAATAACTGGCAAAAATGCAATTAACTATAATGATAGATATATCAAGATAGAGACTGAATGGGCCTAGGAATCAAGAACAGCAAATTCAATTTTACTGTTTTATATCAACTGCATTAGTTTGATTTGGATGATACAATATAAACAGGCATTGCCTTTTTTGCAGAGAGACATGTACATCCTGTATTTTAAACAATGTGACACCATTTCTATCCCAGAACCAACTGTATGTTTTGTAAATAGCCCTTAGTGATGTATCATTGAACATACATACTTTTAAGTCATGTTTAACACAATTAGTATTCATGTTTAACACTATGAATAACCATTACCAATTAAAAATGTTGTGTATGTTATAATGTTTTTGACCTGTCTGTCCATCTCCTTTTTTTTTTGCAGTCAAATATAAAATGTAGATGTGGTATGATTGTAAATGAGACAACTCTCCACAAAACTTGGTATCCTTTTTGGATGATTGCAGCTTCTCAACAAGTTATTTAAGCAGATTTATACAAGTATGTATATCTTAAATGGGCATATATAGGCATAATGAATATGAAACAAAACTGTTCATTCTCAGATCAGTGGTCAAACAGCAGTATGATCAAGACAGTTTTAAAACTTCTGGTTTTAAGTGGACCAGTCAGAAAGACCCTGAAACCCGACAGTGTTCTTTCAATATTTGAATGCTATAACCAAATAACATCATGGAGGGAACTCTTCAAACAACCAATTCTACAGAAAAATACGCATACTTTTCTTTAAAGATTGACCTTAGATGCATTGGGCCAATTTAAATCGCTTTTTGGTTTATATTTCTTGAACGTTTCCGGTCCTTATACATCTTAATCTATCACATTTTCGCTGTGAATGATGAAGGTAAACACAGAATAAAGGGCTGCGCTTTAGCGCATGATACGCCCGTTGCTCTTTTAACTTGTCTTTTATGCTTTAAATGAATTTATATGATCAACTAGAAATAGTGTGAGCCCTGTCAAATCCCCCCCCCCCCAAATAATAAATAAAAATGCACAAAAAAATTGGCACTATTAAGGCTACCTCAAATTTAACTAAGTTTGTTGTCTTTAATTTTTCATCCATACATAAAATTTTGTGAAAGTGTTATTATTGTCCCAAAATTGGAAAAATCCCCCCTTTTTTAAGCATAAAAATTCATAACACGGAAATGTAAAATCTGAAATTTATAAAAATTGAAAGGGAGCTTACATCAATAGATATAAACAATTCACCAAAGTTTCATGGACATTGGTGAAAGACTTTTTGAGTTATTGTCCGAAGTGTTAAAAATCACCCTTTTTTTTATGAATAAAGCCCCATAAATCCAAAACTTAAAATCTGAAATTAAAAAAAAACAAAAGGGAGCTTACATCAATAGATATAAACAATTCACCAAAGTTTTATGGACATTGGTGAAAGCTTTTTTGAGTTATTGTCCGAAGTGTTGAAAATCCCCCCTTTTTTATGAATAAAGCCCCATAAATCCAAAACTTAAAATCTGAAATTAAAAAAAAACAAAAGGGAGCTTACATCAATAGATATAAACAATTCACCAAAGTTTCATGGACATTGGTGAAAGCCTTTTTGAGTTATTGTCCGAAGTGTTGAAAATCCCCCCTTTTTTATGAATAAAGCCCCATAAATGCAAAACTTAAAATCTGAAATTAAAAAAAAACGAAAGGGAGCTTACGTCAATAGATATAAACAATTCACTTAAGTTTCATGGAAATTGGTGTAGGTGTTTTTGAGTTATTGTCCGAAGTGTGGACGACGGACGGACGGACGGACAGACGGACGGACAACGGTATACCATAATACGTCCCGTCCCGGGCGTATAAAAACGATTCGGACGCATGACATGTATATCGTTTTGTTTTTGTTTAGTTATAAATCGTTTATAATATTTGTTAAATATTTTAAAATAATGAATACTAGGTAAACCTGCAAAGACTAGGATCAGTGTATGTAAAGTGCGGATCCTAAAATGCCATTTTCACTGTATATGCCATAAATGTCTGATGTAGAATGAATAATAAACACACGAAAAATATTAGATTTTTGAAGAAATAAATACAATATGGTTGAAAAGATATGTTTAAAAATAAATAATACAAGTAAGACAATGTTAGAGATGTGGATGGGTTTGTATCGCGCCAAGAGCCCTCCGGGTGTGAAATATAATACCGAAATTGGTGAATATTCAGTACTTTTCACGAACAGATCGTGCAGGTGATTTAAAACTAGCAGGTACGAAGAAGGTGCAGACAAATATTAATTTCAAGACAATCATTAAGTTGTATAACGTAGAATAGGTTTTGTCATTCAGTTTGTTCATATTGAACTAAATTCCACTTTGATACTTTCTTTATGCGAGTCATGTTTACTGTCGAATAATGATACTTTACTTTCATTTTCACTGTAGGGCGATTTATTAGTATTGTATACGCGGTACATTTTCACTGTTTGAAATTTATTCATTTTTGATCTATTAAAGTCTGAATTTATTCGACTTACTCATACAAAAAAGTAAGAGAAGGTTTTGATGATGCTTACTTTGTGAAGGAAAGTTTGATTTATTTTCCAATAAATTCAATAGAAATAATATTTATTTCAAATGTATTCAATTAAATTTCTTATAATTCGTCGGCATCTATATGTGTGGTTATATTTAACCAATTCAATGACACTTCATCACTAAATACGTACATCTATAACTCAGATCGAAATGAGTCAACAGGAGATAAAAACAACGCTATTTTTCTTATCTTTTTAAAGAAAAACACTTCTTGACCAATGTCAAAAAGTAAAATCACAAAAATATTGAACTTAGAGGAAAATCAATTCGGAAAGTCCATAATCACATGGCAAAATCAAATAACAAATGGTGGAGTAAACCTGGTTTTATAGCGCTAACCCTCTCACTTTGATGACAGTCTCATCAAATTCCGTTATATTAACATTGGTGCGTTCAGTAAATAGTTATCAAAGGTACCAGGATTATAATTTAATACACCAGACGCGCGTTTCGTCTACGTAAGACTTATTAGTGAAGCTCATATCAAAATATTTATAAAGCCAAACAAGTACAAAGTTGAAGAGCATTGAGGATCCAAAATTCCAAACAGTTGTGTCAAATACGGCTAAGGCTAAACAGACACAATAAATAAAATATTAACAGAACACAAAAACATCTACAAACACATTCATTGATTTGTGTCTGAGGTCAGAAAAGTTTAAACGTCACATAGATTTGTCGTTCAATGTGCATACAAACAATTTTAAAATTTACCTAGGCAATGTCAGCATACAGGGTCAAAACGTCAAAAGTATGCAAGAATAAATTTCAGAAATAGACCCGAGATTTAAACTAGTCCAAAAGTTATATATAGAATTTATAAGAATCCACAAATAGTCAATTCCACTACGCGATTGAATGATTTTGACGTTTGTGGTTCAACGTATATTGTAATTCATAATAGAAATATATCATAATGACATTAAATAGAACAATATCATACTGACGGGATCTTTTAAAGTAGAGTCACGTTTATACATGTTATAAGAACCAAAGAAATACAAAAAGTCGCATATACAAAAAAATACCACCAAAAAAGGAAAGACAATACAAACACACTGACGAGATGTATAAGTACCGAGCCACGTCAAACGGATATCACATAAAACCGTTCAACAGTAAAAGTAATATTTATAATAGAACAAAGACAAATGAAAGAACTAAGAAACACGCTGTCAAGATGATAAACAACATCAGTACGCAGAATCTATACATCAAGACCATCGTGTATTATTTGTGAAGTTGATACGGAATATTTATCAACATGGTCTTGGTACCTTCCGATGAACTTTTTTTAGAAAAAGTACGAGACGTTCTTTGACCTACCCCTGCTTCATCAACTTTCTACTCAGACACTGATGACGATTTACAAAGTCCGTGTAGGAGCTGCCAGCTCTTGAATATCGAATAAGTTGGGAAATATATATCCCACATGCAGGTGAAGTTGGTATATTGCTACTAAGGTGGGATAAATTTATAATTTCAAAATTTAAATCGTCTCGTTTGTCATAGATTCTGCTACTGAGATGACTGTGCAAGTCAAATTCGAGATATAAGTCTAAAAATGAGGCAGAGGAAGCCGTGTCTGTTGTTTCTTTAATCTCTAGTTCTGGGGGATATATTAATGGAACCCAATCAGAAAAGTTCGGATTGTTTATGGAAAGAACATCATCAATATATCTGAAAGTGAAATTAAATATTCTGGCTTCTTTGATCCACTTGTTTTTGAAAAGTGTCTGGAGGAACTCCGATTCATATGAAAATAAGAAGAGGCGCACAGTTTGTTCCCATAGGAATGCCGACAATTTGTTGGAAAAGTCTACCTCCAAACTCAAAAAATATGTTGTCGATAAGAAACTCCAGCAAACTGACTACTTGTTCTTCTTTGTAGCATGTTTTACCTTTTGTTTGTCACTATTAACGAAATATGCCTTATGAAACCCCAAAGTAATGAATTTATAGCCTATGCTACCATTTTTATGTTGAAAGGCATTGTGAATTATTTCTTTTAGGCGATTTTTCAATTTCACATGGGGAATGGTGGTATACAGGGTTGAAAAATCAAAAGTTTTGATAGAACTAATTTCAGAAAAAGACCGAGATTTAAGATCGTCTAAAAGTTCTTTAGAATTTTTAAGAATCCACATATGGTTAATACCACTACGCGAGTAAACAGTTTCACAGTATTTCTGAAGACCCTCTTTCACTGTGGACAGAATTTTAGTCAATCTAATGGACAATTCTTTAGTGGAACATGAAGATGAGCCAGCAATATACCGTTGTTTGTACGGAAATTTATGAGGCTTTGGTATCCAATACAAACAAGGTAACTCCTCCGATTTGGAGTTCAATGTAAGGTTTATTGAAGCCATGAAGGACTTATGATTTGCTAAAATCTCATCCTTATCAAATGATATGTCTTTGTATGTGGGATTACCTGAGTGCTCCTTTATATCCAATTCTTTTACAAGACATTCGTAGTAATACGATTTACATACAAAGACAATATTATTTGATGCTTTGTCCGCAGGAACAACAACATACTTATCATGAAGAGATGATAGAAATTTCATGGCCTCTTTGTCTCTGAAAACGGACTTTGGTCGATCGTTCATACAGTTTTTCAACTTGTGAATGCGACGTTTTATCAGAGACCCGATACAATTTAGTTTTAACCCATTCTGACAAAGTGTCTAGTTCAACTTCCTTCGCTTAGCCAATGCTCTGGCGTAGTCCTCGATGGAATCCATAATTATTTTGAAGTTATGGTTCCAATTGATGTGTTGGGGTTCTCTAAACTTAGGGCCATAAAAACTCACCTTTCGGAGATTTTCGTGTTGAATTATGTTTAAATCCCCAGTTATAACATGACCAGAGGGGATGTAATTGTAAGGCGAGTGGGAACAGTCACATTTCGGAGGTTTTTTTTAGGTATTGTTCTAAGTCCAAGGTCCAATGCTTGTTTATAGTTAAATATTTTAGGTGCAAAAGTTTTGGTGTAACTGTAGGATACAATAGGAAGTGTCAGGCCTAAAATAAAATTTCATTTGTCTGGCATTGCCGCCCGACCCACTGAAAAACTTGCCGCCCAAATAATTTTATTTGCATTTCAGATTTTTTTTTTTTTGTATTAAAAAAAAATAGGAATCGTGCCGGAATTTTGATCTTATCCGTAGAGTTATTTTCCGGCTTTCAAATCACAATCGTAAAAGCGCTTGCTGTACACTGTATTGAGAGCAAACGTTTAAATGACATAGAACAGAAAAACGTCTGCCAAAAGTAATAATGTCAAAGAGGCCGGCAGTGGAAAGCATCCCCCTATGCTGCAATGCATCAGTTAAGGGAGGTGAACATTTTATCAAAAATAAGATTTCAGCTATTTTTTGGACGAAACATGGGAGAACGTTCTGACAGACCTTTAACTTTTGGAGAACTCAAATTTCATCTTTGGTAAAGCTGACACTGTTGATGTCTGCTTGACGTCGTCGCTTCATGCGATAGAAGCTTTTCACAGGGACATGACAGAACAAATATCTGTGGTTTTAACATTTGATAAATCTCTTAAATATATGAAATTTATTATTGAAAAATTTTGCCCTGAACCAGAGAACAAAGCATCTACTAGTCAAAACCAAAACGATGCATTCCAGATGATGACGGCTGAAAGGAGTAGCTTCACGAAAACACCAAAGCTAAAAGACCAAAATGGTCCCAGATTTACAGGTTAGTAGTTTTGTACCAGTAGATGCTAGCCTGGTACAAAATATAATGTAATAAAGACTAGCCTCTTGTATTATATTGAATTTACAATCCCCCCTTCTTTCTTCTTAACATGAATAAGAATTTTTAAAACAGAAAAGATAGCTGACAGGAACATATTAAACTTTATAAATGTATCTAGTGTACCAGTGATGAATAAATCTCCGCCCCCCCTCCAATTTTTTAAGAGCTCATGAATTTATCTGTATTCATGTCATGTATGTCCAGAACCCTGTTAATCAAACAAGCATTACAACCCATAATTTATTTATCTGTAAAAAGTGTCTTTTTGAATTTATCATACGTGTTAACCCATAAAAAACAAACAATTAAAGCTTTAAATCATTGTCTATTTGTACATGTTAAAAACTGAAGTCAATGAGACTGTGGCAGTGCTACACTGATAGTAGTTCAATGGCTACTTGCATCTTCTATTCCAAACAAATAGAATTCTGTACTCATTAGACACAGTCATTGAATGACTACATTCAAAAGCTTTTATAATATTGCATGACTGTTGACAATCTTCATGAACATCAAATTTGGGACACTGAAAGTAAAACTTTTAAATTCCTAAGCATCGAACACATCTGACTTTTACCTCATTTTCATAGTTTAGTAAATTCATGTTTAATAAGTTTTCATGTTTTTCAGATAGCTCTGTCAGACTTATTATTTTATTTTTTATAGGAGATGCATTGCAAGGCTAAGTGTTTGTCAGACTCCAACTTAGTCATGTTAGTTGCAATGCACAAATAGAATTTCCCTACTATTCTGCTAACAACACACGAAAGGACTTGTGCTGCAGAAGGAATACAGAGATCAAGAACTTGTAAAAAAAGTAGGGTTGAGTTGCCCGTGTGTATGCAGTGCAAGGCAGCTGGACTTGAAATCCCAAAGAGAAATCCAATAAAAAATTAGACTTTTGAAATATTAAATAGTTTGAAATGTGGAAAACATTCTGCTCTTTGAAGACTCTGTCAGAAACTTTGTATACATATACATATAATTACATTAGATGCACGTTTCATTATAATACTTTATTATGATTGGCTAACTGCACATCACGTGTTATTCCTTAAGCAATTGCATTATTCAATAAAACTTTTATTTCGTGATAACATGTGGTCCCACAATAAAGTGCAGAGGTGAATTAAATAAAAAAATTAGAAAATTCGTGTTTTCATGATCACAGCTAAAAAATGTAAGTATAAGTATTGAATGCTTCTTTTTGTAGCTTCATAGGGTTGTAAAAGCGTTGATCGTGTGCACATTTTTAGAATGAAGCGCGGAAGCGCTTCATACAAAATGTACTTCGGTGAACGCTTTTACACCCCTAATGAAGTTACAAAAAGAAGCATTCAATTCTTAAATATGTTTTATGTACCTAAAATAAACATTTGTCAGAGTTCAAAATGTTTAGTTTAAGTATAAAATAGTTTTATTTTGTTTTAAACAAGTGCTTATTGTAGATGTACATCATATGAAGGGAAACATGCAAGCATAATCTCTAGTCACTATTATTAAACTACTAGTATGCAGTGAAGTACTGTATTTTGTTTGGGAATTTAAATTGTTAAATGTTAAGACATTTTGAATGTTTTATTTCTAACACTGTCATATGCTACATTAAAGGGATAATTCGCGAATTTTTACTTATCAGCTTATTATGTCCATAATACCATAAAAAACATATTCACCAAGTTTTATTTGGATATGAACAGCAATAAAGGAGAAAATTAAGAATTATTAATTTTATTTCTTCGAACTTCCTGACTTATGTGACGTAGTTTAAGTCTTTAAGCATGCCGGGAGTGGAAATAATCTCATTTTTAATCTTAATCGTTAATCATTTTATAACGCTATTTAAAGCGCATAGACGACGTTTGGTTTAGCTATTAACCATCTAATAATTAAGATGGAACAGCGCTCAGCTTGAAAGTAGAATGTACGATTTATATTTTAATATTTTCTGAAATCATTATAGTGATACAAGTAAATCATATAAAATATTTTTTTATATTTTTTTTTCCGACGGATATTTTGAACTAACATGTATAACTGGTAGTGTTTCAAAAATGCATGTTTGTACTTTTTACCTTTTACGTCAGGCTAGTAAATATGTGCTGCTAGTACATTTGTAGTTTGCAAATACGGCCCTGCAAATACAATGTGTATTGTACTTTGACACATAGTGACTACCTGTTGAATGCGTGGTTAAATTCAAGTTAGCATTATATCTTTTGATCTTTACTCAGTGAACTTAAGCCGTCACGGTTCACTTTTCTAGGTGTGAACAACATTTCGTATGAATGATAAACGGGGGAATCGTAATATTTTCCATGAGCTCAGTTTAATTAAATATATTATTGACGCTGAATATTTTTTGTTAAAAAAAAGAAAAACTGAATTAATTTAATTGGATAAATTTATGAATAATGATGTCCTTATAAACACGAGTAAATGAACTAAAAATTCTAAATAAGAATCGGTGACCTTGAATTTTTGAAATAGATAGTAATTACCAATTGCAGTTATATAAGTGGGTCGTTCAAAGCGATCTTCTTTTTTTTTTTTTTTTTTTTTAAATATTCAGGAAGTAATGTCCTTATCAAAATCATTTAATTCTCACCACGTACTAATTCTTCAGCTATTTGAACGAAAATATCAAAAATGTTGACAGAAAATTAAAGGTCAACTTTGTCTTACTGGAAGGGAGGGAGAGCTCCAGACGTACTTACTGTCTAACAGACAAAGCAGGCTTATGGCTTATCGTCAGTCTGTGTGCTGGATCAGGAAAGGTCAACCACTTGGCAAGAAACACAAACTACCGGCTTGTGTAGTAAAAATAATTAGAAAAGAGTTTCCATCGTTGGATGGGGTATACGAATGATTCAAAGAATTTGAAAGTGACACTTCAGACTGAATAGTTCTAAAATCATTTAAACGATTTACCAATACAATTTTTCACCGAATGTTTCAGATTCATTTCATTATTTGTGTATTAATAAACCTATTTATGAATTATTTCACTTTGAGGTCTAATTTTATAGATTGCATGATGTATTAACATGAAGGTTGGGTCTACCACAGTACCACGGAGCGCTGATATGATTTGACCCGAGATCCTCCCGAGATGTTGGTGGGGTTCTTGTTGTGCAACCTAAACCAGTTTTCTATGATGTGTTTTTTATCTCTTTGTTTGTCTTTTGATCGTTTATTGGTTATTTTTTGCTATGGCGTTGTCAGTGTGTTTTTTAATACTGAATATGACTATCCGTTTTGGTACCTTCTGCCTTTTTACAAACAAGACCTTGAAACTGAATATTGGAAATGTATCATGCTACTACACAAAAAAAAAGCACTGATGGATTGTCCTAGAAGCATATTTTATGAGAATAATAATGGTCTATAAGCAGTTGCATGTATTTCATGTTTGAAGCGGTGCATTTTTTAAAATTTAATTTGACTTTTACCAAGAAATGCATTGTAGCAAAGGGGAAGAGTAATTGTGGTCTAATGTCAAATACTCGAAAATAATGGAATTTAATAGAAAAGGAAACAAATAACGGACTTTGTCAAAAATGGAGAGGGCTTTTGATACCTTTTCTCCAGACATAAATTATTTTACAATAAATCATCCTACAACAGCTTAAAAGCTTGAAATGCCAGCGATTTAGCGGGAGTGTTTTAGTGTTCTCAAAATCTTATATTGATAAAAATGACAACTCCTTCAAATAATTGAATGTGCATGTACAGGGAGACAAACGATTACCGCACGTTCTAGAGACATGCCACGAACTAAGTATCATCTTCGTGTCATAAATGCGCATGCTTGTCTCTTCACAAACGCAAATTTTCTAATAGGCAAAATATTTCGTAAATGCGCCCGCTCATATCGGAAATAGGACAAGAAAGTATGAAAGATAGTCGTCCGTAATCTCTCGGTTAAATTCTCTGGGATTTACTCCAATCAATGTTGTAAAATGATGCAGTATGTTTTTTCTTTCTTAAATTATTTATCACAACTCAAGACCGCATAACGTAAATTAAACATTTGCTAAGCAAATAAAACAAGCTGACAAAACATTATGTAAGCTATTGTGTACAAAAGCATTGGCGGATCCAGGGGGGTGGTTCCGGGTGTTGGAACCCCCGTTTTTTTTTTTTGGCCGATCAATGCATTTGAAGTGGGACATATAGTTGGAACCCTCTTTTTTAATATGGCTGGATCCGCCCCCGAAAAGTAAAATTGAAATTTGAAAAAAATCATTTTACATGGTACAGTAGTAGATAATCTTCTACACATGAATTTTGAAACAGATGTCAAAATTAATAATTTACGGTCTTATTATTTCTGTCTTTGCACATGTCAGAATTATTCAGCCTGTATATATAAATTTTAAACTCTTAATTTCATGTTTGGACGGCTTTGTGTATTTCAATCAGGTTAGGGACATACATTGTTAACAGGATGTATAATACACCTGACAGCATTTTCGATGGCCCTTTTACCTGTGCACACCTGGGTCAAACAGCTGAGAAGAGATGCATGTACCTGAATTGCGTAATGTCACCAGTTTATTAGCCCGCAGGAAGTCACTAGAATACCTGAATGTGACACTATTACATGACCTCTGGCAATAATTCTAAAGATCGTTGGTTTTCATATTAGAAGTACCCGAAATGAATAAAATCTATTACATATAAAAGATTTTTTTTTGGCAAGCATTTCGAAAAGTCTAAAGCCGCTACAGATACCTTTTAATCTCATTAAGAATATATTTATGCTTTTACAACTTCCAAATTAGTGTCCGCCCCACTAGATGTATTCCTATCTATTATCTTGTTATCATAAATTTAGGAAGAAAAAATACTCCTACTATGATTGACAATAAATCATTACAAACTTCTATAGCCTAGCTGTCGACATTTTATATCCCGAAACTGCTCAGCCTTAACTTGTAGGACTACGCAACTGTGTTGACCTAGAAGACAGCTATAAAGCATAACAAGGGGGCGGTAAGATCTATTAAGTTTCCACACGAATCGGGGAAGACATATGCTCCCATCTACCTATCACCTCTTCAACATTTTATATGGCACAATATGGAAAAGGAGAGGGGCGGGGGTAAACAGCATCTGTAATTATACTACATGTAAATAAATATAAGTCTTATTTTTAAACCATTATTATATTAAACAAATGACCCTTTAAATCAATGATGTTTTACGTAATTTTTTGTGTATACATAAGTTTTTTTTGCACCTAAAAAATATATACTTCATTGAACTTTTGAATTTACGACAGAAAGACACAGAACGTCATAATTCAGTTTCGAGTTTATTTTTCTTTAAACGAGAAAACGTAAATTACTTAATTCTTTTTTGGTTTGTTCTTGAAATATTATTTTTAAAGCAAGTTTTAAACAGAATTTGTTAAATAAATATCAATGACATCAAATAATTGTTATAAAATCAAAATGCCAAAGTGGCTAGGTACCTTAAATGGCTTCATTGTCCCTAGAAATATATATCCTTTGAATGATTGAAATCAAAAACCTTTTTATTTTTAAGGCTTGTAAAGAAGTTCATAAACTTAAAATGTAATAAATGTAATAAATAATATAATATTTGAAGATGTTTTTCCTGTATATATTCAACAATTTTTTTGTCTGTGACTTTTTATCCGTGTACTAAACTTCTACTTGTAAACAACAAAATCTGTTACTAATGCATGAATGCAGAAATACTGAACTATATTAATATTAATTAACTGACAATTTCCTTTCAACCAGGCTTGGAACGAAATAGCAATAAAAACATTCATGAGAAAAAAATCATAATTACTATCAAATTTCCATCGAAACAAGAGGCTTCAAAATGGTCTGCACACACTTTCTTGAACTTGTTGTGAGTTGGTTGGTGTTATGTTAAGGTTAATCATCCACGTCTGGTACAACTCTTTCTTTTTTGCAGGATCTGGGAAAGTGTGTAAGCTTATGCCATGTGAACTCCGAGTTGAACATCCGTACGCTTGACAAGTCATTTTGATACTGAATATATACGATATGCCATGCTTGTTTTTTTGCTTTGTGGTATTCAGATATTTTATTCAAATATACTCATCACGTGATAATTTGTATCGGAGATGCCGTCAAAATGGCGATAAGTCGAGAAGTGATAGTGGGATTTTAATTTTTATTTTAATCACTTATCTAGAAGAATTGAACAATAATTTTAATGAATATATGATTATTTATATCAAATAAACATAATATAAA
This sequence comes from Mytilus galloprovincialis, assembly GCF_965363235.1. Lineage (NCBI taxonomy): Eukaryota > Metazoa > Mollusca > Bivalvia > Mytilida > Mytilidae > Mytilus > Mytilus galloprovincialis. The sequence continues at coordinate 17,568,032 of NC_134845.1, read as the reverse complement.
ATTTTCATTTTTTTGCGAAGTTTCCCTTTAATGTGTGGTGTTTAAAACACAATACCAATCATATTTGCTTTTCATTCAGTGTCAGATTGCCAGGTTTAATAGATAGGGCTTTGATTTCAAAATTCAACTGTCTATCAGACAGATAGAAAATGTTTTTTTCATGAAAATAGAATTTGATTTTTGCTGTTTCTTATGTTGCATTAAATTTGGTTCTTTAATGTCATATCTTCCTCCTTTTTCCTGTGAAAAACCAGGCTGAAAATATAAAGCTTTTAAAATTAAAAAAAAAATCCCGACCTACCTGCTGATAGTGTGGGTCGGCAATGCCAAACAAACAATGTTTTAAGGGTGGCACCATGGGGCTTAATATGCTAAATCTGACCGTGAAGTTAGATTTTTGATCCGGTTTTAATTTGGCCCACGAGGTCCAAAATTTAACTTTTTTCAATTTAAAAAGACGAATTCTTGAGGTGTTTCGGTAAGCTAAATCCAATCATGACATGATTTTTTTTTAAATGTTTGGCCCATTTTATAAGTTTGTGGGATCCAAACTGTCTAGATTTATATTTGGGGTTCTCTAGCATGCTTTAACCGTGTATTTTAATTTGGGACTTTAGGCCAAGTTATCGAAATGGCCCACATTGAGGTCCAAAGGGCCAAACTTCCATTTTTTTTCTCATAAAAAACGAACTCTAGCTTGAATGTTGTGTTACATACTTACCCCCAACTATGCAGGGTTCGACATCTGCGGTAGTATCAAGATACGCATTACGGATAGTTTTATTTAGTTTTTGTTTGTGCTTTACATCACGTAAAAATGCAACTTCATCAGTGCATAAAACACACAGAAAAGTTCGTTAAAACAACTTGACTTACATTTTACGCTTTTATGATTTTGCATATGTCACATGCCGTCACAGCTAGTATGTACAGGAATGCGAAGATCCACACTAATGAGTTACACAAATCTGAACAGAGTGAATCAAAGTTTCAACGCGCTTCTCAATGAGCATGAAAACTGCAAGCATGGAGGGGGCAGATCTGTACTCATTGTTTCAAACAGATTAAAATCAGAAGTGGCATGGCTTACCATATGAAGAAAATAACAGGAGCTTATAATCAAACCGGCCTGTTTTGTAGTAAAACATTTCTACAAAAACAGTACTTTGATGGCCATGTCAACAAGCACCTGAACAAGAGCCATTTTTGTACAAATATAATTTGAAACAACAGTCACCAAGTTGCCAAACATGAAAACAATAACAAGTATCAGTTTGATTTATGTAAACAGGAGTTTGTAATTTCAAAGGGCTTAGCGTATCACAAAGAGATAAACATGGCAATAAAGTTCATACATGTCAATACTGTGGGAAAGCCAGTTTGTATAGACATTTAAAAAAATCAATAAAGATATAAATCTTAAAGTAATCAACTAAGTCTTTTCATTTGTTGCAAGTCCATTTATCACATTAATCTACAATACCATTCATTGCATCTTCGAAAATTTTACATCAGAAATGATTGCACATACAGTGATAATTCATCGCATCTATAGTTAAAATAGATCGCTTTTAATAATCGATATTCTATATTATGTTGCTTTTATAACACATATTGGAACTGTAATACTGTTATTGTACATTATAAAGACATATCACAATAAAAACATGTTAAAACTTAATTTCAAATCAATTATTTTTGTATTTTCGAAACGTAAACAAATACAGTTTTCTCATGATCCTTTATTCTATAATAGACATACTCGCATACGATAGTGTAAATGAACTAACTGGATTCGCACTTCATATACACTGAGGATAATGTTTTCTTTAATAGTGAAAATGTCTTTATAGAATCCAGACAAAATGGTAAAAACCTGTGTCTCGACATATAAAATGCCGAAATCTTATTGCAAGGAAACACTGGCATGGTTATGTGTCATCTTAGAAGAAACCTTAGAAATAATGTTGCATATGAAGATCCCCCAAATATTCTAGTCATGCAAGTGCTTAGGATTTAGGGGAAATAAAAACATAGGATATAAAAAGATTTTGATACAAGTTATGACCTCAGTTAAAAAAAACAGCCTGGCACGAAAATAGTTTGGTCACACATTATGCATATCTTTAAATGGAGATATTCTAGTCATATTAAGGCAATGGTAAATGGCAATATAGGGTACATTATGTAGTCGAGAATTATATACTAGAATAAGAAGTTTATAATGAATTGGCTCTCCAGACATTTCCAGGGAAGTAGTATTTATTTTGAATACAAGTCAAGGTTGAATTCGAAATTTTCATGCTTAAAAACATTATTCAAGTATTTCCCTGTATTGAAATTTAAGTATGAAGTATGTTTTTGATACCTAATATTATTACAATATTGTAAACATAGACGAAACGTTATCTAGTTTTAATATGTAATAAAATTGAGAATGGAAATGGGGAATGTGTCAAAGAGACAACAACCCGACCAACTAAAAAACAACAGCAGAGGGTCACCAACAGGTCTTCAATGTAGCACCCGGAGGCGTCCTTCAGCTGGCCCCTAAACAAATATATACTAGTTCAGTGATAATGAACGTCATACTAATTCCCAAATTGTACACAAGAAACTAAAATTAAAATAATACAAGACTAACAAAGGCCAGAGGCTCCTGACTTGGGACAGGCGCAAAAATGCGGCGGGGTAAAACATGTTTGTGAGATCTCAACCCTCCCCCTATACCTCTAACCAATGTAGAAAAGTAAACGCATAACAATACGCACATTAAAATTCAGTTCAAGAGAAGTCCGAGTCTGATGTCAGAAGATGTAACCAAAGAAAATAAACAAAATGACAATAATACATAAATAACAACAGACTACTAGCAGTTAACTGACATGCCAGATCCAGACTTCAATTAAACTGACTGAAATATTATGATTTCATCATATGAACATCAGGCACAATCCTTCCCGTTAGGGGTTTAGTATCATACCATCATAACATATATGAGAAGAACATAACCCGTGTCATGCCAACAACTGTTTTTAGAATAAATGTGTTTAGTTCCGATGCAAAGACCTCATCAGTGACTCAATATTAACGCCAAAATATGAAATCTTTAATGACTTGACAACAGTATCGTAATTATATCCCTTCTTAATAAGTCTATTCAAAGATTTTGTAAGTTTCTGAGGTGAATACTGACACCTTTGTGCTTTATAAAGAATATTTCCATAAAAAATTGGATGTGAAATACGAATACGAATGATGTCTTTATACCGATGATAAAATTTAGTAAATGTTTTGACTAGTTTGTGATATCGAAAACTCTGGTGTAATAATTTTTCAGTAATACATAAATTTCTCTCGTTAAAATCTAAAACATTGTTACATAACGGAGCGAATCGTACAAGTTGAGATATATAAACACCGTAAGATGGTGACAAGGGAAAGCCACCATCTAAAAACGGATAATTAACGATAGGAAATGAAAAATCATCCCTTTTATCATACATTTTAGTATTCAGCTTTCCATTAGTGATATAGATATCAAGATCGAGAAAAGGGCAGTGGTCATTGTTAGTATTAGCTTTATTTAAAGTAAGTTCAACAGGAAATATTTCATTAATATACATACTGAAGTCGTCATTATTGAGAGCCAAAATATCATCCAAATATCTAAAAGTATTATTAAATTTGTTTATCAGATGTTGTTTCGATGGGTCTTTGCTTATTTTTGTCATAAATTGTAACTCATAACAATACAAAAACAGGTCCGCAATAAGTGGTGCACAGTTAGTCCCCATTGGAATTCCGATAATCTGACGATATACGGAATCCCCAAAGCGAACAAAAATGTTATCTAGTAAAAATTCAAGGGCATATATAGTATCAAAGCATGTCCAATTAACATAGTTTTTTTTTGTTTATTGCTACTGAAAAATGACCTAAAAGAGTTTGAACATATATATTTACATTCTGATTTTTTGAATGCCCATTTAATTAGGTGTGTGAATTTTTTCATAATGAGAATGTGAGGCAATGTGGTATACAGGGTAGAAAAATCAAAACTTTGTTAGTCTTGTATGATTTTAAATTTTAGTTTCTTGTGTATAATTCGGAGTTTAGTATGACGTCCATTATCACTGTACTATTATGCATATTTTAAGGGCCAGCTGAAGGACACCTACGGGTGCGGGAATTCTCGCTACATTGAAGACCCATTGGTTGCCTTCGGCTGTTGTTTGCTCTATGGTCGGGTGGTTGTCGCTTTGACATATTCACCATTTCCTTTCTCAATTTTAGATTCAAAATCACCAATATAAGCATGCAATTTATCAAGTACTTCCAACGAGTTCTTGACACTCCAAAAGTAATTTATTCCACTATTTTCGAAAGCCTTATTTGAACAATGTATTATCAGGTTTTTAATTGTACCAAGTGTGCTGGTAAGAAGAATAGACAATTTAGTAGTTGAACAATGGCTTGAAGACGAAATAAATCTATATTTGGAAGGGGTTTTGTGTAGCTTCGGACGCCAATACATAGTTTGTAAAGTAATGAACTAGAGCAGTTCTCGCTCGGACACACACTCCATAATCTAGTATATTATAAGAGCATAAACCTGAAGCACGGGGAGGCACTCTACTGCCTCCACACGGCACTAAAGACAAACTCAGTAAAAAATAAAATTGAGAATGGAAATGGGGAATGTGTCAAAGAGACAACAACCCGACCAACTGAAAAACAACAGTAGAGGGTCACCAACAGGTCTTCAATGTAGCGAGAAATTCCCGCACCCGGAGGCGTCCTTCAGCTGGCCCCTAAACAAATATATACTAGTTCAGTGATAATGAACGCCATACTAATTTCCAAATTGTACACAAGTACACAAATATTTATATGAATTTACATGTTTACCTGCCGGTTAGCAACTTTGCTTAAGGTAAACTTGATAGTTGTCTCAATCATAAGTGAATGTATTTGGCCCACAGCTTGATAGCGAGCCTCCATATAATAGTGGTTGAGAATGAATCATACATGTATGTTCCGCTTCACTGTCAATCTGGCAGAATTCGATTTTATACGGATGAACATTCAAAGGGTTTAGATCAATCACATGTGTCAAAAATATGTTTGTCTACTCGAATTTGCAGATTTAACATTATTGTGTGCTGATGTTTAAGGTAATTATGAATATATCACTTTCACTGGTGATCCAATGGATGGAGTTTGTCACTTGTTCAGACGTACAATTAAAGGAAAAACAAAAAAAAAGACTTGACAATCGCACATTAGCGGCGACATTCGCAGGCAAACCCAAGGACGGAAGGACTAAGCCAGACATACGCATGCATAGAAATGCCTGACAATCGGACATAATTAGCGCGTCCTAATGGACATAATCGCAAGAACGGGCAGAAGCATAAAACGCATGGCGAATGTCCACGATCAGACATAAGGCTCACGGTCACTGTGTCAGGACATAAAGACCCAAGGAAAGTGTCGGTCCTAAGCAATGTCAAAGTGTCAGGACACAAGCGCCAAAATTGCAACACGGTTAGAGTGTCACTACCCCCGTAGCCTAGCATGGCTTAGCATGAAGGCTCCCGTTACCTATGTCGGACATACGCAGGACATACGCATAGAAATGCTTGACTTTGGGACTCAAGCAGTGACTTTCGCGGACATACACATGTCCGAAAGGACATACGCAGGAATTGGGACTTACGCACAAATGATATGGCGAATGTCAAGTGTCGGACATACACGTACGTTCATGGTGTCAGGACATACGGACATACGCGTACGGTCGGTCCCAAGCATGTCAAAATTATCGGACACAGGCATTGAAAAAATTAAAAATTGAAACACGGTTAAATTAGAGTGGTGACGGATAATTGCTAAGCCCGCCTCGACCTAAGTAGGTCGTGCCGGTCGGCAGCCCGGGTAAAGGGTGACCGGCAGTATTCTCTCCATTCTGCAATTTTAGAGACGTTATCGACATCGTCGAGGAACATCTCTTTCCTTTTGCTCCATAAAAATTGTTCGTAGTGACTGACATTACGTTATCGACGTCGTCGATAAACATCCCTGAAAATACATAGTTCTCTCCGCTTTCTGTATTTCTTTTTAAAAGCTGGTTGAAGGTTGAAGATTTTTTAAGCCCGCCTCGGCCTTGACTAGCGCTAAAGGTCCTAGTTTTAGACCGTGCCGGTCGGCAGCCCGGGATAGGTCGAATGGTGGAACACCATATCGATAAGTGGTGACCGTTGCGGTAGAACTGGCCGCTATAAAAAAATACCAACCCTGAAGGATTAGGCAGGATCCTGATTCTTTCGATAGCGTAACCCCAAGTGCCAGGGGAGATGCTATTCCGGTGGCCCATGTTTATACTTCCCCTTACAATTAAGTGGCTCTTAACTTTAAGATTAAGATTTCCACCCCATACGGTAATGTCGCTGGACCGCAGTACCAGGGGAGGTATTCGTGGGTCATTACCCGGTTTTTCTATTTATTACTACCACGGGTCTCGACGGCCGGGAAGGGACGTGGTCGGCCTGCTAGCGGACTACCACGGGTAAAGGTACGTGGACGGCCTGCTAGCGGGCTAACAGGTACGTAGACGGCCTTGCTAGCGGGCTACCGCGGGTGAAGGTACGTGGACCAGACCCGCGGTAGCCCGCTAGCAGGCCCGATGATTTTTTTTTTTCAAATGTCGAAAATTCCTTCCTGGGTGAGAACGGCCCACAAATGAGACAATACCCCTAATGCGCCTTGAAATGAGGAACACAAAAGTCACGTGTAAACAAAAAATCTCTGTGTAGTGATATTTGACACATTTCTATGATAAACAAATGACTGAGCTGAACCATTAGTGTTAATTTAGAAAATAAGGGAACACAGAATAAATGTGTAAAAACCATGGAGCTATGAAATGTGTTCAAAGTATTAAAATTTCAAAGAACTTATTGTGTTAAAATTGGGATTTTTTACCATGAGGAGCGACATCGCAAAAGGATACTCGGGGTTTGCTAAATTACGGAAAAATGAATCACACTTCGTACCCCGAAAATTTAACCACATATGTAAAAATGTCTCAGCTTCGAAACAAGCCATCAGACATATACAAGTTTACGATATGGGCTGAGCAACAGAAGAAAACGTTACCATTACGGCCTATGGAGAAACAATTGCGCATATTGCCCCAAGTAAGGGGTCGGATGGTGTAGTGGGGATCGTCGGATCGACGGGCGACCGTCCCTGCCCAGGCTGTGCCGTCTTTTAAAATTTTTTAAAATTTTGAAATCTTGGAATCCCCAGCCGTCGTGTGCAACTTCATATCATGGGAGCAGTGAAGACCCAATCTTCGCTGTCGGGATAGACGCGGTAGTAAAGGAAGGTAAGAGGCATGCACTTGCCGGTCCGATCTCTCGTCCATTCCACGGTACGTGGACGGCCTTGCTAGTGGGCTACCGCGGGTGAAGGTACGTGGACGGCCTGCTAGCGGGCTACCACGGGTCTCGACGGCGATGAAGGGACGTGGTCGGCCTGCTAGCGGGCTACCACGGGTAAAGGTACGTGGACGGCTTGCTAGCGGGCTACCACGGGTAAAGGTACGTGGACGGCCTTGCTAGAGGGCTACCGCGGGTGAAGGTACGTGGACGGCCTGCTAGCGGGCTACCACGGGTAAACCTTTACTGGGAGAATGTGTCAATCCCCAGCCGTCATGTGCAACTTCATATCATGGGAGTGTTGAGTTATAGGAGACACGAATAATAGCAAGCAAGGCCGTTTTAACTTTCTGAAGTACGGCGACGGGCATGTAGCTAGAGGTGAAGTCAAGAAGCGTAAGGCATAGGTTCAAGATCTAGAAGAAGAGAAGAAACCCTGCCCAATTTATCGACTTTGCATTTCTGCTAGGTGATCGTTAAATCTGGTAGTGATTTATTACACTGGTAGTGACTGATAAAAGCCTACCTACACGGCCAGCCGATTCCTGCTGGTCGGGTTTCGCAGGAATTGTACATCGGCACGCTAGCGGGCTACCACGGGTAAACCTTTACTGCATAAACCAGCCGTAGACCGTCCCCAGCCGGTTTGAGAAATGGTGAGGGTGCAGGTAGAGTACACGGTTATGAAGAATGAAGAACTGTCTGCTGAAAGAACTGCAAAGCTGACGGCTTACATTTCTGCTGGCCAGGATAAAAAAAATAATAAAATATAATAATAATACGGCGACGGGCATGTAGCTAGAGGTGAAGTAAAGAAGCGTAAGGCATAGGTTCAAGATCTAGAAGAAGAGAAGAAACCCTGCCCAATTTATCGACTTTGCATTTCTGCTATGTGATCGTTAAATCTGGTAGTGATTTATTACACTGGTAGTGACTGATAAAAGCCTACCTACACGGCCAGCCGATTCCTGCTGGTCGGGTTTCACAGGAATTGTACATCGGCACGCTAGCGGGCTACCACGGGTAAACCTTTACTGCATAAACCAGCCGTAGACCGTCCCCAGCCGGTTTGAGAAATGGTGAGGGTGCAGGTAGAGTACACGGTTATGAAGAATGAAGAACTGTCTGCTGAAAGAACTGCAAAGCTGACGGCTTACATTTCTGCTGGCCAGGATAAAAAAAATAATAAAATATAATAATAATACGGCGACGGGCATGTAGCTAGAGGTGAAGTCAAGAAGCGTAAGGCATAGGTTCAAGATCTAGAAGAAGAGAAGAAACCCTGCCCAATTTATCGACTTTGCATTTCTGCTATGTGATCGTTAAATCTGGTAGTGATTTATTACACTGGTAGTGACTGATAAAAGCCTGCCTACACGGCCAGCCGATTCCTGCTGGTCGGGTTTCACAGGAATTGTACATCGGCACGCTAGCGGGCTACCACGGGTAAACCTTTACTGCATAAACCAGCCGTAGACCGTCCCCAGCCGGTTTGAGAAATGGTGAGGGTGCAGGTAGAGTACACGGTTATGAAGAATGAAGAACTGTCTGCTGAAAGAACTGCAAAGCTGACGGCTTACATTTCTGCTGGCCAGGATAAAAAAAATAATAAAATATAATAATAATAGTACATATATTTATAAATCCCACATTAGTACCCTTACGTCTTGGGCATGTTTCTTCTCTTCTTCTAGTTCTGAACAAAGACAAATGAAAGAACTAAGAAACACGCTGTCAAGATGATAAACAACATCAGTACGCAGAATCTATACATCAAGACCATCGTGTATTATTTGTGAAGTTGATACGGAATATTTATCAACATGGTCTTGGTACCTTCCGATGAACTTTTTTAGAAAAAATACGAGACGTTCTTTGACATACCCCTGCTTCATCAACTTTCTACTCAGACACTGATGACGATTTACAAAGTCCGTGTAGGAGCTGCCAGCTCTTGAATATCGAATAAGTTGGGAAATATATATCCCACATGCAGGTGAAGTTGGTATATTGCTACTAAGGTGGGATAAATTTATAATTTCAAAATTTAAATCGTCTCGTTTGTCATAGATTCTGCTACTGAGATGACTGTGCAAGTCAAATTCGAGATATAAGTCTAAAAATGAGGCGGAGGAAGCCGTGTCTGTTGTTTCTTTAATCTCTAGTTCTGGGGGATATATTAATGGAACCCAATCAGAAAAGTTCGGATGGTTTATGGAAAGAACATCATCAATATATCTGAAAGTGAAATTAAATATTCTGGCTTCTTTGATCCACTTGTTTTTGAAAAGTGTCTGGAGGAACTCCGATTCATATGAAAATAAGAAGAGGCGCACAGTTTGTTCCCATAGGAATGCCGACAATTTGTTGGAAAAGTCTACCTCCAAACTCAAAAAATATGTTGTCGATAAGAAACTCCAGCAAACTGACTACTTGTTCTTCTTTGTAGCATGTTTTACCTTTTGTTTGTCACTATTAACGAAATATGCCTTATGAAATCCCAAAGTAATGAATTTATAGCGTATGCTACCATTTTTATGTTGAAAGGCATTGTGAATTATTTCTTTTAGGCGATTTTTCAATTTCACATGGGGAATGGTGGTATACAGGGTTGAAAAATCAAAAGTTTTGATAGAACTAATTTCAGAAAAAGACCGAGATTTAAGATTGTCTAAAAGTTCTTTAGAATTTTTAAGAATCCACATATGGTTAATACCACTACGCGAGTAAACAGTTTCACAGTATTTCTGAAGACCCTCTTTCACTGTGCACAGAATTTTAGTCAATCTAATGGACAATTCTTTAGTGGAACATGAAGATGAGCCAGCAATATACCGTTGTTTGTACGGAATTTTATGAGGCTTTGGTATCCAATACAAACAAGGTAACTCCTCCGATTTGGAGTTCAATGTAAGGTTTATTGAAGCCATGAAGGACTTATGATTTGCTAAAATCTCATCCTTATCAAATGATATGTCTTTGTATGTTGGATTACCTGAGTGCTCCTTTATATCCAATTCTTTTACAAGACATTCGTAGTAATACGATTTACATACAAAGACAATATTATTTGATGCTTTGTCCGCAGGAACAACATACTTATCATGAAGAGATGATAGAAATTTCATGGCCTCTTTGTCTCTGAAAACGGACTTTGGTCGATCGTTCATACAGTTTTTCAACTTGTGAATGCGACGTTTTATCAGAGACCCGATACAATTTAGTTTTAACCCATTCTGACAAAGTGTCTAGTTCAACTTCCTTCGCTTAGCCAATGCTCTGGCGTAGTCTTCGATGGAATCCATAATTATTTTGAAGTTATGGTTCCAATTGATGTGTTGTGGTTCTCTAAACTTAGGGCCATAAAAACTCACCTTTCGGAGATTTTCGTGTTGAATTATGTTTAAATCCCCAGTTATAACATGACCAGAGGGGATGTAATTGTAAGGCGAGTGGGAACAGTCACATTTCGGAGGTTTTTTTAGGTATTGTTCTAAGTCCAAGGTCCAATGCTTGTTTATAGTTAAATATTTTAGGTGCAAAAGTTTTGGTGTAACTGTAGGATACAATAGGAAGTGTCAGGCCTAAAATAAAATTTCATTTGTCTGGCATTGCCGCCCGACCCACTGAAAAACTTGCCGCCCAAATAATTTTATTTGCATTTCAGATTTTTTTTTTTTTTTTTTGTATTAAAAAAAAATCGGAATCGTGCCGGAATTTTGATCTTATCCGTAGAGTTAGTTTCCGGCTTTCAAATCACAATCGTAAAAGCGCTTGCTGTACACTGTATTGAGAGCAAACGTTTAAATGACATAGAACAGAAAAACGTCTGCCAAAAGTAATAATGTCAAAGAGGCCGGTAGTGGAAAGCATCCCCCTATGCTGCAATGCATCAGTTAAGGGAGGTGAACATTTTATCAAAAATAAGATTTCAGCTATTTTTTGGACGAAACATGGGAGAACGTTCTGACAGACCTTTAACTTTTGGAGAACTCGAATTTCATCTTTGGTAAAGCTGACACTGTTGATGTCTGCTTGACGTCGTCGCTTCATGGGATAGAAGCTTTTCACCCGGACATGACAGAACAAATATCTGTGGTTTTAACATTTGATAAATCTCTTAAATATATGAAATTTATTATTGAAAAATTTTGCCCTGAACCAGAGAACAAGGCATCTACTAGTCAAAACCAAAACGATGCATTCCAGATGATGACGGCTGAAAGGAGTAGCTTCACGAAAGCACCAAAGCTAAAAGACCAAAATGGTCCCAGATTTACAGGTTAGTAGTTTTGTACCAGTAGATGCTAGCCTGGTACAAAATATAATATAATAAAGACTAGCCTCTTGTATTATATTGAATTTACAATCCCCCCTTCTTTCTTCTTAACATGAATAAGAATTTTTAAAACAGAAAAGATAGCTGACAGGAACATATTTATAAATGTATCTAGTGTACCAGTGATGAATAAATCTCCGCCCCCCCCCCCCCTCCAATTTTTAAGAGCTCATGAATTTATCTGTATTCATGTCATGTATGTCCAGAACCCTGTTAATCAAACAAGCATTACAACCCATAATTTATTTATCTGTAAAAAGTGTCTTTTTGAATTTATCATACGTGTTAACCCATCAAAAAACAAACAATTAAAGCTTAAAATCATTGTCTATTTGTACATGTTAAAAACTGAAGTCAATGAGACTGTGGCAGTGCTACACTGATAGTAGTTCAATGGCTACTTGCATCTTCTATTCCAAACAAATAGAATTCTGTACTCATTAGACACAGTCATTGAATGACTACATTCAAAAGCTTTTATAATATTGCATGGCTGTTGACAATCTTCATGAACATCAAATTTGGGACACTGAAAGTAAAACTTTTAAATTCCTAAGCATCGAACACATCTGACTTTTACCTCATTTTCATAGTTTAGTAAATTCATGTTTAATAAGTTTTCATGTTTTTTCAGATAGCTCTGTCAGACTTATTATTTTATTTTTTATAGGAGATGCATTGCAAGGCTAAGTGTTTGTCAGACTCCAACTTAGTCATGTTAGTTGCAATGCACAAATAGAATTTCCCTACTATTCTGCTAACAACACACGAAAGGACTTGTGCTGCAGAAGGAATAGAGATCTAGAACTTGTAAAAAAATTAGGGTTGTGTTGCCCGTGTGTATGCAGTGCAAGGCAGCTGGACTTGAAATCCCAAAGAGAAATCCAATAAAAAATTAGACTTTTGAAATATTAAATAGTTTGAAATGTGGAAAACATTCTGCTCTTTGAAGACTCTGTCAGAAACTTTGTATACATATACATATAATTACATTAGATGCACGTTTCATTATAATACTTTATTATGATTGGCTAACTGCACATCACGTGTTATTCCTTAAGCAATTGCATTATTCAATAAAACTTTTATTTCGTGATAACATGTGGTCCCACAATAAAGTGCAGAGGTGAATTAAATAAAAAAATTAGAAAATTCGTGTTTTCATGATCACAGCTAAAAAAATGTAATTATAAGTATTGAATGCTTCTTTTTGTAGCTTCATAGGGTTGTAAAAGCGTTGACCGTGTGCACATTTTTAGAATGAAGCGCGGAAGCGCTTCATACAAAATGTACTTCGGTGAACGCTTTTACACCCCTAATGAAGTTACAAAAAGAAGTATTCAATTCTTAAATATGTTTTATGTACCTAAAATAAACATTTGTCAGAGTTCAAAATGTTAAGTTTAAGTATAAAATAGTTTTATTTTGTTTTAAACAAGTGCATATTGTAGATGTACATCATATGAAGGGAAACATGCAAGCATAATCTCTAGTCACTATTATTAAACTACTAGTATGCAGTGAAGTACTGTATTTTGTTTGGGAATTTAAATTGTTAAATGTTAAGACATTTTGAATGTTTTATTTCTAACACTGTCATATGCTACATTAATGTGTGGTGTTTAAAACACAATACCAATCATATTTGCTTTTCATTCAGTGTCAGATTGCCAGGTTTAATAGATAGGGCTTTGATTTCAAAATTCAACTGTCTATCAGACAGATAGAAAATGTTTTTTTCATGAAAATAGAATTTGATTTTTGCTGTTTCTTATGTTGCATTAAATTTGGTTCTTTATATCTTCCTCCTTTTTCCTGTGAAAAACCAGTCTGAAAATATAAAGCTTTTAAAATTAAAAAAAAAAAATCCCGACCTACCTGCTGATAGTGTGGGTCGGCAATGCCAAACAAACAATGTTTTAAGGGTGGCACCATGGGGCTTAATATGCTAAATCTGACCGTGAAGTTAGATTTTTGATCCGGTTTTAATTTGGCCCACGAGGTCCAAAATTTAACTTTTTTCAATTTAAAAAGACGAATTCTTGAGGTGTTTCGGTAAGCTAAATCCAATCATGACATGATTTTTTAAAATGTTTGGCCCATTTTATAAGTTTGTGGGATCCAAACTGTCTAGATTTATATTTTGGGTTCTCTAGCATGCTTTAACCGTGTATTTTAATTTGGGACTTTAGGCCAAGTTATCGAAATGGCCCACATTGAGGTCCAAAGGGCCAAACTTCCATTTTTTTTCTCATAAAAAACGAACTCTAGCTTGAATGTTGTGTTACATACTTACCCCCAACTATGCAGGGTTCGACATCTGCGGTAGTATCAAGATACGCATTACGGATAGTTTTATTTAGTTTTTGTTTGTGCTTTACATCACGTAAAAATGCAACTTCATCAGTGCATAAAACACAGACAGAAAAGTTCGTTAAAACAACTTGACTTACATTTTACGCTTTTATGATTTTGCATATGTCACATGCCGTCACAGCTAGTATGTACAGGAATGCGAAGATCCACACTAATGAGTTACACAAATCTGAACAGAGTGAATCAAAGTTTCAACGCGCTTCTCAATGAGCATGAAAACTGCAAGCATGGAGGGGGCAGATCTGTACTCATTGTTTCAAACAGATTAAAATCAGAAGTGGCATGGCTTACCATATGAAGAAAATAACAGGAGCTTATAATCAAACCGGCCTGTTTTGTAGTAAAACATTTCTACAAAAACAGTACTTTGATGGCCATGTCAACAAGCACCTGAACAAGAGCCATTTTTGTACAAACATAATTTGAAACAACAGTCACCAAGTTGCCAAACATGAAAACAATAACAAGTATCAGTTTGATTTATGTAAACAGGAGTTTGTAATTTCAAAGGGCTTAGCGTATCACAAAGAGATAAACATGGCAATAAAGTTCATACATGTCAATACTGTGGGAAAGCCAGTTTGTATAGACATTTAAAAAAATCAATAAAGATATAAATCTTAAAGTAATCAACTAAGTCTTTTCATTTGTTGCAAGTCCATTTATCACATTAATCTACAATACCATTCATTGCATCTTCGAAAATTTTACATCAGAAATGATTGCACATACAGTGATAATTCATCGCATCTATAGTTAAAATAGATCGCTTTTAATAATCGATATTCTATATTATGTTGCTTTTATAACACATATTGGAACTGTAATACTGTTATTGTACATTATAAAGACATATCACAATAAAAACATGTTAAAACTTAATTTCAAATCAATTATTTTTGTATTTTCGAAACGTAAACAAATACAGTTTTCCCATGATCCTTTATTCTATAATAGACATACTCGCATACGATAGTGTAAATGAACTAACTGGATTCGCACTTCATATACACTGAGGATAATGTTTTCTTTAATAGTGAAAAATGTCTTTATAGAATCCAGACAAAATGGTAAAAACCTGTGTCTCGACATATAAAATGCCGAAATCTTATTGCAAGGAAACACTGGCATGGTTATGTGTCAGCTTAGAATAATGCATTCGCCCGCTAGCAAGGCCGTCCACGTACCTTTACCCGTGGTAGCCCGCTAGCAAGCCGTCCACGTACCTTTACCCGTGGTAGCCCGCTAGCAGGCCGTCCACGTACCTTTACCCGTGGTAGCCCGCTAGCAGGCCGACCACGTCCCTTCCCCGCCGTCGAGACCCGTGGTAGCCCGCTAGCAGGCCGTCCACGTACCTTCACCCGCGGTAGCCCGCTAGCAAGGCCGTCCACGTACCTTTACCCGTGGTAGCCCGCTAACAAGCCGTCCACATACCTTTACCCGTGGTAGCCCGCTAGCAGGCTAACCCATCGGGTAAGGCATTGGGAAAACAAAAATAAGTCACGCTTATGTCCTGACACGAAAGGGTTAGGCTTTTGAAATTTTAGAAAAAAAAATTCAAAAGTCATGCTTATGTCCTGACACGAAAGGGTTAGGCTTAGCACAAACTGTAACCCTAGTGTATGTCCTGACAACCCTAGTTCAAACCTTCGTGAAGGTGTCGGACTTAAGCACACGGCCGACCAAGAGACCGACAGCACTGCTCCCCGGGTGTTGCCGCATGCCCACATAAGGACTGATAACCATCCATATACACGGGACTACACTAGGCAGCCACCGGACCGGGTGTCGGAATAAAGGGGCGTCTGAACCTACGGTATGTAAGTTCGGGTCCTGTGGGTCGATCAGGGTATCTACTTTGAACGGTCAATCTGATCATCGAACGTGCTCTAGACCATCGGCATTGTGCGCAAACGATTACCCCGACTCACGGCTAGAAGGCGTGGGGTATTGGGGCTTCGAAATATTGCCCGTCCGGGAAGCCCGGACTTTGAAAAAAAAAATTTGAATGGTGTCAGGCGAAAGGGACGCTAGCATCAACTTGGGATTTTGGACCTCTGAAAAAAATATCTATCTTGGGAAGAAACGACAAAGTGAAGCTGAAAAATACTCGCCTGCACTGGTAGACAAGTTTCGTCAGGTTTTATCCGACAATTATTGGTAGGAAAAAAAGTTTCGCCACAATATTGTTAACTGCTACCACCAAGAGGTCTTGGACTTCGATGGTCGTTACAAAATTGCTTTGTCAGTTTACAGCCTGGACAAACTCCCATCATAATACATGAAAACACAGGATATAATAGATGAATTTGACAGCAGACCTGCAAGAGGAACTAACATCATTACTTCATGGGGTTGAATTGTTCGGCTTCCGCCACAAAAGCTCCAAAATCTTAAGAAAACTTCAAGGTAATTAAACGTTGTTTGGTAAATATGAAGTTCTCGGGTGTGAACCTCTCCACGACATTCCAAACCTAGTACAGAATATCATAACGGAATTGCCACATCACATTAAAGACGTAGTTGTACAAAAACAATTTCAGCATTTTACAGCGACCACAATTGGTAAAAAATATCAAAGAAAAGGATCAGATGCCATATACATTTGTAAATTTGCAAACAATTTATTCCATTCAGCAACTAGATATTAACATAATGTCACTGATTAATTCTCTTACGGGTATTGTTCTGAACTGTTACAGTCCATATGGATCACGATCACCTAAAATCATCCCGAGACTTTACAACCACTGATGGCAGAGTTGTATTTGGTATTCCTTCAAAAATGACAAGACAATTCTTTGTAAGCCACTTTCATAATTCGACCAACCATGAACCAGAATCTTAGAGCATGTTCAGTTTGAAATCTATTGTGCCAGAACAAGAGGATGGCTGTTTCTGTGATTTACGGAGAGTGTCAGAAACTACAACTACATCTAATAGACAAGCAGGATAAATTGTTGGCAATGCTATTATGCGTGTAACAACTCAAAAACAGTTGGCATACAAGCAGGATTCTTTCATCGTCCTGGATTGAAGTAGAAGCAAACAGGCAAGACTTCTTCAACCACGACCAAGAACATTTTCAGCAAACCTGATTAAAAACCAGTCGGTCTATGTATCTGGTAATCTCAAAAGGATCGTAGATTTTAAGATCTGTGGCAAGGATGTGTGGTGGATTTGAGAACGCGGCAATGTCGTCTTTATGGGTAGGCCAAATGATTCACCATTTCAGGTCATCATCACTGGAAAAAGCAGTCTAATCTGTCAAATATATGGAGAATTGTTTTAGATCTTTTTAAGAATGGCTCATTATAATTGCCTTAATAAAGAAAAACTAGGTAAAATGATGGCAAACTCGAGACATTTTGAAAATGCGAAATAAATTACAGTTAGGAATCTTATAAGATAGTATTTCACGTTATTCCAGGCATTTACATGTGAGGACTTTTACACTGCGTCTGCATTGACAAAAAAGGCCCGCCATTATAAATTTTGATTGGTTGCGGGGAAACAACTTCTGTAATTTTTTTTCTTCAATTTTGCGGGAAATCCACCTCAACGTCGTTGTGTGTCAATGAATTTTACAGTACCGGTAATTACAGAAACAGTATACAAAACAGACGCATTTCGTAAAGCAATATACTGCACACAAAAAAACCTGCCAAATATACTAAAGTGGTAGGGTGACTTATTAAAAACATCACTCCAAGAAATAAAAAGCATTAGAAAAGAAAGAAATTTGCTAACCCTCGGCAAATAAGAATATGAAACAAATATTTCATACTGTCCAGTAGCGAATCTGTTTAAATAGACAAACTGTCCTGCCAAAAAAGGGAGAAAATAGTTTATTAGCCAATTTTCAAACAGCTTTAGCTAGAAACCTACAGGTTTTCTTCATGGCACATACATGTAACAGGTATAATAATAAGGGAGTACTTTTCTGAATATTGTTTTCTGAGAATGTCATGGGATACATGCACGTTCGGGGAACAAAATCATGAAAATAGAGTTGTAAGCATAGTAAATAAAATGTAGTGTCAATTTTATATATTTTAAACAGAAATGAATGTAGAAATACACTCCTGTTAGAATTAATTTTGAAAATTTGTATTCCGTTGAGTAGTGTGTGAGTAAAATGTGAGGTAATTCAGATGTTTCAAGTAACTTTTCACTCTTAATGTTATAGGATAAAGATTTACAGATTTAATTACAGAACAACATACAAATTGGTCCATTTTAAGTATAATTGTAAAAACGATTAAAAAAATGTTCTCGTGGTCATAACTCTCCACATAAAAAATTATGGTAATACTAATTACTAATATAAAAACTGCACAGATATGTTTTTTCTTCTTTATAAAGATATGAAAACCACCCATTACTAACGTGACGGTACCCAAATTGAACCTATTTTGACAGTTTTTTCAACTAAGTTTTTTTATGATCAAGACAAAAATTTCCATTTTGTGTTTATTTTGTAGCCGTATCCTTCTTTATTATAAAGGTACACCAATTTGATTTTCAATCCATAAGGAATCATAGAAAAATTGGTCTGAACTTACCTCCAAACCATCCCAGATTCTGTAATGAGGAGTACCCAAATTGCATCCATGCTTAAATTCGCATCGTCAAAAGTCGAATAACAGAGCTTTTGTTTATTTTTTTCAAATATTTTGAACAATTGGATATTTGTCCATGCTTACTCTTCATTTTTTTAAGAAATGGATACTTGAAACGTATTGTATTTGTTAATTTTAAAAAGATGACGTTTTGATGACGTCGCATGGCGACGTTTCAGTACATTTTGCTTTTTCAGTAAACACTTCATCTGTTGATAAATATTGTGAACGTTTTGTGTATATCTAAATATTTTTACCTATGTTGAAAGACGTGCATAGTATCAAATCATAAAAATACCATTTTTTTAGTCTCTAGGAAATCTTGTTAGATTTTCGCTGCTATTTTTGATAAATAGGTGCAATTTGGGTACTCGGTGCAATTTGGGTACCGTTACGTTAAGTAGGTGTTTACTTATATGGTTATTTAGTGTGCAAATGTAAGTCCTGTTACGCGAGTGTTTGAATCAAAAGTCAAACACATCAAGACTAAAATTATATGTATATACCACAGAAACTATCTTTTGCACTGGCGGATACAGAAATTTTCATAAGTGGGGGCCCACTGACTGCCTTAGAGGGGGCCCGGCCCGCTCCAGTCAAGCTTCAGTGATTCCCTATATAAGCATCCAATTTTTTTCTCAAAAAGGGGGATGGCCTGCCCCCTCTAAATCCACATCTGTTTTGTTTGTATTTTCTGGACTGTTTAGATACTTATAATTCGAATGCGAATGTAAACACAATGATTGATTACATTTTTGTTTGGGTCCAGCTCTCACCAAAAATGATTGTTAATCTAATAACGAGTCATGCATAAATAATTATATTTGCCGTGACCGAATACTGCAAATTTGTATTTGTTTGGTCTTATTGAACATGTTGAAAAAGCACCTTGGCTAACCAGACTATTTCAATGTTTGTGGGTTTTTTATTTTTCAAATCTGATTAAGTGGAAGTAAATATATAGGACTCCGAAGAGAAAAACTCGTGTCATAACATAACAATTGCAAAGACTAGTGATGTGAAAGGACAATGCATAATTCAATAAATATTTCGGATGACCTTCCTTTGTATAACAGCGTGGTGTACAATGGAGTTCTTAATATCCTTGATAACTTTAAACTTAACATCGTGACGTTTGTGTTTATAATCTTGAAATACATACAAATTTAATCAAAGGGCAGTTTAGAGGTTAAGTATTATAAAATGAAGTATGGACTAGTTAAAAATTAAGTATGTATAGCCGACGGGAAAATAAATAGACATATCTATTAATGTTGAACTTTTTCTTGAAATTTGAAACCATCCTAGAAATTAAAGCAATGTGTCAAATGAATTTGGGTTGATGAAAGGGTGATTCTGGACTTAGGAAACAAATCAAAAGATCAATGAGTTTTGGAATCAAATTACAGTGGAGGTGAATTATCAGTTGTCTGCAGCAGAAATCAGAATCAATAACAGCTATATGTGTCTTAGGGCAAAAGAGAAACGCTCTAATACTCCGAGAAGAAAATTTGCAAGACAAGAGGCGGAACCTTAAAGACAACAGTAGTATACCGCTGTTCAAACGCCATAAATCGACCGAGAGAAAACAAATCCAGGTTACAAACTAAAACCGAAGGAAACATATTATTTGTAAGAGGAAAACAACGAAACAGCAGAAAACTAAATTGCAACATACATAGAGATAACTAAAAGCTACAGTAGTATATAAACTCATCATAGATACCAGGACTAAATTTTGTATATACGCCAGACGCGCGTTTCGTCTAAAAAAAGACTCATCAGTGACGCTCGAATCCAACAAAGTTAAAAAGACCAAATAAAGTACGAAGTTGAAGAGCATTGAGGACCAAAATTCCTAAAAGTTTTGCCAAATCCAGCTAAGGTAATCTATGCGTGAGGTAGAAAAGCCTTAGTATTTCAAAAATTCTAAATTTTCTAAACTGTTAATTTATAAATATAACCATATAAAATGATAAGTCATGCCAGCACAAAAAGTGCTGACTACTGGGCTGGTGATACCCTCGGGGAAAAAAACTCCACCAGCAGTGGCATCGACCCAGTGATTGTAAATAAAATCTCATAGATACCAGGACTAAATTTTGTATATACGCCAGACGCGCGTTTCGTCTACAAAAGACTCGTTAGTGACGCTTGAATCCAAAAAAGTTCAAGAGGCCAAATAAAGTACGAAGTTAAAAGGCATTGAGGACCACTGTTAGAAATTAATAAATCGATTAAGAAAAATTCATAAATCGATTGAGAATAAAAAAAAAAAAAAAAAATCTGGGTACAAACGAAAACGGAGGGAAACACATCACATATTAGAGGAGAAGTAACATAAACACAACACTAAAATGTAACACTCACAGAAAGGAACTATTAGTTAACAAGTCTTATTCCTTACTTGGTACAGGAAATTTTGAGAAAAAATGGTTGGTTGAACCTTGTTATTTGAACATCTACCAGTTAGCTTTGTACTGCCGAGGAAAATATCGTGAATGAAATGAAGGATAGTGCCTCATTCAGTGGAGTTGGTGGCATAGAAACAAATATCCCCTGTAATGGTATATATATTATTTAATTTATATAAACTTCTTTTTTATTTTTGCCTATAAACTGTTTTTATAACCTATAAATGTAGAAATAAGTTTACGATAACGATTGTCTGCTTTGACAGAAGGATGTCCCATAGAATAAAGAAAAGTAACAAAAATCTCTAACTGGGAAATAGTTTAAAACGGAAAGTCCGTAATCAAATGGCAAAATAAAAAAACATCAAACGAATAAAAGACAACTGTCATATTTTTTTTTTTGGTACAGGCATTTTTTAATGTATTAAGGTAGATTCATGGTATACCGCCATCTTGGATTGAACAATCACAGTAAAAAATCGGTCTAGTTATTTGCCCAAATCTGCAAATTTGGAGACAGATTTGCAATTTAAAGGTTAAAGTGTTTAATGACTTGGTAATGTAATGTATTATTGAAAATATTTAATCAAATATCACTTTTTTTTCTTTTAGAATCATTTTTTTCAAATGAGCCATTTAAGAGAAGATAACTCTTTTAGTAAAAAAATTATACTGTACTGATAGAGATTTTTTTTTATACCCCCGCTTTAAAAAAGGGGGGGGGGTATACTGTTTTACCTCTGTCTGTCCGTCAGTCCGTCCGTCAGTCCGTCCGTCCGTCCGTCAGTCAGTCCGTCCCATGAAACTTTCGTCACATTTTTCTCAGGAACTACACATCCACCCTTTCTGTAATTTGGTATCAACATTTATATATGTTAGCCATACCGTGTGATGCGTTTTCAGATTTATCACTTGACAACTTCCTGTTTACCGAACACTTGTATGATTTTACACATGATAGCCAAGTTGAAAATTTTCGTCACATTTTTCTCAGGAACTACAATACAAGGATTTCTGAAATTTGGTTTCAGGGTTTATCTAAGTCAGCTATACCGTGTGATGCGTTTTCAGATTTATCACTTGACAACTTCCTGTTTACCGAACACTTGTATGATTTTACACATGATAGCCAAGTTGAAAATTTTCGTCACATTTTTCTCAGGAACTACACATCCACCCTTTCTGTAATTTGGTATCAACATTTATATATGTCAGCCATACCGTGTGATGCGTTTTCAGATTCATCACTAGACAACTTCCTGTTTACCGAACACTTGTATGATTTTACACATGACAGCCAAGTTGAAAATTTTCGTCACATTTTTCTCAGGAACTACAATACAAGGATTTCTGAAATTTGGTTTCAGGATTTATATAAGTCAGCTATACCGTGTGATGCGTTTTCAGATTCATCACTCGACAACTTCCTGTTTACCGAACACTTGCATATTTTTACACTATTAATATTATCCACTTGCGGCGGGGGTATCACCAGTGAGCAGTAGCTCGCAGTTTCACTTGTTCTTTTTACTTGTAGCAAGAATACAAGTTCGGTGTAACCATTTTTTAGCTCACCTGGCCTAAAGGGCCAAGTGAGCTTTTCTCATCAATTGGCGACCGTCGTCCGGCATCGTTAACTTTTACAAAAATCTTCTACTCTGAAACTACTGGGCCAAATTTAAACAAACTTGACCACACTCATCATTAGGGTATCTAGTTTAAACAATGTGTTTGGTGACCTGGCCAACCAAGATTTACAAACAAGTCAACATGACCGAAATGGTCATTTGACCCCTTCATGAGTTATTGCCCTTTATAGTCAATTTTTTAACCATTTTTTGTAAATCTTAGTTAGTTATTATTTTGACCAATTTTTTGTAAATTTTTGTAATTTGTCAGAATGGGTTAAAACTATCAGGTCTGATAAAGCGTCGCGTTCACAAGTTGAAAAACTGTGTGAACGATCGACCAAAGTCCGTTTTCAGAGACAAAGAGGCCATGAAATGTCTATCAACTCTTCATAAGTATGTTGTTGTTCCTGCGGACAAAGCTTCAAATAATATTGTCTTTGTATGTAAATCGTATTACTACGAATGTCTTGTAAAAGAATTGGGTATAAAGGAGCACTCAGGTAATCACACATACAAAGACATATCATTTGACAAGGATGAGATTTTAGCAAATCATAAGTCCTTCATGGCTTCAATAAACATTGCATTGAACACCAAATCGGAGGACTTACCTTGTTTGTATTGGATACCAAAGCTTCATAAAATTCCGTACAAACAACGGTATATTGCTGGCTCATCTTCATGTTCTACTAAAGAATTGTCCATTAGATTGACTAAAATTCTGTCCGCAGTGAAAGAGGGTCTTCAAAAATACTGTGAAACTGTTTACTCGCGTAGTGGTATTAACCATATGTGGATTCTTAAAAATTCTAAAGAACTTCTAGACAATTTTAAATCTCGGTCTTTTTCTGAAATTAGTTCCATCAAAACTTTTGATTTTTCAACCCTGTATACCACCATTCCCCATGTGAAATTGAAAAATCGCATAAAAGAAATAATCCACAATGCCTTTCAACATAAAAATGGTAGCATACGCTATAAATTTATTACTTTGGGATTTCATAAGGCATATTTCGTAAATAGTGACAAACAAAAAGGTAAAATATGCTACACAGAAGAACAAGTGGTCAGTATGCTGGAGTTTCTAATTATCGACAACATATTTGTTGAGTTTGGAGGTAGACTTTTCCAACAAATTGTCGGCATTCCTATGGGAACAAACTGTGCGCCTCTTCTTGCCGACCTCTTCTTATTTTCATATGAATCGGAGTTCCTCCAGACACTTGTAAAAAACAAGAGAATCAAAGAAGCCAGATTATTTAATTTTTCACTTTCAGATATATTGATGATGTTCTTTCCATAAACAATCCGAACTTTTCTGATTGGGTTCCATTAATATATCCCCCAGAACTAGAGATTAAAGAAACAACAGACACGGCTTCCTCCGCATCATTTTTAGACTTATATCTCGAATTTGACTTACACAGTCATCTCAGTACCAGAATCTATGACAAACGAGACGATTTTAATTTTGAAATCATAAATTTTTCCCACCTTAGTAGCAATATACCAACTTCACCTGCATATGGGATATATATTTCCCAACTTATTCGATATTCAAGAGCTTGCAGCTCCTACTCAGACTTTGTAATACGTCATCAGTGTCTGAGTAGAAAGTTGATGAAACAGGGGTATGTCAAAGAACGTCTCGTTCTTTTTCTAAAAAAGTTCATCGGAAGGTACCAAGACCTTGTTGGTAAATATTCCGTATCAACTTCTCAAATAATACACGATGGTCTTGATGTATAGATTCTTCGTACTGATGTAGTTTGTCATCTTAACAACATGTTTTATAGTTCTTTCATTTGTCTTTGTTCTATTATTAATATTACTTTTACTGTTGAATGGTTTCATGTGATATCCGTTTCACGTGGCTCGGTACTTATACATCTCGTCAATGTGTTTGTATTGGCTTTCATTTTTTTGTGGTTTGTTTTGTATTTGCGACTTTTTGTAATTCTTTTGTTCTTATAACGTGACTCTGTACTTTAAAAGATCCCGTCAGTAAGATATTGTTCTATTATATGTCATTATGATATATTTCTATTATGAATTACAATATACGTTGAACCACAAACGTCAAAATCATTCAATCGCGTACTGGTATTAACTATTTTTGGATTCTTATAAATTCTATATATAACTTTTGCACTAGTTGAAATCTCGGTCTATTTCTTAAATTTATTCTTACATACTTTTGATTTTTTAACCCTGTATGCTAACATTCCCATGAAAATTTTAAAATTGTTTGTACGCACATTGAACGACAAATTTATGTGACGTATAAAATTTTCTGACGTCAGACACTCAATAAATGTGTTCGTAGATAGTAGATGTTTTTGTGTTCTGTTAAATTGTTCCTTTTAAAATTGTTAAACGATGATGACTGATGTACCCATATTTTGACTATTAAATATATTTATTGTGTCTGTTTATTTAACGCATCAATGTAAAAATATCGGAAATTGATGAGACTGTCATTAAAGTGAGAGGGTTAGCGCTATAGAACCAGGTTTAATCCACCATTTTCTACATTTGAAAATGCCTGTACCAAGTCAGGAATATGACAGTTTTTGTCCATTCGTTTTTGATGCGTTTTGTTATTTGATTTTGCCATGTGATTATGGACTTTCCCAATTGATCTTCCTCTAAGTTCAGTATTTTTGTGATTTTATTTTTTACAAGAATCTTCTCTGAAACTACTGGGCCAAATTTAACCAAACTTGGCCACAATGATTATTTGGGTATCTAGTTTAAAAAATGTGTTGCGTGACCCGGCTACCCAACCAAGATGGCGGCCATTGCTAAAAATAGAACATTGAGGTGAAATGTAGATTTTGGCTTATATCTCTGAAACCAAAGCATTTAGAGCAAATCTGACATGAGTTATATTGTTCATCAAGTGAAAATCTATCTGCCCTGAAATTTTTAGACAAATCAGACAACCTGTTGTTGGGTTGCTGCCCATAAATAAGTAATTTGAAGGAAATTTTGCAGATTTTGGTTATTATCTTGAATATAATTATAGAAAGAGATAAACTGTAAACAGCAATAATGTTCAGCAAAGTAAGATTTACAAATAAGTCAACATGACCAAAATTATCAGTTGACCCCTTAAGGAGTTATTGCCCTTTATAGTCAATTTTGACCAATTTTTCGTAAATTTTTGTAATCTTTTACAAAAATCTTTTCCTCTGAAAATACAGGGCCAAATTTAACCATACTTGGCCACAATGATTATTTGGGTATCTAGTTTAAAAAATGTGTGGCGTGACCCGGCCAACCAACCAAGATGGCCGCCATGGCTAAAAAAAGAACATAGAGGTGAAATGTAGATTCTGGCTTATATCTCTGAAAACATGTTCTTGGATTAATTTGCACTTCTCATAAGTGCAAATTGGAACCACACTTTTTTTTGTCGTAGAATCATCAAATTTGGCAATAATGTACCTCTGGGGATAAATAACACAATACAAAAATAAATTTGATATGGCTCGCCCGGTTCGGCAACTGGAGCGAAAACAGTGACAAAATCCTGTAGGATATTTTTTTCTCCCATAGGATTTTTAAATTTTGAGAAATCCTATAGGATAAAGTCATAATCCCGTAGGATATTTTAAATATCCTATGGGATATATAAATCCTATCGGATTTATTTATCCTATAGGAAAATTTATCTCCTATGGGATTAAATTAATATCCTATGGGATTTAAAATCCTGTAGGATTTTAAAAAAAAGTGTTAAATCCGATAGGATTTTTTTTTATCCTATAGGATTATCATGAAAGACTTTTTGACAGAAACTAATGTCCCTTAGGATATTTTTTTCTCCTAAGGGATTTATTTTGTCCTGTGGGATGTTTTTTCTCCCATGGGATATTTTTTTCTCCTACCGGATTTTTTTCTCTCCCTTAGGATAAATTTTGTCCTGTAAGATATTTTGTTTTCCCTTAGGATTAACTTTGTCCTATAGGATTATTTTTTCTCCCATAGGATTAAATTTTGATACGTTTTGTCATCTAAGATGGATTCGTCAGTTTTGTTGGTATCTTACAAACGTTAACAAGTGTTGCTACATAGATATTGATCACTACGTAGCTACTACGATATTGAACTCAACCTTTGTATTTAGCCTAGCTGCTACATAGATATTGATACCAGGGATCAGTTCAATATCGTAGCAGCTACGTAGCGACTATGTAGCTGCTATCAAAATCTAAGTAATAACTAGTCTATAGCTACACGTTCAATAGTCAATATCTACGTAGCACTACGTAGCTGCTACGATATTGAACGCGTCCCAGGGTTGGGTTCAATATCGTAGCAGCTACGTAGCGGCTACGTAGCTGCTATCAATATTCATGTAACAACTAGTCTATAGCTACACATTCAATAGTCAAAATCTACGTAGCACTTCGTAGCTGCTACGATATTGAACTCGACCCATCTACGTAACCGCTACGATATTGAACACGACCTTGGGTTGTGTTCAATATCTTATCGGCTATATAGGGCTATGTAGATTTAGGACTATTGAACGGGTGGCTAGCCTAGCTGCTACATAGATATTAATAGCAGCTAAGCTAGCTTCTCGTTCAATAGTCATAAATTTACGTCGCACTACGTAGCTGCTACGATATTGAACGCAACCCTGAAAAGGGTCGTTATAGTTTCAATAATTATCGAAACGGATACATGGAAATATTACTTTATAGGATTGTGCAAATCTTGCCTTCGTATATGGTTTTCATGATATTAATTATTAATGAGTCTGTTTAATAAATGTTGTTTGTTTTACGTCCTGTGGCAAATATTACATGCATGTTCATAACGAGAACACAATAGGTAGGCTTTTCATAGCAAATATAAAAGGTCGACTGAGAGAATGGACATGGAACTTGGAATGGTAATGCAAAATGAGGATATATTGAATAAAAAACAGAGCTGCCTCAATTAATTGTGCAAGAGTACCAAATGTGCAGAAGTCTTCCGTGCATGAAATCTATGTTTAAATCGACCATCGTTTTTCAAGTACAGTTTTTAATAATATCAACTGGTTAAATGCATTTTGATGGCTTAAATAAAAGGGAGAGTTCTTTTAGATTGGATTATTTATAGCACTTTAGTTTTTTTGGTATGATACTATATTTCAGATTTCTCTTGGTTTTGTTTTTGCACTTAGTGCGGGAAATCGTGGGTTCAAATCCCGGCCTGGTCAATCCAAATACGTCAACATTTAAAATTGCTGTTCCTCCGCTAAGCAAGTGGAATTAATAATTTAATTACACCTCTCCTCCATTACATGATATATCTGTAAAAAAAGACTGGTATGCTCGAGTGGCTAAATGATGTCCAAATGCGGAGTGTTACCTTGTGAACTAGCACGTTAAAAATCTTTCTCGACACTATCAGTCTAGAACAGGGTTCATATTCAGTATAACATTTGGAACTTGAATTTGTCTCTGGACAGGTCTGGATATAAGGCATATTCAACGTTCATTATATATCTACTAAATCGTTAATAAATAGAGAAGTATTTTCCTTGTACTGATTTTTATTTCATGTACTTGGTTTGATTTCCACGAATTGATATTATAAAAATGGTATGGTTAAACTTTTCACAAAATATGTGTGTGCCTTTTGTGATATTTTTAATGGCAGGTAATATGAAATTAGCTCCTTACTTTATTTATACATGGAACGTTTTTGTTTGGCTTGATAAGGTGTATAGGGATCTCTCTATAATAAAAAAAAAAAAAAAACCAAAAGACTGTAAAAAAAACTTCCAATATCTTGATTGTCTGTGTTGTTGGGTTGTTGTCTCATCAATATTTACTCTCAATCCCTTTTTTCGAACCCAAAGGGTAGACTTGAGCACAGAAATATTGTCCACTCTTGACTTCATCAGCTCGACTTTCGACTTAACCTTGCTGAAAAAGTAAAGCCCCCCCCCCCCCTAATTCCTACCAACGTGAAAATTAGTTAACAGACTAAGATGGCCACTACGATGCTTTATGCTGTTGTTTTTTAATCGCTGCCTATTGCAGCTATCATTCCCGGTTTTGGACAGAATAAAAAGTAGATGTGGTTCGATTGTGAATGAGACAACTTCAAACTATTGCTTTCCATCAAGGTCCACATGAAGCTGATGAACGCAAATTTATATAAAAAAAAGAAGATGTGGTATGATTGCCAAAGAGACGAATGACATAGAAATTAACAACTATACATGTAGTTCACCTTACGGCTTCCCACAATGAGCAAAGCTTTTGTATCTAATTTTATTTTATATGATTAATGTATATATTGCCTTGTGTCGTTTCTTTTGTTTACTAGTATATTGAATGTCTCTGGTGGTATGAATCTTACTTCATGAAATTTAAAATTATACCCTTTTTCAATAATAGGCTACCACAATAAAGATATAAGCTTAATAAAATAATTATTTCAGATTTTCACTCGTTCAGGAAATGTCATACGGGACAAGAATGAGTTTTAATGGCGAAAAATATTTTTTTAAACAAATGTGCATGTGTAAGCTGTTTTGTGATGTTCTATTCTATCAGGAGTTTCAGAAAAGGGGGAATAAAAACAATTATGCCAAAAAACAGTTTAACTTGCTTTCTTTGGTATTCAATGTTACAAAAATAGTTATTCTTTTGTAGATTTAGAACTTTGAACACACTTAAAAAAATGTCTATTGAAATTGGTAGATGGCAAAATAGTTAAAGAGAACATTTTATTTATTATATATACTTTATGTAAAATTAGGTGAAATTGAGGACGAGTTTCATTATAAAGTTGAAACAAAACGAAAAGTGTATTTAACGTTTTTTGTAAATAGCTTCTCAAATATTGAATTGATTTTATCAAAACAAAAAGTATAAGATCAAAAATTAAATTTTCTATCAAGATTCTTTATTTCTTATAAAACCAAGTTTAATGGTACAAGGAACGATATTTTTACATATAATAACATACAGATTTTGCGCATGACAAGTTTGCACAAAACGAGCAACAAGAATGAGAGATTGGGGATCAACCTGGAGAACATACGTCTATATTGATATTTCTAATTAATTTACACAAATTTTTCAATACACGAATATTTTTTGAATAAATAAAGTGCTGAATGCATATCTATACCACATCTTCCTATATCTCACACTCACACCACATCTTCCTATATCTATAACTTGCCTTGGGTATACTTTTTATGTCCCTATTCGTACAGGAAGTCCTGTGTTGTTATTTAGACGTACCGATCCACAATATCTGACACACATTTGCAAAACAGGTCATTTGTAATATAAGCTGGAAAAATTTCATAGTTTTAGAATAAAGCGGAGCATCGCAATTGCGTTAAAAATTAATATTTAATTTCCTACCAAAAGATATTGGTTTTTGTTTTCAATTCTTTCTCAAATTTAGATATAGAGTTGACACTGCAATGTTTTGTATCAGGTTTATTCCACTCAGAAACTATAGAAGGAATAAACGATTCAGGTAAAGCCTGCAAAATGGAACCACAATTCAAAATTTTTGTGTTTACTTTGCCTTTGTTTTATTTTGTTTCTAAGGAAATTGCTATGTAAGCTTCTTTGTTTATTTAAAGAAGCCAATTTTGAGATACAAAGTGAGAAACAAAGCTTTTGCGATTTTATTTCCTTATTTACAACACTAGAGTTTACAGACTATCATTATACCTTGAGAGACATATGAGAGTATGTGGCGTCCGTGGGGTTCTTCAAATTCGATTACAGAAGTAATATAGAAAAACTCCAAGGGGTAAATACTATATTACGTTTTTAAAAGAGAATATAAATCATAACTGTCTTCTATGAACGATAACTTTAAAACTGATGTCAATGCTTTTTTTTTTTAACAATTCATCTTTATTCAACAATTGAAGATGAATACCATTTTATTGTATAATGTAATAAGCAGTGATGTAAGAAATATAATTCACAATGTGCATGGGAGAACTAAATAATTTAGTTAACCTAATCATATGACTCTAAAGCCCGTTCTGTCATTATTAAGAGACGCTAAAGAACTTGACAACTGTGGAAATATAAGATTTTAAGATTTGGAAATAAATGAAATTGGTGTCACAAATAGTATGTCTGCTTGTATTTGATTTTTTTTTATAAATATATATGATGCTCTTATACACAATTATTAATGGTTGTTTTACTTCGCTTAGTTATAGCATTTAACAAATAACTCTTCGTATTCTTATTTTCGGCATCAAATAAAATTTATAATGGAATATTTTTTAAAAGACAAGGAAAATGAAAAAAAATATATACAACAAAAATAAGCAAAAGGAGATGTGGTATGGCTGTCAATGAAACACCTATCCACAAACGTTGAAATTGAAGTAGCTGTAAGAAATAAATTAAGTCATATTTACAGTCTAAAAATGTGTTTAGCCGGGGCCTGAACATCAAATTACACATATCTATACTCGTAATGCATTTGTAAACAAGTTCGTACCCTAAATATGTTCCTCTCCTAAACATGTCGAGGAAAGTGTTTAACCCTATATGTATTTAACCTGACCACATGTTAAAGATAAACATGTTTGGTACTGCCTCTTATAAATAAGTGAAACATTCTCAGTAAATCACATCAGAACTTAGATCAGACTAAAACCTCACTTAAACTGAATATATTTGTTTTTGTAGAACAGGAGTTTAGTATCCCATAAAACATAAATCATTATATAGAGACCTAGGCAGCAAAGATAGTCATTAGAATCTTTTTGCATTTGCCTGTGTTCTATCCTTTTAAAAACCTTGCGGTGAGGCATGGTTTCTGACATCAGAAAAAAAAGTGAAGTATAGGCCACTGGACGTTAAGCAACCAAGTATTAAACCTCACCTTTCCGTGAAGTGTTTACAATTATTTGTATTTTTAAAATAAAAAAAAAAAAGGATAAACATTTCCAAAAACTGAAAATATTTGAGAAGACGTTATTACCTTAGAAGTAAAAAATTTACCAGAGAGAATAAACACGGCAGAAACAAACAAACGAAAAAAACCAAGAGAACAATTTGAAATACCATATACATGTTAAAATCGGTATATACAAGCGGATTATAAACGGGACAGGGTTGAGCGAACATGAATTTCTACTGATTACACTAAAGGTGGCAATAAACCGATTGAAGCACGTGTCGAGAAAATATTAGATAACTTTCTAATTAAAAATGACATAATTATAAAATTTGATTTTATGATTTTTTACAAAGTCTTTTTCTAGATGCCATATCCGTTGTGATAGTATCTTTCCATCAGGTCATTAGTGTACAATTTTGTTCTTAGTGCACTAAGGAGGTCCTTTGTAGTATTTTTACGAATCCCATGATTTACATGTATGCTGAGGGAAAAGTCGCACATGTTTTTATAAGTAGGACGAAAGTCACAAAAATGTAATCAAAGTGTACACGTTGGGAAAAAATCTGTGAGAAAGGTTTAAATAATTTTATTTAACATCTTCATATTTTTTTCTGCGAAATCATAACTTTGCTAGCCGTTAAGACGGAACGATATTCCATACCGCAGATACCATTTAATGATAGACTTTGTAAATTTTGTAGTTCGAACTGTGTGGAAAAACGAAATACATGTTTTAATGGTCTGTCTTTTATATACAGACTTCCGATATGAACTTTTTAAAACATCACGTGAACATATTAACTTTGACAGAATGAACACAGAGAAAAGATGTATTGCTCATATGAACTGTAAATACAAACAAAAGTTTTTAGCTCGTACAATAAATAGTTTTTTTATTAGAAGAAAAAAGTTTTTATGAAATTATGATTTACAAACAATATATCTTCAGTATTATTTTTGTCTTTCTTTGTGCATATTTGTTTCTTACATAAAGGTTACTGTGATGTGTTTCAAATAAAATCCCAAGTTTATATACCTTTATTTTCTTTTGCAAAGATAATTTCAATTGACAATTTTATTATAATATCCATCATCAGAATATTAGCATTTTAATAAAGATTTTATTCGTTTATTTTGTTACTTATATCAGGGACATATAATACATATGTATTATATGTCTCTGCTTATATCAAATGTGGATATTATTTTAATTTCATCAAAGATTTACTAAACAAATCCTGGATTTCATTGATAAAGATGTGTGTGTAACTATACAAATACTTGTTGTAACTAATTCATAATTGTATATATTTTAATTAATTTTATTGTAAATTTAGTGTCTCGTAATTTTATGAAGGCTGGCTATCGATCTTTGTTTAACTGTAAGACCAATGTGCGACACTATAATGAAATACTCATTATATTCATCTTTTATATTTAATCTCAATTACCAGATTAAAATTTCACACCTAATTGAACATTGCAGATGTACGCTGACCACTATGTGTATATACCAAGAAACTGCTAGGTGTGAAAATAAGATGTGTCAATTGTATGAGGACCTGTACGAGGGTCCTTAATTCTATAATTGTTCGGTCTTTTTCTGTGTTCTTTATATATATAAGCACTTCGTCATTCTCTATTCCTTATCTTTTTCTCTATGTTTCTGTAGTCATTATTTATTTTCCTTTATTCGGCACTTTTAACCCATTATTCACTATTCATCGACCCCATCCTGACCCTCTTTTTTAATGAACTGTTAGCAAATACGTCTCGAAGGTGGCAGCATACATCACAGTCCACGACATTATAAACTAGTAAGGCACACATACTGCTGGTGATCAACCTTTGATTTATAAACTAGAATAAATATACTAAAAAATTTTAAAGATAATATATATTTTTTACAATTTCGTTCGTCCGTTTTTTATCGACAAATGGTTCAGTTTTTTTTTCGCAGTTTTAAGTAACGTTATAATATATATATTTTATAGAATAGCTTAAAAGCAGATACATATCTTTATTTCGTGTCAAACCATTTCTTGGAACTTGTGAAGCTTTTTATGATAAATGGAATATTTTTTTCCCGATTGACCTATTGATATCCATAATTTGTTTTATAAACCAATTGAAATACCAAACACATGACGAAAAAACAGTCACCGAAAAAAACATATTCATAGTCAAACTGTTTGTACACACGTGCGTGATTAGCGGTCCATGGTTGAATGATCATGAATTTCAATCGATTACACAGATTGCAATCAATATTGAACGTGGCATGTGTCGATAAAACATTAAATTTTGTAATTCTTAAAGATGTTATTAATATAAAATATTGAATTATTTATTTTGAAATAGTTTACTTCTATAATTCATTCCCTAGTGCCAATTATATCATATCGTCTGGTCCCTTGTACTTGCATCACTTTTTATTAAAATTGTCATAAGAATCTTTCGACAATTTCGATCACACAGATGAAGCTTTAAAAAGTTGAAAAATATTTTCACGAGTCCAACAGTTGACGTGCTTTCTTTATCATGTTTAAGCATGCGAAAATGTATTCTTAAAAAATCTAAGAGACACAGAAAACGTAATACTACTAGTATACGAAATCATTCAATTTTGCATAAAGATGATAACTCTAACTTTAAAAAAAAAACCGTTCAGAAATATGAAAAGGAAAAGATGGACTTCTTTCTTGACCAAAATACAAAACTAGTAAACGGTGAATGTATATGTACTACTGTAGACTTTGTTATGATGACCTTTAACTTAATAAATATTTATTTTTTTATTATTTCAATCAACAGGTAAACCTTAATTAAATTTTTTCCGGAATAGTAATTTCTTTCCGGAAAAAGTAAGATATTTATTTGCGGAAACGTAATTTTTTTTTCCGGAATTGTCATCTTTTTTTCTGGAAAAGTAATACCAATTTGCGGAAACGTAAAAACGCCGCTACTTATTTCGGAAAAGTAATGCACGAAAATGCGGAAACGTGAAATTGGATTTTTTGGAAAAAAATAACTACTAAAGGACATGTTAGCGCCGACATGAGTTGTATGAAAAGATTTCCAAGACAACCATATCATTAAGAAGGAATGTTTACATGCTATACTCTCGTACTAGTATTACAGGGTTCTTGTGGCGTTCACCTTAGACACACATCTTTTTAACGATGTTTAACAAGAATACCCCTATTAAGCGGACAAGCAATTTATTCTTTTTTCTGTTATTGAATACCGAGAAAGAAAATAAATCCCGAAATTAATTTGGAACTTTGATACTCAATAGTTTCCCATCAAAATATTCACAATTAGTGTTCGTCCAGTGGCATATATAACAATCTTATTTCTATATGCAATCAACAATGAGCAAAACCCTAACCTTATAGTCATCTATAAAAGACCCCGAAATGACAAATGTGAAAACAATTCAAACGAGAAAACTAACGGCCTGATTTATGTACAAAATGTGAAAATTCCTTGATAACCTGAATTTTCTTAATTATTTGCCTACAATATATAAGTCACTGTTTAAGAAAAATAAAAAATAAAATTCTGGGACTATTATATTAACGTTAGTATAATAGTCCCAGAATTAAAGTGTTGATAAAATAAGAGCCTCAAATTTGAAAGTTTTAAAACATTTCGAATATAAAAAAAAAAAGTAAAAAATTATACAAAACAGACTTTTTCGTTCATTTTGTAACATGAATTAGGCAGTTAGTTTTCTCGACTGAATTGTTTTACATTGTCATTTTGGGGCCTTGTATAACAGACTATGCGGTATGGACTTTGCTCATTTTTGAAGGCCGTACAGTGACCTATAGTTGTTTATTTTTGTGACAATTTGGTCTCTTGTGAAAAGTGGTCTCATTGGCAATCATACCACATCTTTTTTATATATTTAAATCATTTTACAAGACATCAAATTGTTATTTTGTGTTACTGTTGCAGACAATTCTTTTCAAATATTAAAAAAATTATTTTAATTCAATGGAATTTTGCATTTGCACCCGCTTGAAAAAAATAAAACCATATAAAGAAGCAACATCGAAATTCTCTGTACTTTAAGCGGCATTTTCACATGAGTAAAATATAAGGTCAACGTTTGAAACTTTCCGTGGAACAACGTCAAAATCGTTGTTTTATTAGGAACGTCGTGTAACGCTAAGTGGCACCAATACCGTGCGTAACGTCAATATAAATCTGTGATTTTACTATGTCCACAACTTCGATGAACCAAAGCAAGTTAAACATCAACCTGTATCTAAATCAAATTGGTTCTCTTCTTCTTCGTCTTCTTCTTTTGGTATACAATAGTCTATCGACATTCGATGATTACATAGTGTTGGCATACGTGGACTAGTCTATTTACAAAACTTTTACCCCAATTTATTCAAAATATATGTTTTTTTCTTATGTTTAATGAATACATGTATATATTTTAAATTGCGCTATAGTTCCGTAACTTTCTACCCAGTCGTATTACAGTGACTTGACTGATAGTGTTGCTATCCAACAATTGCAATTCATTCAAAATTTTGACCAAATTGCAATTTGTTTTATTAAACCAAATTGTTCAACTGGTCAGAAATTTGAACAAATTGTTCAGTCAAAATGTGAAAGTGCAAGGTGATAAAATAAATCATACTTACAATCCTATAAGACTTTAACTCCACTGTGTTGATGTTATTTTTAAATTAGTTTATCAATCTGTATAGTTATATATAGCTATTACCATACTAAAGGTGAACTGTTTTATTTGTAATTGCTATAAAAATGTCCAAACTAAGCTTTTATATAGTTTTTCTTTCAAAATGTATTCTATATTCATAAGAATCACACAGTATATGAATAAAAACATCATATTCAGTAAAATAATTTGTAAAATTGCAATATATTTGTAGGAAGGGGAGATAATCTTTTTTGGTTTCAAAAAGTCTTTATTCAAAAGAATAGTATTTTAGGTTATTTCCCAAAGGAAACTTATCAATAGCATATTGTTATTTCACATATAGTTTACTGAATATATGATGTATTATTTTAAATGATATATGATTCTTATAAATATAAAATCCTTTTCGAAAGAAAAACTATATAAAAGCTTAGTTTGGACATTTTTATAGCAATTCAAAATAAAATAGTTGACCTTTAGTATGGTAATGGCTATAATATAACATATATGATATAATATAATTATACCAATTGCAACTCATTCAAAATTTTGACCAAATTGCAATTTGTTTTATTAATCCAAATTGTTCAGCTGGTCAAAAATTTGAACAAATTGTTCAAAATGTGAAAGTGCAAGGTGATAAAATAAAATATACTTACAATCCTATAAGCCTTTAACTCCACTGTATTGATATATTATATCATATATGTTATATTATAGCCATTACCATACTAAAGGTCAACTATTTTATTTTGAATTGCTATAAAAATGTCCAAACTAAGCTTTTATATAGTTTTTCTTTCGAAAAGGATTTTATATTTATAAGAATCATATATCATTTAAAATAATACATCATATATTCAGTAAACTATATGTGAAATAACAATATGCTATTGATAAGTTTCCTTGGGAAAATAACCTAAAATACTATTCTTTTGAATAAAGACTTTTTGAAACCAAAAAAGATTATCTCCCCTTCCTACAAATATATTGCAATTTTACAAATTATTTTACTGAATATGATGTTTTTATTCATATACTGTGTGATTCTTATGAATATAGAATACATTTTGAAAGAAAACTATATAAAAGCTTAGTTTGGACATTTTTATAGCAATTACAAATAAAACAGTTCACCTTTAGTATGGTAATAGCTATATATACCTATACAGATTGATAAACTAATTTAAAAATAACATCAACACAGTGGAGTTAAAGTCTTATAGGATTGTAAGTATGATTTATTTTATCACCTTGCACTTTCACATTTTGACTGAACAATTTGTTCAAATTTCTGACCAGTTGAACAATTTGGTTTAATAAAACAAATTGCAATTTGGTCAAAATTTTGAATGAATTGCAATTGTTGGATAGCAACACTATCAGTCAAGTCACTGTAACGAATCGTCGACAAGTGCGTACATTTTTTTAAATCAATATTTCTGTTATGTTCCAATCTGTCCTTCACTATTGACATCGAGTATATATTACATTTTCCCAAAGTCAACCTTGGAAAAAATATTTAAATAGAATGTAATTTCATC
The DNA here is from genome assembly GCF_965363235.1 of Mytilus galloprovincialis. Lineage (NCBI taxonomy): Eukaryota > Metazoa > Mollusca > Bivalvia > Mytilida > Mytilidae > Mytilus > Mytilus galloprovincialis. The sequence continues at coordinate 17,530,073 of NC_134845.1, read as the reverse complement.
AAATCTTATTTTTTGGGTATTATTTATATTTTTATGAATTATATTCTTTACACCAGAAATGTTATTTCTAAACAAGCGTATGAGTTTAGTTATGACAAGTAAGACAGAGTTGTATATTATACATCTGATAGTTCAAATGGAAAGTTATAAGTTATCGGCCGAGTACACAGAATAATACCTGCAGAAGTGAAACGATGCATGAACTTGCAAGTCCGACAGGAAATCGCTTGAATACCTGGACGTGTCACCTCAGAATGTAGGACAGAAAGTCACAGGACAAAAAGTCACAGGACAAAAAGTCACAATTCATTTTTTCTGATTATTTTCTTTGAACAAAAAATGCTTATTTTTACAAAATCATTTTTGCATTTTTCTTGAAGTATTGTATATTAACCAACTTTGTAAGCAAAATTTATCAAAAAAATATCAAAGATGATTAAATAATTGTTAAGAAAACAAAATGTCGAAGTAGATTGGCACTTAAATGGCTTCATGGTGCCAACAAATATGACCTTTGCCTGATTAAAATTGATTAAATCTTTTTTTTTTCAAGTAAAATGATAAATTTCATTGACTTTAATATGAAATTATGTATTAAAAAGTAATATTTCAAGATATTTCTCTATATTCAAACAATTGTCAAAAAATTATTTGTGACTTTTTGTCCTGTGACTTTTTGTCCTATCAAATTTGTGACTTTATGTCCTGTGACTTTTTGTCCTGTGACTTTCTGTCCGTTTACCGTCACCTCACACCCCTTACAATACCTTTGGAAGTAATACCTTTAGGCATGCTGGTGATCAGATGAGGGAAGATCAGAATTTATTTGAAAAAAGTTTATTACTTTAAAGAATTATGAACAAATTAGATTTTCGAAAACAATTTTCACGGAACACTTATTCATGATTTCAACTTTGACTCTTTACTTAATTCCAATATTAACAGTTTAAAAACAACAGACCATGGTAATTTAAAAAAAAATGCAAAAAATTTCCGTATAAAGTTAGTTAGTCGGATAAAACAACAGTACGATTGACAAGATATCGACACGCAATTACGACTACATCCTTATTCTTTCAAAAAGAGATTCTCAGGCAACCTCAGAATATAAAGTTTCAGGTTTTGTAAATATTGGTAGACCTGTTACTATTCTTGCGGCCTCTAATTGCAAATTTTCTAATTTTCAAGGATCCGTGTTGAAGGCTGTTCTTTGACCTATTCAATTTTGAAATAAAATATGTTTAAACTAAACGGAGCCTTGGCTATAAAAAGCCTCAAATGTTGAAGGCTATTCTTTGACCTTTTTTAAATTTTTTATAGTCTTCAAATTTCAACAAAATTCCGCGTAGGGGACCACAACTTGGAAATGGAGATATGTTTTTATAAAAAAAAAAATCAAAGAGAACACAGAGTGTGTAAAGTTTTAAAATTTTTGATGGATAGGAACATTTTTTCTCCATTGCCAAATCAACTGTAATATTAGCACTCATACCACTAATTATATTTAAATCTATTTTCAGCATAGAATATCTCAGTTTGTTATTGTCGACATTTCTATTACATTTTCTGGATAAAACTTTTTAATACATGTATAAACATTTTAACAAGCTCACCATATTCTAATTTAAGAGTTGGCGCCCATCAAAGCCTTGCACACGAAAATATTTATAGGAAGAGAAATAAAACAAAAGCAAAATGATTTGTCTTTTTAATCTCTGAAATTATCAGCAATAATGATTTTTTTTAAGTTTTAGTTACGAATGATATTCTAGCCTAACGTGTTGATGTGTCTGTTGTCAGAGATGCACATAGACCTAGGTGAACAATACTGTCTTTAGTTACATCTAGTGTTTAGTTCCATAAAATTTCAGTTATTATCAAATTTTGTTGAAGAATTTATTGGTGAAAGTTAATGTAAATGTTCAGTTGCAAATACTACATGCATATTGAGGACACAATCGAAGAAGTATGGTTACTGGCAAATCTATCCAGGCATTTCCACAATAAAAATATCTTCACGGAAAGCAAGCTATACTAAATAAAAAAATAAAAAACATTATGTACGATTTTCAAAGTTGTTTAAGTAATTGTAGTGTATTGGATATACCCGTTGGACGCATGTTTCTGTCTTGTCATTACTTTCAATGAAAAGCTGGTGGTATTCTTAGCCCCAACACCATGTGTTGTTTTAAAATTGCTTCTGATTTTATTCACAGTTTTTGTTCAGATGGTGTCACAGTCATGTCTCAGTACCTAACAAGTCGGTTGAGTACAGGAACCCTGATGAGTTCAAAATGATGAGTCCTCTATGCAGAAAGAAAATTCCGCACATAGAGGCGGGCCTCTTTTGGTCACTAAAAAATAATGTATAATAGTTCAGTGAAATGGTTGCTACACTAAACACTAAAATGCACTTTTGAACTTAAATTGAAAAAAAAGCACATGAGATTACCAAAGGATAAAGGTTTCTGCCTTGAGACAGGCGATGGATGTTTACTCATGACTTTTGATATCTCAACCGGCCCCTATTCCTTTAGCAAATGAGGAATAAACAACCACAATGCATTAAACAAGAGAAAACTCGATTTAAAAGAAGCCAGAGTCAGATGTAGAAATAGGTAACAGAAGAAACTACGCAAATGGCAATAATAAACATAAAATAACAAACGGACCAATAGCAGTAACTCAATGCAGGCTCCATGTTTGAAGTACACTTATCGGTAATTTGTGTCATTGGTAGAAAAATTAACAATTCTTAAACAATAATATCTGGGAATATTTGGTCTGCTCCAATAAAATAATATCATTACCTACTACAAAAACATATAAAACTATTCTCTGTTCTTTGGTTTTGTTCACAAATAGATTTTTCTCTAATAAGATATTTCATTCTCCCATAGGATATTTGTTTCTCCTATAGGATATTTATTTCTCCTATAGGATATTTCTTTCTCCCATAGGATTTTTTTTCTCTCTTATGAGTTGCTTTGATCTCCCATAGGATTTTTAATCTCCCTTAGGATTTTTAATCTCCATTAGGATTTATTTATTACCCTTAGGATTTATTTATTACCCTTAGGATTCTTTTTTATCCCACAGGATATTTTTTCTGAAATGAAATCCCTTAGGATATTTATTAATCCTATCGGATATTTTTAATCCCATGGGATTATTTTATTAGACTAATATCCTGTAGGATAAAAAATATCCTATAGGAAATGCTTTTATTTTTCCTAAGGGATTTTTTTAATCCTAAGGGAGAAACTATATCCTATAGGATATTTTTATTCTCCTAAGGGATTTTAAATCTCTTCGGATTTAAATATCCTGTAGGATATAAAATATATCCTATGGGATTATGACTTTATCCTATAGGATTTCTCAAAATCCTGTAGGATTTTTAAAAATCCTATGGGAGAAAAAAATATCCTACAGGATTTTGTCACTATTTTCACTCCAGTTGCCGAACCGGGCGAGCCACACCAAATTATTTTTTGTATTGTGTTATTTATTCCCAGAGGTACATTATTGCCAAATTTGATGATTCTACGACAAAAAAAAAGTGTGGTTCCAATTTGCACTTATGAGAAGTGCAAATTAATCCAAGAACATGTTTGAAACTAAAGCATTTAGAGCAAATCTGACATGGGGTTAAATTGCTTATCAGGTCAAAAGATCTGTCTGCCCTGAAATTTTCAGACAAATCGGACAACCTGTTGTTGGGTTGCTGCCCCCGAATTAGTAATTTTAAGGACATTTTGCAGATTTTGGTTATTATCCTGAATATTATTATAGATAGAGATAAACTGTAAACAGCAATAATCTTCAACAAAATAAGATCTGAAAATAAGTCAACATGACCAAAATTGTCAATTACCCCTTAAGGAGTTTTTGACCTTTATAGTCAATTGTTAACAATTTTCATAAATGTTTGTTAATTTTTGTAAATTTTCAGGAAATATTTTCCAGTTATTACTGGGCCAAGTTCATTATAGATAGAGATAATTGTAGCAACAAGAATGTTCAGTGAAGAAAGATCTACAAACACATCACCATCACCACAACACCATTTTGTCATGAATTTATCTGTGTCCATTGTTAATATGCACATAGACCAAGGTGAGCGACACAGGCTCTTGAGAGCCTCTAGTCTTTTTATTTTCTTAAAATATATTACAAAACCTATCTTTTCACAATTTATTTCAAAATTCTATCTCATAGATTTTTTTTATGCACACAAATGTGTATTTCCATGAACAATCTAACCAAATTTAGGCAATTTTCAACGACTCATAGCTTGAACAATAGCACGGTGACCCATACTTTATATTATATTTTTGAAAAGAGCTTAGTAAATCTTCATTTTGACTAAGTATAAGAAAATTCTGTCTCAAAAAATATTTTTTTACTTATGATCTACCTTAATGTTGACCTATAATGATTTACTTTTATAAATTGAGACTTAATTGGAGAGTTGTCTCATAGGCACTCATACCACATCTTCCTATATCTAAAAAGAGGTAGTTTAAACATGTGTTTATCGCTAGCAAAATCTCTAACTTGTATGATATTGGCTTACAACGATGTGTGAGCAAAACAGATAGACATAATGGATAAAACTGTCAGAAATAGGGTTACCGTAGTCAAAATAGTGTTATTATCTTAAGCACTATAAAAACAAACACACATGTCAACAAAGAAAAACAAAAAGCATACAACGGCAAAACGAAAAATAAAAGAATAAAAAAATTCACAACAGCACAGCAACTTAATTACAGGAAGTAACAAGTAATAAGGGCAACAGTAATATACCGCAATTAAATGAGAGAAAACTAATTCGGGTTACAAACTAACACCAAGACAAACACATCAAGAATATGTTTCAAGCCACCGTCAAATTGGACATTACCATGAATTGACTGAATAGTAAAATTAATATTCACAAAGGCAATGCAAATAATACTATAAAACGCTCTTATGATTGTAAACAACATCAGTACCTAGAATCTACGCTTCAAGACCATCTTGTTAATAAACTCATCATACATACCAGGAATGCAATTATTTATTTAGGCTACACGCGCGTTACTTATACAAAAGACACGTCAGTGATGCTCGAATAAAAAAAAGGAAAAGGTGTTCATTTGGCTGTGATGGATGTACAAGTACTCTGCCACGTCCAAAACAAAATGCTCACACAAATTTCGTTGCCTCTTTTTAGTAGAATACAACTCTCCTTCCAATAATTTTACTGGGGGTTACACATGTAACCTGACGCATGTTAACATTATGTCACCATCCAAATATTCAAAAGGCATCCGACCCACATCTCGGACGACATCTATTACAGGACCTACGTATTGTATATATTGTTCTCGTATTGAAAATTCATGAAATATTTATCCCTGGATGTAAAAACAATATTCACTCAACCCCTTTCCGATGAATGATGTAGTAATTGATTTTATTCCACTGCATGTTATTATTGATAGGTCAATAAAACAAATAATCTTATTTTGCAGTGAGCGCCACAAAGGTTAATTGATTGATTATTGGTTGCTTAACGTCCAGTGGCAAATATTTCATGCATATTCAGGACGAGAACAAGTTCACAATAAATACAATAGGTAGGTTGATACAATAGAAGCCATTCAGGAATTATGGTCGGAGAAATTTGGACTGCCACCGGAAAAGGAGGGTATATGGATAGGGACAGAAATTTTGCCTTGCAACAGGCCACCTACGGACCCCTAAAAGAGTTGTTGCAAGGGTTCTTAACGTGCAAAGAGCGTGGCACTCTCTTTACACGAGGCATCGGATTTAACGTCCCCCTTCTGACAAGACGTGACTGCGAACTTGATACATCCCGAACAGCCAAACAGACGCCCCACTTCGGCAAGCGTTTTACTGCCGGTCGGGAGAAGACCAAGTGACCATATTTCTATACCCCAGTCACCCTTGGGGGTCCGGGCCACAAAGGAGCAGAAATATGAATTCCAATACAAGCACAAATTATACAAAACACAAAATTGAATATGGATTGGTACAATATTGATATAGTTATTAATATTGATATGAAATAACATAGGGACGGAAACATGAAAACAGATGCATATAACAATGAAATATATATATTACAAGTAAAGTGATTCCATCTAAGTATTCAACAATTTCAACATTTCATTCTTTAAGTTGCATATTAATGTATATAATTGATCATATATATAATGATCTTCAGAGGACATTAACCATATTAATTTTTCACATTTTGGCTGATGAATTTTTTTTAATTATAAGCTTATTTTGTTTAAATGATAAGTTCTTTTTATATCTAGCTTAGGATATGTAAGGAGAAAATGAACTTCATCTCAAACTTCCAATGAGCATAATTTACATAATCTTTGATTTAATTTAATTCCAGAATGTCGACCTTTATCAATTTTCAGATCATGGAAATTTGGTTATTTTTTTTTTCAGTAGATCCCCCCTCCCAGATAAATAATTTTCGAAACTAAAATTAGATTTAAACTTTCAGTATGCCCTTAACTTATTTCCATGATCTAGATTGGGATCATATTTAAATCCTTGATCGTGCCAAATGTATTTATATTTTTCTTTTAATAACTGAAAGATTAATTTTCTTTTTTTATTTTGACTTATTAATTGCTCTACTAGCAGTGATGGCCAAACAACTAAATAAAACATGAATGCAGCCAATCCAAGAAGATTTATGGTTTTGATTGAGATTTTCTGAGGGGAGAAAGGCATCTCTTAAGAGAATATCATTGCTGACATGTTATCTAACATGAGAGGCGGCCAAACTATCCCATAACTCCTACTTAATTTACTTTCGTGATAGAAGTTATTACTTTATTTAATGCAAATAGTTTGTGCAGTTCATTTTTGTATTTCATAATTCCCGCAATATTTTTGTAATGATTTTACCGGGAGTTCGTAGCACATTTTATGTTGTCATTCGCGACTCAGATGTTTAGCGGAGTAATTTTCACAGGGACCGCATAAAAATATTTATATATCATGTATATGTTGAAGTTGTATGGAATTACCTTTTACACATTCATTTATAACGATAATCTTTCATAATTGTAGTCATGCTACACCGTGTCCATGTTTACATTGTAACCGTTAACCGGAAGTAGGGAATATCTATTTTTGTGTATTCACTTTGTAAACTAGGTCGACTATGGGAGTTTCAAATTTGGATTGCCAACGATAAGCTGCTTTTAGAAACGAACTTCAAAATATATATAACTTCACAGATTAGTTATTTTATAGATACAAACAAAACAAACAAACAAACTTGGGCAAGATAAAAAAATCCTCAGTAGAGCACATATTTCTTAAAGCATTACACACATATTATATTATAAGATTAAAACCTTCCTTTTGCCCAAAGTCAGTATGAATTTTCGGAATAGAGGGCTGCCATTGCCGATATTTTCAAGTAGTGAGGGAAATTCTAGTATGATGCCAAGTTTACATACATCCAGAGTTCAAGCTGGTCCATCTTCATTAAATATGGGTAGTAGTAGTAATTCATTATGCAGTGTTTCAATAAACAGTCAAAGTTCACATACATACGAGGGTTGTCCGTAAAGTTCGTTGAAAAGCTGATATCTGCGTAAAAATAGCATTTCAGGTAAATTCTTTTTGCGTATTTGTAATCCGGAACTATATCCTAGTTCATTTAGATCAATATTAGTTCAATATTAGTTCAATTTTAAATGCGAAATAATAACACCTACTTCATATAAATAAAAGCAATAGCGACCCGGAGCATGGCGAAAATATCACATTACATGCAGGCTGGTGTTTTCATATTTTTGTTATTTTAAGATTCAATATCCTCCAAAAAATACACGAAACTTAAATTGTGACGTCTACAAAAGTCTCGACGTTAAACCTGCTAAATTTGAATGTTCAAAATTTCAAAATGGCGGAGAAGTCTCGATTTGAAGCATTGAATCCAGAATCGGCATAACTGAAAAAAAGGAAATTTATGGAAAAGGTGGAGCACGGGCGGCTAAAAAGTTTTGTATGAACATCGGGAAATCGCCAACAGAAACACACAAATTCTTAGATCAGTCAGAGAAACATAGCAAAATTAGTCGTTCGTTGGTATTCAATTGGCACAAAAGGTTTGGAGACGGAAGCGACAATTTGGAAAAAGATGATCGGGAGGGTATGCCATCTTTCATGAAATCAAATGCGATAACAGATGAAGTTCTGAACGTTATCAACAATGACCGGCGACTAACAGTTCTCGAAGTTGCAGACAAATGTCTCGCTACATTGAAGACCTCTGCTGTTGTGTTTTTTTTATTTGGTCGAGTTGTTGTCTCTTTGACACATTCCCCATTTCCCATTTCCATTCTCAATTTTAAATGTGACATTTCTAAGACTATGCCAGCGCATCATGTTTAATGAAATTATTTAAATATGAATCGAGTGTGTGCTAGATGGGTACCGCGACTGCTGACAGCAAAACATTTTACAAAAAAAATGGAATTGTCAAATCAATTTATTAAAAAAGTTTCTCGTGGTGGCATACGATTTCTAGACAGAATAATTACAACCGACGAAAGCTGGTTTCATTACTACGGTCCAGAAACTAAACAACAGTCGTCAAGACAATGCACCGGCCCACACTTCTCTAAAAACCCATATAGAAATTGATTTACTTTGATTCGAATGTCTGAAACATCCTCCGTATAGCCCTGATTCAGCGCCAATGGATTTTGCGGTATTCCCGAATATCGAATCTTTTCTCCGTGGACAAAGGTTCGACGATTTACCTGAATTAAAACAGGAAGTACTTAACATAATCTTTAAAATGTAAACAGAATAGTTTGAGAAAATATTTGATGACTGGTTAAAAAGTTGCTGTGGAAGAAGATTACGTTGAGAAAAGTTAGAATATGACTTCGTCGAACGTCGGGAATATTTGTTTGGGTGCTCCGGCTGAGAGTTTCTTATGATTTTCAAATTGATGAAAATTTAACGGAAATTTATGGTTGCACAGACTTTAGTTGACCCCTTCATGAAAAATATTCCAGTTAGAAAGATAAATTTAGATTCAGAACCAATACGTTTGAAGAAAAACTATCTTCTTGGTGAACTTCATCCTGTTGTTTACATAGAAAACATGAGTCGAAACTTTGACAGGCAAACAGTTCAAGGTGTGTAAAACACATGAGTTATCCAAAGAAAACTTCACATTGTCTGAGACCATAGAAAAGGCAAATATACCGGAAAAGTGGGAATCAGAGATAAAGATTTGTAAAATCAATGAGCTGAAGGTAAACAGAAGAAAAAGGCCGAAAATCAACTGTTACCAGAACACCGCAAAGATCTTTATGACAGAAGCCGTATAGACATAGAGAGTGAAAGCATAAAAGAAAAACTAGCTATAGTTTTACAGAAGAACAGTATGGCTTTTGCCTCTTCAAAAACAGATTTGGGAACATGTTCCAAAGTCAAACACAGAATTGATACAGCTTACAGATTTAACAACCACGAAGAAGAACACCAGCAGCATTTCAGGAAACTTAATGATTTGACCTTTAAGGATGCCTATCCTTTGTCTAGGATAGATATGTGTCTGGATTGTCTGGCCTCTGCATCTCTATTTAATTGCCTTTATTTTCAGAGTGGTTATTAGCAGTTACAATTGGGAGAAAAAGATCAGCCAAAAACAGCGTTCGTCACAAAATATGGATTGTACGAATACTATAAAATTCCATTTGGTTTGTGTAACGCACTAAGCACGTTCCAGAGATGTATGGAGCTTATCTTCAGAGGATTACAGTGGAAGACCCTTCTAATATATCTTGACGATATTACCATCTTCAGTTCAGACTATGAAGAGCATTTATCCAGACTAGACGAGGTATTTCAACGACTCATCAAGGCTGGTTTGAAACTAAAACCATCCAAATTTAACCTGATGAAGAGCGAGACACCGTATCTTGGACACATTGTAGGAAAAGACGGCATAGAACCAAACCCTAAGCTTATCGAGAGTGTAAAGAACTGGAAGGTACCAACATCAATGAAAGAAGTACAGAAGTTCCTGGGCCTTTGCAACTTTTACAGGCAATTTATTAAAGGTTTCAGTGAGATAGCTGCTCCATTAAGTCATTTGACTAGAAAAGATAACACTTTTGAATGGACAGAAACGGCTCAGAAAAGTTATGATAATTTTAAAACAGCCTTTTGTACCATTCCAGTATTAGCATACCCACATCCATATGGAAAATTTGTCCTTGAAACAAATGCCTCCAACGTTGGTATTGGCGCAGTGCTTCACCAAGTACAAGAAGGGAAGGAAAAAGTGATCGCATATGCCTCAAAATAATTAGATAAGATAACAAAGATACAGCGTCACTAGAAGAGAACTCTTAGCCATGGTAACATTTGTCAACCAATTCAGACACTATTTACTTGACAGAAAGTTTATCGTCAGAACGGACCATGGGTCTCTGAAACGGTTATTTGGATTCAAAGATCCACAAGGGCAACTAGCCAGATGGATTAAAACCCTTTCACAGTATGATTTTGAGATACAACACCGTCCAGGCTTAACACACCAAAATGCTGATGCATTATCTAGACAGGAACATGATGTTCCAGTATGTAATCAATCTAGAAACAGTTCTAAAGACACCTGTAGAGCACCAATGGAAAAAAGAAGGAAAAATACCAGAGAGAGAATTGTGTGCCAGTTTAAGCCCAGCCACAAGGAGATATTGGTTAAACTGGGAGAACATTGAATTGATGGATGGTATTGTTTATAAGAAATGGTTAAATGCCAAGAGTAAATTAAATCATTTACAGTTGATTGTTCTAAAAATATTCAGGAAGGATGTATTGATTTTGAGCCATAACACCCCTTATTCTGGACACATGGGAGTTAAGAAAACCATAGAGAAAATGAAGACAGTTTTTACCTGGTGCAAGATGAGTCAGGATATAACAGAACATATACAGAATTGTACCATATACAACAAAATAAAAGGTAGTTCACCATGATCAACTAAAACACTGTATAAAATATGCCAATTAGGGCAAAAGCAAGTTCCCAGTAGAATATTTCAAATCTGTAAATTTTAAAACATATTTTTAGTTTTTGATAATTTTTTATTTATAGAATGTCAGACGTCATGGGAACAAAGTATGGCAGTGTAGGCTTTGCAATTTTTAACATATAAACAAGAAAGAAGCAGTGCAACACTTGATGTCTAGACGTACTCCAAACAACCAAATTCCCTATCTATGCAATATCTGCAACTTTAAGGCACTTACTGAGGGAAAATGGAAAAATCATGCTAATGCCATGGCAGGAAAGCCTCTCAGAGAGGATACTGTTGTACATACCTTTCAAAGGTCTGCAAACCCATATAACGTAAAGATTGGTAGTGACATTTATATCAAAATAGCACCCTTAATTACACCTTCAACACTAAAATCAGAAATTAAAGAGAAATTTGAGGAAGAATTCATCCCAGATTATGATGAAGAAATCACCATCAACGATGAAGATGTTGCCATCATGGAAGTAGAGATAGATGTACATGTAGATGAAATGGATGAACAAATTGAGGAACTGAAAAACAAAATAAAAGAAATGGAGGAAGAACACAGGGAATATAACAGAAGCATGGAAGAAACCCACAAGAAGGAATAAAAAGAATTGGAGGAAAGACACAAATTTGAATGCCTGAGAGTTGGAAATTTTATACAAAGACTGGAAAAGAGAAAAGAAGAGCTAAAGAAAGAGTTGAAGTCAGCTGAAAAGAAATTAGAAAATGAAAACATTTGTACAAAGAAAATTAAAAGTGATACTTCCAATAAAAAGAAAACTTTACTACAGATAATCATTTTATTTCCATAAACATCATTAACATTGTTCATGTTGTTTTTAAAAAATGAATATTGTTTTATTGCGCATGTATATATTTGTATGAATAAGAAATGTTTCTTAAAAATTTTAAGGAAGAGGTTAATATTTTTTTTTAAATTTAATGATTCCTTTTTTGGTAAGTGCTAATATTGATTGAATTCATGAATAACTTTTTCAAAAAGCTTGATAAATGTAAAATTGTTCATTTTTATTTGATGGGAGGCAGTGTTGTGCCTAAGCTATTTAACTTGATTTACTTTCGTGATGGAAGTTATTACGTTGTTTAATGCAAATAGTTTGTGCAGTTCATTTTTGTATTTCATAATTCCCGCAATGTTTTTGTAATGATTTTATCGGGAGTTCGTAGTACATTTTATGTTGTCATTCGCGACTCATGCTGAGTAATTTTTAGGAACCGCATAACAAATCATTTATATATGTTAAAGTTGTATGGAATTACCTTTTACACATTCATTCATAACGATAATCTTTAATAATTGTAGTCTTTTGCTATACAGCGTCCATGTTAACATTGTAACCGTAAACCGGAAGTAGAGAATATCTATTTTTGTGTATTCACGTCGACTATGGGAGTTTCAAAATATATATATCTTCACAGATTAGTTATCTTATAGGTAATTCAACACATAGAGAATATTTAACTACTTTTTTTTGTAAATTGCAATACATTTCACATTTATTTCTGATATAATAAACGGAATATAGTATACACCAGTTTTTATTCCTTGCTTTGAAATTGGTAAACTTAATAAACGGTCGGCGCTACAACCTCTAACAAATATTTGCACATTTTTCTCTGATTTTTCTCTTGGGGGAGGTCATTAGATAGTTTTGTAAAATAACAGAAGTTATTTGAAGCTTTTAACTTAAAATTATTAAAGACCCCCCCAGATTTCACTACCATATAATAAAACAGGTTTACAATGTGATCAATGTTATAAAGTTTTAATTCTTGGTAGATGACCACTAAAACTTTTAACTAATTTAAAGTAAGCTTTGAGACCCTTTTTGTATAAATTTTTCTTAGCTTAGTGAAAATACCTGAAATACTAAAAGTAATACCCAAATAAGTATAATTTCGAACATTTTCAAGATCCAAATGCCATACGTGAATTTTATTTTTTTAATCTTCCTGTATTGTTAAAAATCATAGTTTTACTCTTTGAAGTATTCAACTTTAATCCCCATTGTAAACAGTACTAGTAATTATTTAATTTGTCAATAAGAAAGATGTGGTATGATTGCAATTGAGACAACCCTCCACACGAGACCAAAATGACACATACATTAACAACTACAGGTCACCGTATGGCCTTCAACAATGAGCAAAGCCCATACCGCATAGTCAGCTATAATAGTCCAGTCAAACTAAGATTTAACCTCAAACTAATTGCAACAGAAAATATTTTAGTTCTAATCTATAGCTCTAAGCCCTTAATATACACAGAAAAAAGTCCCATAAAATCTTACTTTTTAGTTTAGTTTTAGATGCATGATTTTTTATTAGTTGTTAGTGGCTTTGAACTAGCTGTCGGATAACTGTGAGTACTCTTAGCTCTTCCTACTGTCTTGGTTTTGGGATGCATAAGTACCCGGCCACGTCTACTTGTATTTCCTATAGAAATTAACATTGGAAGGGGAAATAACTCCGCAAAAATTTGTCTTTTTTTTGTGAGTTTTTTGTTGATTTTCTCAAAACTTATGTAAAGTTTGATACTTTGATGGGGTTATAAGTTTTTATTTGACTAAATTGTATAATCTTTCCCTCATGAAATGTACAAAACCGAAGTGTTATGGGTATTTTTTATTAAAGAAATAGCAAATTTGTGGCTTTGTGACCATTTTTAATGTGAAAATTTGGTTATGTTTATATCTGTATACTATATTTTTTCAGCATCTTACTTGTCTAAAGAAACTTTAGACCCCAAAACGAAGAAAACATGCTAGTTGTTGGCATGACACGGGTTATGTTCTTCTCATATATGTTATGATGGTATGATTCTAAACCCCTAACGGGAAGGATTGTGCCTGATGTTCATATGATGAAATCATAATCTTTCAGTCAGTTTAATTGAAGTCTGGAGCTGGCATGTCAGTTAACTGCTAGTAGTCTGTTGTTATTTATCTATTATTGTCATTTTGTTTATTTTCTTTGGTTACATCTTCTGACATCAGACTCGGACTTCTCTTGAACTGAATTTTAATGTGCGTATTGTTATGCGTTTACTTTTCTACATTGGCTAGAGGTATCGGGGGAGGGTTGAGATCTCACAAACATGTTTAACCCCGCCGCATTTTTGCGCCTGTCCCAAGTCAGAAGCCTCTGTCCTTTGTTAGTCTTGTATTATTTTAATTTTAGTTTCTTGTGTACAATTTGGAAATTAGTATGGCGTTCATTATCACTGAACTAGTATATATTTGTTTAGGGGCCAGTTGAGGGACGCCTCCGGGTGCGGGAATTTCTCGCTACATTGAAGACCTGTTGGTGACCTTCTGCTGTTGTTTTTTTCTATGGTCGGGTTGTTGTCTCTTTGGCACATTCCCCATTTCCGTTCTCAATTTTATTAATTATTTTTTATTAAATTTGAGATTTTTTACCTTGACATGTTGAAAAATTCAATAAATGGACGACTAATGAATTACGAAATCTAGATTATAGCTTGATAAAAGATATGAAAACACCTTAAGAGTTGTTTTTTATACTCTAAAGATGGCTAAAAAATCAAGAATCAATACATTCTGATGAATAGAAGGTACAAAATGTATAAAGTTAAAATTTTGTATCAATTTTTATTGATATTTCTGCATTTGTTGCAGAGTTATCTCCCTTTTCAATTCAAATCTCCATAGGAATTTTGAATAGCGATTGTTTTAGTGTTCCTGAAGTAAGATTTTATGAGACTTTTTTCTGTGTATATTTGGGGTGTAATGCTTAAGATTAAAATTTAAAAATCTTCTGTTGCAATTAGTTCAAGGTAAGAATCAAATTTATGCTAAATTGACTGGACTATAAAAGGCCCTGATATGACAATGTAAAACAATTCAATCGAGAAAACAAACGGCCTTATTTATATAAAAAAATGAACGAAAAACAAATATGTAACACATAAGCAAACGACAACCACTGAATTACTGAGGGTATCACAAGCCCAGTAGTCAGCACTTTTTGTGCTGACATTAATTGTTATTGATATGGTTATATTTATAAATTTACTGTTTACAAATATTTGAATTTTTTGAAATACTAAGGCTTTTCTACCTCAGGCATAGATTACTTTAGCTGTATTTGGCAAAACCTTTAGGAATTTTGGTCCTTAATGCTCTTCAATTTCGTACTTTTTTGGCCTTTTTAACTTTGTTGGATTCGAGCGTCACTGATGAGTCTTTTGTAGACGAAACGCGCGTCTGGCGTATATACTAAATTTAGTCCTGGTATCTATGATGAGTTTATTTACAGGCTCCTGACTTGGGACAGGCACATACATAAATAATGTGGCGGGGTTAAACATGTTAGCGGGATCCCAACCCTCCCTTAACCTGGGACAGTGGTATAACAGTACAACATAAGAACGAACTATAAAAATGAGTTGAAATAGGCTTAACGCATCAGATGGACAAAAATACAAGTAGACGTGGCCGGGTACTTATACATCCCAACAACAAAAAGACAGTAGGAACAGAGCTGAGAGTACTCACAGTTATCCGACAGCTAGTTCAAAGCCACTAACAACTAATAAAAAATCATGCATCTAAGACTAAACTATCAATCTGTACACATCCAGCATCCAATGGATTTAGTGTAAAGACGTCATAAACAGTCAGAGATAAACATGACCTTGTGCAATGCCAAGTTACAGGTATCGACAGATTGTAGATCCATGAATGTGTATATTTATATAACATACTAGTAATATTTAGTATGCTTTTAATTTAATGAAAATCAATATTTATACCAATAAAAACAATATTCAATGATCTTATTATAGTGTTGAATATGTAACCTTTAAGAATAAGTTAATTTAAAGGAGCGATAAGTTTACAAGGATCATTTCTAAATTTCCGGGCACGGTTTACAACATTTCCGTAAAAATGAGGATGTGCTATCCCGTTTGAAATAAGTTTTCTACAGGTACAACCAAACTTTAAAACCAAATCTTTTTTATCTATGGAAAAATTTCGTAAAGGTTTTAAGTAATTTATAGTAACGATATTCCTGGTTTAATAATTTACCAGTAATACATAGATTGCGTTCGTTAAAATCAAAAACGTCACAACATGCAGACACGGGCATAGCGAACGAGCTGTGAAATATAAACACCGTAAGATGGTAGCAAAGGAACATCACCATCTAAAAATGGAAAATTAACAATAGGGAGCGAAAAATCGTCCCTGTAAATTTCAGCATTATATTGAGAAAATTCTTGATTATTTAACGAAAAAATATCATCAAAATAACGGTAAGTGTTGTTGAATTAATCAATCAAATGCAATTTCGACGGGTCTTTACTGAGTTTAGTCATACACTGTGATTCGTAACAGTACAAATACAAGTCTGCTATTAAAGGGGTACAATTAGTGCCCATGGGGATACCTACAACCTGTCGATAAACTTTGTTGCCGAAACGTGCATAAATATTATCTAGGAGAAATTAACAGCTTCAATCATCTCATCACACCTCCAGTAAGTATATCTAGCGTATTTACCTTTCTCATTAGGGAAGAAGGCTTTAAATGAGTTGCAGCAAATATATTTGCATTCAGCTTTACCAAATGACCATTTAATTGAATAGGATAACTTTTGTTAAATAAGATAGTGTGGAAGTGTGGTGTAAAGAGTAGAAAAATCAAAACTGTCCACAGAATCAAAAGGGCCATCAAAAGCACGTAATTTATCTAAAACATCCAAAGAATTTTTTACACTCCAAAAATAGTTTATACCACTAAGTTCATATATTTTATTACAATAGTTTATGATAAGTTCCTATATATAATAGAAGTTAATGAACTTGTTAAAAGCACTGAAATATTAGTTGTAGAACACTTACTAGAGGCCTAGATGAAACGATATTTAAATGGTTAGCTGTGATGTAGTTGTGATATGTTTGTTTACTATATGAGACTCTGTGGAGCGGATGGGCTTGAATGTAGTTGAATTTAGAATTTCATTCTTAAGAACGTCGGTGTAGTATTTACGGCATAACACCACCACATTGTTGGCTGCTTTGTCGGCCGATACAAACACAAACCTCTTTGAAAGTTCTTGAATTTTATTTCTTATTCTGGAAATAAGTGTTATATGTACTCTATTGTTTACTTCTTAATTATTTTCAAAATGTGACATTCTCTTATCTACCACATTCATACATTTATTTAAATAAGAATCAAGAGATCTTTTATCAGATTTTTCCCGTTTACACCACATTTTACAAAACGAGGAAAGAGCATATTTGGTGACTTGATGACACTCTTTCCAATCTATTTTAAATGGAGGACGATATGTTGGTCCTTTTTTCAAAAAGTTTTTCGCCTCTCTGTTTTTGTACGATATTGAGGTCCCCTGTAATAACATGGCCATGGGGAACATATCTAAACTTCGACGATTCACAGTTTCAAGTTAGGAGAGTATTATTATCTATATTCAAGTCTGATGTAACCGACGTATAATTAAAAATCAAACTTCTGCTGGTTTTTTTGTATGTGTATGAAATTATAGGTGGGTCTATGTTATAAAAATAGGGAGGTATAAAGTTCTGAACTGTAGAGTCATTACATATACTAGATAATTATACGAAAATATTCATACAGTGGGCTGAAGAAAGAGATGGTGTCACACTCTTTGAAAATATCGTGTAATTTACTAATGGGTATTTGACCCAGTTTACATAATAATTGATCCTACCATTGTTTTTAAATATAGATAGATTACCAAGTGTATAATTTATACGATGTTTAACTCGTTGATTTCGATTGATACGTTTCCCATGAGACCTATTATTACGTTGTTTTTTTATCAATAATATTCATGATATCAATAGAAGAATTAGTAGATATGTTCCCTTGTCCAAGTATTGTCATTTAGACCCATGGGATAAGCTGTTTGAATTCGTTTAATCCAAGACAGTTCGATAATTTTACGGGAATCTTCAAATTGTTAATGCGATTGCCCTTGTTGTTTCTGGACCGTTTCGAGCGGTTGAAATCTAATAAAGTTAATATTGTGGTTGTGTTTACCTAAATGTTGATAAATTATACTTTTGAATTTTTTAGGTTTTCGGAAGCGGTATAGGTGTTCCTGTATTCGTTTAAAAAACTCCCGTCCTGTTTGTCCTACATGTTGTATACCACACTGGCTTTGTTCATGTAACCAGATAAATGAGGCTTTGGGTTTTTCATGTAATGTCACAGGAAAGGGAGAGCGAAAAAGCTTTCCCGTTCACTCTTGACCTTATGGTAGTATCCGAAGATACTCCAGAACAGGTTTGTCAATTTCTGGCATTGCACGGAAATATTTGTGGATATCCACATGCAATTTTTTTTAATAATCTGGCTGCAGCAGCAATGCCACCTTTATTAACACAATTATACAAAGTGCTAAATTTAGATGGCGAATTTCGATTGACGGCGGTTGAATTAAAATTTGGAATAAAGTTTTTAGAGCATATTTTGAAGACCTTCTGGAGTTACAGAAATTAAAATAATATCATCAGCATACATTAAACAATTAATATCAGTGGAATTGAGATTGGCAGGGTCACATTCCGGACCGTATACGGGTACTCGTACGGTCCGACCATACGCGTACGGTCGGACCGTATGATTATACGTGTATGGTCCATATGGGTTATATTTAAATAATTTATCACAATCTTTATTTTTACAAATTATTATTATTTCAATTAGATGGATAAACTAAACAAACGAACATTTGTTTAATTGTATATCTGCATTCTATTTTGGTACACTCCCCCAAAGTGACACTTGCTTCAACAAGTAACGTAATATTTTTTACATTTAAAATGTAAATGTTTGCAGTTCATGCATGTTCATTTGCATTTTTTTGTAAAGTTGCTTAACATTCTATAACGACTGTCCTCCCATATTATGTTTACTTCAGATATATAAACTTGACCAACTTCTTAATATTAGTCAGACCGTACGTGTACGGTCCAAATACTCATACGGTCTGGAACATGGACATAAATATTTTTAAGAACATTATAAAATTGATCACTGACCCCATTTTTCCAAAGTTTGTAGAAAAGACCCAATTACCAAATTGAATTGTATCAAAAGCTTTTATGAAGTCAATGAAGCAATAAAATATGATTAGTTGATACTATCCCACGTGAGGTCGAACAAAACTTCATATAATTCCATTAGCAACCTATCTATAGGAGTGGTTTTTTTTTAATACCGTTATGAACGGCTTATTTTAGAGCTAGAATAGTACTTTCGCTGTTTTAAAAATTATTTCTGATCTGAACACAAACAAACACTAAAAAATATCTAATTTTAATCGGTACTGATTATTATTGTCAATGTTGATTGGTTGGTAAGAAAACGAAATGCACTTTGTAGTTTCATATCTTATGTTCAGGAAGTAAATCATAAATTATAGTTAGTGGAATAAAGGCTTGCCTTAGGGAGATTTTGTTTTCATCCTCTCAAAGTCATATATCCCTCGGGCTATGCCCTGCTAGGATGTTAATGCTAATGGCGAAGCGCTTATTTGAATTTACCATGTAGTTCGGTATTTAGTTTTTATCTATTTAAAATGTATGTAATATCACTATATAAATGAAGTAATACAAATAATATATAATGATATTCATATACCGTATAGCGGATTTTTTTTCGCGGGGGTAAAATTTCGCGATTTTCCTTGAATAAGGTATACGAAATATTTTGGTGGATTCAAAACTTTTAGCAATACCTTTGCATGTACTCTTAAATTGGCGGAATTTATTTTGGCGATTTTTTTCAATCCTCGAAAATAAGCGAAAATAATCCGCTGTACGGTATTCATCTAAAGTTTTGCACGTCGCATAGTTTTACCAGTAGTTTTGTACAGTTACTTTCTTTTTACTTCTGTTTTTGATTTCCCACGAGAGTTTTCTTTCCATCTTTGCTGTTAAGATCAGCTGTATTGCTGCTGGGTATGTGATTTTTTTTCTTTGTCACAAGACTAAGCTATTCAGATTTGTATATATCTGTTTTTGACAATGTAAACTAACATACATTTTGTAAGCATTACTTAAAATTCTTTTATATAATTGTCGCAACAAAAACAACTTGTATAACATATGGGCATACTTTATCGAAATACTGAAGTTAATTTTCAACTAGAGTTATGTTTCTTTTCATGATTCAAATTTTCGTTTTGAAAAACCAAACAAAACAAAAGCTTTCGTTAAATTTTGAACAATATAAGGCAAGATTCCTCAAGTTAAAAGTTGATAATTAGTATAAAAATCAAACGTCTGATTAGGTAAGACTTTTCCAAAGCAGCATCAGTTCAATACTTTTGTTGAAAATTTACTAATGTTCAAAAATGTCATAGAAACAAAAATTCAATGACTGAGTTCGTCCACTCTATTTGAACTTTGATGGATAGTTGCCTTATAAGCAATCATACCATATCCTGTTTTTCCACCAGGTGTATTTTCTTGTAATATCTGTGGATCAAAATTAGTCGTCGTCAGTTCATTGATTTATGAGGACTCTTATTTGTATAGGTATTTAAGGAGGTTCGCTACTCAGTTTTAAAATAACATGGATTTCAAATGACTGTAATACATAGGTGGAACCTAAATAGAGATTCTATAATATAATAAAATTTCGATTTGTCTTTTAGTATGAAATTTATTAAAACAACTGCTATTCTTTTTTAACTTAAAATTAAATTTGAAAGACAATATCTGATTGTCCTGTTGTCAAATTTTTTTTTGCTTTTCTATTAAACTTTTACTGCACAGTTTATACATGTTATACGTTATCACTAGAAACTGTTAAACACGTTATTTTGAGGATCAATTCTTTTGACCATCATTTTTTTGGCACTTTACTAAAAGGTTTATTAATATCAAATATATGGGAGTTCCTCGTCATTAAAAGGGACAGACAAAACAGTTACCACAAGTACAATTTAATGATTAATATTAAGATTTTATATTGCAGATTATGATGTAAATATTCAACTACAATAACTATGTCGTGACAGAAAATGTGACAATTATATTATTAGTGCAGAATATTTAGTTCTTTTCTTTGATGGTATTTCGTTTTTTTACAAATCAAGAGAAGTAAATGATTTTATTATAGGGAAAACAATGTCCCAGACATTGGAAATTACTTGAAGGAAATTCAGAGAAAATTAGAAACGCTTCAGTGGTTCAAAGTTAAGAATAACATCCAAGTCGATTGTATATTATTCTTTAAGTGTCCGTAATTTTCATTTTGTGACACGCAAAACATGGCCATAATCAATATTAAATCCATTATTGTTCTTTATTAAAAAAAGATAATAATTCATAAATTTCAATCCAAAGTAAGCAGACAATAAATATATAAATGTCCATGTCCTTATTGTTAAAAGTGATAGGTTTATGTTGTCTGAACGAGTTAACTTCTCCAACTAGAAGATATAAATCATAACAATAATGTTTTACAGAAGAATAAGATGCTTTTGATTATTTTTATCAGGAAAGTCTTTAGTTAGAAAAAATGTTATATATCAGAAGTAACTGCTGAAGAAAGATTTAAAAACTACAATGTACAATTAAAAAACATTTTTGAAAAGGCTACAACGTTATTGTTATTAAGTCTCCTTTTACGTGTAAGAAAAAAAAACACTTTTGATAAATTTTCTTTAGACAAAAAAAAAACAACGATAAAGTAACATAAACACATACGTGTACATACATGAAGGTAGAAATTGATTAACTATTCATATTGATCCTTTTGAATAAATACTTTGATGTGTCAGTATCTAGCTTTAAAACGCAAACATTCGTCATGTTTTTATAATCATTTTTTAAATTTGATTAGTATTAAACTTTTGGAGAATTCAAATCCGTGCCGTACGCGCTTTGCAATACTACACTACAGTGTAACATAGTAAAGACTGGAACGGATATGTGATATCTGCCCCGGAGATTGTTGGTCGACTGTAGGATTTGTACACACGAGACCAGAATAGGGCTGTTAATTGTGATGCCAAGAATCAATTTCTGTCCGTCACCAATAGACCTTGATTTTCTAGAAGCAGTCTTAATATCCCTGAACCTCTTACCGAACGGCCTCTATAATTGCATGAACCTACCTTTTGTTTTTATTGTTGATTTGTTCTCGTCTTCAATACGTATGAAACATTTTCCACTGGACGTTAAGCAATCAATTATTCAACTGTATACGTAGATCCATTTTACTTGCTTATCTTTTGGCTGCGAGAGTTTCAATTCTAAAACAAGTGCTATGCACTTTTATTTGATAAAGGTATGATTAGTATGTTTATATTAATATATACGCTGCTTACTATGTGTATAATAATTAGTTTTTATTGTAAAATATACAATTATTGTGGTAGAAAATTATTATATATAAAACAGGTCAAAAGAAGAATATTGGTTTTATTCTGTTGTCATTTTCAAGTTACATGTTCGTCAAAGGTTTAAAATTAACTTGCAGCTTTAGTACATTTTCTAGTCTTGACCTGGATTGAAATGTAAACCAGACATTATAATTATCCATACGCAGTAATTGAGAAGCGTCTTGTACGGTAAACGAACGAATCAAACATTAGAAGTAATTCTTGTAAATATTCACAATTAGTTAAGACATGTTCACAGACTTTACTTAAACACAAATTAAGAAGGCCAAAGTAATAATTTTAAATTAGGAACGCAAGACACAGACATACAAACATGTAATGCAATGATATTGTTCAATCCAGAGCAAATTGTACAAATATAAAAATAAGGATGATCTAGACCGTATAAGACGCTTTTAAATAATTGCGTATAGACAATTATCATGTCAGGTTTACATTTCATATATACAAGGAAAAGATGTGGTATGAGTTATTACGATTGTCAATGAGACAACCCTCTACAAGAGACCGTATGACATAGAAATGAACAGCTATAGGACACCGTACGGCCTTCAAGAATGAGCAAGGCCGATACTGCATATTCCGCTTAAATGGGCGCCGAAATCACTTATGTAAACAATTCAAACGAGAAAACTAATTTAAAGCATAATTGATGTACAAAACAATGAACAAATATGTACATGTAACATCAATAAACGTCAACCACTGAGTACAGGCACATAACTACAAAATGTTGCGCTGTTCAGCATGTTAGCGGGATCCCAACCCTCCCCTTACATGGGACAGTGGTGTAACAGTACAAAATAAGAACGAACTATAAAATTCAGTTGACAAATAATTCATCAGATGGATACAAATCCAAATACAGATAACAAAAATACACATTGGACGTGGCCAGGTACTAGTCATCCAAACAAAAGAAATACACTAAATATATAACTGAAAGTTCTAGCAGTTACTGATAGCTAGTTTTAAGCCGATAACAACTAATAAAAACATTATGCATCCAAGACTGAATTATCAATTAATACACATTCAACATCCAATGGATTTAGTATAAAGACGAAATAACACATCACATGCAGTCAAAGAAAACCATGGCCTAGTGCAATGGCAAGGTACGGAAATCGACAGATTGTAGATACATGAAAGTGCATAATGTACATGTTAAAACCAATAATAAGTTTACTTATTAATTACTGATTACAATTTCAATATCGATACCAATATAAAACAGTAAAGATCTTACCAGTGTTGCATTGGTAGCCTTTTAGAAAAAAAATATTTAAAGTGTCGACAAGTTTACCAGGATCGTTTCTAAATTTCCGGGCACGGTAAATAACAGGTCCGTAAAATTGAGGATATACTATCCCGTTTGAAATAAGATTTCTACAGGTAAAACCAAACTTCAAAACCAAATCTTTACATCTATGAAAGATTATATTTGCAATGGTATTATTTTGTTCTCGAATCAAAAGAAAAAAAATCTACAATCTTCTTAAATCTATGAAAATGAACTTGTATGAACCTGATGTACAGAGAATGTCGTTTTTTGATGTGGTTCACAAGTGTTTCTCGTTTTGTATATATACATATTAGACCGTTGGTTTTCTCGTTTCGTTGGTTTTACCAATTGTTAAATATTGAGGCCTTTTATTGCTTACTGTGTAAGCCAAGGCTCGGTTTTGAAGACCGTGACTTGGGTGGAGAGTTGTCTCTTTGGCACTCATACCACATATTTTAGTATCTATGTTATGGACTATTATGTCTATTAAGTCTTATATGAAAAGATGAATGGGTGTTATGGACCTTGTATCGAATGAAAAAAACAAAGGAGTCTGAACATCTGACACAAAGTCTAAAACCTCACCCAAGTACATTCACAAAGTCCTAGAGATATGCAATAAGTGTTATACTGAGTTCTTGATCACCTTTCACACGATATAGCAAACAATTCTTGATTAAGTTTTCGGGGAGTTGGAACCTTTGTTGTTGTCTCATTGTACCATTTGTGATATGCTTGAAGCATTATAATAAGTTAATAAAGATATCAATTATTAAATGATAGACGGATATAAAAGCAATATGTTGAAATTTTATATGACATTGGAGTTATACTATTGACCACTTTAAGATCATGATTATGTTAACCTTCACTTTAAGTTCATGGGGAAAATAGGGGAACCAATAGTTCAAAGATATTAAAAATTCTGAAAATCATTAAATATAATATCAACAAAAAGAAAAAGATATAAACAAGAGCAATAACTTCTTACAGTTGCAGGATGCTTTTCCAGATAACATCCCCCATGAGAAACCTAAATCAATGAAACATTGACATGATATTGTATAAATGTAGTTCAATCGGTTTATTTCATATCGTACGACGATTTTGATGTCTTTGATTAGAAGTTTTATTGCGTTTCATGGATTCGTGCAAGGGAAATATAGTAAAATGTTTAACCCAATATATGCCACTGCGTTTTATAAGTATAAATGACTTCACATGCAAATATCTTTGGAATTTCTGTGTGAAATGTCACAATAAAGCTATTTGCAATCAACGTTTGTATCTTGGTTTATAACTTTAACAAAAAGACTAATCACCATTGGTCTTGTAAATTACTTGAATTTGTCTGTTTTTAAGTGTTTTGTTAACAAGGATGCCATTAATTTACATATATTCAAATTGCTGTATATGTAGGACAATTACATCTAATTGGGAAAAAATTTACGGCGATCAAAGAAAACGCAATCCAGACATTTTAATAAATAAATTAAAAAATAACTATTTGTCCATGGATATATCGTAGTAAACATTATACTGGGATAATAGTACAAGGCTGATATATGTAAAATACATCTAGACTTTTTTTATACAAACGATCTGTTTTTGTTGGCAATGGCAAATACAATTCATTTTCGTATTCATGTTAGACTAATCTACATGTTAACCCTCGTGGGAAATTAGTTTAACTTTGATATTAAAAACCAGGTATTAATGGTAACCAAATATATGGAATAGAGGTAGATCGTATTATTGTAAACGAACAACCTTTAAATTCAGAAGACTGTTTTTCATACTTATGACTTAAAACGCATTTTTTAAATATATTTTAATGTTCAAGAGGACAAATGGGTTGTTTTCAACTAATTAGTAACGTCATGTCTAATGTTTACATAAATATATAAATGAATGAACAATGAATTAAAATTACGATTCTGTCCCAGTGCTTAAAATCTCTCGATCCTTTATGAGTTGATTTGGCATACTTGAACAATTTTTTAAAAATAAAATTAAGTAAGCAATGAATGTGGTTGTTAAAAGTGATTTATGCTTTATTAAATATTTGTTTGTTTTGTTGTGATTAAGGTTGTGACAAGGTTTTGACTGCCGTACCCCTATTTTGCCATTTTCACCTTTTATGTCCGTTTGTTTTATTCACACATCGTTGTCAATATAATGGAATTTGATGCTACTGTCATACAAGTGAGCGGTTTTGCGCTATAAAACCAGGTTCAATCCACTAGTTTTTGCATAACAAATGCCTGAACCAAGTCAGGAATATGACAGTTGTTGTCCATCCGTTTCATGTGTTTGTTCTTTATATTTTGCCATTTGATCAGGGACTTTCGGTTATGAGTTATGAATTTTAAGTTTAGTATGTCTGTGATTTAACTTTTTGCATATATATGAAATTCATCGTTTAGCATGAAAATATAATAATAAATTACATTGAAATTCGAAGAATCGAATCGATGAATTCATTTTAGTATATATAACGAATCGAGTGCGTCTGTTTTCAGAATAAATAAATACAAACACACCGAGCTGTGTAAACTAAAAAAACGTATTGTAAACGAACTGTATCAGTCAGGATTCTACTTTGTCAAAGTTATCTCCCCATTACGCCAGTTCATTTTCACAATCGTAGAAATGGAAGCAATAGTAGGGATGACGCGCTGCCAATTTTGCTCTTGCGAACCGATAAATTTATCCACATTGCACCATTACGATCCTTATGTCAGTTGTATTTTAAAAGACAAATGTATCAACTAGCTAATGAGCATCAGTTAATGATCGTGTCTACATTAATTCGTAACACTATCAAATTCTTCACGCGAACCAATCAATATCTGATATATGTTTATGTATCTTAATAGCCTAGTCGATTCAAAGTTGAGAAAAAAGATGCCGCAGGACTAGCCTTCGCAGTCGAAAATAAACTGGACACCGTACGTGGAAGAAGACTTGATTTTTGGTGTTTGAACGCCCCTTTTAAGCACCGTTTTAAGTCTTATTTCGTGGCGGTCAATTTTTATTGGTGGAGGAAGCCGGAGTGCCCGGGGAAAACCCCGGACCTTAAAACAAATTAAGTCATCTCACCGGCCTCCAGATTTTTTGGAAAAGTTAGTGTTCAACCCAAAAACCGGTTTAGCTACAACATAAAAATTTCAAGTTTATTTACAATTTTCACTGTGTATATGTTAAGTATGTGTAAATGAAGATATGCTCCCATAGTTTAGGACTTTATTCATTATAGGTTGAAAATACAGGCAAAGTTAGATATGTCTATAGTGTCCTATATTTTGACTTTAGTGGAACCTTAATGAATCAGCTCCCGATGTGCACCCGTTCGAAAATAATTGATTAATCGGAAAATGATGGATTTTGAGACAACTTAATCTGCCTTCTTTACTTTATTTAAAGTTTCAAATCGTATTAACTTTTTGAGAGATATAAATTATGATACAAATTGAGTCGTTATAATGCAAACAGGAAAGAATGCTTTGTATATATGTTATTTGTACAATGATGGGCAAAAATCGTTAAAATTACACGACGTCATAGAAACCAATTCATGGAAGTAGTGACCAATTTTATTTTGTTTTCGTATGTGTTTAATTTCATTCGCGACAATGCAAAAGAAAACTTTATTTCTGAAGGATAAATTAAGTTTAATTGACAGAGAACTTTGTTTTAGCTAAAAACGACAATGCGAATGTCAATATTGACGCTGCTTGAATAACCTTCAAACTTTTTATCTAAATACGTCAGACGGACACTAATATAACGGTTAAATCAAATTCTACTTTCATTTAACATTGTCACTTTGTTCTAATAAAACACTTAAAGATCTTGTAGTACCCATACAAAGTTGATCTGTTTTTATTTAACTCTAGAAATGCCAATATGACTTGTTATAGATGGCTAAGGAAACGTTTTACAGCGAATGTCAGTGACAGCCATAAACACTTTATATATTGGTTTTACGTAGAAAGACTTCTTATAATAGCGTAAAATTGAATTTTAGTAAACTAATGGTTGTGGGAGATATATTGAATGGAATAGTTAGCCACATTTATTATAAAAGTGATCTTCACAATTTATTGTTTAACCGTATTCTGATTTTTGTTTTGAAATAAAAAGAATGGCACTGTCCCCCACATTTTCGATTATTAAGAGTAACTACAGAATGTCTAAATAGTAAATTAGTCAATGTTTACTTCTCAGTAATTATCAAAGAAATGAAATCTGAATAAACATATGCAGGATGTGCGTTACTTCATCTGAGTAGACTATAGCCGGATTTCAATTTGGTATTCGAGACGTCGGGGATCATTTATACAAAAAAGTCTCACCAGTGATCGTCAACAATATAATTGATCTGATGTCAAATCAAGCTTTAAATCTACATTTATTTTCCTTAGACTAGATAACTACTTAACACAAATAAACAATGTACAATCAAAAACTGCTTTAAAAGAGCATTGATAAATACATAAATAAGAGCTGCTGTTTTCATAATGTAGTTTTACTTGTTTACGAAACGACAACATTGAACCATAACTGTTTTATCAAAGTCAAATGAATCTAAATTCACACCCACGCGTTTGAACAGTTTTAATACCTGTTTTGATAAGAATTTTTCGTGTTGCATGGTTCCTCCGCACCAACTGCATCAAAGGTTCCTTTTTTCGGGCGATTTCTGCCGGACTATTTGTTATCTGCCGGAACATTTATGTAATCTGCCGGAACATTTATGTTATCTGCTGGAGCATTTACGTCAACTGCCTGAACATTGATGTTATCTGCTATAACATCTGCATGGTGAGACCCATTTTCCACCTTTTCCCGTTCTTTATAAACTACTGCTGCAGGAATAGTTGGCTCCTGGTCCTCTTTGAATAAGTATATACTAGGTGATTACACATATCCTAACCGTTATCCTGTTGTTACGCCTTACCTTAGACAGCAGACAGCTAGAAAGTCGGAACATTTTAAAGGAAAGTATAGAAAGTTAAAGAAAAGAGACGTATAACAGAATAGAGTTTCCGTTGGACACGTTATTGGCGAGTTGAAAAGCTATAAGGCCATGAGAACTCTTTTGAGGCATCCTCGTCACAATCAAAAAGCCACTGTTGAAGTTTGTGGGAGATTTGTAAATTGCCGAAAAAAAACTTTTCAATAAGGTCACACCAATTTAATTTCTTGTTCTACGGATTTTCGGACTTCAAAATTTGGGGCGAGCGAGCGATTTGAAAATTTAAATAAAAAAATATTTAATTTGCAAATTTTTGAGGCGAAGCTTGAAAAGTAGAGGCGAGCGATTATAATTTTTTTTGTAAACACAAAATAGTAGGTTTTGACAATATTAAAGCTTGATTACATTTCTTTAATTTCTGAAGTATTTTTTCCCTGTTCACCAAGAAATAATTAAATCTGGTCTATGTATGACATGTATGTGTGACTGACAATAAGACAATTCTCCATCCAAGTCATAATCAGTTTAGGTACAACCCCTTAATGTTATAAATATCCCTTTTACATGTTTTATAAGGGATCAATATAAGTTATAATATAATTGTTTGTACAAAAGGGCTCATATTTTCCCAAAGAACTATATATCTATCGGGTATTAAATGGTCAAAACATGTCCAAGAATTTTGTAATATTCCTGGACTTTAACCATGTTAACACATTTACTTTAACAGTTTAATATTATTCAAAATAAGTGGACCCCTCTTTTAGAAAAAGTTGTTTAAAATATGATGTAACTCTCCTCTTTTTGAGTACAAAATTCTAAGTTTTCAAAGGTTTTGTATAGAAGAACTTTACAAATCCTTGGTATTTCTATTTTCTTTTCTACATCAGTAAAATGACCCCTTGTCCATGTTGTCTGAGGGAGGGTTGTTCTCAACCTGATATAAATAACAAACACAGGTCAAAGTACGGCCTTTTACACAGGGCTTTGATACAGACCAAACAGCAGGCTATAAATGACCCAAAATTATTAGCGTACACAATTCGAACAGGAAAACCAACGATCTAATTTATATATCATGTATATCCAAACGGGAAAATACCAATGAACAACATTACCAAACGATAACTGCTGAACGACAGGCCCCTCAATCAATCAGGACAGGTGCATAAACATGCAGAGGCTATGGATAGTTTTCTTTCGCTAGCATACAATATAATTGCAGTTGAAGGCAAATCCTTCAGAAGTTCTTTGTACTTTATTCTAACAACGAACATGTTTTGATAGGGAATATAAGTAAGGGGGAAAGTAACCAAGTTTTTGTTCTTTACGCCGGTACTTCCACTGATATAGATTTATATCGGAGATACAAATCCTTGATCGGAGCACTCCCGCTTTGGATAAGTAGGTTTCATGCTGAAACAAATATTCTCACAGATATTTACAAGGTGTGCTGAGGTGCTTTTATGTTTAGAATCGTTATTTACAGGTTAGACTGTGATTTTAAATATCTTTTTATAATGTTTACAAAAAAAACGGTGCGGGAAATGGACATGATTACATTTCCGGATGCGGGAAGCGGGAATATAAAAAAAATAAAAAAATTCTGTTTTGAAAAAAATAGGTGCGGGCGGGTCCGTCGAACAAGGAATCAAATTGGTGTGGCCTAAGTATAAAATGATTAAAGTACAATGTTTACAATATTTTTAGTGTTTTGAAATAACCCCCGTTATTTAAACTGTTCAACTATGTACTCGTAGTCTGAGTCAGACAGTATTGTAAATCTCTACTAGGCTGGTGATACCCTCAAGGAAGAAAACTCCACCAGCAGTGGCATCCTCCTGGTGGTTGTAAATGAACTCATCATAGATATAAGGATCAAAATTTTGTATTTGCACCAGACGCGTGTTTCGTCTACAAGAGACTCATCAGTGACGCTCGAATAAAAAAGTTCAATAAGTTTGATTGTTTCTCTGGAATATTTCGGCACCTCTCTTTTAAGAAATGTTGTTTTAAACTTTTAACCATATCCGTACGATCATTGTGTCACTAGCAATCCTTTCCAATCCTTTTAAATTTACTTTTCAGTAACCGTACTTTTAAGATGTTTTGATGCAGCAAACTCTTCATATATAAACATTACAGAAAATATGATATTGTGCCATGGCTAAGCTATTCCTGTGTATAGATTTTCTTCAAGAGAAAGATAATATAATAATATAATCATTATAATTGTACCTTAATGAATAGTATTGCCATACAAGTGGAAAGTGAAGTACTATACTTAATTTGGTTGTTGAATAAGTAATCATATTCTTTCATATGTCGCAGCTATATTTGTGATAAATTAGTTGATGTTTTGACCATTTTATGATCAACACTATGTAATTATATAGTGCAATATTTTCTTTAGAGTTCAAGCTATCCATTTATAATCATCATGGGAAGGTATTTATCATACAAGTAAAATATTTATTTTTGAAGACTCATAATAAAAACGGGCGAATGGATTAGCGCCACACGGTTATAATTTATTGGCGCCATTTTACAGGCAATATTAAACGGAAAAGTTTTAATATTCATCGCAATATCGTGACGGTGAATAATTTTTGTTTACATTATTCATTCGGCGTAATCAAGTGGTTCATATTCATTTCCTATGCAAATTGAGGGTCACTTTGGTTTAAGATTATACAGTATGCATATATCAGGCCATATTCACACCAAACTCCATGTACAGTAAACATGTTTACAATTAGTTTAATGTAATGTACACTGGTGTTCACATCTATACACCTGGTTTAGTTACCTGTGCATAAGTTTTGTTCACACTTATAAACTATATGTTATTTAAATGTAACTTACATAGAATCGAATTAAAATTTCTTGGACAACGTTTTCTAGCAGTGATGACAGCTATTTTGATGATTTGCACCTATTTTAAAGATACTAATAAAAGATGTCTCGATTACCAGAGGCGGATAAAGGAATTTTTAAAATGCATCGGGTTCCAAACATTAATCGAACGAAAAAGGGGGTTTCAACCACCGGAACCAGCCCCCCCCCTCTCACGTAGGCTACAAACGAAGAAGAATTCGGGAAGACATTTTCAAATAAATTATGTGTTTGGCAATGATGATGCTTTGAGTCTAGATTAGGGATTCAGGGAATGATCATTCAACTAAAAAGGGGGTTGGTTTTTTTTCATATAAAATATTCTGATTCTAAAATCGAGGTATAAATATTCTGTTCAATAAGGAAAAAAAATGATTCAAGATTGTCCCCATAGTGTTAAATTTTGACCAAATTTATTTGCTTGATAGCTTTAAAAAACTAAATAAAATGTTCGTGCTATGTGCGAAAAAAATCTGTGTAGAACATAAAAACCATAACCCCCTTCACGCAAGTAGTTAAATGGTTGCTCCCTAATAAGGCTACTAAAAGGTTTTTTTTTTATATAACAAACCAAAATATATTGAGTTTAGACAAATAATTCGGTAAAAAAACTACATAAACTACATAAATAATTGTTATAAATATCAATTTTATTAAAAAAAAAGTTTCTTCTTTAAACATACATGGCAATATACATGTTCTAAATATCTTGTTTTGTGTACACTGAACTAAACAAGTTCTACATTGACTATCGACTGCATGTAGACAAAACATGATTTAAACTACATGTAAACATTGAGTTTTATCAATGGGAATGTATTTGTGTTTAGTTTACGTGAGAATTACACTAACACAACACCGAGTTTTGGTCAATGAGAACACGGCCTTAGATGTGATTCATGTGTTACATGCAAGACGAAATTGTCAGACGACAAACCGAGGAATAAACCCTACAATTTATGATGACCACACATATAGGACATGTAATATCTGAAATATAAAAACAAGTTGTCCAGGTGTAAAAATAATAACTGTTAAAGCAGAATATTGGAGACATGGACAACAACAAACATATAATAATTTTGAAAGACCACAACCATGGTTATCAGAAGAAATTACCAGTTTATAGTGCCAGGTTTTTTTTTATATGGTTTTATGTTGATGAATAAGTTTATCATGTTTATTATGCAATCAAATATTGTGTTTTAAAACTAGTATCAAAAGTTTCTTTTGAATAATTGTTTTTTTTTTTTTGTACTTATTTACATGTATTACTGATGCAAATGGATTTCAATTGGCGCAAAAGCAAAGCACCTGATTTCCTCATTGACAAGCTACATTTTTATATTCTGAAATTTAACGGAATCCCACAATGTTCCCATACCCTACTTATATTCGGCTCTTGATTGAACTATACAACATAAGCATTCACTCATCAAAGTCTTTAAAAATTTAACTGTTCGTCTGTTTCAAATACTGAACTTTATGATATTTCATCTTGTGATACCATGTTTATTTTTCCATTGCTGATATTTGTCACTCAAAAATGGAGAGTAATTTAAAACCATGAAAATTATTAGGCTCTGACATAAACGAAAGGGATATGTAATCCCTCAAGAAAAAATCTAGATACTTCTATCTAGGAAAGCCTTCAAAATTGCGAAACTTATTTGAATAAGTACGGGATGTTAACGTGTACATGTTAGTACACAGGGAAACTAAAACAGCCCACCTGAAGACATGTCGCCCTACCCTGATACATTATTCCGACTTCGACCCGATCACCCATTATTCCGACTCCGAGCCGATCAGTCTTTGTTTTTACTCCTTACAATGTAATAACGCTCGCTAAAAGTGGCAGTACTAGTTTTAGAATCTTCGGTTTGACTCTGCATGGGTTCAAACCCACCACATCCCAAAATAAAGAGTCTGACTTACAACGCTATCACATAAACGGCGCAGTACGATATATGTAAGCATGTAACAGTTCACGCTATAAGAACATTTTACACATCGTTACAAATCGTAAAACTAACTTGATCTTAGGTTTCATGGTTAATCGTTTCTATCTATTGTTGTTCGTTAACTAATGTGTAGCGTATATCGCTGTGAATTCATGAACAATAACATCTTAGTTGATGTTTTAGGGTATGATAATATAGGTTTTTTTTCTACATTTGTTAGAGGTATAGGGGAAGGGTTGAGATCTCAAAAACATGTTTAACCCCGTCGCATTTTTGCACTTGTCCAAAGTCAGGAGCCTCTGGCCTTTGTTAGTCTTGTATCATTTTAATTTTAGTTTCTTGTGTATAATTCGGAGTTTAGTATGAAGTCCATTATCACGGAACTAGTATACATATTTTTTATGAGGTCAGCAAGAGGACGCCCCCGGGTGTAGAGTTTCTCGCTGCATTGAAGACCCATTGGTGGCCTTCGGCTGTTGTCTGCTCTATGGTCGGGTTGTTGTCTTTTTGACTCATTCTCCTTTTCCAATCTCAATTTTATTGAATGTAGGTTATCATGTTTTTATATTTTATT
Source organism: Mytilus galloprovincialis (assembly GCF_965363235.1). NCBI lineage: Eukaryota > Metazoa > Mollusca > Bivalvia > Mytilida > Mytilidae > Mytilus > Mytilus galloprovincialis. Next base: position 17,495,821 of record NC_134845.1, on the reverse strand, counting down.
CACTGTGATAACTTAAGCGCACAAAGATTCACCAAATTACTGATTTTTTCAATACTCTGTTGTTTGTAGCTTTGGAATTTGCATTCGCTAATGTTCCTTTACAACAGAAGATGAAAAGAGAGTATTGATACGGTAAAAGATGTATGACTACACTTAACAACCTAATAGTAAGGACTATAATATAATTTACATTTAAATAAGGCATATTACTATACTACAAATGTAACGTAAATCCGCTAAAAATGTCTAGAAATCCGTATTAAATACGATCTAGTACCTAATTTCCTTTCTCTCATTGTATTAAAGAGATGCTATAAAATATCAACTACAGACAGGCTGTCATTAAAGAGACTGTTGGTGTGTAGAACATGATTATCGTACAATAGCCAAAACTTATCGAGGTAGAAGTTATTGACGCTAGCACTACGTATGACTCTTCCATAAAATTTAATGATACTTTTATAGCGTTGGAGCTTGAAGCTGAAAAAAGAAGCAACGGAAAATAGCACATCTGGAAGACGCAAAAAAGCACTCTGTTGACATTTCACAGGTTATTTGAATAGTTAAGGGTGAAATTGGACAGATCAGTTTTAGTTGTGGGAAATATTTCTAAAACAGATATAATTAGCTTTTGGTGTTTACTTCCAATGTCTATATAGTTAATGATCGCTTTCAAATATCAAATAAATACAGTTTATACCCGTTATATGTTGTATATTTCAGCTTACTTTAACATGCAAATAATGATTTTAGTCCCTAATGCATGATTTATTATTTTATAATTAATTGTGTTTGGCTATTGTCTAGCTGTCAGTGACTGCGAATACCCTTAAATCATACTTTATTGTTTATTTTACCAGTTGATACTATTTGTAATACTTATTCAGGGTTATATCTCGTCTACATATCAGCTTTGATAACTTGTGGTATTGTCAAAGTTGCTGCTTCAAAAGAGTAAACAAAGTAAAACGTTAAACCCAGAAACATATGCAAAACTCAATAAATGGACGACAATGAACCCCTTTCACTTCTTATGCTGCTCGTATTGTTGATAATAAAATAAAAAATCGCTATCTGCATCATGTTTTTTTTTTTTTTTTTTTTTTTGTAAACTTAAGAAAACCCGTCCATTGTGTACGTATACCTTGAATGCTCATGTTCTCATCAAGTTCAGTTACTAAAACGAATAGATCGGCAACATAGTAAGAAGAATTAAGGGCGCTAAGAGGAAGTATCAGTTCGTCGACCAATTCGACCATCAATAATCATTCTTGACCAGCTGAAACAATCATAACGAACTCATTATTCTAAATCAATGAAATTGATATCAAAAAGATCAGGACAAATAGTCTAAAGTACCTTTCATTGTACAATGTACGTTCTTGTCCGTGTATTTATATTGAAGTTTACATCGGGCCTCATGACTCGTTTTCGGGGGTCAATTCGGTAGTTCTTTTTATATTACTCCTACATTGTAGTCCTAAACTACAAATGTATGCATACTTGTCCATTTTTATTTTCAGACATTTTTAATTCTGATAAATATTTTAATAAATATGCAGTTGTACAGATTGAATCAAAAAGTAAATTTGATTGTAATGAATTTGTCAGTTTATATCCCTTTATTCACCACTTCGCTACGAGAAATAAATCTACAGCAGCTCATTCATACAGAAGCGTTCAATCGAAAACCATCCATGTAACGTTTATTGCTAAAAATGAAAGTTTAAACATTTATTTTCCTTTGATGAGGTAGTCACGTAAAGTTTCTTTTTTTAACTCTTGAAAAAAACATATATACACTTAAGCTAACGATTGTCAATGAAGCAACTTTCAACAAGATTCCAAAGGACAAAACATTGGACACAGTGCGCTACAACATTGCATACCCTAAAGTAGACTAGTGAAGGCCAACATGAAAAAAAATGTGTAAAAATTCAAACCAGAAAACAAACGGCCTGATTTATGTACAACAAATATTATACATTTTTTACTTCAAAACGAATCAATGTCTGTTAAATAAATAAAAACTGTATCTATTAGTTCGTTATGTTTCGCAACTTCTGCTAAAGTACTTCTAATTTTAAATCTGAATTAAATTAATCATATAGTGACAAATTGTATTATCTGAATGGCTTGAACGAATATGCACAATAATGTAATTAAGCTTTATTAACCTCAACAGGTCTTGTTCGTTTTAGTCTCAATTACCATCATCTATTAGAGCAATTTAATTACTATAATTTTATTAGAGCTTTGATATGGGATGATTACAAAAGTAACGTAGCGTCAATTTGGTTAAGCGGCATGTATAAGTACACAGCCATGTCCATTGGGATTTTGGATCAAATGAGGTGTTTCGTGTAGGGAGATTGGCCAAGTCCATAAATACACTTTCTAAAAAGGTTTAAACATAAGAGAAACAACTCAAGTTTAAAACAGAAATATTTACATTGTACGTAAAATGTTGAGTGGAGTGAAGACTGAAATTGAATAATGATGACTGCTGGATATAAAAAAGAAGATGTGGTATGATTGCCAATGAGACGACTATCCACAAGAAACCAAAATGACACAGACATTAACAACTATAGGACACCGTACGGCCTTCAACAATGAGCAAAGCCCATACTGCAAAGTCAGCTATGTAAAGCCCCGGTATGACAATGTAAAACAGTTCAAACGAGAAAACTAACGGCCTTATTTGTATAAAAAAAATTAACGAAAAACAAATATGTAACATATAAATAAACGACAACCACTGAATTACAGGGTGGGAGACGGTTTTACAAAACAAATTTCGACTAAGATTGATCTTAAGTATACTGAATCAGTCATGACTTTCGATCAATCTTAGTCGTAAGTATTTTTTGTGAAACCGACTTCTGGATCGCTTCCATTCTGTAGTACGCACATGCTGGGCAGACATCCGTTTACTTTATGTATAAAAATACTCAGCCGATTCCAGTCGACATGTTAATGTTAAATCCAATATCTTGAGTTCGATCTTCACTGCAGAACCTATACAAATAGTATTTGTCACCCCGCATATTAATGACAAATTTGCTCCTAGAAGTGAAGCATACAAGAATCAATTATAATCTTTTTAACGTCAAATCATTCATTTCCAATGTTAAACATTGAAGAATAGATTTCTGTTGAATAATTTAATAATATACATGTTATTCTGAATGTATAAGTATAACCCTTCGATATTTATAGGAAAATATACTAGGTTTCTTTTATTGCCATTTGGATCAAAAGACTTGCACTTTTTGATTAAATGAACTAATGTAAATTATATACAGAATGTTATTTATTATATCAAATGTACGGGCAATGAAATCTTCTGTCGGGATTTTAAAAAATCGTGTCCTTGAAAACTTCCTTTAACGGATATCTTCTAATATTGTATAATAGATATTATAATTTTTTCCACATTCGGAATTGATCCTGCAATTATATAATCTATTTTTACGAGTTGCCTTTAGGAGTGAAGATTTTTCATTGACAATGTGGAACTAATATATTTGAGCGTATGAGGTAAAATAAATTAATGCTTGTTCGTATCAATAGTTATTTTGCATTACATATTGTGAAAAAAGTTATATCACTAAAATACTAAACTCTGAGGAAAAATCAAATCGGAAAGTCGCTTATCCAAATGCATGGCTAAATCAAACCCCCAAACGGATAGATAACACCTTCCATGTTCCTGACATGGTACAGGTATTTTCTTCGTGTAGAAAATGTTGGATTAAACCTGGTTTAATAGCTAGCCCAATTTCTCTCTTGTATGACAGTTGCATCAAATTTCATTATATTGACAACGACGTGTGCTTAAAACAAACTGACATAATAGGGTAAAAATGTCAAAAATTTGTGTACAACAGTCAACATTGAGTTTAAATCTTAATCACTATAAAATCAAAACAAATGAGCACAACAAGGCATATAGGATAGACAAAGCACATTAGCAAAAATGAAAGATAAGAATACAAAATTAACATTGAACAATAACACAATGACGGCATGTATAAGTACAGGGCAACGTCATAATTAAAAAAAAAACACACACTCAAAAAGGCATATAGACAAAGAACATTAGCAAAAATTGAAGACTAAAGGTGCATTCACACGATACGATTATCCGTTCGATTTTCCATTCGACTTGATACCGTCGTACAGGTAAATCGTATAGCGTTCTGTTCACACGATACGATTTTCCATTCGATTTTGAACAAATTTGAACAAGTGCTTTATTTTTCTAAACACAGCAACTATACGTTAAAGTCTATACGGCATGTTGTCGGCAATTATATTATAAAAAGATGTAACAAATATTATCGAAATATTGATTGGCGACTGGTAAATGAATTTTAACCAGAGGTCCCCTGGAGCCTGTAAGCGCTCTTCTTATTCATAGTAGCTAAGAAAATAATTTTTTAACAAAAAACTGTCATACTGAAAAACAAAGCCTCAATAATTTATTTATATAGATTCTAATGATTGCCAAAACCCATTTCCAAGATAAATTATTCAAAATTATGTTTCCATCTAGCCAATTGGTTTGAAACAAGTAGATTGACTTAATGTGAAATGTGAACAAACGGTCAACGGCGAACACCGAATGCTAATGAATGATAATTGTTCTCATGACTTTTTGGGGACAGATTACCTAAAAATTGGAACTTCGCGAATCTCTGTGATACATTATGACAGAATTTTTATGACGTCATGCATTGGTGACCATTACGTCATTCGTCCGAAAACGTCATTTTTCGACATTTCCAAGAACGGAAAAGTTACAAAATGAATAGTAAGAAGAAGAGAGCCTTGAAGTACATAGTTGCTGCTATTGCCGCAAAAAGACGAATGAAAAAGGTTAGGCGGAATTGGATAAAACCATGGTTGACAAGAAGAGCAGATCTTGGTGTTTGCCAAACTCTGCTAAAAGAATTGTCAAACGAAGATAGCGATTCATTTCGCAACTTTCTGAGAGTCAGTCCACAGCAATTTGCTTACCTTTTGGATATGGTAAAAGACAGTATAACAAAGTGCAGTACCAATATGCGTACCTGTATAACAGCGGAGGAGAGATTATCACTGACGTTGAGATACTTGGCAACAGGTACATTAATATAATATGCTTAATGTAGTCATTGTTCAACTTTTGTTAATTTTAAGCGGTAAAAGTTTGTTCAAGAATTAATAACTCGGTATTAGATGGTGGTTTAATTCCATTATGCTTTTAAAAAAAACGTTCGTTAAATTTTTAACTGTACTGAAATTGTGGTGTAGTTTCATGGCAAACGTAGATCTATTGAAATCATCGTATACACTTGATTATCTCCTATATATATTTAAAAAAACTGCAGACATCAATTATTTAAAAGTATTAAGCCCACAGGGGTGGATTTTAAAAGGGGGCAACTAAGGATAAAGGGGAAAGTGGATTCCAACTATATGTCCCCATTTAAATGCATTGATCGGCTAAAAAAAAGGGGGTTCCAACAACCATTGGTCTAACAGTATTCGAATCATACGCATATAAATAAAAGTAAATTTTATCGTCCAAGCTAATAAATCAGACTTTCATGTGTGTAATTTCTTGCAGGTGAAAGTTATCGTAGTTTGAGTTATAGCTTTAGAATTGCACCTTCTACTGTATGCAGTATCATCCCAGAAGTTTGTGATGCACTGTACCAAGCATTAAAAGATACATATATGAAGGTATTTAGTAAAGTAATACTGCAATATCTATTCATGTTGGTTAAAATTACTGTATAAAATTTGACAAAAGAATGGTATCTCTATCAGATCAAAGACGCCAAAAGAAAGAAATGTTTAGCAACACAGAATACTTTTTTTTCGATTCATGCTACTGAGATATCGTGGCACCAAATCACTTGCACTATGCCCGACGCGCAAGACGACCACTCAACCACCCAGGCTGCACTATATATAGAGAATAACATATGGCGTTTTCAATATCGCATCCGTATCAACCCGAGACACCAATATAATATACTACTGGTAATTGGAAATTTAATATCAACACTCATATGCAATTCTAGGTGAATCCACAGGCTGATAACTGATATTTCATCGTTAATCATATCTGAACAAGATTCTTTATCAGTAATTGCAGGTTATTATAAAAATGACTGCTCGGCTCGGAGTCAGAAAAAGTGTCCTAGTAGAGTGGCATGTCTAACTTCAGAAAGCTTACCCAGTGTGGTAACACTGTCGTGTAAAATGTCGTGATTTATAAGTACCCGGCAACGTCCATTTGTATTTTGTCCATCTGATGAGTTAAGCCTTTTTCAACTGATTTTTATAGTTCGTTCTTATGTTGTACTGTTATACCACTGTCCCAGGTTAGGTGGAGGGTTGGGATCCCGTTAACATGTTTACAGCAGATTTCAGTCAGTATGTAGCTAATGGTAATATCTTTGGTTAGCTTGCTTGTTAGCTGAACCGTGAAGTCATTGTTAGGTAAGGTATACTTCCCTCCTTTAATAGTAGACTAGCCCAACAGATAAAAAATCTATCTCTCTGTAGGACTAAGCTACTTTAAAAGAAGGGTAGTATACCTTACCTAACAATGACTTCACGGTTCAGCTAACAAACAAGCTAACCAAAGATATTACCATTAGCTACATACTGACTGAAATCTGCTGTAACCCAGACACATTATTTATGTATGTGCCTGTCCCAAGTCAGGAACCTGTAATGCAGTGGTTGTCGTTTGTTTATGTGTTACATATTTGTTTTTCGTATAATTTTTTAAAAATAAATAAGGCCGTTAGTTTTCTCGTTTGAATTGTTTTACATTGTCTTATCGGGGCCTATTATAGCTGACTATGCGGTATGGGCTTTGCTCATTGTTGAAAGCCGTACGGTGACCTATAGTTCTTAATGTCTGTGTCATTTTGGTCTTTTGTGGACAGTTGTCTCATTGGCAATCATACCACATCTTCTTTTTTTTATTTGCTCATTGTTGAAGGCCGTACGGTGAGCTTTAGTTGTTAATGTCAGTGTCATTTTGGTCTCTTGTGGAAAGTTATCTCATTGGCAATCATACCACATCTTCTTTTTTATAAAAGCATGTTGATCAAGTACAATTTAATACAACTCCTACCTGAAATATGAACGCTCGCCTTACACCATAGCCTATGTTATTTTCATGACATAGCTTAAAAATTATTTAATGTATATTTTTTTTCTTTATAAATGTAGGTACCATCGACACCAGAAGAATGGGAAGAAATTGCAACAGATTTTTATGAGAAATGGAATTATCCGAATTGTTTGGGGGCTATAGATGGGAAACATGTTGTCGTCCAAGCACCATCTAACAGTGGATCGTATTATTACAACTACAAACACACACACAGTATCGTTCTGATGGCTCTTGTTGATGCTAACTACCGCTTTACCTACGTGGATGTAGGAAGTAATGGTCGTGTGAGTGATGGAGGAGTTTTTCGACAATGCACACTGCAAGAATCCATTGAAAATGAGTTAATAAATTTTCCGGGTCCTAAAGAATTACCTGGAAGAGACAAAAAAGTACCCTTTGTTGTGGTTGGCGATGAAGCCTTTCCTCTGAAAGAATACCTGATGAAACCCTATCCTCAAAGGTGTGGATTGGATGATTCACAAAGAATTTTCAATTATAGACTTTCTCGGGCCCGAAGAATAGTAGAAAATGCATTTGGCATTTTATGTAACAAATTTCGTGTTTTAAGAGCCCCAATTCTTTCTTCACCAGACAAGGTAGAGAAAATAGTTTTGTGCTGTTGCGCTTTACATAACTTTTTACGTCCAGAAATTCAGACTGCAAACGATGCAGAGAATGGACAGGATATTGGAACAGGGCTTCTGAAAGTTCCTCGCGGAGGAAGTCGCAACTCTTGCCAGGCAAGACAAATTCGGGATGAATTCAAAGAGTACTTTGTCACAACAGGCCAGGTTCCGTGGCAGGCTAATGTTGTTAGATAAATAAATACAAATTTCCTTACTTTTTTACTTTTATCCCTATTGAATACGCATGAACAGAATTTAAAGTCACACACTTTTTATATTACAATAATTCAGTAAATAGATAATAACCTTAATTTAAATGTATAGACCTAACTATTTTATTATAATACACAGAAGTGAATCCTGTATAAGATAAAAAAAATATATGACAACAAATATCTGTTTTGAACATGTTTATTTTAAAGGTTGAGGTACTGGTTCCCGTCTATATATTGAGTGTAGCCTTGGTTTTGGGATTGGCTACCATTCATTGGATATAATTGCATATCTCTTGACACTTGTTGGGGTTGACGAGGCACTTGTTGTGGTTGACTAGGCACTTGTTGGGGTTGACTTCGAGGTACTTGCTGCTGATTCGAACTTTGGTATTGTTGATTAAGATTTAAAATTTGTGTTTCACACACCAAATTTTGAATTTTGTTCTTTAAAATAAATTTGTTAACATTTTCTGGCATGGCCGAGAGGGATGTACCAACATATTTTCCAAAAATTGCGTCATTGGAATCTTCCTCTTTTGGTATATTTAGTGTGTCAATTGCTTTTTGTAAAAGCAAATCTGATTTATTGTCTTTCGACATTTGTTTCCTCTTTTTAGCAGTTGTGGAACTTGTGGAAGAATTTGCTGTTACAGAATCGCTTCCGCTGTCATCTGCATTGTCATCTCCTTCGGTAGTTGAAGAATTCTGCAAAAACAAAAAATTATCATGACTTCTTTTTATAAGAAAACAAAAATAACGGATATTTATTTTTCATTTTTTTCTCAGATGGGATTGGCTTCAAAATAATATAGTTTTTGTAATTTGTCCATTAAAGGTAAACGACGAAATAAAAAAATCATAATTAGATATGAAAAGGATGATTTTTTTTTCTATAAGTGACTCTTCCTTGTCACATGATCACAATATATGTAATTATTCAGCTACATGATGGCATAACTACTTATAGTTGACAAAAACTGTTTCATTTGCTCTCATGTGAAGAGTTGTCTCGTTTGCAATTATACCACATATTACACCAATAGCTTCACAGTACCCAAATTGCGCCACGTATTCAACAAAAATAGCTGCGGAAATTCAACAAGTTTTCATTAAAACTAAACCACTTGTAGTTTTACAGTTAAACACTATACACGTCTTCAACAAATGTAAACGCAAAACGTTCATAGTACAAGTCAAAAAATTTACCATACACCGAAAAAGTAAAATCTGCGGATACGTTTTCAATCGACGTTCACAAAATAGTTATCGTTTAAAAATTAGCAAATAAAATGTGCACCACAGCTTTAATTATTTTTCGAATAGGTGTTTAGGGAAAAAGGAGGGGAAGGCGAGTGTCCTGATCCCGAAATACCGGGCTTTAAAACATGAAATACCGAGGTCCCGAATTAAAAAAATAAATAAATCCCCACATTCAGAAATTCCAAAAAAAGACATCCCTTATCCCTTAAGAGTCAATTCCGAATCCCGATCTTAATAACACCCGATCACGATGTCCCGAAAAATCTCTTTAGGGGGTCCGAAAAGGAATAAGATATAGGGGTTGTACGGTATCTCGATAACATAAGCATATATTTATTACATCACGCAATTTGCTTCTGCATTCTTTTGCTTGTACAAGTTGTTTATCAACTAGTAGAATTCGTCGATTTACGATTTCATGAGAAGTTTGTGTAAGTTTAGCAATCTGTTTATTTCTAACACAGAAGCAGTTACATTTTCGAGTTGCATATATCAAACTGACTTTTTTTATCAGTTTTTTTTTCTGTTGTACTTTATCTTTGAAGTGGGTAGGAAGGGTATCAGCATATGTACTTACAATATTAGATTTAGATACTCTTTTTCTGACTTGAGTTCTGAGAAATTTGTCCATACTCTGGTACATAGGCCATTTACTCTCATATATTTCACATGTGCCAGCACCACTTCTCTTAGAATCTTCCACCTTATTCATTTCCCTCTTATAATAGGTTCTCAAATTGTTGATTCTTTTATTGATCTTATCAACTGAAAAAAAACACCATCAAACTATAAGTATAACCAATATGTATGCACAAACTCGATCGCCATAAGCTGTCAGATAAATGATTGTGAATGACGCACTTCAGATTCTTTACTGCATATTTTTTGTAATCAATTTGGACAGAAAAGAAATCGAAGTTTCCGAATATTCATATCATTACTTTATTTCCGTTATTTTTATATCAAACCGGAAGGACAACAAATGTTTCTGAAAATTCTGCTTAATACAAAGGTCGAAAAGGGTAAATGAAAACACATTGATACTTTTTCTTCTTCTAAAAATGAAGTGAACGGAAAGTTTTGATTATACACTGGACAAAAGTGAGTTCCCAGTCAAAAACAGTCCTATCATTTCAACTAAAATCGATATTTTTAGAAAAATTATTACGAAGGCCGTATGAGCGATTTTCATAATATACAGTACCTGGCCAAAAGATGTAGAAATGTCTGAAGTTTTATTGTTTATTTGATTATAATATTATTGATGCTCATTTTAATTTTCTGACAAGATGAACACACAAAGAAAAATATTTCTTGAAACGTTTGCTATTATTCTAACCAAATTAAAATCGTAAACATTTGCATTTGTGTTTAACTCAAATATATGGTTAAAAGACATTAAAAGAACCAGACAGAATTAACCAACAACATGTAAAAAACACATGAATGGAACTAACACATTTTATTAAGCGATTTCAAAATTTCAGAAAACGCTCGTTGACCATGTTGACGTCAAACTTAATGGTGATGAGGGAATATTGTGCGCAACTTTTGAAGTTATAGAGCATAATTTTCTTGGGAACATTATTGATAATTAAGAAAAATTTAGGAGATCTACACTCTTATCTTTATTTATTTTTAAACATAAAAGTAAAAAAACAATATTCAAAACAAACCCAGCTTTTGTTTTTATATCCCCCTACCCCACCCCAAAAAATAAATAAAATAGCAGTCAGTTCCCTTCCCCCCCGAAAATAAAAATTAAAACAAATTAAAAATAAATATCTATTCACAATATAAGAAATGACTGATGATGATATAAATTTGATGTTGAATTTTAAAATAATCTGTGGTGATAGTTTTCTTCCGGGTTTACAAACAATCTTTTTTTAGACATCAACGCGGTCGTGTTAGAGAGCACCCTTTTTTCTTTGTAAGTTTACGTTGCCAGTGACTAAAGGTATACAAAAAAATAAAGGTTGAGATTTTCTGTAGTAAATTAAATAGCCGTAATATTTAACTAATATTCAGTATATTTTTGCATTAAATACTATCTCCTTTTGAACCTATGTTTAGGAACACTCGCAGTTGCAATCTTTAGTTGAACTTACGGTTATGTAATATTTACAGATTACTTCTGATTAGTGTAAATAACTTGGGGGAAAAATAGCAACGTCTAAATGAAGACAAATTAAAAGAGAGTAGCTGTTATCCACTGGTTAAATTACCTTATCCAGTGGCTTACTAACCATCACGGGGGGGTCTCAACATGGGATTTTGGGTACAGGTGTGCAGCTGGGATTTTAAAAACACCCCCCATTCATATATTGAATAATTTTGAAATCCCTACCTATATATATATTTCACAGCGAAATCATAACCCATTCATATATTTATGACCCATTGATATATCACAATCGGTCAATTACTACCTATTGATATATTTCCTCGGTAAAATTGCACCCCATTGATATATTTGACGGATCAAAAAAGGGACCCATTCCAGCGGCACATATGTATATACCTTTATATAGGAAGAGACCCCCCCGTGCTAACCATACTCCCATTTTGCCTTGGAGCAATTGAAAAATAGCCAACGGATAGTAAGCCACTGGATAACATAATAAGCCGTTAGATAAGCTAACCTATGGCTAATTTTAGCCATAAATTTGAGCAACCCAGTCCAGATGATGAAAACGAAACTCAAGAAAATTATGACTAAATAAACAATAACACTTCAGACATTTTTACATCTTTTGGTATCTTTTTTTTTTTTATAAAAATCGCTCATACGGTTACTTGGTAATATTTTTTTGAAAAATATTGTATATTCATTACATATAAAGCATTTACCTCCTATGTTTATTTTACCATCAATTCTCTGTAGGGCCCTTTTCCTCTCAACTTTATCATGATACACTTGGGAAGTTACGTCCCATAGGGATGGCTCGTTTTCATATAGGTCTATGAAATCCAAGTCTTCTGATACTTTCTGCTGTTCGTTATTGTCCAATATTTCGACGGCTATCATGTCGGCCATGTTAAGAGAATGAGTGTCAACAAACGCGCTTACGTGTTGCATTGCACTCTCATTCGTAAGTTCAAATAAGTACATGTGTACTAGTAATTCATAAGTAAAGGTCTTGTAAAAAGGGGGTCCGGAATGAAATACATTTAAAAAAAAATAACGAACAATATTTTACGTATACGTTAGTGTTTTTCAAAAAGTAATTCAGTAACCACGCAAACATTTTCTAATGTATATTTACATTGTATTTCATTTAAAACCGTTTAAATGTCTTGAGAAATTCTCAATATTCCTATTTTTAGCCTTTCAAATTGGTTATTATCAAATTGAAATGCTAATGGTTTAAAAATGATTTTTAAATATTGAAAATCAGGTGCAATCAGGATAAATGGTTTGTTTTTTTTTTCTAAAATAGGGCCACCTCACTATCCGAAAAAAAAGCTTTTTCTCAAATCTCTAGTTTAATCAGCGTAATTTAATACTAGGTTGACATAATATATACTGTAGGGTGTCAATAGCCAGCTTTATGAGCAAAAGATGACACTGTTCCCTTTACGATAAAAAACGATACAAATGATGTGAAAATTAGAATATTGTCGATAAGAATTATTTGCTTGATTTTTTTTCAATCGACTAAAAATTTAGTCGATTTAGCGTTCACACGATCCGATTCCAGTTAAAAAGTCAATGGAAATAGCGTACGTTTCGATTTCAAAACGACGTTTCGACTTCACATTCGACTTCAGATTTAACTGTTCACACGGTACGATTTTAGTCGAAAGCAGGTGCACAGGTAAAAATCGAATGAAAATCGAATGGAAAATCGTATCGTGTAAATGCACCTTAAAATACAAAAATTTATTATAGAATAGCACAATGATGGGATGTATAAGTACAGAGCCACGTCAAATGGATATCGCCAAAAAAGCCGATTAATGAGTAAAAGTAATATTGATATGAAAACGCATATATTTTGAAACAAATTAATTCAGATGTTCCCGTTTGTAAATAGTTAGAAGTAACTGTCTAGCTTGAAGAAAATATATACAACACTATATTTTTATTTCAAGTTTCAAGTTATTTAATATTTTTTCTGAATACATATTCAGGTATTAACTCACAAGTACTTGTTGTAAATCACGTTTATTCTATAAGAAGATACATAAGTTTAATTGATCATTCACAATATGAGTTATTCCCATTTGCCTTTTATGAGGGATAACCCGGACAACTATATTAAAGATATGCCTAAGACACGATGCAGTCACGATATAGATTATCACTTTAAAATGCCGAATCTAAGACCTTTGTGGAAATATGATAAATAAATCATATATAATAATGTCTGTATCATATTGGTTTCTTGTTGACAGTTGTCTAATTGGCAATCATACCACATCTTTTTTATATTGATTTGATTTCATTTGGTTAGATTAATTGTGATATTTAGCTGATTTCACAAAATATTTTCTAATGGCATAAGTAGCTTTCCAATTCATGTTCACCTTTTCACTAAAATTCTCATTTGTTTTATAAAAAAACTCACCATAGATACCAAGTTGAACATACTATAGATTTAAGTATATACTTTCTTACAGACTGTTGAAATCGATTTTGACAGGTACAATAAAATGGGTTGTTCCAAATATGAATGTAATGGCGCTCTTTATTAGTGAGGAGTTAGTTGTGTAATTGCAAATAGAGTATTCATACTATCGCTCCATCGGCAATAAGCAACAGACATGTTTTCAGGCCAGCTCGTAACATGTTTACATATGAAGCCACATTGAATCACCTCCACTGGTCATTCACTGTTGCCAGATGTCAATACTTTTATATGTGAAAGCTGTTTTAACAATTTAGTCGTGTTTCTTCATTACTTTTGGTTTCATTTCTTTAATTTTCGTCCTTTTGTCGCAATGAATAACAATAGATAAACATACTTTGTGTCAAAATTGTCGAAATCTTGTACATTTTAAAGTAGCGTGATACCCCATCCACACTTAATACTTCTTGTCCCTACTTTCGTTTCCTTCTGGACTAATTTTTAGAAATTGTCCGCACATATTGCCTTTGTTTCACAAAAGAGCTGAGCGATGACACATTATATGTATTTCAATCAAATTGCTCTTTTAATGAACATAAATATTGATACTACAGTCGGAAAGTAAACCCTTAGAAACGACCGTTGTTGCTACTTTCTTAAGACAACAATGGGACTGATAATAAAACCAGCCATTCTGAAATTGCGGTAATTTCACGGAAAAAATAATATGGCGCCAATTTGGATTTTTTTCTTTTTTCTGTTTCCAACTTGCCATTAGGGTCAGAAATAGATATCTTTGAATTTTTAAAGCATGACGGTTTTTATTACAGAAAATAATGTTTGTTTTAAAAACATGTTAAATTGAACGTCTTTTAACAATTACGTAAGCATGGTAAGGTAATGATGTTGATCGTCGTTTATAAATCATTATAAAAAAATTGTCTGTTATTTTTTTCTTCTTTTTACACAGATAAACAAAGATTATATATATACTATATAAAAGATTAATAATACGTATATACGTATCTCAAAGTTAAAAAAAAATCAAGTCTAACGTCTTATCACTCCTTAGGAAACCTCGTTGGAAATAAATTCCAAAAGAAAGACTTTTTTGACATTGTAGTTTTTTGGTCTTACACATCGATGTCAACTGGCATCTAAACACAATGTACACACATTTGCGTATTACAGCGTATCAGGTGGCACAAATTTGACATATCATAGTCAAAGTTATGTTACATACCATAATTTAAATTCAGCATAGATTCCCGAGAAGTTAAGAAAGAAAATTACGATTTTAATTAACTGTGACCAATATTTTTGGTCAACACCTAGACTTTGAAGACACATTTTGAGAGAAAAAACGAGTTTAAACCATAATTGAATGGATAGATATATTTCTTATATACCCAAGAATATTCACTTAAAAGCAAATTAGATTTAATGCATGCAAAAAACGGGCTTCACTTTTTTTTGGTTAAAAAATGCCCATTTATGGCAATCGCATGACTTCTACGTGCTTTAAGAAATGGGGTCAAACCGGGGTCAGCTTTCCGACTGACTAGACATTTAATAGATGTGGTGTGAGTGCATGCCAATGAGACAATTCTCCATCCAAATAAAAATTTATAAAAGTAAACCATTATAGGTCAATGTCCGGCCTTCAACACGGGGCATTAGCTTACACCAAACAATAAGCTTTAAAAGGCCCCAAAATTACTGGTGTAAAACCTTTCAAATGGGAAAACCAACGATCTGCGTATACAACTTATATTTTGGAAAATAATTTACCTTTTTTCCTCGCGTATTAATAACGTTTTGCTATAAACAATTAACTTACCGACCGTGCGAGGGCTGTATAGCCAGTCAAGGTCGTTAAACACCACCATATATATATATAAACAAATCTAATCAAATTTCAAAAGGAAAAATGTATTTCAATCTCAAACATCGCTATTTGTCTTAATACAAAAAAAAACTATTTAAGTAAAACAAAACAACATTTGGGTTCGGAAAGACACTAGAGAAATTGAAATTAAACGGTGATATTTAAGATTTCTAAAAACAAATAGTAAATTGCTTTCTTCTTCAGATGTTTAAACATGAACAACAACATGACCTTTTATTTCGAGTTTTAGAAAATACCTTCTGTGCTGTTTTACAAGTGTAAATTAAAGCAAAATACATAGAAGAATTTAGTACTTAAAAAATATAAATGTCAACGTCAAATTGTAAAATGGGTCATTGATGTTTTCATCTTAATTACTATCGTCGATCGGAAAGGGAAGATGCAATAAACTCATGTTAAAGTACAGAATAAATATCTAAATAGAAGCTTTATATCAGAATTAATAGGACTATATTGAGAAAAACACATTTAACAGTGAAATTAAGTTTCACGAAAACACTTCAAATTTATAATAATGTAATTAATATATAAACTTCTATATCTAATGTAATTAATATATAAACTTCTATATCTATTCATGTTTCATTTTTAAAACAAACAATATAGATATATTAACATATTGTTTTTAAATTCTTAGCCGAATTGTATGACTAATGTTTGGTTAAGCTTTCCGAGTTCTTTTTCACACAATTATCAATTATTTCTGCACAAACAGTTTGGAATCAAAGTCATTTATGGGTTGAATACAAGTTTTCAGACTGTTGTAACTAAACGCTGTATCAACCAATATTACTTTATACTCAATATTCGAAAACACCAACAACATACTTTCAAATTGATTTGTCCTTTCTAACTGCAATTGACATCATACGAATTAAGGACTATGGTTAGCCAATTAAAATATTTTCCTTTAACTTTTGTAATACTGGTATATATGTTTGATAAAAACCATAAAACCACAAAATTAGCATATAAACTATACGCTTTCTGTGCCAAGACTGTGTAGCTAGAATGATGTCATCTATTCCGGAAGAGTGTATAATCCTTCACATACAAAAGCATCATTATATCTCCATGTGTGTCGGATACAACAAACGAACGAGTCGAATCCAACAATAGAATGAGGTGAAAGGAATAAGAAGTGCATCGCTATTTACTAAGTACGCCAGATGCGTGTTTTAAATATGAAGCTAGAATTTTTTTTCTGAAATTTAGCTTTTCAATTGTTTTAATTTAGATTTTAAATTTCAAAAACAGTTGAACAGCCAAATCCATTAAGCAGTGCAGGAACAATTAATTGTCCCGGTTAAAAAAACGTAAACGTTTGATAATATTAACATAGTTCAACAATACTTTTAACAGAAAATGACCACATCAAATTAATGCTATTTTTTTTTCGGTTTGATGATGTTACGAAGTCACAATATTGTTAATATACAAAATACACATAATCTGGAAAAAAGAAAAGAAATGCACATTAAAATTGCTGAAATATTTAAGCACAAACTATAACATATATTCTTAATTTCAGGTATTGAAAGTGAGGAGGTGTCAGTTTTAACGCATATACCAGTATACGCTTAATGTATGTTTATGTGTCAAATTTAGTAATTTCAATTGGATGAAATATAATAGTTCTGATTAAGTATATATTGTCGATGCAAAATATGTTTTGAAATATTTTGCAATTAGTATAAATGTATTTAGATTATTTGTAAATCATCAATAGTGACTTGGGCTGGAAACCACAATTATTTATTATAAAAACTGTGCAAACAACTTTAATGGAACCATTTGTTAACCGTTTTTTGTCATTGCCACAAAAATAAAATGAATGTTCTACATTTTATGATTTAATACAATTTAGTAAAAATCAAATGTAATACAATGTATTCTCTATAGATTTACTGGAAATAATAAATAATGATATGGTTTATTGAAGACTTGCTTGTATGTAGCCAAAGCAAAAAACAACTAGCCAACGACACAACACTTTTTCAAAACTTTCAAATGAGGTATGTCACACTCTTAATATCATTGAAATCTTTGGAACACTATCGGGTTTTAAATTAAAACGATCAAAAACAGAGGGCATTTGGTTAGGAAAATAAAAACATTGTATATAGATCAGTTCGAAAATATTACATGGAACAAAGGACACTTAAAAGTCTATGAGGTTTTGTTTGGAACAAATCGAGCTGAATGCGATAAGCTTAATATCGAAATAAAAAAAACGAAAAAAACTGAAACTTTTTGATCCTTAGAAAAAATTTTCAAATGTACAAGGATTATAATTTAAAACGCCAGACGCGCGTTTCGTCTACATAAGACTCACCAGTGACGCTCAGATCAAAATAGTTATAAAGCTAAACAAGTACAAAGTTGAAGAAAATTGAGGACCCAAAATTCCATAAAATTGTACCAAATACGGCTAAGGTAATCTATTCCTGGGATAAGAAAATCCTTAGTTTTTCGAAAAATTCAAAGTTTTGTAAACAGGAAATTTATAAAAATGACCATATAATTGATATTTATGTCAACACCGAAGTGCTGACTACTGAGCTGGTGATACCCTCGGGGACGAAACGTCAACCAGCAGTGGCATCGACCCAGTGATGTTAAAAGTTATCAAAGGTACAAGGATTATAATTTTATACGCCAGACGAGCATATTGTTGACTTCGTACTGGCCATGATCGATGATTAAACATTAAACCCTACTTATCCTAACATCATCTTTCCTTTTATCACTTAATCTAAAATAACAACACTCATGTAAACGCTCCCAATCACAACCACGTAACGTATATATACTTGACCAGGTCAACTTACTTATAAAAAGTCAATCCGGTCCATCAATACAATATGTTAGGGAAATTTATTCCGTAGTCATCTGATGCTCTTCAACTTTGTACTTTATTTTGTATTTTTGAACAATTTTCGATATATGATAAGTTTTTTGTAAGACATATTGTAGAATTAACAATTAATTATTCTTTACTGAAAATTTTCCCTTGAAATTTCTATTACAAAATGGAGAAAAGAAGGATAAAAAGGTGTCAATATGTTTTGTACAAGTGATTTGAATTTAATTTGTCACTGTATCGATTATAATAATGTTGAATATTTGCTATTTAATATATAATTATATATCGTTTTGATAATTCGTCGACCTATATAAGTTGAACAAGAAATGGGTCAAAATTTCGCAGAATCGGTGCTTCAAACTGTTGTGGATATCAGGGAAAAGAACAACACAGTACCTTTCAGTAAACTTAAAATTAATGCCAAATGGTTCCCAAATGCAGATTTGAGGAAAAAGTGGACAAGCTATATGAGCAGTGTTAAGAATGCTGCTTCAAATAACCGTCGCGATACACAGAAGAAGGGATCAGAGGAATTGACTCGAGTTCAAGATAAAGTCGTCGAGATGTTTGAAGAAACACCAAAGGAACTAACACAGACTCTGGACAATCTGGTGAAGTGAAACCAATGTTTTGAACTTAACTTCCAATTCTAGAAAGAGTTCAAATTCTTATATTGCAAACGGTACGTTTATTCATAATAAAAAAAAAAAAAATAGTTGTAAAATAATCATTAAAAGGTACAAGTTTGTTTATAATTTTAGGTTGTGTCATTTCATGTCCAAATCCATTTTTTTTCAGGAAATGGAATGATGTGTATTGTGTGTCGAAACGGACAATTGTTATGGTAGGTTTGATGAGAAAACAACAGCACATTTGCATCACTGTGTGGTACCATTTAATACTACAACTCCCGACTTTGTGTTCTATGTTGTGGAGGCGCTGTACTGATTTTGCTCTATTTCAAGCAAAGTGTAGTTGTCAAAATTCTTAAAATGCTGGAGCTGGAAGTCTTGTCTGATTCCTGTCCTGTTACAGGTTCTTGCTGACGTTAAATCTGGTCAACATCTGTGCTTACATGTGCTTGGTTGGGTTTCTATCAGTGTTTGGTCATCAATGTTGATGCTTGTCTCAGTATGAAGCATCACTTTTCGTCAAACTTCAACTTCTTGGTGCATATTTTCAAATAGGTTATCAACATCAGCATTGATGTCTTCTGGTAGTTGTAATTCAAACGGTATTGAAACAAATAGCAACGTTTGGTCCAAATTTGTCGAAATCAGCATCAAGCTTGGTGTTTACAGCATTTTAGCTGACGTTGTTTTCAGATGAATAGAGGGTCATGTTATATCCGTTTGTTTTACCGATTAAATAAATGATTTTTGGAGCAGTCATATTATTTAAATTAGTAAAAAAAAAAAAATTCCAGCAACACGGTTGATTACAGCTAACTATATGTAAATAGGCACATAATTTAAGAATTATCATGTTATGAAGTTATTCTCGATCAGTTGGCACCTTCATATAATGGCGAGGTACTCTTTTCAAACACACTGACACATCACTGGTAATTCTTGAAACCCTCGAGATGGAAATGGTATATTTGCATTGCCGAGTTACAAACTCTTAGTTCTGAAAGATCTCAAGACAACCAAAACTAGTAACCATTCAGGAAAACCATGACACTGAGCTCTCCTTGTTAGTCTTTTTGGATCAAATTCTAAAAATTTGGCAAATATCAAAAATCATTGGACGGGGAAAAAGTATTTTCTTATTATTTCCCCTACAGGTAAGTAATCCAAGGAATTGTCAGGGTATCTTATCTATTTCTGCGTATACTTTGTTTTGTCGCCTAATGTGCATTAAAACCACACCAGCCAATTTTTTTTACAACTTATTTCTTGGGGAAAGCTACGTATTTATTCTCCAAATAAAATTCATAGACTGACTTGATTAACAAACGATTTAAATTAAGTCTTTAATCTTATACTCATCTCTACGATTCTAGTGTCTGTTGCCCACGCTAAAAATATCATTATTTATGTTCTCCTTAATCATCTTTGGAGACTATAAGGCAAATACAGGCAAATATAAAGTAAAACTAATTGTAATACACACAAACGATAACTGAACATCGTGCAAATAAACAAATCGCAGATTCCAGGATTGAAACATTATTATAGCAGCAAAACAAGACCCTGAACAACCACATGTCAAAACTTCAATACAAAACCAATCTGTTATTTATTATCATATTAAACTGTTATACACATATACCTAGAACTGTATTGCAAGAAGTTCCAAATATTTAATTTTAATCATGTTTGTTCCTTTTGTAATTTTCACACCAATAAAACAATATTTTAGTATCTGTCATTTCTACGACAAAATTGAAAATATAAAATTGCTATAGATATACTTTTGAAACTATAGGTTTAAGAGTACTATTAAATGTCGCTATATGTGTCTAAAATGATTGATATTGTCTACATGTATGACAGATATTCATTGAGGCATGAAGACATCTCTATCCGTTTATTTTTAATCTGTCAACGAGACAATTAATTTTACTAAGACACATCTATCATGTCTATAGGGACATATTTTGATGGTTGAAAATAATATTTTTTCCGGATTATTATATGGCAACAAATGAATTATGATTAAATGATGATACGCATTTTTCATGAGATTACTCTTATATCAGTAATCAATGTATGCAAAAGTAGACACTCTTAGCATATAATACACCTGAAAAATGAAATTTTATTACAAATGAAAACAAAAAAAAATCGTTTTACCTTAGAGTATATTGAGTGGAAATTATTCTAACATGTCTTAATGATAAGAAGTTTTTTAATCTATTCGTATGTTTCTACGATTCGCAATTATTTTTTAAATGCTTATTAGAAATGCATTAGAAAACATCGTCAAATTACACAAATGTTTTTGTTCTTAAATGGAAATCAGAAGATACAAATCCCTTGCTTTAGCTGTGAAAAATATTGCGCTAATTAGAACCGCAAAGACTCAAAAGACTCTGAAGATGAACCTAAATGCTGGATATTTTCATCGTCCACTTGCTATTTGAGCTTGGTGAATTGATGTTTCAAAAATTAGTCAGTTTATTTAAATCGAATCATTACTAGACCTGTAACTGGGTATAACTTTGCATTTAAACTGAAGCATAATAAACTAATTTAAATCTACTTAGTATTATTACAATTATCATTTATATATACATATGACCTTACTGTTATTTTTTAAGATGTTTAAGTTTAATATTTCGAATTTATGTTTCACTTATTGCATGGCAATAGTAGAACTTATAAAAGTAACCTTGGTTTGTCATTTGTTTAGTTTAAATTGCAGACTAACAGAATGAATATAGATATGGTATGGCGAATTGTAAAATAACAGAATGAATATAAATATGGTATGGAGAATTGTAAAATAACAGAATGAATATAAATATGATATGGAAATTGGGGCTACAGTGGGTGTGAGTTTGGAAACTACAGCTGATATCCCAAAATTTAGTGATTTTTATAAATTAGAAAGATTTTATAAATAAATCAACGTTAAACTCAGTATGAAGATAAACTGACAACTGAATCAGCTTGTTTACCCACTTAATAATCATTGTCTTTGTTGTTTACTGGTCGAGCCTTAAGAATAGCGACTTTTGTCATTTCTTATTGTACAGATCAATGTGACATCACATTATCAGCAGTCATTGCTAAGCTATAATGGAAATTAATAGCGTATGGTGCGAGCAAAATTGGATACTTTATTGCATTGTTTACGACATCTATGGATAATACCAAAACGATAACTTCATATCTTATCTATAAACAATCAGATTTTCATGGAAAAAAAACTTGTTTAATGCAAGCAACTTCGTTTAATAGAAGATATATGTTATGTTACCGATATTATTGACAGTGCTCATGTTTTCTTATATTAACTTTAACCAGTAACTTTTAATTCTTTGTTTTTAATTTTCTGATTTATACATTTCATGTACACCAAATCTCTATAATAGAGGAAATAAAGTTATATATTATATCTATATATATTGCTATTGTCATTTAATATTACAGGGATACTGTAAGACTCCTGAGGGTTTCTACAATTCACTTTGTTTAAATTTAAAAATTGAATCAGAACAGCGTTTTGATATGTCATTCATGTAAAGTGAAAATTAACAGTTATCAAAAGGGCTGATATAGTTAATAAGAAGTTGTATTTTATGCTTGCAACTTGTTTTAGACCTTTAATAATAGTTTCATAGCAGTCCGACTCACAAAAAAAATAAGGAGAAGACCACTCTCACAACAGGGGTCGATCGATAAATTTTATTACGGTATTCTGAAAAAATTGTCGACATAGAAGTTCATACAGTACAGACATACTTTTAATCTTACTTAACTAGAAATACATACATGTAAAATTGTAATATGAAGAACATTTATTTTAACGTCAGTCTGCCTACCTCGATCGAGCCAATATTAATCTTTACAAATTAGAGTAAAACACGTTATATTTCATGCGTCCAAAGCGCTTCTGGACAAACCCTCATTAGGCCCACCAACAACTGAAAAATTATATACTGTATTTAAAATTATAGCATTCCAATACAAGCTGTTAGAATTGCGATTGTATTTAGTTAGTAATTATTAGAGGTCGGTCATTTAAAAAATGTATCAACCGTACCGTTTACGTTGACGTATCCGCATCTGCAGATTTATGTGATCTCGAGCTCTAATTTTATGTACTTTCAATAATGTAAATGAGCAACTGATTAATTTCTAATGCAAAAATAACGAAACAATTAGGAAATATCGAGTTTTTGTGGAACATATAATCCGGCTTTTAAAGATATTCCGGATATTTGGAACAGTGTACAGGCATGATAGGAGTGAATACGGTAAAATCGTTTATTTGTGTGCTAACTTGTGCTCACGTAGAACAAAATTGTTATTTAAAAAATATAGTGATACTCAGTACTGTTTTATTAAATGTACATGTATTTATATGACATCTGAAGACAACTCGTGTGTCTATTACTTCTTATGATAAATAAAGGCAACAGTAGTATACCGCTGTTCAAAACTCATAAATCCAGGGACAAAAAACAAAATCGGGGTAACAAACTAAAACCGAGGGAAACGCATTAAATATAAGAGGAGAACAACGACATAACACCGAAACGTAACACACACAGAAACGGACCAAGCATCAGACAAAACACCACGAGAATAACAAATATAACAAGAAAACCAAATACATGAATTTGGGATAGACAAGTACCGTGCCACGTCTGATCTCAATATCTCAAAAATAAGAGAAAACACAAACGACTCAACGTTAAAATGCAACACACACAGAAACGAACAATAATATAACAATGGCCATCTTCCTGACTTGGTACAGGACACTTTTAAAGGGGAGTAAACGTGGTGGGTTGAACCTGGTTTTGTGGCATGCCAAACCTTGCACTTTAATGGCAAAGTTAAATATAACATTGAAATGACAACATAATATTACAGGACTACAATACAAATAAATAGGAGAACATATTAGACAAAGAAAAACATGATTAATAGATAACAAAAAGCATCGGGTTTAAAATTCAATACGCCAAAAACGCGCCTTGTCCACACAGGACTTACAAGTGACGCCCAGATATAAAAGATCGAAAGTGAAAAAAGTACAAAGTTGTACAGCACTGGAGATAAAAAGTTGAAAAGGTTTCGCCAAATACGGCATTGTTTTTATGCCCGGGATAAGAACATTCTTATTATATAGAACAATTCATGCTATTGCAAACAGTAAATTTTATCAAATGAATATGAAAGAGATATACATAAAGAAACTGAAGTATTAACTAATTACAGAAAACTAAACCCGAATGCATAACGCCCAGATATAAAAGATCGAAAGTGAAAATCGCAAATGAACAATATTCAAAGTTCCTTACATGTATATTAGTAGTACATTTTTTTTTGTGTGTGTCTATTCATGTAAGATCTTGAAATATTTTTAAAGTAGATGATTAAAGGATTGTGTACGATATTAGTGTACCTGCCCCACATTGGTCCATTTTAAGGGCATGTAAAAGTACATGTAGTTGATAGACCCCCTTATTTTATTTTTACAAAACACCACTATCGCAAATTTTAAGAGTGAATGTTTGATTGTTTTGAACGTAAAGTGTTCTTAAGCTCGGGATCACATACTATTTTTTGATAAATCTGCAGATGCGGATACGTCAACGAATACGATACGGTTGATACGTTTTAAATGACCGACCTCTGATTAGAAGCTACCATTGCGCGAACAGTTCATTTCTTAAGATTTGTCAATTACAAATTTATTTTGATGTACTGATTAATAAAAGAAAAGAAATATGCCTGTGGAGCAGGCGTTTGTTTCAAAGTCAATAGTGAATAAATAAGCTTTTATTTAAGATACAATAATAGAAATTGGAGTGATGAGGGAGTGTAAAACATCGCCATCATCAAATAAGAATGGAATTTAACACTAAACAGCAAAAGAAATATGATGAATATGAACAGCACCTCACATCATTTGAATACGCATTTCCAGCTTTAATATGTGGATCTGTAGTGTGGAAGGATGTGCATATCCTTCCGGAGCACCTGGGATCATCCCTAGTCTTTGGTCAGGTTCCTGTTGCTCAATATTTAGATTTATGTTTTGTGTACTATTGTTTTTCTGTTGGCCTTTTTCTTTTTAACCATGGCTTTGCTAGTTCAGTTTTGTCTTATGAGTTTACCTCTCCCTTTGCAGTTATGTCAATCATAAAACAGAAGTAATAGATATGTTTAATAAAATAAATTGATGCAAGTTACTGTCTCGTTTTCGTATATCAATATTGTTATCCACTTTATTTCATACTTTTTGAAATAGTGACAAACTATGCGTTTCTCTAAAACTGGTAGTTTAGCTATGAAATTAAAAGACATTTATCGTTGAGATATGTGAGTATGGAAACTTCTCAGAAAACATGCAAATACTCCTTATGAATTGTAAAAAACTTTCAATGATTATTGGTCTTTGAGGAAGAGAATAGAGGTTTACATCACAGATGATTGCATATATGCATGAGTTTATATAACCATTCCCTTTACAATGATTCAATCTTACAGGTAATTAAATAATTGTTACTTTGACCATATTCATGATTAAAGTTATATTGTTTCTTAAAGCGCCAAGACAATAAGAGGATAAAAAGATCAGGTTGATGAGCTATTCAATTTATTTCCACAAAATTGATTTTGACATTCGTGCTTACAAAGTATAATTAAAATTTTTCTTCTCTATAATTTCCTTTATGGAATAAATTAAGGATCAAAGACCAAGATATATTTCCTTTCAATTAAACGGGCAGGTCACTAGTGTGCTTGCCTTCCATATGAAAAACTTTTTTCACCACGATACCAAACAAACACGCAAGAAAGCCCTTTTGGCAAAATCTACTAACTTGAAATCCAACATCAAATATGATAGAAAAATTGTTAATAAAATAATTCACCACTCTGAAAATTTCCCTTGAAAGGTAAACTAAAAAGAGTTCTTGTGAAAGTACTTGTAACTAATCAAGTTTGACTGCACTTAAAACATATAAAAAAGGCACGAAATTGCTACCAGAGGGACATTCAACTTAAAGACAAATATGATGTTACAATGTATACGCTTATATAAGCTTAGATATATATATATTTTGTATCAGCATGAATACAATATTTACAAACAAGTAATGTCCCACTTGTTATATCTTTACAAATTATTATTTGAAGCGTTGTTGTAAGCAAGCTTAATGAGACTCCATTTTGTATTTTTGAAATTGTCTTTATAACTTGAACATCCCGCCATTGTGTTCTTTTAACATGGTTAATGTTTGTTAGTGTATGTGTTTGTTATAGAGTGATCAAGATGATAACACAATGTTGACTGCTGTACGACTATTGACATTTTTACCTATTGTCGTTGTTTTTGCACACATCGTTGCCAATATAATGGAGTTTTATGCGACTGTCATACAAGTTCAGCTAGATATAAAATTTGATTAATTCCACCATTTTCTACATTAGACAATGCCTTTCCCGAAGTCTTATCTTATCCATTCGTTTGATGTGTTTGAACTTTTGATTATGTCATTTGATTAGGGACTTTACTTTTAAAATTTTCCTTGGAGTTCAGTATGTTTGTGATTTTACTTTTTTGATTTACCCATAAATTAAATAAGAGACAGTACATGCACCATTGGACTATCGATGATCGTTTACAACTCAAGCATACTTGTGATATATAATTATTGACACAACATTATTTACAATAACTTATAGAAAATGGGTTGTTTTTTTTTTACAGAAAACTTTGATAAAAAATTGCCAACTATTATAGCATGTCCATATTTTCATATTAAGACAGCACCTGATCACTTCTGTATCTTTTATAATAAAAAATCACAGAAAATCACAGATAATCATATTTTGTTGGCAATGGGTTTCCAATGTAACCAGTGAGAAAATTTACCGCATAGTATGATAGTTTTTGTATTGTTTTAGGAAAAGGCTGTCTGTATTGTCCTTAACTTATATTTTTTATTTTCGCCCATTTACAGGTCAACTCATGATACGTATAATGTGCATATAATTTATTGATATTAGCGACACGGGGAGGTAAAAGTGGGATTTCGAGCAGAACACGTTTATTGTAAAAGACTCTCAAACTATATACACCACACGTAAAATAACTTAAAGTATATTATTATATTTTATGCACATTTCTAATACTATCCATTCATTTCATTGGACACTCGGTATCTAATTATTTTCACTCACCTTTCATAAGACCCGCCCACCATTCAAACCGGGTGTTAATGTATAAAAATAGCATCCGCCTGAGTCCGAAGTTTGCCGATTCGGACAATTAACACCCGCTGCGGTCGAGATTTTCTGATTCTTATTCCCAAATCATTTCCGTCGTTGTTATCAGTAAATTATCTTAATTCGTGTCTGTATCTTTTTTTAACAATTTTCCTTCGAATAACACAAAGCACACTTAAGTTAAAAGTATAATAAAAAAAAACTTATCAGGACAAAGGTGTTGGTAACTTCGTCTTTTGTCATAGTTTTCCACCTTGTGTGTCGATCTACCCAAACAACTTCATTCAAGGGCCTTATGTTTTGTATTTTTCTTAATGCCTTATAATTTTTAAAAGGGTTTGATGCCAAAATCACATTTGCATCTTTTCAAGCTTTTTGACAGCCATCAAAATGTAAATGTTAGAGTGACACAAGTGTTTGAATCAATGGGTATAACATAGAATAAAGAATTGAAACAAGAAATGTTTCACAGATAAAACAAAAGCAGAAAACAGCTGAAGGCTACCGATTAGTCTCCAACGCAGCGAAACAATTCAGAAAATCAGCGATGGGCGTCGGCTGGTCCCCAAAAAACATGCATTTACACATACATATACCATAAATATTGAATACCACATACCTGCTACGTCGGATAACGTAAGTGACGGTGATAGTCAAAATTGTATCAGAGCATATACTTGTTCATATTTAAAAAAATGGGACAAAGGAAAATGAAAGCTCTTCATGTAACAAATGTAAAAATGTTATGTTTTCAAAATTACCATTCACCAATTTCAAAACAAATCTTACATGATCATCTCAATGAATAACAGTCTGATAAAGATATAAAAAAAAACATCAAGCCATGCTTTCTATAAGCATGTTCATGCAGTGCGACATAAATGCATCGGTAATATCAGTAATGCATGATAATTATGATATTTTTTAAGTTAATGGTATAAGATGCATCCGCTCCATGAACCCTCATTTTAATTTTATTGCTGACATTTAGATGTTTAAAATATTTATGTCTTTACAAATTGAATTTTCGTTTAATGAATTTTACGAAAAGCTCAGAAATAACGACATCAACAGCATCAAATTTTAATGTCTTTATAATTCAACGTCTTTCAGAATTAGTTTGTGATATGTGTCTCGCAATTCATATCTGAAAAAGTGCAGTGAATTTGACAGTTCTCATTAGTTTCATCGAACATGCATTGTAAGAATGTTTTAATATCATATCGTATTGTTGATTTATAGACTACAGGTTTGCATTTACAATGTTACCAAAGTACACCTCCAGATGTCCTTGGATTAAAAACATTTTTCAAAATCAAAGCACTTTGCAAATATTTATAAGCAGATGTGGTATGAGTGCAATGAGACTTTTCTCAATCCAAGTCGCAATGTGTAATGTGTAGAATAGGATCCCCGTCAATCTTTTGTAAAAAAAAATAAAATACTGGATATTGTAATTTTTAAGATTAGGTTGAAAACTTTCTGTTATGATCGTCGGAAACATATCTTTACTGTTACTTTAATATTCACTAAAAATTTCTGATTTATATAAATATATGAGATGTTGTATGGTTGAAAATGATGCAACTATCCTCCAGAGTTAATGAAGTGGACGTAAGCAACAATAGTCCACCCTTATTGATACTTTATTAAGAAATATATTAATCCAACCTTTGATTGTTAAACTATTTTAAAATCTTCCGACAATTTTGCCAATTTAAAGAATCACTACACTAAGTAACGACAACAGAAGTATACCCCTGTTCATAATTCTTAAAATGATTGAGAAAAAAAAGCAAATCCGAGTTACAAACTAAAACTGAGGGAACACATCAAATATAACAGGAGAACAACGACACAACAGAAACACATCATTAAATGTAACACACACAGAAATGAACTATAATATAACAATGGCAATTTTCCTGACTTGGTACAGGACATTTTAAGAGAAAAAAAAAATGGTTGGTTGAACCTAGTTTTGTGGCATGCTAGCAGGGGCAGACCAAGATACACCTGGAGAAGAAATGTTGCAGCCGAGATGGAGAAAGAAGGGTACAAGTGGCACGATCTGGAGAGGCTAGAAAAGAACAGAACAAATTGGAGAAATATCGTTAGAGGCCTATGCTCCACCAAGGGGCACGAAGATTAAGCAAACCTCCCGCTTTTAAGGCAATGTTAAATATAACATTAAAATGACAGCATTACATGACAGGTTTACAATACAAATACTAACTGTATGTTTATATTGAAGTTAACTTTGTAAAACCCTTTTAACTAGATAACAGAGTCAAAGAAATGAAATAATATTTCATTTTTATAAGTTCATCACCTCAGGTTTATAAAAAGGGGATCCAGATTTCAATTCTTCTCATAGAACTAGTAGTACAACGAAGCCGTGAAAAATTAAAAACATGTTTCAAGTGAGATATGTTTTACAAGAATTTGCGAGTTTAAGGACTTTTAGTAAAATGTATAAGATAGGGATGCAACGTTTCCCTGAGTCCAAGTTATTTATTCAGGAAATACACTTAGTTTAATATATATACAAAATGTTTTGCAGGACCTTTGATTATAATACATTTATCTTAATTTATAAACTCGTGAAATTTAAGTATAATAATAAATGTGTTCTATACGCAAGGTAGTCGTACTTCAACAAAGGCTGTAAAGAAAAACAAATAGTTTTTCAACTGCACAATGCAATCCAATGGAATACTGACAATAGCTGGTCATTCTAGTTTAGTAAAACATAGTAATACCGTTTGTATGACTGAAACGAAAAATAATTTACAATCGCTTTTTTAACATAGTTAGTGGTCATATAACGAGAGATGTTGATATAATTGACAGAGATCCTCCGCCCTCTAACATTGTAGCTTTGTATTGATTGCATAGCTGATTGGTGCAAATTACAATACTGGTGCTTCAATTTTATAATTATTCTTCATAACTTTACTTTATTATCCAGTTAATGTAGTGGAAATAAAATAATGACGATGGTTGAACAACGAACGAATTGGTGACACTTTGGCTTTTGAGTATGAATTTTCTGTGACGCATCTACATTTGTAACCCAGTGGGATTTCTGACGTTAGCGGTGACTTTATAAGTATCAGACAATAACAATCTAGGAGAATATTGAAACATTTAGTTAACGGTAAGTTCAGTTATATTTAATGTGTTACTAAATTCGTCAATTAATTTAAGTTTAAAATAATGCATATATAAAGGTTTATATCTTATTTTTTTTAAAATCATATGTTCATTTTTCCCGATTAAGAAAGTTAAATAAACAAGTAAAGCATTCATTGACAGCAATACTTGATAGAATGCGTAATATTAAAAGTAAAACCAACATTACATTAAACAATTTGGTAAATTATTGTTTTTTTATATATCCCTATGTTCCGAAAATAATTTTAATTCAACGGAAGAAACATCTCTATTGGAACAGTTTTAAGTAATGAGTAATTGAGTGGTTTTTGTCTGTCATATTTGTTTTAGCGCAATGGGTCGAATTCGTACATACAATAACACTGTTTGATTTTTTTTTTAATTTTGATGTTTTACATGTTCTCATGTCGTTGTTTTTTTATAACAAACTATACGATATGAGTAAAGACCACTAGTTGCATTCACCTATGTCACATAGTCTCTGGCATATATCGCCACAAGCCATTTTTGTAATGGTTCCAAATTAAACTTCGGACAAAAGTCATATCTACACACACACACACATGTATCATGATTATAAAAGATTACAAAAATGTAAATAAAATATGATTTAAACAAGTTTTTTTTTGGTTTTTCGCGCCTTTTTTGTTTTTTTCCATTTAAATATAATGTTACTAGTAATTGAAAGTATAGGATAAATGAATTAATGCATTATTTACATTTATCTAACACATTTATAGCAATAAAAGTTGTGTAATAGATAATTAGTTGTGGATGTCGTACCGTTTTTCAATATGATATGTAGGATTACTTTATTAAGTAACTTAAAGGAGAATTGATGTTAAAATTTGTTTGCATTATATTAAAAAGCGGATACGATTTACTTCAATTAGAATTTTCATCAGTTTTTAAGTGTTTTCTTTAATTTGGTCGTTTTTTTTTTCAGAAATTAAACATGGATCGAAAAAGAATATTGTGCCTTGTTTTGTATTTGCTCCCTACATTCAGCAAATCATTTCGATTAGACTATCAGTACGGAGCAATTCTTGATGCTGGGAGTACAAGTACAAAAGTTCATCTGTATAGATGGATTCCAAAAACAGTTGAGACTGACTTACCCAAATTTGAAGAGGTTGTTTATAGAAAATTCAAACCAGCATTAAGTGATTTTGTTGGTGATGTTAAAATGATAAGACCTTATCTACGAGAAATTTTTGCTTTGTTGCAACAGATGATTCCAGAACCTCTTCATGAAAGTACATCGGTTTATCTCATGGCGACTGCAGGTAGGACCATTGTTTGATGTTGAATTGTATTCCAATTGACCACAAATATAATCCACAAAATACACTAATATTATTATGTTCAGTGGTTGTCGTCTGTTTATGTGATTCATAATTGCCTCTCGCTTCTCGTTTTATATAGATAAGACCGTTGGTTTTCCCGTTTGAATGGTTTTACACTATGAATATTTGGGGCCCTTTATAGCTTGCTGTTCGGTTTGAGCCAAGGCTCTGTGTTGAAGGCCGTACCTTGACCTATAATGGTTAACTTTTATAAATTGTTACCTGGATGGAGAGTCGCAATAGTACTAATATCACATCTTCCTATATCTTTGTAAACCTGATTATGCATTTGTGGAACTGCTCATGATAAAAGAGGGACAAAAGATACCAGAGGGACAGTCAAACTCATTAATCAAAGTGTTACTAGGTCTTCCAAGTGCTCAAAGAAACCCCTTTCAAAATAATAAACATCTATTTTATCGGCAATCAAATCAAAGCCGGGCTTCAAAGTTATTGTGAAACTGCCTATTCTAGAGGTTGCGTAAATCAGAGGTATTGTCAATTTTTGGAGACATTGAAATGTCGCCAAATGCGCTGATTTTGTAAAAAATATAAACGTGGTGTCATTCCCGCAAGTTAAACTCCAGTAAATTCATGCACTAGTGTATTTCTTCTTCTCACTACTGTAAATTCCAGTAGATGCAATGAACTAGTGTACTTTTTCTTATCCCAGCGAAACTACTTGTAGATACAATGCACTAGTGCATTTCTTCTTCATTTTTTATTATTTCGTGTGAAAGGATACACTAAGGAAAATACGGTAGGAAATGTTTCTTGCTATGAACATTCATGAGGTGAGATTTGTGCCTGGACGTTACACAGACAAATAGCCGACTAATCAATCGTTCACTAACAAAGCAATGGTCTCTAATTGCAAACATTGTTTAATTAGCACGATGCCAGGAAGTTTTAATTTTTTTGTTAGATTACTGTACAATTGATGTACGAAGTCCATGATGGTTGTGTCTGTCCACCGTATTATGTTAAATTATAATTAGTTTCCAAAAACTATATTATAATCCTGGTACTTTTGATAAATAATTCCATTAAAGGAAAAGTATTATCTAGATTGAAATAAGATTAAAACCTCATCAATCATAAGTCGTAAACAAATCCTAGATTTTACAGAGATAGCTGCATTGTTTCTGGTATTGAAACCACTCAAAGAATAATTAGAATGAGAGATGAGATCTCGGCATTTAAAGAAAGAATAAAGTATGTGTATTTTCAATAATATTTGGACCTTCAAATGACTACATAACATCTTAAGATAAGCTTACGGGGAAATGAAATAAAAAGTCATGAATTAACTAGCCTTTATATAAATTATGCCTCAGTTATATCACTCAGGTACTTAATATTTGAAAGCAAAATATGGTAGTAGAAGAAACGCTCAGGACAATAATGTATTCAAAACACATCAACATCCTTTTATCAAAATACTTACAGGAAATGAATGATTTTACATGTTCATGTGTCACAGTCCTTTCATTCCGATGAATTGTAGGTCCAACTTATAAAAAATCACGGTACAACTTAAAACAATATTGATATGCCTTCATCTTTGATGAACGAAACTATTTCAAACATGTATACACAAGCAAGGTACATGTATATAGTAGTGAGTGAAATTTAAATGTAAACCGAAATACATGGCCAAAAAAAATTATCCTTATTAACCGGGCACCAATTATTTTCCTTCATAAGAAATATTATTCGCCCTTGAAGTTTTACAAGAGTTTTATATGTTTATTATATGTTTACAGGTTTAAGATTCCTTGATGAAGACAGTACTGATAATATTCTAAAGGAAGTTGTATTGTTCATGTCGAACGGAAGTATGAATCCATTTAAGTACCTTGATGGCTATGCAAGAATATTGAGCGGCGAAGAAGAGGCTTTATTCGCCTGGATATCAATAAACTATCTCTACAACATGTTTGATATATCTAAGTAAGCTACTTTCCAATAGAAGTAAGGAACAAGATTAAATTGAAGACTTGACTTTAGTTTTATTATGTAGAATTCGATCAATTGGCATTTGTTATCGAAATCTATAAATATGGTTTTAATATGAACATAGTGCTTTAAAGTTAAATCTGTTATTAGTGTGCAAAAGATTTAATATGGATATCTACTTTAATTCAGTTTCTGAAAGTTTCTTAGAAATAACTGAAATTGATAATGTTAAATACAATAATTTATATTCTCCTCATGTTTTTAATTTCTCTAACTATTTGATGTGATCGATCTTCATCACATACGTTTTATTCTTAGTTTTGAAAAAAAAACGCATTTGTCGATCCAATTCAATAACTCCAATTTAAAGAGAAATGATACATTTTATATATATATTACTATTTTACTATCAAAAAGAATTCTTCAGCGTTTCATGAAATACATGTTACACAATTACAGCTTTTTCGACGATGTACAAATAGGTTTTGATAACATTTTATCATATTTCGGACTGACGATTGAGCTCAAAATCATTATGAATAGCACATGACAGAAGCCAATACTGACAAAGATGAGGAACTACAGTTCTATTTAAAATGAACCAATCTACTCTCATTCGAATGCAACTTAAAATTCATAATAAAGAACGTTATTCCACAGTGTATACATATCGATGGTTTAATAAATATTTGATTGGTTGAGACTAGTATCCCACGTGTCATTGCACATATCTTCAGTCTAATCCCCTCTGAAATGTCAGGAATACACCGTGCAACGTTACGTGCAATAAATGTACACAAGGTTTTTAACTCTTTTTTTTTTAAATAGAGATAAGTAAAAATCATTATCGTATTCAAATTTATTTCAACGTTGAAACAAAAAGACCAATAATTAACTTTCGGTCCGTACTGTTTATCAATGTGTTTGTCGTGTTTAGTATAAACAAAAACAAGCGGATAAGAAAACAAACGTATATAAATTAATATTTCATGTTCAGGTAGTTAACAAAGCATTGGCAGTCCATAACACCCTTCATTTCTTCTGGCTTCGAGAGATATGAAGATGGTCTTACCTTCGATGAATCAGATTTTCTTCGGGCAAAACCCTCGTGAAATATGAATATTCTTGGGTGAAAAAATCTGCATATCTTCTTCTTGCACGGAAAATAGTATACAATATTCTTTTGGGTTTGTCCTTAACAAAATTGTCGAGAATAACTATCAGAGTTTATTTTCATCTATAAAACTATATTAAAACCCTACTCCTTTATGAATTATATATTCATCTCTAATAATTACAATTTACTATGTTTTCTTTTGCAGTGAAACAAATATCGATAGATTGAACATTTTATTTATTGAAACTGAACATTTTTCTAAAACAGTTGTCTTTTTGGGAGCTGACCTACTCTATACCTCGTTATTAAAGGTTTCTCATGTGTATCATTATATTCAGCTATATCCAAAAGTCCAAATGTCTCACACTAACCTTGTTAATTTATTTATCATATAGATGAGATTGGCGCAATGTATGAACAAATCAATTGTGTCGTAGACCCTGGCATATACGCATTGCCTCTCAACTAAGACATTTAAATGTCAAGAAAATTAAGTCATATTTGTTCTGATAAAAGTTGTAACGACGAAGCTGTCAAAACAAATTAATATTTGAAAGTTCAACATAAAAAATTTGCAAGTCAGTAATTTGTTAAATTAAATAATTCTGTACTAACATTCTGTGAAATCGTTTGAATATGTAACATTATTTTGATTCAGAACCTCTATATGTAATATTGTTTTCGTACAGAACTCATAAAGACACTATTGGTATGGTTGAAGTTGGCGGTGGATCAATGCAAATAGCTTTCATTCCCGAAAGACCAATTTACGCAGGAAAACAAGCTGTAATCATAGGTGGACGGGAATACGATGTATATGCACACAGCTTCCTCTCATATGGCGCTAAATCTATTGGCATGAGGATTGAAGAATATCTAGTAAGACAGAACATGCAAGCTGTCGTGTTGACGAATCCATGCATGCTCAAAGGTATACACAAAAAAAACTATGTAAAATTCATTCTCAACTCTTTGCAGGTTATAACTAATGAACTTTACGGAAGTTTGTGATAGATAAAATATACATGTAGTTGCATTATTAATCTAAATAATATTTTTGGTTATTGATTGCAGAATGATAGAATTTAATCCATCACAAACAACATTTTATTTGCTTGAAGTGTAAATCCAAAATGATTATGTAACAAATATTACTTGTGAAGAAGAATTGAACCGAAGAACATTATAAAACATTTTTTTTTTAAATCCGTATTTATTAATAAAATATGATAAACAATTCCACAACCACTCACAGAACAATCTTCTCATTAATTGGTGTAATTATTATACTGTTTTGGAACATACAAATCAATGTTTACTACTCGGAGACTTAGAACAAAGTTTAAATCTTTCTACTTCTTTCCGAAGAAATGTTAGATTAACTTGCAAGATAGTGTGTGTTCGCAAGGTACACATACACATAACAATTTTGCACTTTGCAGATAAAAATGATATTTGACTCAAATTTTATTTGAACTTGTTTGAAACGTTGGACAAATAACCTGTTCTGCTGTTGTAAAAGTTACAGCTGAGTAAAACATTATACTTTAAAAAAACATTATGCTCATTTTGTAACTTTTTGAAGGTCATTTAAATAAGGTTGCTATTGAAGGAAGTCCTTTCGAAACATTAAATTAATCAAACGATTATTCACATATTTTTAGGTGACTCCCACAACGTTACCTCGGAGGGTAAGACTGTCACCATACACGGAGCTAGTAATGCGACCGAATGTGTTCGTATTATAGACACATATTTACCAAAGATCCCAGAGTTTCTTTGTTCTCCCAAACCATGTACAATTGGATCTGTCTACGGACCCCCAGTTCACAGGGAAAACTTCTTAGCATTGGGTTCAATATACCTCACAGCAGACGAACTTGGACTTCTCAATGATAACGACTTGATGAGACCAGTAGATATGTACCTGATGGCAACAAATTATTGTAGATTGGTAAATAATTTCGTACAAATTAGGATTTATGTATCTTTATACACGAATTTAAATATTTGCCATTATATTTTCATTTCGGTTCAATCCAGCTTTAAGAATAAGTGTAAAAAGGAAACTCATTCTTATGTTCTGCCAAAACTTTCCTCTGTTGAAATGTTTTTGATTCCGACTTTGATAAAAAAAAAAAAAAGTTTCCAATTTGCCCGTTAGTATATTTTGAAATTCTTAAAAAAAACATAGGTTTCGTTCCTTTCACGCATATTTGACGTTGGATATATTTGGCGATTTGTGTTTTTTGTATTTGTGGGTCGTTTTTGTCATATAGCTCTTTAAATGTTTCAGATCACACATCCTTGACGTTCGAATACACACTTTTTTGTTTTATATAACATTGCGCCAGTGAGCAACTTTTTAAAAGATTTTGATTGTCTTTTAGTTTGTATTATGTTCTATGTGGCAAGGGCTCTCTCCGTTCTTTGATCTTTCATCAGTGGATACATTTTTTGATAAAGAATATTGTTATTTTCTGTATTTCTCGGTTTAAAGGATCATTCCTTTGGCAATATTGTTGATTAGGTTTCAAAAGTCATTTAAATTTCTACACTAAATGTCCACAAGATAAAATAGTTAGAATTGAAGAATGAATTGTAATCGAGTTGTTTGTACAACTGAATTTCAATACATGGCTAAGCGTAAGTTTGGGCAACGTTTTATCAATGGCTGTACCTGACATATCTTTCTGTCAAGTGGTCATTAAAATTCAAGATAATTATTTTGAAGTGTAAGGTTTATGCATGTGTTCCCTCAATAATGAATGCTTTCTCTATCCGATTTAATGCTTTGAAAGGAGGTTTTTGAGGCAACATTCAATTGCCTCTAATTAATATTCATGTGGTATAGTGGCTAACATCAATATATACCATTATAGTATGAATTCAGTTTTTTCATCGAGTATTGTGCATTTTTATGTCTTAGAAGGGAAACAACAATAATATTATTCATATTAAATAGAATCTTTTTTTATGTCGTAGGGGGATAAATTCGCTGGAAGAATTTGTTATTCTAGTTTTTAACTTCATAAAGCATACGTTTTAATATATTTAAATCACGTTATTTACTTGATAGATCTGAAAACACGTTATATCGGTTGAACAGAATCAAGATGTGATTGACGTGTTAAAGTTTATGCGTTATAAAACAATTTTTAAGTCATTCAAACTTGAATGTCATAGTTTTTACAATGATCATTTGTATTCGTTTTCTAGCAAATGTCGTCAAACTTAATTATGACATTTTCCTTCGTAACAATATTGAATCATGAATCTTAAACATGAAGGAGCAAACATTAGAATCATCTCTTTCAATATTTGTATGACTTGCAAATGTTTGCAATAAGCGACCCAAATTAACCTTATACACTTCATTTAATTATATATGAAAGTGCTTTTTGAAAATTCATCGATTTAAAATTGCACTGAATGAGGATACTAGATGTTTACTTTAACCTTTTGTTCTCTAATGATTAAACTCTAAAAGTCAATTTCAGATATTCAAAAGCTACCAGCATGGTATATTAAGACTTCAACTATAGAATTCTACATTATCTCTGTTGAGTATTTGATTAAAATTGTTTTATTTTTGTGCCGAGCAACAAGATATTTATTGATGATGTGTTTGTTTTGCCATCAGATTTTATAACCGATTACAGAAAAATCTAGTTAACATAATTCAATTTTTTTTTAGAAGATTTGTACTCACATTTATTGTCTTGACTTAAAAAAAGGATAAACAACCTTTCATAATGCGAGAACTATAAAAAAAATAAAAGAGAAGATCATCGGTTAATACACACATCCTGGTACACAAAATGTCATTTGATACAAAATTTATCATGTAGCAGGGAGTTAGATGATATCATGAGAAACGCACATATATAACAAATATGTATGTATCATTAGAAGGCGAACACAAAATATAGAACAGATATAGCATGACGGATATTTACGAACAATACTTGTTCAGAGATTGTAACGTTATCTTAGCAGCTTAGCGAAAGAAGTTCCTTCTCAAAACAGGTCCTTTCGGCTAAATATGAACGATGCACATTCGAAAAAAGAAAATATATAAAACTATGCTAGCTAGGAACCCATTAAAGTCAAGCGAATTGTACTAAGGTCGCTAAGGTGCAATTACAACGGAAACTATGAATGACACAATTTTAACCAACTTCTGAATAAACTGTTCAGACCTCGTGAAAATATTAAAGTTACAAGTAATAACGCTATCGAGCATCGATCAAATCAAAAGGAAACAGCAAAACCGCGATACAATTAACACAATGCCATCTAGATGTATTTGCATTCTATTGTATTCATTTTCCCTTGCATTTATGCAATATAAGATATCTATAGGTTCATTTGTTGAATAATTTATTTATGAACCCAAGACCACTTCTTTTAAAAACTATTACATTAATAACGAAGAAAGATATCCACATATTCCCTAACAACTTGCATTGTTCCAGCGGCTTTATCAGTTGTTTTGGGTTTATTGCGTGCAACTTTTTAGATCGATTCGAAAATATTGTGTCTTTGGTGTATTTCATAGAAATAGTAAAAATAAGATCAAGGTTGACAGTTTACGGATAATTTGGATATTATATTATAGGTCAATATTACAAAATGTCAACGTCATTTTGGTCTATGTTGAAAAGTTGTATTCTATGGAAATGATACTACATTTTCTTATTTCATCCGCGATCGTCAATTTTTCGTATGATATTACAGTAGGCACGTTTAGATTGTAAAATATATACGTTGTATTGCCGTCTCATATATGCTTTTCCAATTGGGGAATTTGCATATCCTCCACCAATAGATTATTTATCAATACATTACAATGTTCATTGTTTTGCGAGAACGTCTTTTTACGTATTGACTTAAACATCAACAGTTATTTGTATTGCTTAATGACGTGCTCAATTTTATTAGTGATAAGTTCTATCGATGTTAAAAGTTTAACAGTGCATTATACATTGTTTTTATTTTTACAATATTGGTTCTCTTTACAGACTCTAGATGAAGCTGCAGCCAAATTTAACATCCCTGCAAGATGGGCTTCGTTTGATTGTCAGAATGGCCTATACATTCCTAAACTACTGAAAGCTCTGGGCTTTAACATGGAAACAGAAAACATATTTGCGAAGAGGAAGCTGGACGGAGTCAAAATAGGTATGTAAATAACCAGGTTGAAGAAAACAATAATAACACATGTAAATTTGAGGTGAGCTTCAACTAGGAGAACTGCATTGAGTTTTGCTTATTGATTCAGTATGCACGGCTTACAATCAGACTGTGAAACAAAAAATGTGCATGTTTAGTGTCCCCTTGAAATTTGGTAACAAACATTGACCAATTAATTTATGAAAATAGAGTCATCAGAGTTTATAATCGATTCTAACGGATATCGCTACGTATTTAATATATCATCAGTACTACTATACAGTAAATCTCACTCACGGACCTTACTCCAGTACAGAAATTGTTCAGTATGTATAACAATTTACATGCAAATCGATTGTGATATAATCAACAACTGTTTTAACGTTAGTCTGCCTGTTCTCAAAACGAACGAGCAATATAAATCATATATAAATATGACAGTTGTGAAAAATTCGTTTGAGCTTTTGATTTTGCCATTTGATTAAGGACTTTAGATTTTGAGTTTTGCTCTGAGTTCAGTATTTTTGTGATTTTACTTTTCTTTCATAACAAGCAATTCTAAGCCCTTTTATATAATAGTCAGTGTTTTGCTATAAAATCATTCCAATACAGTCTGCTAAAGACATGTGTAAATAAAATGAGTTTTTCTTTTACTTTCTATTGTATGGAGGAGGTAAGTTTGGAGGTTAACTCACATGCTAGTAATTAGCAATAATCCCTGCTCAATTAGTTCCTTTCTATAGATAAGTCAATTATCAATATTTATTTGGATGGAATGATCCTAAGACTAATGACGTATACCTGTTGCGTAAGCTTTTAAGTTCAAAGTAAATCGTAAATAGACTGACGTTTTGTTCGACATTCACGAAAGGAAGGCGGGTTGATTAGGGATAATTAATCAGTCTTTGTTATAAGTTAATCACGTTATGTTTGAGTTTCAGAAATGTATTAAAACTGAAAACTTTTCTAATTTATATTGATGAGTACATGAATTGTGTCTAAAGCAACCACTAATGAGTTTGTAGATGTAGTAAAACAAAGGACATCAACTAAAATTGAATTATCTAGCTTCAACTGCAGCTAGAATTTCTGTGTACTCGCTAATGAACATTAAATATACAACTTGTCATACATCAGTGCTTTATGTGAACTTTTAGAGTTACAGCTGCGGAAATGGTACGACGCTATTTTTGGCTTCGGTTATTAGGATTTTAATTAAGGGAACATTAAACATAGATTAGGCAGTCAAATTAGGCAAATTAAAAAAAAAGGTCGTTAAAAAAATATTTTGGATTTCCAAAGTAGGAATACTTTCATTATAATGATGAAAAGGACGCAAGAATGGAATTAAAAACAATTATTAGTTATGTCGTTTAAGAATTTGTATGTATGTCACTTCAATATACTAGTTAATTTCATGCAAATTAGTGTAAGTTTATTTGTGTTTAACTTTTTTAAGGTTGAAACTTTGTCATTCGTAATAGTGTTAGCACATTTTAAAGCCAAAACAAAATTGCACCTTGATTAATTTATTTTTACATTTGCTTTATTTTAAAATTCTAGAATGCAAATTTTCAATTCATGTCTGATTTTAAAACACCATTATTTATGTATATTTAAGGCCTACTTCAATGTGGCGGCAACCCTCGTTTTCAATACCATGAATAATATTAAGTCGATATGATATAATGCAACATATGAAAGATAATAACTCTGGGCCTGTGGCGCGGTTCAACAAACATTTATTTTAATTTGAAACATCTGCTCTTTATTCTCGATAAAGGGGAGTACAACCTTATCAGTACAGAAACAGCATCAATTCAATATGGGTACCCAGATTTCATATATATTGAAGTAGACTTATTATAATGAACAATATTATACCATATCCTATAAAGTGGACATGCTTTTGAAGTCAAAATGCAGCAAAAATGACATGTCCGCAAAAGACCAGACCAAACCTTATCCATTTGTCAATGAAAGTTATGTAACATTTAAAGCATAGAAAAACATGAAAAAGGGATACCAATTGTATGATCTTAACAGCGAAAAAATGTTTCTTGTACCAACTTTGTAAGAAATGAAATACAAATATATACTTCCCGATAAAGCAAATATCATGATTTGATTTTTAGTGCTTACTTACAGTGAGTTGGGTACTTTTAGATACCATACTACATTTGAAGCTGTACCTCTTAACCTTCATTCAATTGTTTTTTTTTTATTATATTTATTACAGGCTGGAGTATCGGTGCAATTCTCTACGAGGAGGAGAAGAGTTACTACACCTTCAATGCTGATGCCAAACTATTATTCAATTAAATTGCATTGTATTGTACCATACACTGCAATGGAAGGATATTGTTGTATTGTTTCTGTTTTATAAAGCTCAGTTATATACAGTTCTAATATTCAAAATCAACGAACAAATGCTCTGAACACTTATAGATATTGACTGATCTTGGTAATTAAAGTACGATATAAGACACATAGAACGTCACTAATGTACGGTTAATAAAAACATAATTGAGTAAAAGGACCACGAAATTTATGACGCAATGTATGTTTTGTAAATAAAGCAATGTTTCGTTTTCTATTATATCTCTATAACAACACTAATATAAAAACATCGCAAAATTATGATATGATAGTCTTGTAAATGATGTAGCAACGCTTCCTTTTACTTTCATTATCTTAAATTGAACTCGACTACCATTATGATGTTCTGGTACACAGACAAAATTGACAATAAGGAAATGTCTGTGCATAGCAAGGACCTTTCTTGTGTTCAGAAATATCTTTCTGTAGAAAATTGTTCACACACGTCTTGTTTGATTTGCTTTATTGTCAAAAGCAAATCTATATCAGACACTCTTTAAGATGAACACCTATTTCTAGAATTTAACTTTTTCTGAACCTGTTATTTAGGCTTATATGACCGTAAGAAAGTAATTGATAAAGAAACAAGAATGTGTCCTAAGTACACGGATGCCCCACTCGCACTATCAATTTCCATGTCCAATGGACCGTGAAATTGGATAAAAAATCTAAATGTGCAATACATTTAGAAAGATCATACCATATGGAACATGTGTACTAAGTTTCAAGTTGTTTGGTCTTCAACTTCATCAAAAACTACCTTGACCAAAAACTTTAACCCGAAACTCTCACTTTCATTTTCTATGTTCAGTAGACCTTGAAATTGGGGTCAAAAGTCTAATTTGGCATTAAAATTAGAAAGATCATATAATAAGCAACCAGTGTACTAAGTTTCAAGTTGATTGGACTTCAGCTTCATCAAAAACTACCTTGACCAAAAACTTTAACCTGAAACTCGCACTTTCATTTCTATGTTCAGTGGACCGTGAAATTGGGGTCAAAAGTCTAATTTGGCTTTAAAATTAGAAAGAACATATTATAAGCAACAAGTGTACTAAGTTTCAAGTTGATTGGACTTCAGTTTCATCAAAAACTACCTTGACCAAAAACTTTAACCTGAAACTCGCACTTTCATTTCTATGTTCAGTGGACCGTGAAATTGAGGTCAAAAGTCTAATTTGGCTTTAAAATTAGAAAGATCATATCATAAGCAACCAGTGTACTAAGTTTCAAGTTGATTGGAGTTCAGCTTCATCAAAAACTACCTTGACCAAGAACTTTAACCTGAAACTCGCACTTTCATTTCTATGTTCAGTGGACCGTAAAATTGGGGTCAAAAGTCTAATTTGGCTTTAAAATTAGAAAGATCATATCATAAGCAACAAGTGTACTAAGTTTCAAGTTGATTGGACTTCAGTTTCATCAAAAACTACCTTGACCAAAAACTTTAACCTGAAACTCGCACTTTCATTTCTATGTTCAGTGGACCTTGAAATTGGGGTCAAAAGTCTAATTTGGCTTTAAAATTAGAAAGATCATATCATAAGCAACCAGTGTACTAAGTTTCAAGTTGATTGGACTTCAGCTTCATCAAAAACTACCTTGACCAAAAACTTTAACCTGAAGCGGGACGAACGAACGAACGGAGGCACAGACCAGAAAACATAATGCCCCTTCTACTATCGTAGGTGGGGCATAAAAAATCAAATGGTGTTGCATTTCTTTTTTTTTTTTGCTACTGTTGTTTGAATAAATACACTAATGATAAATACCAGGATTAAATTTTGTATTTACGCCAGACGCGCATCTACAAAAGACTCATCAGGGACGCTCGAATCCAAAACCGTTACAAAAGGCTAAATAAAGTACGAAGTTAAATAGCATTAAGGGGGTTCGCGGCTATAAATCATTTTTTTTAA
The DNA here is from genome assembly GCF_965363235.1 of Mytilus galloprovincialis. Lineage (NCBI taxonomy): Eukaryota > Metazoa > Mollusca > Bivalvia > Mytilida > Mytilidae > Mytilus > Mytilus galloprovincialis. The sequence continues at coordinate 17,451,198 of NC_134845.1, read as the reverse complement.
TATAATATAGGATATTGCTACTTTTTTATCAATGAACTTTATCATATAAAAAGTAAAATCACAAAAATACTGAACTCAGAGGAAAATCAATTCGGAAAGTCCATAATCACATGGCAAAATCAAATAACAAAACGCATCAAAAACGAATGGACAAGAACTGTCATATTCCGGACTTGGTACAGGCATTTTCAAATGTAGAAAATGGTGGATTGAACCTGGTTTTATAGCTAGCTAACCCTCTCACTTGTATGACAGTTGCATCAAATTCCATTATATCGTCACCGATGCGTGAACAAAACACAGACACAATAGGTAAAAATGTCAAAAAATAGGGGTACAGCAGTCAACGTTGTGTTATCATCTTAATCACTATAAAAACAACAAATGTAACGAAGAAGCACAAAACGGCATACATCAAATTTAACATCCTCATTTTCCTTATATTATACGATTTAATTTTTCTATGTAAAATGCATCCATAAAGGGTGGAGGGTTTTAAGTTCTGATGTTATATTGGTTATTCTCATCGGATGTTGTCTAATGCTTAGTCCGTTGCTGTGTGTGTTACACTTTAATGTTGTTGTTCTCCTCTACTATTTAATGCGTTTCCTTCAGTTTTAGTTTGTTACCCCGATTTTGTTTTTTGTCCATAGATTTATGAGTTTTGAACAGCGGGACACTACTGTTGCCTTTATGTAAAACTGCGCGTTAGAAATTCGCACAAGTTAGACATGAAATAATTTTGTCGTTCAAAGTATGACGGGATACATAAATACAGTCACGTAAAATAGATATAACAAAAAACAGACTTAACAGTAAAAGTAATAATAATAAATAAAATAATAGTGTTGTTCAAAGTATGACAAGATACTTAAGTACAGAGTCACGTCAAATATATATAACAAAAAACAGACATAACAGTAAAAGTAATATTAATCAATCAAAATAATTTTGTCATTCAAAGTATGACAAGATACATAGGTACAGAGTCACATCATACAATAATTTTGTCGTTCAAAGTATGATGGGATACATAAGCACAGAGTTACGTCAGAAGGATATCTCAAAAAACTTAACAGTAAAAGTAATATTAATAAAGACCAATAAAAGAATAATATAACACGTTATCAAAATGATAAACAACGTCAGTCATATACAAAACACACCACCAAAAAAAATAAAAGACAATACAAACACATTGACGAGATGCATAAGTACCGAGCCACGTCAAACGTATATCACATAATACCATTCAACAGTAAAAGTAATATTAATAATAAAACAAGGACAAATGAAAGAACTATAAAACACGTAGTTCAGATGATAAACAACATCAGTACGCAGAATCTATACATCAAGACCATCGTATATTATTTGTGAAGTTGGTACAGAATATTTATCAACAAGGTCTTGGTACCTTCCGATGAACTTTTTTAGAAAAAGGACGAGACGTTTTTTGATATGCCCTTGGTTCATCAACTTTCTACTCAGACACTGATGACGTTTTAGTCTAAGTAGGAGCTGCAAACTCTTGAATATCGAATAAGTTGGAAAATATATATCCCATATGCAGGTGAAGTTGGTATATTGCTACTAAGGTGGGGGAAACTTATAATTTCAAAATTAAAATCGTCTTGTTTGTCATAGATTCTGGTACTGAGATGACTGTGTAAGTCAAATTCGAGATGTAAGTCTAAAAATGAGGCGGAGGAAGCCGTGTCTGTTGTTTCTTTAATCTCTAGTTCTGGTGAATATATTAATGGAACTCAATCAGAAAAGTTCGGATTGTTTATAGAAAGAACATCAACAATATATCTAAAAGTGAAATTAAATAATCTGGCTTCTTTGATCCTCTTGTTTTTGACAAGTTTCTGGAGGAACTCCGATTCATAAGAAAATAAGAAGAGGTCGGCAAGAAGAGGCGCACAGTTTGTTTCCATAGGAATGCCGACAATTTGTTACCTCCAAAGTCTACCTCCAAACTCAACAAATATGTTGTCGATAAGAAACTCCAGCATTCTGACCACTTGTTCTTCTGTGTAGCATGTTTTACCTTTTTGTTTGTCACTATTAACGAAATATGCCTTATGAAATCCCAAAGTAATAAATTTATAGCGTATGCTACCATTTTTATGTTGAAAGGCATTGTGGATTATTTCTTTTAGGCGATTTTTGAATTTCGCATGGGGAATGGTGGTATACAGGGTTGAAAAATCAAAAGTTTTGATAGAACTAATTTCAGAAAAAGACCGTGATTTAAAATTGTCTAGAAGTTCTTTAGAATTTTTAAGAATCCACATATGGTTAATATTGTAACGTGTAACCGGGCGATCAATGGATCCGTATCTGAATAAATCAGGATTTCAAGTGTTCAACTCATTTTTTTCACCACAAGAAGTTGTCCTATCTAAAACAAATAACACACCCTTGAATGAATTCACAATGTCAAATATATACGCTACACAATGTACATTAATCAAAATGCCGGGTGAAGTACCTCATTCACAATGCACAGACACAATGTTTCATAACAGAATATATATACACAATGTCATTATGCAATCACTATGCAACATGTATCAGACCGATTTATTCACAATGTCACTAACAGATTATTATGCAACATGCATACGGCCCTTTATTACACCATGTCACCAACAGATTACTTTGCAACATGCATCAAGTAAGTATTACACAAAACGTATGAACACAAAATCACATGTATACAACTTCTATTTACAACGTCCACCAATATGTAGTATCACCTTGTTAGTCTGCAACTAACCACAATAACACAATGACACAATTACACTTGCACAATGTTTCAATTCACAAGGAGTATATATATATAACACAGCTGAACTCACGCACTAACTATCCCTTTGAGTTCCCACACAATGAATATTATCCAACTGGTAAGGTTTAACACAGTGTACTTGTACTAATACACTTCCACAATATAACAACTTGCAACACCAGCAAGTAAACACCTTGTATTCTCACTAATACAAATCTATGGAGTATTCACACTTCCACATAGTACAACTTGCAACACCAGCAAGTATACACCTTGTATTCTCATTAATACAATAACCACTTATATATATCAGATTCACTTTATACATTGTATCACAATCACTATTGCAATATCCACATATAAATCCGAACACTATTTATATATCCTTTGGAATCACTTAATTCACTCTACTTACCAGTTGGAAAATAATCCCTGATGTTATCACTTCAACGGTCCACACAAAACTGACAAAGTTTCTCTGTCTTGAGCCGGTTTATATACTACCACATGGAACGGTCCATTATACTTGAAGGGGTGAAAAAATAAGATTATACCAACTTTAGGGGTGTTTCAACAAATAGACGGTGCTCCAACTATTAACATATAGAAACACAATTAATAGGGAAAGACAACTGGTATTTCACATCAAAATAAATGAACTAAGATCGATTTCCGTTACAATACCACTACGCGATTAAACAGTTTCACAGTATTTCTGAAGACCCTCTTTCACTGCGGATAGAATTTTAGTCAATCTAATGGACAATTCTTTAATGGAACATGAAGATGAGCCAGCAATATACCGTTGTTTGTAAGGAATTTTATGAAGCTTTGGTATCCAATACAAGCAAGGTAAGTCCTCCGATTTGGTGTTCAATGTAATGTTTATTAAAGCCATGAAGGACTTATGATTTGCTAAAATCGCATCCTTGTCAAATGATATGTCTTTGTATGTGGGATTACCTGAGTGCTCCTTTATACCCAATTCTTTTACAAGACATTCGTAGTAATACGAGTTACATACAAAGACAATATTATTTGAAGCTTTGTCCGCAGGAACAACAACATACTTATCATGAAGAGATGATAGACATTTCATGGCCTCTTTGTCTCTGAAAACGGACTTTGACCGATCGTTCACACAGTTTTAATTAATAGAAAAATGAAATAAAAAAATGGGGTCACCGTTCATTTAAGCTCACAATCTACCTCCGAAAGGAGCATACATTTTTGTTAATGTCCTTTTTTCTGTTGAACTAATAGGAGAAAAATTACAGAAATCGCTTAAATTTTACAATTATTTAGTTTCTGTACATCTCATTTGAAAACAATAATAAAAAAATATAGGTCACAGAGTGTTTTTTTTTTTTTTTTTTGCACCAAAGGGAGATAATTTGGAGCTTTTTCAATGATATAAACATTTTTAAAGTCACCGGGTGCCAATCCCAATCGATTTCTTTGGTTGATTTTTGTACCATATCATAAAGTAATTAAAAAACTAATAGTCTAATAAATACAATTTATAATGAAAAAAAAAAAACAAATGTTTAATTTTTCGCTGAAATTTTTGTACCTGCGAGCCTACTTTCCTGAAGGTTTTGCCGAATACAGCTAACGTAATCTATTCCTGTGGTTAGTATCCCTTTTTTCACGAGTTTGTTTCACATTTCACCTTAATTTTTACCCATTTTTGGGCTATTATCGTAAAAGAAACCACAGTTACACAATTAAAAGTTTCTTTCATTCTTTCACTAAAGGTGAGATGAACAAATCTGAATAAATTTAACATAAAAAATCTAGTTTACACAAACTATATAAGAAATAGTATGCTTTTACATGTGAAGTTGACCATGCTTTCAACTTTATTGATATTGGATTGAACAAAAGCCTTGTATTTTAACTTAAAAGGAAATTACAAGTTACAGTCTTAAAACATTTTGAAAAGACAAAAAAAACTTTCTTTGTATCCCTCATCCATTTTAAAATGTTATAACTCAAAAATTACTTTATATTGTAAGTACGCAATTTGGACAGAGTTTAGTTTTATCATAATATTTTCAAATTTCATTGTTTTTTCTACTTACATCACAAGTTTTGGATAAAAGGGGCAAAAGATATCAGAGGAACATTCAAACCCAGAGATAAAAAATAAACTGACAATGCCATATGGCTAAAAAAGAAAAAGACAACAGAAAATAATTGTACAGAAGACACAACATAGAAAACTAAAGACTTATCAACCCAAAACACAACAAAAACTGTGGGCGGTCGCAACTGCTCCGAACGGGAAAGCAGATCTTTCCACATGTGGCACCAGTCATGTTGCTCATTTTATTACAAACCCGGTAAATACTTGGAAATAATTCCTGAACAAGATTTAAGTTGAGACTGAAACATCAGAAGAATACATCCTTCATATTTCAATAGATATAAGAAGATGTGGTATGAGTGCCAACGAGACAATTCTCCATCCATGTAACAATTTATAAAAGTAACCCATTATAGGTCAAGGTGCGGGCTTCAACACGGAGTCTTGGACTACACCGAACAGCAGGCTAAATAGGGCCCCAGAAATTACTAGTATAAAACCATAAACACGGGAAACCAAGGGTCAAATCTATATATATAAACGAGAAAACACTTATGAACCACATCAACAAACGAAAACCACTTAACATTAGATTCCTGACTTAAGACAGGTGCAAAAAATTGCAGCGGGATTAAACGTGTTAATGGTATTAAACCTTCTCCCTTTTCTGAAACAATAGTATAACATCACAACATAGAAAGACGCACTATAAAATATCAATTGGAATGCTTAACTCAATCAACAATCGTAGTAACACAAATTAACACACTATGAACGAATAAATTTGATCTGTGATACAATGCAAATACATATAAAAAAAGAAGATGTGGGACATAGTTAATAAAAAATAAGGGGTGAATAATTAAGGTTTAAAGAATATAAACAGGTTTACTGGTATACCACTGTCCCAGGTTAGGAGGAGGGTTGGGATCCCGCTAACATGTTTAACCCCGTCACATTGTTTATGTATGAGTCTGTCCCAAGTCAGGAGCCTGTAATTGGTTGCCGTTTGTTTATGTGTTACATACATGTATTGGTTTTTCGTTCATTTTTTTTTTATATAAATAAGACCGTTAGTTTTCTCGTTTGAATTGTTTTAAATTGTCTTATCGGGGCCTTTTGTAGATGACTATGCGGTATGGGCTTTGTTCATTGTTGAAGGCCATACGATGACCTATAGTTGTTAATGTCTGTGTCATTTTGGTCTCTTGTGGACAGTTGTCTCATTTGCAGTCATACCACACCTTCTTTTTTTATATTAAACTAAAGTAAAAGTATAAAACCGCTGTGAAATGTTAAACAATTTTAAGAAAACATCATATTTGAAAAAAATTACGTCATATTATACACAGGTAAATAAAAATAAGTTTTTTGTTAAATATACTTCTTCTTCTGAGTGTATAATTTTCTGTTTATGAATACCAATAAATTTCTTGTATATCAATAATACTAATTTAAAACTTGGTACATATGGGGTGAATATTAACAATAAAACTATACAATTCGTGCTAATAAAACTTCGTGTTCTTCATGTACAGGTACCGGAACAGTATTCAAGGACAAATGAACTAATTGTGATGTTCATAGTATGAATGATACTAATTTCATTTGATATAATGAATAGCTGTTATCTTTATTTTTGTCTACTTTTTAAAAAAATATATGTGAACATGTACTTCAACAATGAACATTTAGTTCTTTGAAAAAACTTTCAAACAACAAAACATTTTCATAATGTACCTACTGTTCAAAAACTGAACAAACGTTATTGTACGCAAAATCTTGAAACGAACGTTTAAGTATAGCAAAGTCTCGTATATACTCCTTTCAGAAAACATTTGGTCGATTGTGTCAGTATTGGGGGTATTATTTTTCATCAACTTGGATAAGACAACATTTACATTAGCAAATGACAACCAACAACACGAAACCCTGTATCATTCGATGGTCTTTAAATTGGAAACAATTTAAGATTAGTAGTTTTATACATGTATTGAATGAGACATATAATTTTGTAATTATGTTTTGTTTACAATAGACTTCGATAAATGAAATGTCATTCATTTTGTCGAATAAATCACTTCAATACAGATAGGAAACCTGACAATGTTAACAGATAAATATATAAGATGGACATCACGTTCCAGAATAATTGTAGCCATACTCTTTATTACGCATGGTATTTCATTCCAATAAATAAAGTGGTAATTTAAGTCTTTCTCGTGATACAGTATTATCTTTATTACACATGGTATTTCATTCCTATAGATAAAGTGGTAAAATTCTTTCTGATGGTGCAGTATTATATATAAAAGCCACTTACTTATTCCTCAGAAGTACAACTTAGAAGAAATATGTTTGTCGGAATAATAGTGGATGGGAATCAATATTCACAGTAATTGCACTATCGTAAATTTATTCACACGTTATATTTCATTTACACAGGCACCACCTACAACCTTATTATTTATTCATAGAAATTTCAACTTTTTGTCGAGATAAGCAAATAACTAAAAGATAAGAGTGTCACCAAAGTATTGTGAAGCATGTTTCTATCCCTAGCGAGACTTTAAGAGTCTAATAAAGGAAATAGTCATGGTAAAAAAGTGAATAACTTAATCAGGAACGTATTTTCATGTTGAATTGTTATTGAATTGAGAACAACGGTATTTCTAACCCACAGTTTTATGAATAAGTTGTTAAATAACTAATTGACGCTAGATTTCAGAATTTCCATTTGCACTTTTTAAATTCATATTTTTGGCAAAAAAACCCTAATGGACGACATAAATATAAGAACAAAGTTCTCAATAACAGTAAAATAATCAATATATACCAGTGAATCCAAAATATTTCATTTCAATATTTCTGACATTTCATTTGCATAGAAATCAATTCCGCTTTATCGCACCGCAGGTAAATTATCACCGGTTGTGATTGGTTTAACGCCATCATGTGGTGACCCCCTATGAGACTGTAGGGGGTTAGTAAAATTCATAGGGAGTTTATGACGCGTTAATGGTGACGTCATCTATTAATCGTGCTGTTTTTCAATTTTTTTCTTCAACAAAACGCAGCAGAAAAAGTTATACGGTTAACTACCGATCCCCTATGAATTCTTATCGGACCACAGATGAATTATCACGTTGTGATTGGTTAAACGCCGTCACGTGGTGACCCCCTATGAGACCGTATGGGGTTAGTAAGTTTCATATGGGGTTCATGACGCGTTAATGGCGACGTCATCTATTAATGTTGTTGTGTTTCATTGTTTAATTTTCAACAAAACGCCGCAGAAAAAGTCCAGCGTCCGATAAATTCGTTATACGGTTAACTACTGATCCCCTACGGATCCATAGAGGATGAATAAAATTCATAGGGGACTCGGCCTCCGGCCTCACCCCCTATGGATTTTACTAACCCTCTATGAATCCGTAGGGGGTCAGTAGCGAACTATGTAACTTATATTATCGCACTTTCTCGGCAACATATGCTGGTTGGGTTCACATTCTGCAATCATTATCTAGTTTTCTGTGAAGTATGTTGCTTTTGTTGGTCTTTTTGTCTGTTTTTGATGATTTGTTTTTATTTGAACTCCTGTGATCTCTAACTATCTCTTCTCTTTTAAAATATTTTATATATTTTGCAATTTTGAACTTTCTGTTATGGAATTGTTAATCATAATCATTTTCGAACCAAGAAATCATAATCACTTTCGAACCAAGACCATTTGAAAATCGTTAACCTCTTTTTAGCTCATCTGGCCCGAAGGGCCAAGTGAGCTTTTCTCATCACTTTGCGACCGTCGTCCGGAGTCGTCTGTTAACTTTTACAAAAATCTTCTCCTCTGAAACTACTGAGCCAAATTAAACCAAACTTGGCCACAATCATCATTGGGGTATCTATTTTGAAAAATGTGTCCGGTGACCCGGTCAACCAACTAAGATGGCCGCCATGGCTAAAAATAGAACATAGGGGTAAAATGTAGATTTTGGATTATATCTCTGAAACCAAAGTATTTAGAGGAAATCTGACAGATGGTAAAATTGTTTATCAGATCAAGATCTATCTGACCTGAAATTTTCAGATGAATAGGACAACCCGTTGTTGGGTTGCTGCCCCTGAATTGGTAATTTTAAGGAAATTTTGCCGTTTTTTGTTATTATCTTGAATAATAGATAGAGATAAATTGTAAACAGCAATTATGTTCAGCAAAGTAGGATCTACAAAAAAGGCAACATTACCAAAACGGTCAATTGCTCCCATAAGGAGTTATTGCCCTTTAGCAATTTTTAACAAATTTTCGTAAATTTTTGTAATCTTTTACAAAAATCTTCTTCTCTGAAACTATAAAGACAAATTTAACCAAACTTCTTCACAATCATCATTAGGGTATCTTGTTTAAAATATGTGTCCAATGACCCCACCTACAAACCAAGATGGCCGACATGGCTAAAAATAGTACATAGGGTAAAATGCAGTTTTGGCTCATAATTCTGAAACCAAAGCACTTAGAGCAAAATAAAATTGTTCATTAGGTCAAGATCTATCTGCCCATAAATTTTCAGACCAATCAGGCAACCCGTTGTTGGGTTGCTGCCCCTGAATATGTAATTTTAAGAAAATTTGGCAGCTTTTGGTTATTATCTTGAATATTATTATAGAGAGAGATAAACTGTAAACAGCAATAATGTACAGCGGAGTAAGACCTACACATAAGTCAACATGATCAAAATAGTCAATTGACCCCTTAAGGAGTTATTGCCCTTTAAAGTCAATATTTAACAATTTTCATAAATTTGTAACTACTGGGCCAAGTTCATTATAATAGATAGAGATAATTATAAGCAGCAAGAATGTTCAGTAAAATAAGATCTACAAACACATCACTATCACCGAAACACAATTTTGTCGATAATCCATCTGTGTCCGTTGTTTTATATGCACAAAGACCAAGGTGAGCGACACAGGCTCTTTAGAGCCTCTTGTTTTTAGTTTAAATTGTATAATGCAAAATACTATTTATCCACAACTCAAACTTTACTGTCGAGGACAGGGTCTCTTATACATATATCATGCGGAGAGCATTCGAATAGGCAGATGTATACAAAAGAACGTACAATGCTACCTATTCTAATAATAAACTTGGACTTTATTTAAATCGAGTTTACAATTCGTTTTGCAGTGAGCTGTCCTACGTCATGAACCTCTGGAATTTGTTATAATTAAGTCATCAAAAATGTTTTTGACACTTTCAGGAGTTTGATGACCGTTATGGAATATACTCTTCTCAATCAGCTTTCTCTCACCTGCAGATGACTTCATCTCGTATGTTAAGTCACTGCAGATGACAAGGGGTATGACCCGATTGTCTCCACCACAATCCCGACCTCTTTATCTCGTATGTTAAGTCACTCACTGCAGATGACAAGGGATATGACCCAATTGTCTCCACCACAATCCCGACCTCTTTTTCTCGTATGTTAAGTCACTGCAGATGACAAGGGATATGACCCAATTGTCTCCACCACAATCCCGACCTTTTTATCTCGTATGTTAAGTCACTGCAGATGACAAGGGATATGACCCAATTGTCTCCACCACAATCCCGACCTCTTTATCTCGTATGTTAAGTCACTGCAGGTGACAAGGGGTATGACTCGATTGTCTCCACCACAATCCCGACCTCTTTATCTCGTATGTTAAGTCACTGCAGATGACAAGGGATATGACCCAATTGTCTCCACCACAATCCCGACCTCTTTTTCTCGTATGTTAAGTCACTGCAGATGACAAGGGATATGACCCAATTGTCTCCACCACAATCCCGACCTCTTTATGTCGTATGTTAAGTCACTGCAGATGACAAGGGGTATGACCCAATTGTCTCCACCACAATCCCGACCTCTTTATCTCGTATGTTAAGTCACTGCAGATGACAAGGGGTATGACCCAATTGTCTCCACCACAATCCCGACCTCTTTATCTCGTATGTTAAGTCACTGCAGTTGACAAGGGGTATGACCCAATTGTCTCCACCACAATCCCGACCTCTTTATCTCGTATGTTAAGTCACTCACTGCAGATGACAAGGGGTATGACCCAATTGTCTCCACCACAATCCCGACCTCTTTATCTCGTATGTAAAGTCACTGCAGATGACAAGGGATATGACCCAATTGTCTCAACCACAATCCCGACCTCTTTATGTTAAGTCACTGCAGATGACAAGGGATATGACCCAATTGTCTCAACCACAATCCCGACCTCTTTATCTCGTATGTTAAGTCACTGCAGATGACAAGGGATATGACCCAATTGTCTCAACCACAATCCCGACCTCTTTATGTTAAGTCACTGCAAGTGACAAGGGGTATGACCAAATTGTCTCCATCACAATTCCGACATCTATCTCGTATGTTATGTCACTGCAGATGACAAGGGGTATGACCCAATTGTCTCAACCACAATCCCGACCTCTTCATCTCGTATGTTCAGTCACTGCAGATGACAAAGGGTATGACCCAATTGTCTCAACCACAATCCCGACCTCTTTATCTCGTATGTTAAGTCACTGCAGGTGACAAGGGGTATGACCCAATTGTCTCAACCACAATCCCAACCTCTTTATCTTGTATGTTACGTCACTGCCGGTGACAAGGGGTATGACCCAATTGTCTTCACCACAATCCCGACCTCTTTTTCTCGTATGTTAAGTCACTGCAGATGACAAAGGATATGACCCAATTGTCTCAACCACAATCCCGACCTCTTTATCTCGTATGTAAAGTCACTGCAGATGACAAGGGCTATGACCCAATTGTCTCAACCACAATCACGACCTTTTTATCTCGTATGTTAAGTCACTGCAGGTGACAAGGGATATGACCCAATTGTCTCAACCACAATCCCGACCTCTTTATCTTGTATGTTACGTCACTGCCGGTGACAAGGGGTATGACCCAATTGTCTTCACCACAATCCCGACCTCTTTTTCTCGTATGTTAAGTCACTGCAGATGACAAAGGATATGACCCAATTGTCTCAACCACAATCCCGACCTCTTTATCTCGTATGTAAAGTCACTGCAGATGACAAGGGATATGACCCAATTGTCTCAACCACAATCCCGACCTCTTTATCTCGTATGTTAAGTCACTGCAGGTGACAAGGGATATGACCCAATTGTCTCCACCACAATCCTGAACTCTTTATCTCGTATGTTAAGTCACTGCAGATGACAAGGGATATGACCCAATTGTCTCAACCACAATCCCGACCTCTTTATCTCGTATGTTAAGTCACTGCAGATGACAAGGGATATGACCCAATTGTCTCCACCACAATCCCGACCTATTTATCTCGTATGTTAAGTCACTGCAGGTGACAAGGGGTATGACCCGATTGTCTCCACCACAATCCCGACCTCTTTATCTCGTATGTTAAGTCACTGCAGATGACAAGGGGTATGACCCAATTGTCTCAACCACAATCCCGACCTCTTTATCTCGTATGTTAAGTCACTGCAGATGACAAGGGATATGAACCAATTGTCTCCACCACAATCCCGACCTTTTTATCTCGTATGTTAAGTCACTGCAGATGACAAGGGCTATGACCCAATTGTCTCAACCACAATCCCGACCTCTTTATCTCGTATGTTAAGTCACTGCAGATGACAAGGGGTATGACCCAATTGTCTCCACCACAATCCCGACCTCTTTATCTCGTATGTTAAGTCACTGCAGATGACAAGGGGTATGACCCAATTGTCTCAACCACAATCCCGACCTCTTTATCTCGTACGTTAAGTCACTGAAGATGACAAGGGGTATGACCCAATTGTCTCCACCACAATCCCGACCTCTTTATCTCGTATGTTAAGTCACTGAAGATGGCAAGGGGTATGACCCAATTGTCTCCACCACAATCCCGACCTCTTTATCTCGTATGTTAAGTCACTGCAGATGACAAGGGGTATGACCCAATTGTCTCCACCACAATCCCGACCTCTTTATCTCATATGTTAAGTCACTGCAGGTGACAAGGGATATGACCCAATTGTCTCCACCACAATCCCGACCTCTTTATCTCGTATGTTAAGTCACTGCAGGTGACAAGGGATATGACCCAATTGTCTCCACCACAATCCCGACCACTTTATCTCATATGTTAAGTCACTGCAGGTGACAAGGGATATGACCCAATTGTCTCAACCACAATCCCGACCTTTTTATCTCGTATGTTAAGTCACTGCAGATGACAAGGGATCTGACCCAATTGTCTCCACCACAATCCCGACCTCTTTATCTCGTATGTTAAGTCACTGCAGATGACAAGGGGTATGACCCAATTGTCTCCACCACAATCCCGACCTCTTTATCCCGTATGTTAAGTCACTGCAGATGACAAGGGGTATGACCCAATTGTCTCCACCACAATCCCGACCTCTTTTTCTCGTATGTTAAGTCACTGCAGATGACAAGGGGTATGACCCAATTGTCTCCACCACAATCCCGACCTCTTTATCTCGTATGTTAAGTCACTGCAGATGACAAGGGGTATGACCCAATTGTCTCCACCACAATCCCGACCTCTTTTTCTCGTATGTTAAGTCACTGCAGGTGACAAGGGGTATGACCCAATTGTCTCAACCACAATCCCAACCTCTTTGTCTCGTATGTTAAGTCACTGAAGATGGCAAGGGGTATGACCCAATTGTCTCAACCACAATCCCGACCACTTTATCTCATATGTTAAGTCACTGCAGGTGACAAGGGATATGACCCAATTGTCTCCACCACAATCCTGAACTCTTTATCTCGTATGTTAAGTCACTGCAGATGGCAAGGGATATGACCCAATTGTCTCAACCACAGTCCCGACCTCTTTATCTCGTATATTATCTTGCATTTCAAGCAGAACCAGTTCTAACTATTGAGAATAATATTCTTCAAAAATCATCAATTGAAAAACTTTGAGGTGTTAGAATTGACTCTTATCTGTCCTGGACAGGCCATATTAATTACTTATGTTTATCCATTTTATCTAGACTTTTTTTACTCTCTAAAATCAAGAAATTTCTAAAAATTGATCTAAGAAAATTATTTTATAATGGTTATATTCTCCCACTGACAGACTATTGTTGTATTATTTGGAGTGGTTGTGCTAAAAAGGGGCTTGTTAGAATAATAAAATTGCAGAAAAGGGCTGCAAGACTTATTTTAGATGCTGATCCACTTTCATCATCAGCTCCACTGTTTAAACAGCTTGGAATGATGACAGTAGAGAACAGAATCTCATACCACAAATCAGTTTTGATGCATAAATGCCTTAAGAATGATGCCCCTGTATATCTCACTGAAAAATTTAAGACGTTAGAAAATCCCCGTTCGGTCTGATATATGTTGTGTTTTGTATATGTTTGTTTTCATGTCGTTATGTTTTGTCACTGCGTTGTCATTTTATCAGTTTAAATATCCCTTTGTTATATTCTGTCTCTCTTAAAAACTTTGATAATAAGACTTTTGGAAGGAATAATTGTTTTAATTGCTATTTGTTTCATTCGAAGATCTGCCTCAATTTTGCTTTAAAGCACGTCTAGTAATTTTCCTATCTCTTAGACACTTACCCTGTCGATGCATCCGATCTCGATGTTTTTTTGACAGATCATCAAGAATTAAACATTCACAAGGTTTCTCTCAGTTTGTATTTTACCTTGATATGTTTCTCTTGATGGATTAATTAGATTTAAATATCAGCCAACTATGGGTGTTGTTGTTTAACGACAGTTTAAAAAAAACTCTTGGCTTTTTCATGGTGGAGGAAACCGAAGTACTAACAGAGGACCACCAACCTTCGTCACAAGCATACATGATCTTGGCAAAACAAGCACATGATGAGTACAAAGTAATAATTGTATGCTATCATGCATGTTTGTATACCATATAAAAGAAGATGTGGTATGATTGCCAATGAGACAACTATCCACAAAAGACCAAAATGACACAGACATTAACAACTATAGTTCACCGTACGGCCTTCAACAATGAGCAAAGCCCATACCGCATAGTAAGTTATAAAAGGCCCCGATAAGACAATGTAAAACAATTCAAACGAGAAAACTAACGGCCTTATTTATATAAAAAAATGAACGAAAAACAAATATGTAACACATAAACAAACGACAACCACTGAATTACAGGTTCCTGACTTGGGACAGGCACAGACATAAATAATGTGGCGGGGTTAAACATGTTAGCGGGATCCCAAACCCCCCTAACCTGGGACAGTGGTATAACAATACAACATAAGAACGTACTATAAAAATCAGTTGAAAAAGGCTTAACTCATCAGATGGACAAAAATACAAGTGGACGTGCACGTGGCCCGATATTCTATTTCATATAATTAATGAAGGATATTGTACAATCAACAGAGACCATTTGTCGTCATTCCTAACAAGTCCTACAATACGGACAATTAGCTGGATGTAGTTCTATAAACTAATTGCATTTACATTGTATAATATTTCGTGCCATAAGTCATTCAAACTTTGTACACATGTACCAGCACTGTTGTTTTTTTTTTTTGTTCTATCCGATTTTAATTTCTAAGTAGAAAATAACATGTAACTTCTCAAGATATAATATTAAAATTTCATATATTTTAAAATGTATAACCGATCTATTTCAAGAGGTAAAGGGTTTCATTAAACATTAAACCGTAGGTTCTGTAAAACTTTAAATTATATTTTATAGCAAACAATCATCTTGCAGTTCTCGTAATTCCTTAGTAAGCAGTATTACGAAACTACGTACGGTATTTAGTTAATTATTTGTATGTGGACCTTAATTTGATTTCACCTCTAAAAATACGAGGTTGATTAAAAACAAATGAAATATCTACATCTGATTTTATAACCGTTAAATGTTGTTTTGCCTGGAAAAGATGCGAAAATGGACACAAGCTTATACATCTAATTAAGAAAGAAGCCATGGCATGACATATTTGCATAAACACATTTGTGCCACAAGGTTATATTTCATTCGCGCCAAAAATTAACTACTTCATTTGCGCCATTTTACAGGTAATACAGGTAATATATAACAGGAAAGGAATACTTAGTGTGAGTTTGTGGTCTAGACCGATGGCTACAGTGCTGAAGGTCCCGAGTTCGGTTCTCACTCGGGGTGCTAAAAATATCAGCACATCAGAAGGGTAATTTTCACCCTCTCACACACATCTCTGGTACCCAGACCGGAGTTTAAACTAGAATGGGTACTCTGGGGGCCTCGGTTGGTCAAAGTTGCCTTACTTTGACCTTGAGATCAATCTTCTGATATCTCTCTGGTTTGTCTGTTTCCACCGAGTGGCCCGGTGGTTCTCTCCGAGTACTTCGGCTTCCTCCACCCCAATAACAGACTTCCCGGTGTCCTAGCACTCCCTTTGTGTTGGGTGGGGATTGATTGTCCTTGTAAAAATAATTGTCGTATAAATATACGTTAGTGACACATCTCCATTAATCCCGTTAGGGAGTGTACATGGATACCACTGTACCCTCGCAGCTTTCGAGGGGTTCTTCGGATATCGGAGGCATTTACCAGTACATACATACATACTCATCGCTCTATCGTGAATATTAAAGATTTGTTTATACCGTATTACTGTGATTACAATAATAGTAGACTCAGAGAAATACCCCTAGATAATCAGTGATTCAGTTCAATCATACTTATTTCTAGATTTCTAAATACAAAACTGAAAATCGCTTAGGTTTAGATCTATATAGTGTTCACATTTAAGATGTACATGTATCAATATGGACATTCTCAATTCAGAGACAAATCAAGGAAATAAGTCTTATCATGCAGATGTTCTGAAAAATTGTGACAAGTCATTTAGGTGTCCTAAAAGACTTGCAAAGGTAGACTAACTTGTAAAGGCAGAATAACAACTGATATGGAACACAAACAAATTATCAAAACTTTGAACAATCGCAACCATGGGGTAAACCAGCAGAAAGTTAAATCTCAAAAACTCATTGAAAGGTAATACTTATGGTTTTATGATGACTTATTTCTGAGGAATATGTTTTGACTAACAAGAACTTTATCAAAAGTGTTGTTTTTTTAACATTTTTTTTTATTAATACCTGTATTAACCTGTATCATGCATATTTACCTGTAATATTGGCGCAAATGAAAGATTTTTTTGGCACAAAGCACCGGTTGTACTGTTACACCTCTATCCCAGGATAGTGGCAATTCAGGCGCTCACTAACATGTTTAACCCCGCCACATTATTTACGGGCCTGTTCCAACTCAGGAGCCTGTAATTCAGTGGTCGTCGTTTGTTGCAGTGTGACATATATGTTTTTCGTTCATTATTTTGTACATTAATCATGCCGTAATTTTCTCGTTTGAATTGGTTTGCATGTCATTTTGGGGCATTTTATAGCTGACTATGTGGTATAATGACTTTTGTTTTTTGATAAAGGCCGTACGGTACATTATAATTGTTGATTGCTATGTTATTTTGTCTCGTTGTGAAGAGTTGTCTAAGTGGCAATCGTACTGCATCTTCTTTTCCTATATTTGACTGTAAACTTCCATTATACTATCTTATGCATGTATTATCTACAGTTCTCGTGATTCGGTATTGACAATGTATTATATATTCCTGGCTTTTAAAAAAAAATTGGATTTAGGCCTTTCTGATTTAAAAGGTCAACCTAGAAGAGCGCTTCGAACGCAGACGTTAACAAAAGAGGTAAACAGTATTGTCATTTTCGACATTATTGTTTGGCAAAGTATTTTTGCTTCGAACAATGTCCAAATATTATAACAAACCATCGAACCACATTATTCCACGTAGTGTAAAAAACCATGAAAGGTTTATTGCGTGAGAAGGTAAATCATCAGTCTCGCAGTAAATTTAATTCTACTCGTCAGTTCGTTCATCACAATCTTCTACTCTGGACAACATTCACAAATATTGACAAACTAACCCAATATTCAATTTGATAGAATTTCATTGTTTTTTTCCCTTCTAAGAGGTATGTCCTCAGCTAACAGATATAAGCAGTAGATTTAATTAATAATGTAGTATTCTACTATTCATATGCTAAACCTTCAAAACAAGAGTAAATCAGATTTACTCCTACTGAAATGCATACATACGTCGCGCTTCAAAAAAGATTGGTGTTGTTAAATCAATTACAATCGTCTTTTCAAATTGTTTGACACGAAAATGTCATAAGTTTAATTTAATTTACACGAGAATGTTTTGTTGTTTTCAAAGTGTTGAATAAAAATAGAGAGCGATTAAAGTTTTAACTGTGCTTGATACAGATCATGTTGCTGGTTGAAATTAAACAGAAACTATCAAAACATCTACTACTAATAGCAAATACCTAATATTATATAGATATATTTGTAGGTCTTACAAAAAAGTAAGGACAACATGATAAAACCAATTACCGCATAAGAAATAAATTCCATGGAAATAACGCAGCGCAATAATTATGAACCAAACAAACTCAGCTTCACGCAGACAAATTCAAGTATAAGTCAAATTAAGAATGCTCGTAGTAATGAAAATTTGTTAATCAAATAAACAGGACAATGTCCCATCACATGTTTAACTCATTAATTGATCATGGAATATGACGAGTAGTTACAATATACTTATTCCGTTGCCAACATCCATGTATAAACATGTACTATTAGGTAAAAAAAGTCTAAATTTTGTTAGAAATATACATTTTAGTATTTACCCTAGGATTTAACTTCAAAGAGGAGCATCGGTGGCCGAGTGGTCTTAAAGGTTAGGTTCAACTACTGTTGTATTACTAGCTTGTTAAACACTGAGGTTGTGAGTTTGAATCCCGCATGTTTCAAATGCACTGAACCCCAATCGTAATTGATTTTGCTGTTCAATTTTCCTGTCGAAGATCGGTGATTATCTCTATCCCTGTTTTCTCTGCCAATAAAAAATTACCTGACAAAGTAGTGCTGTAAGTGGCATTAACCACGTATCAACACATATCAATCGATGAATCCACATTAAAGGAAGTAAATACACAATTATACACATATCTTTATATTTAACTGATTTTAAAGAATTATTTAAAACAACAAAAAAGAGGATTCCGTTGAATCATTCTCTTAAGCTTAAGAAAAAGCATAAAAAAATGAAAAACTGGGAAAAAAACAGTTTAAAATGATTCTCAAATCTCTATTAGTTTGGCGTTTTTTTTTTTAAGAATGGCTGCTATCTGTGCAAGGCCTTGTAAACCATGTTAATTAAATCCATGTGGTATCTAGGATAAATATCATACATTTGTATAACGTGTCTGTCAATTCTCTTTATGTCAGAATTAGTAGTCAGGAGCAGAATACAAGTACATTTTATTTACTAAATAACAAAAAAAAAAGTACATCAGTCAGTCGTCAACGGCTGGGTAAGCTTATCACCAAATTTCATATTGATTAGTGAGATTCGATCGATCGTATCGAAAAATCACAACAAATTACGTTTAGACTCTGTTTGAAATTTTCGTTGTTCTGATAAATAAGTACCTATATCATGTATATTCGCTTTAATATTTTCGTATTGACGTAAAAGACGGTATAAAATTTGATTTAATACAACAAGTTATTAAAATGTCTAAATTTCTAACGGAATTGTGGCTGATAAGAAACTTTTTTCTACGTTTCAAACAGTTGAAATTAAAGGATCATGATCATAGATTTAAGATATAGGGGGATTTTAATATAGTACAAAGGTAATATATCGGAGAAAGTTATTATCAAAAAGTTATTAGTTTCTTGTAAAGAGAATGTAAAGTGACACTTACGTAGTCGGAGAAGAACTAAAACATAAAATATGAATTTTCGGAATAGAAAATTTAGTGACTTTTCGGAAACTTTTAATAAAAGGTCAAAGGAGAAGGGACGAAGCAAGTCAGATGCACTTCCGCATAAAAGAAAAGTTTCATTTAAAGAAGAATTGTTTATTAGAAATAGTTATGATGGACATTTGTTTGAGAAGCATCGGGAATGTGTCTCTAGACGAATGAGCTTAAACATACAGAAACAGTCAGAAATAAGACTTCCGTCAATCGTCAATAACGTTGTCAACCGTCGACTGAGTTTGAATGTGCAACAGCCAATACCGGAAGTGATTTTTCCAGCTATAAATGCGTACAATTTCGACCAAAGAACGCTATTTAAAACAAAATCAACGCAGAATTTTTCGTCTATGACCGGGAAGAAAGCACAGGGACAATTAAATAGAAAAGGCGGGAAACGGATGCGACGCATTCTTTCTCTTGATAATTTCTTTCCACCACAATTCAAGAATAGGATACTGGTATGTGTACAATTATTTTTTAAACAAAGAAAGACTCAAATATTCGTTCATGATTCTTATTTTAAACAACTGTGTATTGCAAGTCGTAAATGGGTTTTACTATTCTATAACAAAAAATTGTGATTTTTTGTCATTTCGATTTTTCTCTAGATTCAAGGTTTCTCATATTTTTGATTTAAAATGAATTCTGATACATGCACATGTATTATACAGAAACACATCATTACGGTATTATACAGAAACACTTCATTACTGTATTATACAGAAACACTTCAGTACTGTATTATACAGAAACACTTCGTTATTGTATTATACAGAAACACTTCATTACTGTATTATACAGAAACACTTCATTACTGTATTATACAGAAACACTTCATTACTGTATTATACAGAAACAATTCATTATTGTATGATACAGAAACACTTCATTACTGTATTATACAGAAACACTTCATTACGGTATTATACAGAAACAATTCATTATTGTATGATACAGAAACACTTCATTACTGTATTATACATAAACACTTCATTACTGTATTATACAGAAACACTTCATTACTGTATTATACAGAAACACTTCATTGTTGTATTATATAGAAATAATTCATTATTGCATTATACAGAAACACTTAATTACTGTAGAATTGAATGCTTCTTTTTGTAAATTTATTGGGGTGTAAAAGTGTTGGCCGAAGTACATTTTGTATAAAGCGCGGAAGCGCTTCATTCTAAAAATGTGTGCACGGTCAACGCTTTTACAACCCTATAAAGTTACAAAAAGAAGCATTCAATACTTATAATTACATTTTTTAGCTATGATCATGAAAACACGAATTTTATATATTTTTTTATTTAATTCACCTGTGTACTTTATTGTTGGACCACGTGTTATCATGAATGAAAAATTGTATTAAGCAATGCAACTGCTTACGGAATAACACGTGATGTGCAGTTAGCCATTCAGAATAAAGTATTATACTGAAACATACATCTAATGTAATTATTGTATTATACAGAAACACATATCTTATGCTAACCGAGTAGTTGTTTATATTCGTACAGCTGATTGACATTTTATGTTGACGTTGCACAATTTGGAAGAGATTTCTCACATTTGGGCGAGTTTTCATTTACAAAAGAAAGAAATTATAATGAACCATAAACACAAACTCTTTAAACTCAGATTTTGAGATAAATGTAGAAACCCAAATCCCGCGTTTTCTGTTTAAAAGAAAATGCCCTAATGAATACCAAAACTTGCATGATGCAATATGACTGATGACACCAATTTCTTCCAGCGTTGTTATAATTATTATTTCACTCGGTCAATTGGGATTTCAATGACATGAGTGCATATGCATTCGTATCCATCATACATGTATTAGTGAAAAACATGCATAAACAAGTATTTGTTTTTGATTATATTAGGCTATCTTACTACATGTAAAAAATATTTTGTTATTATCGCTGTTTCCTCCGTGTAATTCACTGAATCAGAGACAGATTTAAGGGGGGCGTCTTCATTTGGTGCCCAGGCAGCCCAGCCCCAATTATTTGTAGATACTCGATCCGCGTCCGTATATATGTTAATTGTTAATGTATGGTTCACTTTTATCTATTTCAATCAACGTTGTATCTTTTTTCTGATTATTGTCAAAATAAAACTAAGCGGACTGTCAGACAACCCATCATATTACAATGTTGTAGGTTAATATAGATATTCAGAAACGTCAACAAGATTAAAACTTGTGTTTCAACGGAACATGGATTTAAAAAAGGCAATCTTAGGATCACTGTGTATCTGAAATCAATAAGAAGGATTTACGTATTGTCACATTAATGTTTCGCCTATTTATTAAAGTTTAAAGATCACATTTTGTTTGACTTAATAATGTATGTCACAAGTAACTGATCTTTAAACTTTTGATTTGAGATTGTAAAACACAATTGTCTTTCGACTTATTTTATGTCACCTTACAATAAATGATTTATATACATCTTTATTGAGAATATAACGCTGCATGATATATAGTAGAGAAAAAACAACATGTTCAAATATTTTGTATCATATACGCAAAAAAAAAAACCACAGCAATCTTAAACCAATCAATTAATTAATCAATCGATTAATCGATATGATAATAAATAATGTTTACGTCAACAAACACTATTATAGGAATTAAAATAAACCATGTCATATAAAAAATAATATGACATCTGAATATTTCGTCCTGAATATGCCTGAAACATTTGTCACTGGGCACTATATTGAAACAATTGAGTGTGCCTCCTCGCTTTGATTTTCTTTTTTTACCATGACACTTTTTTTAATTTTCAGTTAGTAATACAAAAATTTAGTCTAGAAAATGAATATAGAAATAACAAAATTTTGTATAATTGTCGTGAACAATAACGTACAGGTCACAGTATGACCTTCAGGAGTGAGGATTCACTATATCGCAAAGTCATCTATAAACGTCATACCGTAGACGCATCTCGCTATCCAAGGGTCACGATCCACTCCCGCTCTCTCCACCCTTGGCAGATTGAGATAAAATTTCAGAGACACAGGATGAGGATTTTCATTGGTTGCGGTCGAAACTCGCTGCATCCAATCAAAAAGCGTCTTTTACATGATCACGTGTAAATATAGAAGGTGTTTGTAAACAATTGCCACTTGTTTATTGTGCAACAAGTCTTAACATTCCTAGACATACTACTGTATTTAGTGACAACTTGAATGTGTTTAATCGACTATTAGAAGTTCCTGTGTATGTTGCATGCACAAATGCATGAATGTTGACATATATTTTCGTTTCCAGCTTTACTAAGTGTGTAGAATCGAGACGCTACCGTGTTTTTACCTTCAAATTGAAGAGTTCAAGTGCTACCATTGGTCAAGAATAATGTATTAGGAATGGGCGTCATTTTAATCTTCCGATAGATGCCGCAACATTGTTTTCACAAATGTTGGCTTAATCTGCCAAGGTTGGAGAGATCGGGGGTGGATCGTAACCCTTGGCTAGCGAAGATGGACAAAATGTTATCAATTTAAACAATAAGCTAACAGACTGATTTATATTATAATAATAAACAAAACGGAAATACGACAGATATCAGGGAAAGATTACCACTGGGCCAGGGGTATTATGTTCATGGCTTGGAACAGCAACATCAAGTTGAGCATGTGGCGATGATTAATATTTTTTGGACAGAGGCGTTACAGCACAACATAAAAACAAAATAAAAACAAAATAATATAGTAACATATTTACAAACCTATACAAAGTTATCATCATGAAGTACAGGCAGTCACTACATGCTAGTTCGAAGTTCAATTTCAACTGATAAATGAACCATGCTCTCCAAAACTAGAGTTTCAATGAGTACGTCTCCGACAGCTTTAATTTGAAGACGCAGTCGCAGAAAATCATGAAGCTGAGTTTGAATGGTTATTCCTAATACCTTATATTTTGATTAAGCTAATAAAATTGAGAATGCAAATGGTGAATGTGTCAAAGAGACAACAACTCGAGCAAAGAACAGTAAACAGCCGAAAGCCACCAATAGGTCTTCAACACCGGAAAACATCCCACATCCGAAGCCGGGCCTTAGCTGGCCACTAAACCAAAAAAAATATTAGTTCAGTGAAAATGTAGGTCATACTAAACTCTATCACAAATAAATGATAAAATTAAAATCATACAAGACTAACAAAGGCCAGAGGCTCCTGACTTGACACAGCGCACAAATGGCCGGTGGTAGTAGACATGTTTAGTCAGATATCATTTCTGAATCTCACGTGAAATTCACGTTCAACATTTCACGCGGGTAATTTTTCAAGTGAATTTCACGTGACCCTGTAAAAAAATCAAAGAATTAATTTGTATTTTCAATTATTTTGATTAAATCTGAAAAATAAGTTGAGATGCATGTTAAACTCACATGAACTAATTTCATGCGAGCTTAAAGCTAGGTTCACACTGCCGATCAGATCAACTCGATGAGCCCGATTGTTCAAATTTCTACGACCAAGCAAAACCAATTTCTTGTTTGGGACTGTTTACGACTTCAATCCGACTGCTATCCGACTGTACATGAACTTAACTCGACCAATCACGACTCCTTGAAGACTCCATCACGACTCCAACCCGACCACTAACTGAATACATATTCGATGATTCCGACCAATTCACGATCTCTACACGATCTTTACTCGACTAGCTAGACAAAATCAACTTTACTCGATCTCGGCCAGACCAGGTCGACTTGATCGTATAGGGGTCATAGGGAAAGTCGGGCATTGGTCGGGTACAAATGTATGTACAATTTCAGTATAAATCGTCTGATTTTTTTTTATATCACGCGCTGCAGCGGAGGGGCTTTAAGTGTTATCCTTGTTCGTCCGTAAGAACGTATACGTATGCCCAAACAATTAATTTTAATTCTCTACTTTTATTTTGCCTCAATCAAATTCTATGAAACGTTTGAACAATTATGCTTAATACAGATCAAGTGCGAATGTGGGTGGCGTCACTTTCATCTTCAACATCGTACTTGTTTGGCTTGATAAATATTTTGATAAGAGCGTCACTGATGAGTCTTATGTAGACGAAACTCGCGTCTGGCGTACTAAATTATAAACCTAGTACCTTTGATAACCGTTATCGTTATTGGGTAATGACTCTTTTATAGAGTAATATGCAAGCTTTAAGTGTTACCCTTGTCCGTCCGTAAGTATAAAACACAGATCAAGTGCGAATTTGGGTGGCGTCACTTTTATCTTCAACTTCGTACTTGTTTGGCTCTATAAATATTTTGATATGAGCGTTACTGATGAGTCTTATGTAGACAAAACGCGCGTCTGGCGTACTAGATTATAATCCTGGTACCTTTGATAACCACTATCGTTCTTGGGTAATGACTATTTATAGAGTTATATGCAAGCTGGGGCATTATCTGTGTCCCATAAGGACACATTCGCCGTTTATTTGGTTAGATTCAGTAGTTCACAGAATGTCTGAGAAAAATGATACATTTAAAGTATCTACATGGAAATAAAGCAGTTTGATTATTTGGCAAGATGGTTAGAGCTCAGATAGACAGGTTAATAGCTGTGATTGAGCTCGAAGAAAACATAGAAGACGAACAAAAAGGGATAGACAGCAAAGGGTGCCTAGAAGTTAGATGATGCAGTGGCTGACACGGCGACCACAGTGTTGGCAAAAAAAAAAAAAAAAAAATTGTAATCACAAAAATACTGAACTCCGGGGAAACTGTAAAGTCCGTAATGAAATGGCAAAATGAACAGTATGAGAGATTTGCAAGAGCTCAACAAAGAGGATCCCTATAGTTATAAAAACTTCTTGAAAATAAAGTAGGACGCTGATTTGTTATGGAAGTTTTACTGCTGTTTTCTTGAGATTTGTCACTCGATACGTACTGATGTTAGATTACAATATACATTAATTTTACCATCCCCCTTTTTGCTTTCTTACACATTAAGGTGGTACCCAACACTTTCATTAAAATTAATTTGGCTCGTTTAATTTTCATAAAATTTTGACACAGTATTTACTTTGACCCTTTAACAAAAATATAAAAAATTCAAAAAATTTGAAGCAACCGTTTAATCAGAAAAATTACACTGGTTATATAGCAGTTTGACAAACACTTATTTTGATCATTGAGATGCTTAATATTCCCTTAACAACACAATGTCATTAAAACGTTCTGCTGATTTTAAAGAGCTATCTCCCTGTAGTGTACGATACCACCTTAAGCCTACTGTTTGTGTCATATATGTGCATACATGTGTATCCATGGTAACAACCTGTTTGTTTTTACAAGTAATATCGCAAAAAGGAGGTAAAGATGTCACATGTTTTCCCAATTTGGTAAAAATATAAGTTCAATCTCCTGGACGATACCTTTTCTGAAACTGTTTACATATACATGTATCTTTCACGAATTAAAAATCATTTGCCTTTCGTCTCATTTTTTTTTTATAAAATCGCGTCAAAAAGGGTATGAAAAAATTGTTTGTTAACATTCGACCGTACGCTGACATATAGCTGTTAATTTCTGTGTCCTTTGGTCTCCTGTGGAGAGTTGTCGCGTTTGCAATTATACCACAGCTTCTTATTTTTAAACTACAAATAATTTTAGACATACGGAAAATTCAGACAGTCAAACAAAAATAGCCTTTTAGACAGTGTAATATAATATATAAAAAAGAAGATGTGGTATGATTGCCAATGAGACAACTATCCACAAAAGACCAAAATGACACAAACATTAACAACTATAGGTCACCGTACGGCCTTCAACAATGAGCAAAGCCCATACCGCATAGTGAGCCGATAAGACAATGTAAAACAATTCAAACGAGAAAACTAACGGCCTTATTTATGTAAAAAAATGAATGTTTTTTATGGATGTTTTTAAAAACTTACTTTGAAAGCTAAATTTGTTATCAGCTTTCAATAGTGTTTTAATGCACATTTAATTTCTTATTTGAAAAATTCTCTGGGGCCAAAATACAGGATATACTTTCCTTCCGGAACACCTGAGATCATCCCAGGTTTTATTGGGTTTCGTTTTTAGTTTTCTATGTTGTGTTATGTAGACTGCTGTTTGTCTTCTCGTCGGCTTTCGTTTTTCGCTTTGGCTGTGTCGGTTTGTTTTCTCGACCTTTGAGTTTGATTGTTCCTTTAGTATCTTTTGTCTCTCTTTTAAAATTTTACTCCTCCTTGCAAAAGTACAGACGCGTACATTACATGGAGGAATTTATGTATAGTTAAAAAACAAATACAGACAGTATGGTTTTGCAGAAGCAAAATATTGTTTTGCAGAAGCAAACTTACTGGAGTTAATCAGAACTGCACACATATTTAGAGAATCGTGTATCGCCGAGTAGAGATCGAAAAGTGGTCGAATGTGGTCGCGTAGAGATCGGATATTGGTCGAGTTGGTCTAGGATGAAAAACAATATAGAAGTCGCAATGATTATGAAGCGATCGGGCATTGGTCGAGTTAATCTGGACCACGTATCGAACAGATTGGCGTTGATCGGGAATAAGTCGAGCAATGATCGACATAATCGAGTACTGATCGGTAAACTATTTGTATTCCGACCAAACTCGATCTCTACAAGATCCTTTCCCGATTAATTCGAACACTACTCGATCTCTTCTCGAGTGACTGGCTTCTCGGTCCTTAGTCGATTGTTTTTGACATGTCAAAAACTCTCGGGTAGAAAGTCAGATCGATGAAGACCAAGGTTGACCATCCCGAACATTCTTGTCAATTGAGTCAAACCAGTCTCCTGATCGTTTAATTTGTCTTGATCGGGAATGTTCGAGTTGGTCTGATCGGCAGTGCGACCCTAGCTTTACGTATAAGCTCGTTTGAGGTGAAATTTAAATGATTTTCATGTGAATGTGAAATTCACATGCATATAAATTCACCACAAATTCATGTTAGTGAAATTCCCCTATGTGAATGTTATACTAGTAACCTTTGTTATATAATATTAACAGTCGAGATACCGATTCAGACGTGCTGTTAAGACGGTTCTGATACTTTTGAGAGTAATAAGGACAAATGAAAACACGTCAAGAAATGAAGTTTTGTCTTGGGCTCATCACGATGAACTAACAACAAAAAGAATATATGGCCTCCATGGTCTCAGCTTTGATCCTGGTGACTATGCATGCAGAAAGGAGGTAAGATTGGCAAATTTAATGTTTAATGAAAATTTGCATATTTGACAAAAAGCCTTTTTTTATGTTTTACGTTGTAATTTGTATCTACTTTGTATTATAAGTATTTATTTCTAATATAAAAAAAAAAAATCATAGAGAGATGACGCTACAGGTCTCATTCTTATATATGTAAGGACAGATTCGATTAATTTGAACAACTCCATGCATGCAGAGTAGATAAAAAGAAGTGCATATCAGTAGTATCATGGTTTTTTAATGAGTTTTTGTCACAAACATTACAAATTATTTGCGCACACGTCTATGTATAGCTTCTTTTATTTGGTTTGTCCTTTTTCAATGCCATTTTAGAATTCCTTTCATATCGTCACCGTTGTTAAAGGGGCACTAGCTACGAGATATATAACAAATCTAAAGTTTGATTTTTTTTTTGTTCAATCAATAATGAAAGTGAAATAGTGAAATAAAAATTCGCTTTTTGCAGCCAAAAAGGTTCAATTTTGTCAAATTACGCTAAGAAACATTGATAATTATTAATTCACTTGCAAGTGAATGAGTCGACCTCTTTAAATCCGTATTCATGTGAACTTTTAACCCCTAGCTAGAGATTGACAACGCATGCATTGTACGTATACTGGTTATTTAAAGAAAAAGAATGTCAACAATGAAAGTGAAACTACGGTAAATCATTTGATTACTAATTCGATGCACATAAAATCATTCTTATACGGTTAAAAACAATGAGAAACATCTATTTTTAATCTATAAAATAAAATCAAAGAGACCTATAAAATCAGTGGCGGATCCAGGGGGGGGGGGGGGGGGTTCCGGGGGTTGGAACCCCCCTTTTTTTGGCCGATCAATGCATTTGAATGGGAGCATATAGTTGGAACCCCCCTTTCACTCTGGGTTGGGAACCCCCCCTTTTTAAAATGGCTGGATCCGCCACTGAAAATTAAATGCACGTATTGGTTTAATCTATTCATATATGTATTTATGTTTACATCGCTTATATGGTCATCTGAGGTCAAATCGATAGGTAATTAGATGGCGTCTGGACTAAAATACACACGAAATGAACCTATATATTATCTACCCCATGCTCTGTAAACTGTTTATTTTTACTTTTGATAGTTTGGATAAATGTTTTACATTGTTATAAATAAAATATGAGAATTTGAATCAAATCGGTGACCATGAATTTGACAGCTAGTGCCCCTTTAAATTTATCCTTGTTGACTGCACGATTTGAATAGATCGTACGAGTCGATGTTCGAGCATGCAAAATAAAATATTGATATAACTTTCCAAATCGCCCACTAGGAATGCTCCTTACCAATTAATCGGCATTATCTGGAATTTAAAAGGAATGTAATTTTTCTAGTTTATTACCTGCATGTAGTTATCACTTACAAAGCGAAATGACAAAGTCATTTAATTCTAATAAAACTAAAATGTGAATTGGATTTTGTAATTAATAATTCTATTCTTTTTCACGTAGAGAAAGTTATGAAATATTATATCTTAATAAAACAGGAACGGCTTAGTAATGAAGCAATAACTATACTCAGTATGAACCCCGAAGAAAGGACAAATGAACAATGCAAGCTCGCTTTATTGGCTTTAAACCATGCAGTTAAAGCCTTTGGAGAATTCCCAAAAGCAATGCAGAAATCCCTGGTACGAGTTGGCTGGTACGAGAAGTAGGTTTAATTCTAAGGAAATTAAAAACAATTTTTACATTTAGGTTAGCAATTGAAGTGTTAATTTCAAATATCTCGTGTTGAGAACTTTTTATTTACAAACATAATCGGTTTAATGTATTTTAGGGAAAATAAGGAAGTTACTGAATTATTTGACATCATTCATTTGATGAAATTTTGTAAAATAATTGTTGCAAAGCAAATGTTCCAATCAAAATCAAAGTATATTACTATAGAAAAAACATAAAAAAAAATCATACTCTTGCAAACCAAAAATGACAAAATTATAAAAAGTGGATATGGCTTAAAGGGTATAAAAATTGACACTGTCTTTTAGGTATGTTGATTTTTCAAATATAAATACAGATACAACCAATACAAATCTACAAATAACCGTATACATGTATCCAATTGACTATGTTTTAAAACATTGTCAACACTGTGGCGTAGACGATATCGTGTACACATCGATTTTACATCCACACGGCCGACACTCGGCTAACCGAGAGATTGGTCGGTTAATCTTTATTGAGTATGCGGCTATATCGGCGGTTGGTCTGTTAATCGGGTTGGCTAAAGTCTGTTAATCAGGTGTTATCGAGAAAATCATTGAAAACTCAGCATGTTTCATTGTATAACCTTTTAAATATATGTTTATCATAAAAAATATTTATGTCTAACAAAACTATTCAATGTACTGAATCCAGTGGTGTAATTATTATTTTTCTAGCTTCTATGTACGATCTATAAAATGAAAAGGCAAGTTACTCATCAATAAATTTATACACATTTTACACACACAAAATGTACACAAAATGACACTTGTGTTGAATTTACTTGCATGCAATATTTTGAACATCGAAAAAAAACAGGCATTATGTGTGTTAACCAAATTGATATCATTGTGTGAAAAATCTACACGAAAATCCGTATTTTGGTGACATAAATCAATCTTTTTTTAAAACCTCTTTGTTAATGGGTCGGATGTATAAAACCCGGTCTGTTAATTGGTCTGTTAAGAGTTATGAATGACAATAAAAGTATAATTTTATTACTATATAGTGTGTTAATTTGGTAGGCTCAAGACGAGCGGCTAAAATATACGGAAACAGCACTTGAGCAATGGAACATAAAATATATACGGAAACAAAACATGAGTAATGGAATATAAAATATACGGAAACAAAACACATGAACGATTAACAATTTAGGCAATGGATATTGAAAATTGATAAAAGTGGTTTCAAAAAGTGTTAAATTAAAGTAAAATTAATTTTATCCGAGAATGGTCGCATATATTCTGTGGATTCTGTTTTATTGTCATGAATGACACCAATTTGTCATCTACATTGGTAACCAGTATATAAATCAGAGATTAACGTCGTAATGTAACTAAACATCAGTAAGTAAAAATATATTGGGATGCCTAAATATAAAGAATAGAGAAAGACTAATGAGTAAGATAAATAAAATGTATAGAAAAGTAACATAACAATTTAAAGAATACAGAAATAATCAACACCCTCATGGTATACACGAGAATCTGGATGGAGATACAGAATATAAATAAAAGATAAGGACAGTAGAGAGTGATGCATTGCTAAAAAAGAGAGAAAAAAACATTAATTGTTTAAGAATAAAGACATGAAACCACCCTGGGTGTTGAAACAGTAACGGATTGCGATGTACTCATATTGGTAACAAATGCTTGAAGTTTACATGTGGACAACTGCAGTTCTCCACTGCACATATGTAGAAAAGGAACTAAACGGAATAACATGAATTTAAACTTAATACAACCAAATGTAGCTGCATTCGCTCCTTTCCATTTACTTCTTTAGAATGATTTATAAACAACAGATGATTAAGTAATAGAAGACAAGAACCAATTGGATGATGCTGACGAATTATATAGGGTTAAACGTCCGGTGACAAATATCATGTGCATATGACAACGACAACACTTTATATGTACCCTGTGTTGTATTAGAAAGACACGTTCAGTCGGATTTGAGAACATGCTACTTTTTGCAGACACAAAAATTAAGGCTGATTGAAATCGTTAATAATAAATTCATGCATATTCCAGCGGCCAACCCAGATCACGCTATATTGAAGTGACACACTCTTCAATAAAATGCAAAGAAAGTCAAAATAAAAATGCGTTTACTGGAAGGATAGTGCTGTACCGTGTTATCATTTTTTTTACTCAAGAATCTCTCATTCTTAACTTTTTCAATGGGAAAATATAAAGGTAGCAAAACTATTTTCGTGGCTAAATAACTCTTAACTGACACAATTTCAATTGTCCAACCCATTAACAGACTTTATAACCCATAATTTTCACTAAAACGTGGTATTACTCACGTTATATTACAATTATGAAATATTTACTAATGTCAATTTATATGCAAGAACCAAAGTAGTATTTTGTGTCTTTTGAATGATATCTAAAATTGTTTGTTTCGCCTTTTATTAAAAAAGTTGCTATGCGTGTAGTCATAAATACTACATACTTGCGCGACGCCTTTTACTTTTACTGAAAACTGCGCAGACTATGAAATGTTTTTAAAGGTGGAAAATGTTCTATGATAGATATCATTTTGTCAGACACTTTTCTTTTTTTGATTTGATTCTTATAATATGCCAAAAATCTGTATATTTGATAGAGTTTAACATTAAATTGTGCGTTTTACTCTTAACAGACGTATAGCCAACCCGATTAACAGACCAATCTCCCATATAGCCGCATACTCAATATAGATTAACCGACCAATCTCTCGGTTAGCCGAGTGTCGGCCGTGATCCAGTTCAAATGTCTTGCAAAACGCGTTAATCAACCACAAAGCTGACAATATCATGTCACATCAAGTTCATACGGTTACCGATTCAATGCCCTTGTGAAAACATCGTTCACATTATCGACATGGTGATATAGACTACATCACCCCAACATCGTGGTATATTGTTTACCTAATTAATAATATTGTGTTACAGTTCGTCGACATCACGATGTTGGTAATCTCTTTTTTTTTTTATTATACCTTCTCTATATCTTGCTTTAACATAGTTTATATTGCCAACATCGCGGTTTTAATTGACAATATCGTAAGTATGCTGTTTTTCTTGTTTTCTTGGTTGACATCGCTCACATCTTTCACATCGCAAGGTTGAAAATAGTGCGTCAACATTGTGTTTATATTTTTTGTGATTATATCGTTTTTAATCACAATGTTGACATTAATCTCGTATTAAATCGTGTTTATATTTATTTTGTATACCGATTAAATGTCAAAGTATTTACACCGAACTGTTGATAAAACCATAATTTATATTGTTTACACCACAATGGAATTTCAAACATATTCAATATCGTAGAAATTTTAACAGGAATGATAGCATTGATTGTTTGTAAATCGTCAACTCAAGTGTAGTTGCTGAATTGTTCAAACTGTTAAAAACAAGAACATATAAGTTTGCTTATTGCTCATATATAGTTGACGATGTAAACCACACAAGATATTTCATACAATGTGGACGTATAAATTCGAAGTGTGATTAGATTGTTAACACCACGATGTCGAGAATGTTAAAAATGTGTGCGAGATAAATTGTAATCAATGGTGACGACATCTTTTCTTAAAATGTATTGTACCAAGGCAGGGATATGGCGGTTGTAATCACATATTTCGTTTCTATTGATATTGGCGTTTGTGTGGTTTTTTTTTAACTTCGGTGTTCCTGTTGTTCCTGTCGCTTTGTTTTTTTTTCTCTTACAGTTGATGTGTTTCCTCGGTTTTGGTTTGTAACCCGGATTTGATTTTTCTCAATCGTTTAATGACTTTTGAACACCGGTACACTACTTTTTGGGGGTATAACTAGGTGATTTGAGCACCCTCTCATCTTTTTGAGAGACATATAAAAAAAAAAAATTGGTATGGTTGCTAATGAGACAAGTCTTCACAAGAGACAAAAATTGACACAGAAATTAGGACCTGTAGGTCACTGTACGGTCTTCACCAATGAACAAACACCGTAACGTATAGTCAGCTATAAAAGGCAATGTCCAGTTTTAATTAGTGCATATATTTTGAAGATAATGACTACAATCGGACAAATTACGACTTTGCATTTATACATTCCGAAATGACACAAATTGATAACTACAGTTATGCTTGTTTTTACAGATATGAAGACAAGAGAGTCATTATTCGACAGGGCCATGTTGCAGATAATTTTTACTTCATTTTATCAGGAAACGGTAAGAGAGAAGTATACATATAATGACTTTTTAACGTGATTATTTCCGAAATCCACAAAAACAAATAATTAACAAATCATTTCAGATCGCAATATGTAAGTAGCAGGATTCATAAAAAATTCTTACATTTTTGAACAGCTATTGTGACTTTAATGGAAACAGATGAGGAAACAGAAGATGAAGTAATAAGAACCAAAGCTGTGCTGAAGAAAGGAAACAGTTTTGGGGTAAATACTACAATACAGTGTATTACATTCAGTGTTGTACACCATCCTAATGACAAGTCGTTCGTTTGTAATTATGGAAACAAACTAAACTGTCCTCCATGAAAAGGAAAGTATTTGTTTAGATTCTTAAATGCTATTTGATCCGTTTCGTAATCGTTTAACTATAGGACAACCGTATATCTCAATTAGTGTATCCTATTGTATGGTAATTAGTGAACGGTATTATAGCATTGTAAATGAGTTTCTTCCTGTAATAAAACCTAA
Source organism: Mytilus galloprovincialis (assembly GCF_965363235.1). Classification (NCBI taxonomy): domain Eukaryota; kingdom Metazoa; phylum Mollusca; class Bivalvia; order Mytilida; family Mytilidae; genus Mytilus; species Mytilus galloprovincialis. The sequence goes on along the minus strand of NC_134845.1, from coordinate 17,416,752 downwards.
ATTAGAACTATTTCTATAGAATGAGAAGGTTATTCTCCCCTTTAATTAGATCACTAACAGTTGAGGAAATGATTAGACAATTACGTATTCCTTTACAGATTAAATCAGACCAATGCATGACCTTTACAAACTAACGTTCATGTCTATAAAATCTGAAAAAAAGTGGCATTGCTCTTAAACAAATTGAAACAAATAACCGATATGTTTCTTCTCGGATAGTGTTTTTTTTTGTCACGTGAGAGCGTACAGTAATTAAAGTATTCCAACTGCGAATGGGACAGCTATATACTTTTGATTCACTTTTCCTGTGCCATTTATATACCTTAAGAGTTAGATAAATCTTTCTGAAAGACAGGTTGATTTGTCAGACAAACTGTTATATGTATTTTGCCAGCCATTGATTTAAAATCTTTAACTTTTAAAAAGTTTAAACATTTTACGAAATTAAAAATCAATTTTCCAGCGTTTCACTTCAATAAAATACCGATAAATTAGTTACATTTAAAATTGATATGCATGCATAAACGTTTTCATTATTTTATCAAAAAGGAATTGGCATTAATGCATGGTTCAAGAAGAACTGCGACTGTGACGTGTAAGAGTGAAGTGGAACTTTTGGCAGTATGGCGGGAAGATTTCGTTGATATATTTATGCCCCATACATATGAAAAGGAACCAGAGCATATCAAGTTTTTGAGGACTGTGACCTCACTGAGTGGTTGGCCTATTCACAAGTTACCATACCACGATCCGAAAATCTGCTGCTTTACCTACTTTAGGTTAGATTATATCAAATGTTCTTCTGCGTCTTTTCTTTCTTTTTCCATTGTATTTTGTAATGCCCTAGGGCTACAAAAGGAAAAAAAACACGTCACACAAAACTTGTATATTTACGTTAATACAATATATTAAAATCATTTATCGTAATCATGCAGTATGCAACAAATACCCCGTTGAAAAGAGTTTGCTCAAAAGACATGTAAAATTGCATTTAAAGAGTAAATATGACCTTTGTGAAATATTGGAGTGACAGAACACAACATATGCATGCTCATGAGTCAATCAATTTCCAACTAATTTTAACAATTTTTCTAATGTTGTGCTGTTAAACCACATGCGTAGGGTGTCGTTGACTGATCACATGTGTCTCGATCCCAATCAAGGAGTATGTAATTGAGTAGTTGTTGTTAGGTTTTGTCTTGTATATTTGTTTTCGTTTGATGTTTTGTAATAAGTCCATTGGTTTTCATATTCGAACTGTTCAATTATTTGTCATATCGGGGACTAGGCCTATGTTGTATTTCTGTAAACATAGACAAGGCAATTTCCTAAAGGAACTCCTTTTACAGCTAAAACTGTACCCCTTTTACTATGAAGTTCGAATCAAATATATATCCTGGAATGAAAAGCTCATATACTCCACTATTTTTTTCAAAGGACAAACTAAAGGTCTGTTCCGCATATTTTTAACATTTATATGTTCCTAAATGAAATGCTATGAGTTTAAACTTGTTCTTAAATTCTGCACTACACCTACCTGCACTATTGGTCTCCCTCAAAATTCAAGGCTCCAGCTATATTTGGTCATTTATGCTGATAATATTTCCAAGTGATGTTTTTATGAGATGAAACATAGAGATATATGGGAACCAGTACATAAGCAAAACAATTTATCTATGAATATTATACATTTCCAAAATGTTGTTTGTGAAATAGCTGTATTTACAAAGTGCATCCTTTAATAGCCGACTATATGGAATGCATTTGTGCATTGTTGTAGGCCGAGTTCTGACCTATTGGCCCTTAAATCCGTGTCATTTTGACTGATAGTTGTCTTATTGTCAACCATGAATCTACTATATCCTTTTGAACATGTAATACTTTTTATTTGAAAAATGCACTATTAAAAAGTAAAATCACAAAAATACTGAACTTAGAGGAAGTTTCAAAACGGAATGTCCCTTATCAAATGGCAAAATCAAAAGCTCAAACACATCAAACCTATGAATGAATGAATTTTATTTCTCATAAACTACAAATTACATAGTTACAGAGAATATATAAACAATTACATTAAATATTGAAGCACATGTGAACAATACAAACATAAACATTAAATTACAAACTAACCAGGAGGAGTGATCCTCACATTTATAATTTTTATAAATCTATAAAGTTTTTCAAGAACAATATAATTATTAGAGCTCATCAATTGTTGATATTTATAAATATTTGGACGAAGAGTACAATAGGATGGTAACAACCTCTTTCTTTCTTGATTTAGAGCATTACATGACATTACATAATGATATTCATCACCTACGTCTCTTGATTCGCAAAGATGGCACAACCTATCATTTCTTGATATATTATTCCACCTTCCCGGCTCGATAGGTAATCGGTGACTTCAACATCTAAATTTACACAATATAAATTGAATATATATTGACAATTTGGAAAAAAATAGCTTTCTAATTTAATATCAGTTTTAAAAATTCTATAACATAAGCATTTAGGAGTAGTGCTAATTTCGCTTGGGCAATTATGCAAAAACTGGTCTTTAAGTTTCAACTCGATACTTTTAATTACCCATTTATCTAAGATTTGGTTCAACCAGATATTTGACATTCCACAGGTATCAAAAACATTTTTTTACAAATGATATCCATTTACAGTTAAGACCATAGTTATGAAAATTAAAATTAAAATTTTGTAAGCTTGTTCTACATTTAAAACAAAGTACACCTAGCTGTATTGTTCATGCGGAATTGGGTAGATATCCTGTAATTGTTAATGCCAAAGTTCGTATGGTTAGTTTCTTATGTAGTTTATATAAAAGACATGAAATTTTACTTTCTTTACCACATAGCAATCTACATAAGAAACTAACCATACGAACTTTGGCATTAACAATTACAGGATATCTACCCAATTCCGCATGAACAATACAGCTAGGTGTACTTTGTTTTAAATGTAGAACAAGCTTACAAAATTTTAAATGTACACGTTCTATCAAATCAAAATTTTCGAATCCCCAAATTTCCGAACCATGAAGAAGAATAGGTAAAACTATCTTATGAAACATGTCTTACTGACATTCTATGGGCAAACTGTTTTGTCTACACTTTTTTAAAATACCATACATTGCTTTTGCAGCTTGTTCACAAATATGTTTTCGGGTCTTTAAAAAAGAACCACTTATAGCAAAAAATATACCGAGGTATTTATACTCAGTTACAATTTTTAGTTCTCTATTCTGTTTAACATATCTAATATTTTTGGGTTGTCTCCCTTTGGAGAATATAAGAACTTTTGTCTTGTTAACATTTATTTTAAGTTGCCATTTTCACAATAATCATCAAATTCATTTAACATGTTTTGTAAATCTTCACTACTCTCGGAAAACATCACCGCATATAATAACATAAACATTTTTAAAAATACTGTTAACTCGTGTTTGAGGTCATCACTAATAGAAATTTACACCAAGTACATCTTTGCCTTAAAAAAAATGCTGTAAATCATTTAAAAAATAAAAGGCCTTTTCAAAGTCGACAAAGGCACAGTAAAGTTTCTTCTTTCTTAATCTTAGTAACTCGAATAGTGCATATACTGAAAATAAATGATCAGTAGTTGAATATCCATGTCTGAAACCGGCTTGATTTTCTAGTAAAATAGAGTACTCATCAAGATAATCACATAATCTAGTGTTTAAAATAGAAGTAAAAATCTTACCAAAACATGACAAAAGAGTGATAGGACGGTAATTCTGTGGTTCGGCAGAGCTACCCTTGTTCTTAAAGACTGGTATGACATAACCTATAATCCATGCCTCGGGTAAAATACCCGAATCAAAAATAATATTAAATATATACACATATATATCAATCATACAATCAATAGACGAGGAAATGTATTCATTTACAATCATATCGTCACCCGACGATTTGTTATTTTTTATATGTTTTATAGCTTTTAATATTTTTTCAGCTGTAATACTTTCATTTAACATAGAATTTGAAGATTCTTGGCTAACATCATTGTTAATATCATAAGTATCTCCTTCATACTTATTTTTGTTTATATCTTTAAAAAAATTAAACAATGACTCAGTGGTGATATTACAATTATTTTTATGTTTAACTTTATTCCAAATTTTCCAAAATTCCCTGGGGTTTTTGAATCGCATATTTATCATCTCAGTGCGAAAGTTTTCGATAGTTTAATATTGTCGTCCATGACTTTTTTGTAATGTTTTTCTGACTGTCGAAGTCTTTCTTTAAATAAATTAGAGCCATAGTGTTTATAAAGTCTTCTGCTTTTTCGAAATTCTTGTCCAACTTTTTTACAGTCTTTATTAAACCAATCTTTGTTTGAAAAATTCCCTTCCCGACCAATGTTTTTTGAATTTTTAGTAAATACCCCAAAAGTATCTTTTGCAGCACTCAATAATACAGTCGTAATATCACTTACAATACTTTCTACAGTACCTTGATCAACCAAACTTATATCATCATATTTAGACATTACATCTAACAATAATTCGTTCAGTTTTTGTATTCAATTGTCTTTTCATGTTTCCATTTACCAATGTGTACATTTTGGTCATTATTTACTTCGCTTTCACCTTGTGTATCATTACAACCATTTACAGTTAGAGACAAGCACAAAGGAGCGTGTATACCTGAGAATAAATTACAAAAATTAGAAACTTCAAAATCATCTACTTTACATAAAATATTAGCAGTACAGAAAATATAATCTACTACCCTAATACTTCGACTGGTTGGTTTACCAAGTACTCGGTCTTTACCGACTCTTCCGTTTAAAATATACATGTTATCATATTTACATAATTGAATTAATTTTCTTCCATATGTATTGACAACAGTATCAGAACTATTACGTATTCTTGGTATCTTAAGATCGTCTAAGACATGAATGCCATTAAACTCATTTACATCTATAAAATCGGTTAAATTTTCTTCGAATCAGATATATTAAAAAAATCTTGTTCATTTGCAGTGCGACTATTGAAACACCAAGAAGAAAAATACAGTTACTATTCTTTTGTAATTCAAGAAATTCTATTTCAATTTCTGACATCGCATTTTCAGACGTATAACGAGTATTTTCAGGTGGGATATACACTATACCCATTATTATATCATCTTCAGTTCTAATCTACCCTAAACCATAAAACAAAAGGACAATCTGTTTCTTTACAATGAATAAATTTTGCATACTGTGATCTATAGCCCAAAGCTATCCCACCTGATCTAAAGCTAGTATTTGTTTTCCTGTTTTTATAATGAAATGTAAAATCTTCAAAACTAATTTCATCTAAATCGTCCAATTTCGTTTCAGTAAGACATAATAAATCATTACATTTTAATAAATCTCTAAATTCTTGATACAGTAGTTTCCGTTTTAATCCACAAACATTTAATGACAATAGATGAACAATATCTTTTTTTTTAAATGATTATAGTTAATACTAGTGTTAATGTGAGAGTTAGTTCCATCTGAATAATTTAAAACTGTCATTTAAAGTGTCCGTTAAACCTCCACGGTTTACCTAGCTATGTTTTCCACGTCTACGAGGGGCTCCACGGGGACGGTCGTTGTTCTGTTGAGGACCTCTGCGGGATGGTTTTTTTCTGTCGTGCGCCTTCTGTTTCTTGTTGTTGTCTTTTGTCTGTTTCCATGTGACGATCGGTAGGTGGTCCAATTGCATTGCCGTTAATAAACAGTTTGTCTCGTTTGAAGTGCGTCTTCTGTCCTTGTTTTTTGGCCTCCTTATAATATGGCCAGAGAAGTTTGCGGCGGTCATTAACCTCTTTCGGGGACTGTTCATTCACCCCAAATTTGGTATCTTTGAGGTTTCGCGCAAAAGATCTGACCAATTCGCGATCTTTGCAGTTTTTAAATCTGCACACTATTGGTCTGGTCATATAAGTGTCTCTGTCGTCGATTTTAATTTGTGTTTTTTTTCTCCAAAACTATGTGTGCGCTGAAAGTCCATTACAATATCCATTTTCATATTTACTTTCATAAAGTCCTTTATAATTTCTTCAGTTTGCTCTGATGATTCATTTTCGGAAAGTTCTGGTATACCCGAGAACACAAGGTTTTCCTTCATAGACCTTATTTGTAAGTCTACATGTCGCTCATGTAGTTCGTCCATATCAGCCCTCAGACAATCGAACCCGTTAACCATTTCATTGTTTTCACTTCTAATTTCTGTGATTGTTGTTTAAACATATTCACTCTCAGATTTACTACTTTCAAAATTTTGGTTCATAAACTCCATACTTTTTTCAACTTCATCAATTCGTTTTGAACCTTTTTCAACAGTTTTTGTCAAACTTTTAACACTGATTTCAAAATTTCCAATCTTTCTGGTTAATTCATCAATACTTGACAGTTTTTTTAGATATTTCTTCATGTTTCTGAACCAAAAAATCTATTCTATCACCGGATTCGCTGCCTTGATTTAAAGGGGGCATCGGGTGACTCGGGCTCTGAGAAGGTACGGGATAATATCCTGACATAGGAGACATCGGTTGAAAAACCGGAGATGCGAAATTTTGTTAAGGCTGAATAAAGTACTGCATGTTTTGTTTTCCCTGTATCATTTGACAAGAGTCATAAGAGGTCATAGTAGAAGTAGAAGGTAACATAGGATCAATTTTGTTTTGTACTGCTGCCGATTGTTTATTTACATTTTTAACGTTGTGAGTACTACTCTTTTGTTTTTGTTTTTGTTTTTGAGGTTTCTCACCGCTGATATTTTGATCCTTCGAATTATTCCTTTTTCGAGTCCCATTTCCATCCTTTTTTGGATTCATATAGTATCACAAGTCAGTTCATTCGTATATTCACTAGCATAAATTCTCACAATATAATTTTAAAGTTCATTTCTTTAAATGTCGTTAATTTTTTAACGAGCCAAAACATAACGTCCATACTGTTCACACATGCGCATAAATTTATCAAGCGAATGGATAACAACTGTCATATTCCTTCTTTAAAGGAGAAAACTAAGACACAGTCACTTCAACGTCGGGGATTCCTATAACAGTCAGTGCTAGTTGCATTTCAGTACGAAACTTAACAATACAAGACTTAAAATATCTTACCCCCTAGAAAGTAACACTAGATGAAAACACTGCTACTTACTTGATTTGTGAGTTGCGACTAAATATTTAGGTCGTTTTGAAGTAGAATATTGAAAGCAAAGCAGTTCGGCCAATTCAAAAATTAGTTTTTACATAACATATTTTGGCATGTTCACATTGGTACGATAAGGTTGGTGATCATATTCGCAATGTTGTCATATACATGTATCACAAATATATGTTATTGTGGATTAATCTTCAAGATGAAGATTGTTTCGTTATATTCTCTATTGGTAAGCTTAACTGTGTTATTGTCTACTCATGTTTTCTTTGTTAGGTATTTTTATTTCATATCAATCAAAAGCAAGAGCGGGGGTAAAGATAAGCGATCAATTTCATTTTTATATTTGTGCAAAAGTCAAACTTGAGACGTTCGATGGATGTAGTTTTATTTCGTTTTTCATTTTTGAATCAGACATTTGTTTTTATAAATTGGTGGTTAACATTATGAAACAATTTTGACTGCTGTATCCCCATTTTTGACAATTTTTATAGACTATGTCTTTTTGTTTTACTAAACATTGTTGTCAATAATGGTATTACATGCGACTGCCATCCACAATGTTCTACACACTATATGTACTGAAATGCCTGTTCCAAATCAGGAATTTGACGTTTGGTCTCCATTCGTTTAATTTTTTTTTAGCTTTTTATTTTGAAATTTGATTGTGGACTTTTTGTTTTGAATTTTCCTCAGTCGAAGTTCGGTATTTCTTTTATTTTACTTTTTACAAAAAAAAAAGTTTTACTTGTATAGTTCCTCAGTAGTATTAAGATACTGAAAGGCATGGGCTGCAAATGCTGTGAACCGTAAAGAATATTAGTATTATTGTTGTTTGTTTTTGTTTTTAAAAACAAGTTTTACATGGTTTTAAAATTCTCATTTAAAATTATGTTTGCTTTTAGTCATCATGTGTATTTAATTCCAGACGAGGCGTATTACTTTGTCGGAACAGTAACACATCAGAATGGATTTACATTATCAAGTCAGGGAGTTGTCGAGTCCTTACAGAGCTACATGATACAAAGCCATTACCTAAGCTAAACTTGGAAAAGATCAAAGGTAACTGTTATATAATTCCCTTGTCTAGATTTTCCGACTGGTTATCCCGCGAAGCAATATTGCTGCCTTAGCATTAGTGGAAAAGATCAAAGGTAACTGTTATATAATTCCCTTGTCTAGATTTTCCGACTGGTTATCCCACGAAGCAATATTGCTGCCTTAGCATTAGTACGTAACTGTTTCTAGATGAAATGTACGAATTTTCTACGTAGTACGTTCAACAACAGGCACACATTGAATTCTAGCACACAAGTGTCCGTTCTTAACTGATATACATAATATATGTCAAACTAGTGTATCATTCTTAAATTTCTATTTTATATCCTATCCAAATGTTTTCATCATATTGTATGAATTGGACACAGCAGGTCAGCGATATCCGAATCTTAATAAATATATGTAAAATATACAAAGGAAGTAAAAGTAAAACCTTTCTCATAACATATGAAACAAGTCTTAAATAATGACTCTAAATAAACGCAAGGTGCGTACGTTTTGTAAATTTCGGATCTAAAAAAATAGTTTAAACTCGCCTGTCCAAATTGTGGTTTTATCTATTACGTGTGCACAATCCACTCATTTTATGAGAATAAAGTTATGTGTTATACTACCACAGGATGAGTACCATTACGCATAAAAATACAACATCCCAAGACTATGGACAAGTCATGTTTAGAGTTATGGCGGAAAAAAAAACCTTTACAATTGATGCTCGATTTCATCTTGTATCATGGTTTGATTTTAATGTTACTTCATGTATACCAATTCATCAAACTTAACATTCACATATGTAATTATATGATTGGAACCAAAAATTCTAAAAAAAAAACTAAAATAATCACCTCCGGAGCATCTGAGACCAACCTCAGTTTTTGATAAACTGTGTTGCTCAGTCTTCAACTTTTAATTTTATATTTTGTGTACTGTTTTTTTTTTCTTGTGATTGTGATTATTTTTTTTATATATATGTTTGTCCCTGTTTTTTACTTTTTGTCGAATTTGAATATACCTTCGGCATCTTTCGCCTCTTTGTCTCTTATATTGTTTGGTTGCATGCAACCAGTTTTGTCCCTTCAAAAGCTGTATTCTAAAAAGAGAAATTTCGTTACGATAACGCACTTTAGATTAATATAACTAAAACGTCTATCAAACCATTCCATAATCCATTAGTGTAAAGATATCAAAAGTAATGACTATGTAACTAAATCCTAATTGAAAGACATTTAAAGATCATAATGCGTCTATGTATTACTCAAAATCGTATAAATTAGGTATATTTGTCTTTAATGCTTTGCCATTATTTGTTTCTAATGAACAGTCTTTGAATAGCAGTCTCTATATGCGTTTAATATTTTGAAACGTCATTTAGTGACCAATATATCGATCCGTAAACCCTTTAACTAATTCATTTAACATCTTTTAAATAGAAAACATTTGGTGAAAAATGTGCCTGTCCCAAGTCAGGAAACTGGTTTGTTGATGTGTTAGATATTTATTTTTCGTTCATGTTTTGTATATAGATTAAGCTGTTAGCTTTCTCGTTTGAATTGTTTTACACTTGTTATTTTGAGGCCTTTTATAGCGCTGACTATGCAGTATTGGTTTTGCTCATTGTCGAAAGCTGTACGGTAACCTATAGTTGTTAATTTCTGTGTCAATTTGTCTCTTTGTGGAGAGTTGTCTCATTAGCAATCATTCCACCTCCTCTTTTTTATATTGGCACCTCAAAAGTGATATTCTTACAATCATAATTTACATTTGTGAATACAATTAACCTCAATTTAGAAATAAATTACTTTTTTCTTTTAATATTCTGGTGCAAAATAATGATTTTTTTCATATTTTTTTTTACATTTTAGTTCCACGTTTAGATAGTGTGAAAACTCTTTCAAAACAAGTCAAACCAATATATTACAAAAAGAAGTCAAACAGATGCTCATCGGAGAATATTGTCAAGATATTACGAGGGCCTTTCTGCGTGGGTATGTACTTTCTATGAAATTAAATTATAGGCTTATTTATTATCGAACTTACCATGCGCACAGTGTTTAGTCAACACTTTGCATGTTAAAAATGTCTTTCCTCTATCAAATTAACTTACTTCCTTGTTTCTGTTGTAAAATAAATATTCATTTGTAACATGTATTGCACAACAAACTGATATTTATCAAGCGAATTAGTCTCTTTAGGGTGTCATACAAACTACAAAATTAGACAGAAACGGTGTATTTTACGTCTGTTAAAAAGAAGAGTAACTATTAATAAAATGCAATTTGTAATTGGAATCTTCGTTATCTATAATTGTTTTAGGCATTTATGTTCACGTATCAGAAAATATGACGTATATTGCCAAACAGACAATAACAAATGTCATCTGACATATAACCGCATAATAAAAATAAACATTGCAGTCGTAAAGACTATTATTTTTTTTTTTACAGTTGTATGATATTTCAATTAAATCAAACATGAACAGTTCCAAATCCGACATACCTCTCTGCTTTTACCATCTGAACATGACATTGAGATGTCATTTTGTCGCTAATTAAATAAGACAGTTAAGGGTATAGTAATGGAATTGATCACCCTTTAGTATACAAAATTTCCTTTCAAATCATTTACGCTTCACGTAAAACATCTTCTTTTTCAAATATTTGATTTTGAGCGTTTCTGATGTAGGTAAATCCAGAAAAGTGTAATTTTAATTTTTCACATATACAATAATAAGTTTACAATTCTTCTGAAGCTTGAATAGTTTTAACCTAGTCATTTGTGGGGCCCTTTATAGCTTGCTGTTTGATGTGAGCCAAGGCTCCGTGTTGCAGACCGTACTCTGACCTATAATGGTTTACTTATAAAAATTATGACTAGCATGGAGAGTTGTCTCATTAACACTCCTTTCATATCTTCCTATATCTATAGACTGTTTTGTATTGAATATGTATTTCACATTAGACTAAGATAGTATTCAAAAACATGCAAATAAAGAGATCCCTACATAACAAATTGTGTTTGGTATTTGTATTATGTAATTGTTTTATCATGATAATAGAAAGAAAAATTACAAATCTCTTTGCAATTTTTTTTTCGGTGATGTTGTCATAAGTTTAAGTGATGTTTTAACACATTCATAGCAATTTGAGAACATTTCATTCTTGGTTAAATATAACATATATATTGTTTATGAATTGAAGATAAGGCAAATATAGATGAACACAAAAGATATCTTGATGCGATTTATGAACTGCATAAACATAAGCTTAATAATGGAAGTAGACATAGAAAGGTGAGTGGAACTTCATAATTTACAAATGTTTGCATGTATTGTTTTTGTATTGATCTTTTTGGTGTTCAAACTACAGAGCATATATACATTTTTACAAGACATAAGTGAATGACATGACATGTATGGCATTGTTATACTATTGATATCATGCAAATAAGACATAGTAAAAATTTACAAGTTAGTGATGTGAATACTCAGTATATGATACGTCTTAAAAGAATACTTTGGAATACATTATAGTATAATCATATTAAAAATAAAACTAATTAAATAGCTTTCATAAATCCCCCCATCTGTGACAAATGACTCGTGTTTTTCTTTAGAAACTTAGATGTAAATATTCTAATATCTCCATACGTCTTTTAAAAAAATAAAGAAAAGCTTGCACATATATTAACAGTCTGTCTAATTGTGTGTTCTTTACATAATTAATGTAATACGTTGCCTGTAGAATACAATAATTTAAAACTAAGTTATCAGAATTCAATACACCAAAAATTACACTGTCTTTATTCAAAAATATTTTTACTCCATAAACTAAATACAACAAATTAGAAAATTCTCACCAAATTATTTTTTTCTGTACATTCAAAAAAATTATGCTCTATAGTTCCTATTTCGTTACAACTGGCACATTCATTAGTTAAGGAAAGTTTATTTTTTTGAAGGAAATCGATAATAATGTGAGACTTTTCTGTGTAACATTTTATATTGGAAAGCTTTTAGTTTGCTTTCTATAGTACAAGCTAGGGAATAAATATTTTTCCATTTTTCGTCACTAATTTCTATATTAAAACTTTCCTTCCACTTTTGTTGTGAAATAGGAGAAACACTTCCTCGATCGATAAAAAGTGAATATACATCTTTAGCAAAGAATTTACTGATAGGCATTTTTTAAATTCTCATGCTGAAAACGAATCCAAATGAGTTGCTGTAAGGTGATATGTGTTGTAATAACAAATATTTCCAGTCACGTGGTATAGCAAGCTTACTAGATAGAATGTCTACAAAAGTAACATTCAGGTTATATGTTTTGTTAATTGCGTCATGAGACAAACATTGGCATTAATTTTATCATCTACAATATATAAACCTTCTAAACAGAGGCGATTTTAAATTTAAAAACTTAAATTCAAATCTGCTCATAAATAAATCCTCTAAATCAAAAAGGGAGAAAAATGCTTTGGAAACATGTACTTTTTACAATACTTAAAGGAAATATATTTCTTAAACAACGCTACAAAATGTATGCGATCATGATCATAAAACATGTATTGCTGTATTGATATCAATTGAAGTTTGAGTAGATAAGAAACCGTGATTTGTACATATATCAGCTATTTAAAATGAAACAAAAAAATGCTACAATTACGCCTTTCTCGAAAGATTTCCTTGGACTGATTTCTGGATATTTTTTTTGTTATTTTTCTTGTTTTTCCTTAAAATGTATGACGAGGAACTTGTATATTAATCACTTTTACAAATAAAACATATCAGTTGAAAGCCTTCTTTAAAGTAAAGAAAACGCTTTTGGCATTTAAAAAATAATCAGACTTTTCAGACAAGTAAAACTGGAAACTCATTAATGATGCTTCTTTGTCTGCATGCTTGAAAGAGACTGATTAGTGAAGAAACTGTATGTCTTCAAGGCACTAAACCGGTTAAACTTTTATAATACAATACTTTATTTTTATATTTTAGTTTTAATTTTTCAGTAATGGAATCTGTTATTTATTTTTAGGATAAAATCGCATTCAAAGAATAAAGAATATATAGGAAAACATTTAACTAGTCGAGACCATCCCACGTGAAAAGAACCTAAATGTATCACGCTTATAATGGTGTAAACGTTATTTTTTTTCGAAAGTTTTAAAGTTCAATTCAGCAAACTTTTTTTTATTTTCAGTTTTTAAGAAACTAAACTTTGGAGTACATATTTCTGTATTTTGTCTTTTATATTTATAGTTAGTTGTAGCAAAGGATAGTTTATTCCTTATTGGTCTGATCAGCTCAGCAACTTTTTTTTTATGTTAATGATTTTATTTTGGCCTCGAGCATCACTGAAGGGAAATTATACATGTGGAATTGATTATATATATAGTAGTCACATTGGTACTGTTTATAAAATTCTTAATATAAGCAATAACGATTTTGTAAAAATATCAAAAATACTTCCGTCACTGATTCTCGTTCTCTTTTGTATAGACTAGTTGCAATTATCATGGACATTGCTAACCCATAGACTATTGAAACCCGTATTAACTACATCCAAAAATGAAGAAAAACGTACTTTTTAAGGTAGAATTCGCCAATAAAGGTTTAGATGCTGTAAATATTAGCAATTTTTTCCATCAAGTAATCTGTACAAAAAACTATACCTGATTACAAATGTACTTCAAAAATAAAGCTACACCTGTTATTTCTTATACGTACAACAAGTCTATTGCATCCAAGATTTTCAACCACAAGAGAGGTTTAGATGCCTTAAACATCAAAGATGTGATATATAAGCCTCCGGATTGCTCATGTGCATCGTCACAATACAATTATAGTCTAGCTGGTGAACTTGGCATCGTTACCAATGAACAACTAAGAGAGTTGTTAGCCAGGGGACCAAAATATAGAATTCCCCATCCCATCAACTGGAAAAAGAACTTCAAGTTAATGATGGATGCAGTTGAGAACTATGCGAGAAATGTAAAGCGCGAACCAGACGAACCAGAACTGGACACTCTGTCTAAATGGATCAATAAAATTGAGAATGGAAATTGGGAATGTGTCAAAGAGACAACAACCCGACCATAGAACAGACAACTACAGAAGGTCACCAAAAGGTCTTCAATGTAGCGAGAAATTCCCGCACCCGGAGGCGTCCTTCAGCTGACCCCGAAAAATATATATACTAGTATTTCAGTGATAATGAACACCATACTTAACTCCAAATTGTACACAAGAAACTAAAATGAAAAATAATACAAGACAAACAAAGGCAAGAGGCGCCTGACTTGGGACAGGCGCAAAAATGCGGCGGGGTTAAACATTTTTATGAGATCTCAACCCTCCCCTATACCTCTAGTCAATGTAGAAAAGTAAAAGCTATTCAAGCATGCATTCATAAGCGCATTCAAAAACTACGTTCTATATGAGCACAAGAGTTACTAATCCTTTTAAAAATCCGGATTTTGTGGATGCTTAATCCTCTTTGCATGACAAATATGTCGTTGTTCCAGCAAATAAAATACTCAAAAGTTTGTTTTCATATGTAAAAACCATTATTTGCAATGTCTCACAACAGAGCTTGGAATGAATAGACCTACTGGTAACCCTACATATTCTTTAACATTATTCACCAAGGAAGAAATTTTACAAAATCACAAATCTGTCCTTCTTTCTTTTGGTATCAACATCAAAGAAAACGAAGAAAGTTTACCATCATTCTACTGGATACCAAAACTACACAAAACTCCATATAAAGAACGATACACCATCTCATTTAACAGAGCTTTTTCTATAAAAATTGGAATCGTAGATACAAATTTCTTGTTTTTGGTTACAATGATTCATATTTTGTGAAGAACCACATTGAATCTACCAGAAAATATACTGAAGATAATGTTATCTAAATGCTGGACTTTTTGATCTACAATATATTTGCTGAGTTTGGAGGATTTATATTTCAACAGACAGTTTGTATTCCAATGGTTACTTATTGTGCACCCCTACTGGCCGATTTGTTTTTGTACTTGTACTAGTATGAAGCAGAACAAAAAGAAGAAGTACCTTGCGAAATTCTTTAATTTTACTTTCCGATATATTGATGATGTTCTATTATTGAATAACCCACATTTCAGCCAATACTTACATCTCATATATCCAAGTGAACTTGAGGCTACTACTGATACTAGAAGGACTGCTCCATACCTTGATCTGTTCCTCAATATTGACACAGATGGACGACTTCACACGAAAATCTATGATAAACGGGACGATTTCAACTTCCCAATTATCAATTTCCCACTTCTCAGCAGTAACATACTCTCTGCCCCTTCGTATGGTGTTTAAATATCTCAATTGATACGTTATTCTCGTGCTTGTTCAAAGTATATGGACTTCATATACAGGAGTGTTCTCCTTACGCAGAAACTGCTCCAACTAAGTTATGAGGAGGACGGATTAAAAATGACACTCTGTAAATTTTAAGTTCACCATCACGAATTGGTTGATCCATACGATGTGTCGTTGTCCAAACTAACTAAGGACATTTGTACTACGTGTTAGATTGGGGTTTGTCATTACGTCGTCTGATCTTTTAATTACCAAACGTGACTTATTCCCGATTGTGACTGTTTTGCTGAATGTGAATTTGCATTGCTATAAGACGTGTCACAGTATTTTTGTATCCCAAATTCATGTATTTAGTTTTGATTTTATATTTGTTATTTTCATCGGATTTTGTCAAATATCTTAACGTGTTTTCTGTTATATCCGTGTGTTATGGTAAAGATAATTAATCACCCCCTTCATTTATCAGATTTTAGTTTGGTTTATTGAAAATGATACGATATATTTGGTTTACAGTTTGATTCAGAAGAAACGCCGACATAGATAGATAATACAATTAATTATCTAATTACTACCACAATTCGATATCAATTAGTATTGTAATTTTCATTGATATTTATAAATGTAATATCAGTATTACAAATATAATCTTAAATCAATCCTAATTCTATCTTATTTTTGGGAAATATTTTTAGAAATTCAAATGTAACATCACCTCGTGTGTTTTTTTAGAATTTCAAAAGTCACTTTGTGCGTTAAGGCTTTTACTAACTCGGCTGTGTATTTTTATGTTCTGGATTAAGTTGTATATGTAGTTAGTCGCCACTTCGGTTTTATCATGTATATATATTATATAGTCATCTTATAAAATTTACTATTTTAAAAAGTATAAATTATTCCATATAATAAGGATGTTCTTAACCCAGGCAGAAAATCGAGCCGTATTGGGCACAACTTTTTGGATCTTTTGGTCCTCAGTGCTCTTCAACTTTATACTTGTTTTGGCTTTCAAACTTTTTTCATCTCAGCGTAACTAGTAAGTCTTGTGTGGACGAAACGCACGTCTGGCGTATTAAATTTTAAACCTGGTACGTTTTGTTAGCTATTATTCGTGTGTTTCTCTGTCCTATATTGTAGTCCTGTCATGCAATGTTGTCATAACATTGCCATAAAAACGGGAGGTTTGGCATGCCACAAAACCAGGTTCTACCCACCATTTTTTTCTTAAAATGTCAATGTACCAAGTCAAGAAAATGGCCATTGTTATATTATAGTTCGTTTCTGTGTGTGTTACATTTTATTGTTGTGTTTCTGTTTGATGCGTTTCCCTCAGTTTTAGTTTGTAACCCGGATTTGCTTTTACTCGAACAGCGATATACTACTGTTGCCCCTATTTGTAAGCATACCTATGATATAAACAACTATCATCGAAAATTCTAACTTGAACATTCTGTAAACCAACTTAATTGTTCTTCTCATATATGTTATGATGGTATGATACTAAACCCCTAACGGGAAGGATTGTGCCTGATGTTCATATGATGAAATCATAATCTTTCAGTCAGTTTAATTGAAGTCTGGAGCTGGCATGTCAGTTAACTGCTAGTAGTCTGTTGTTATTTATGTATTTTTGTCATTTTGTTTATTTTCTTTGGTTACATCTTCTGACATCAGACTCGGATTTCTCTTGAACTGAATTTTAATGTGCGTATTGTTATGCGTTTACTTTACTACATTGGTTAGAGGTATAGGGGGAGGGTTGAGATCTCACAAACATGTTTAACCCCGCCGCATTTTTGCGCCTGTCCCAAGTCAGGAGCCTCTGGCCTTTGTTAGTCTTGTATTATTTTAATTTTAGTTTCTTGTGTACAATTTGGAAATTAGTATGGCGTTCATTATCACTGGACTAGTATATATTTGTTTAGGGGCCAGCTGAAGGACGCCTCCGGGTGCGGGAATTTCTCGCTACATTGAAGACCTGTTGGTGACCCTCTGCTGTTGTTTTTTATTTGGTCGGGTTGTTGTCTCTTTGACACATTCCCCATTTCCATTCTCAATTTTATTAATTTCGAGAGTAGAACATTAACGCGAACTCAAATCGTAAAAAATATGCGAACTTTGGTGTTCCCTTGTATAAAATCCACAAAATACATCTAGTATAAGTTATATAATTCACTGCTCGAAGTTCAAATTATGCCTATTATTAAACATTTTATGTTGCTACATAGAATTTGAAAACCGAAATTATCTTTATCGTGGTTGAACTTGGTTGTAAACAAAGTTCAACCACGATAAAGATAATTTCGGTTTTCAAATTCTATGTAGCAACATTCCAGCAACGCCTGCATTTGGAGTATGTATCTCCTAGTCGATATGATTGTCCCCGGCTTATTACCTTTCACGCTTACCTTTTTTCTCACGAGGAAGCAATCACACTTAGAATTCCATGTGATGAAGTTAAAATCATCTTTTTAAAATTTACAGACGCCATCATTTGTTAGTTATCGGTTGTGGAATATTTGGTTCTCACATGCCGACCAAAATGTTCTAATTGTCTTCATAACAATTACGTCTGCGATTGTGACATACCAAATTTAACCTCTCACTTGAGATAATCCCCATTTTTGGTGGGACACATATTGCTCAGACTTCAAATTTCTGTGGTTTTGTTTTGTGTTTGTCTTTATCTTTATCTTTTCAGTTATAGCGTTGCCAGTTTTGTGTCTGAATGTGCCTTTTGCATCTGTGACCTCTCTTTAACACATATCTGTTGTTGATTTTCATGGATCAGAATGGATTAATTCTGTCAATTTTACTAATTATTATGTAAATATGATGCTTTGTAATAATTATGAAAACGTTCCTGGTTAATACAATATATTAATCGATAATTATTTCAGAATCTGCATCATCACAAAAATGAGAGCGCTTGCAGTTCTGCTTCTGATCGATACACAAGTGTTTTTGTTCATATACAGACTTTAGGATCAAGGGATGTATATGTAAGTACTCTCGAAAAGTATCGCAAAGCTCGTCTTATGTTCAGTTTCAGTATGGGTAGTATTTAAATATAAGACATTCAAGTGAAACAAATTTATTTGAAACTTAATTACGAATTTTTTTTACCAAAGCACATTTATTATGAAATCTAAACAACCGTAGAATTAGAAGTCAAATTAAGTAGCTTTTATATTTTCTAACTTGTTTTAAAGTTTTCACGAAAATCAAGAGCATTAATAAATGTTGCATTTTACTCGGATAAAAATAAAATGAATACGGAATCGTATGAAACCTCCATGTTATGTATCCTTACTTTTTGGCTGAATGAATTTCAACAGATCAATGAATTTAATTGTTTTGCAGGTTCAAAGTAATTTTTCTTATCATACTTTATTAAAATGAAATTTTAAAAAGAACACGTATAAACCGTGTTTCTAAATTCAAAAAGATAGAATCTTATTTATATGTGTACATGTTATCATTTCACAAATTGAATACATATCACTTGAAACAGATATTCAGTATTGACTTGATCCTTGACGCATGTACGATTTAATCTAGCCGAATTGGTAATACTATGCAAAGGAGGAACCTAATTGATAGAACATTATTGTTTGAATCTTTTGAAACAATTAATAACAAACCTGATTTTATCTTAGGGTTTAGAACATATAGCTTTTGGAAAGTTTGCAAAAACCACAAGCACAACATTGGTATCTGATGGAGCAGAGTGTATACTTATCAGCAAGAAGTTTTTAATGCAACATCTCACTGACGATGAAGTGAAGAAACTTCGAAACAACGTATGTCAAATGATACATTTTGTGCTTTAAAAATATATATATATTTAATTACCAGGATTAAAATTGCTTTATTTTTCAATGATATATGAAGAAAGAACGACAACTTGATATATTTATATATACAACGAGTTTCTGTTCCTTTGCCATGATTTGATCGAATATGTGTTGTAATGCATAACTTCCGTATATAATTTTCATATATCAAAATATAAATGATTCATTTATCAGATAACAATTTCTAAAATAAAAAAAAAAAAAAAAATTATATATACTGTATGATGTAAGTATGCATGTATTTAGTTAAACTCATGTGTTGGTGGGTTGTGATCCTTACAAACAGTTTACTGTATTTATCTTTACTGATAACTAAGAACATATAACTTTACAAGGTGTTATATATTAAAACATAAGACAGTTAAAAATAAATAGCAAGGCGACGACCACACCCATTAGTAAAAAAGGATGCCAAATTAGACTACACACACAACTGAGAATAAAGAAATATGACCATCACCAAAAAAAAACTTGATTAATTCTTGCACGACGATAAACTTATCCTATTTTATTGGTGACATATTTAAAAGTGTTACTCATAGCCAAAGTCTTTCTTGCCAAAACAACCAAACAAATTAGCTAATTAGTAGATGTTTACTTGAAGAGAGTATCGAGTCAATAAAGCATCTTATATAAGGCTCGGTGTGATCAAATAGTTTGGCATTGAGCACCACTAACGAAACATCTTAATAGTCAAAATATGCGTCCTGAGCTGGAAATCAGATTACCGTAAATGTTTACCAAACAATACATGTGTGATTAAAATTATCAGAGACCAAATGAAACACTTCATTTTGTGTAACTTCACTATAAACCTTACAGATAACTCTGATGCCCTCAAATATAGCATTCGAATATGGCGCTCTTTTTAATTAGTTAATGTCAATGTGATCGTAGAATTAAAACTCAAAATTGTAACGTAAAATGTGTTTTACAACAAACTCAAAATAGAAACGGATAATGCTGGTGTAGTTGCTGTGTGGGATAAAACACAATGGTAATGTAAATTTACATATTTACAACGGTTTATATATGCTGTAAACTCAACAATGTTTCTTTCATATAATAATCTAGTCTATTAACATGGTAGACATATTATTTTCATCATATAAAATATAAAATGCTTACTCCTGGTTTGTTTTCCTGTTTTAATTATTTTTTGTCTAAATAATGTATTTCTTACACTATAGTTTCATTTTATTTCAGATACAACCCCTACCTTCGGAAGAGCATCTTCAACAGAAGCTACAGGACACTACAAACTGGTTGGCATATAAAACACTGACAATAAATAATCAAGTCTTTAACAACAAAATACGAAATGACTGTTTGGTTTGATCATTGTTTAACATATCTGACCATAATAATCAATTTAGCTGAAAAGACATGAGCACATTGATTCAAATGTGTTAATGAATAAAACTGACATGAATAACTTGTCCACTTCTTATTTTTTCTCAATAAACTTTACGTTTACATTTACAAAATTTTCAAAATTCATGGTCATCATGTCACAAGTGACATTGATAGTGTCCACACTTGTAAATATATTTGAAGATATATTTACAATTTTCTTTTGCAATAATTCAAACTTGCAATGAAGTAAATATACGTAGCTACCAATTGAAAAGGTATTCTAGAGCATGCGTACTTTATAATGCTTTTCTGATAAAAGGTTGCTGCTAACGACGGAGCCATTAAAACAAGAATACGAAATAATTTAAGGGAAGTCATCCCTTGGTCATTTGTAATAACGCTATCATGAATTTTTGTTGACCGGCAGGGAAATGTTCTCTTATATATATATATCAATATTCAAGCAATTATTTTTTCGTCCTTTTGCTGTATATGCATTGTCTGATATTTTTAGTCTTGAGGTATCGGGGGTGTTTCAAATAACTTTTTTCATTCAAAATGTCAAAATTCAGTAAACATGAGTTTTGTATAAGTGAGAGGTTTAGGGTTTGAAGATATCATAGAGTGTAACTTTGTAAAGATACACTTACCATTCTGATATTATAAGTCATCTCATGAATAAAAAAAAAAGATTACGAGGGTGTCACCAGTAAAAAAGATAACCTTCCATAATAGATGGATTAATTCCCAGTTATTGATGGGTCCTGTGTTTGGCTCATCTTAAGTTTTCTGTGTAGCGTTAGGTGGACTTGCTTATCTTTACGTCTTTTAGTGAGTGTCAATTTATTCTTTTATTCTTTGTAATTGGTCAGTTGTACATGACTTCTGACTTAAAAATTGTAAATGTCATGGATTATAAGACGAATAGCAAACAATGAACAAGACACATATTCGAACGATTTAATGTTTGGAGAGATGCCAAGTATGATAAAAACTTTAACTTATTTCTGTACACCATTAAATCCTCCATGACATAAATGTGGTTGTAACAGTTGACTTAGCCATATACACTATTGTTGTACATGCATATCACGTAATGGGCTTGTTAGATGAATACTATTTTTACCATGCACTTCGTAACAACCGACATTTACAGGAAATCCTAAATAATAAATTATGTCTGACTTATGTCATTCTCGAATTTCAAACAAAGATAAAGAACTTGATTACGTCCACTCTATTGGGTACCAATATTACATTATTTATGAGGATTTTTTTACAGCCATTCTACGAAATCTCTTTCAAAAATAACTAACAACGCATCATATATTAATTTTACAATCTATTGGAAACTACCTACTCTAAGTAAGGTTGGTATAAGGGAATTCCTAAGATATCGGTTAATCTTAACAGTTCATTAAGTTCCTTGTCTTGTGCAATTCTGGTAAGAAATGATAAAAAATAGGATTAACAAGATACATGTTTAATTGTTTATACTGAAAACATATTTGTACGTTGGTATTCATGTAGAGAGTCAATGTGTGAATAGCGATCTGAGTATTTAACAATTCCGATAGCAGGTTACAAACGTCACTTCAACAAAACGACGGTTATATTTTATAAAAAGTCATGATTTATTATAAAAATAAGAACACATGATATATATATATCAATGAAACAACTACCATCAAAGTTCGAATTAAGTGGATACAAGTAATAACTGCAGGCAACGTTCAGTCGGCTATACAAGGGCCCGTCATAATAGATATGGAACAATTCAATTGATAAACTATCAGTCTTATTTATAACAAAAGAGTTTAGGTAAAAATAAGTACGACAGACAACAATCAACGACAAACACTGAACGACATTGGAAAGGCACATGCATAACATGGCGGGTTTGGACATGTTTGTGATAGCTCAAAATCCCCATATCTGGGACAGTGTTGTTGCACTACCTATATAACTGAATAAACGTCCTTGGACAATGCACTGGTAGTAAATGAGTAATCGTAGATGTGGTTAAACATTATCTTATTATGTTTTGCATAATTTTTTATATGTTCAAATTTTGATTATATGCATTCAAGTTGCATGGGGTTATCTTGAATAAACACTTCGACTTTAAAGTTTTATTCGTTTGACAAAGTTTCCGTATTGAACTTGAAATACATGATTAGTTGTGATTTCTAGCCATAAATCACACAATAGTTGAACGATTTCCGCGTACTTTCCACTTCAGTTTTCCCTCTATAACTTCAAGAACAAAAATTCTATACAAAGTTATAGACAGTTTGATTTTAAAGTAGCATTGTCATGGTCAACATTTAAAAACATTTCCATGTAGCACTCGGGCCCTTGGACAATGACTCTCATAGCGACAAAAAACAACGAAGATATTTTAAGTTAAGTTGAATCAATTTATTGAAAAGGTTTGACACAAGTATTTATCGTTCAGCACAGAGATTTGGATTAGATTTAGTTAAGCTTTGGTTAAGAGTACAAAAATGAAACTACACTGTGTTTAATAAGGGTGAAATTGTACAAATTGCAAATAAACAGAAACGTAAAAACATTCCATTCTTATTTATATTTTGCAACAGAAAATTAGAAGCACCAACAATTCTCTTTTTTCATCTTCTTACTTCTTCGTCTCTTAAAATTGAGATTAAATACGGGACGTATCACAATAAAAAGAAATACAAGAACCTCGCCATATCTCTTTAATATTTAGGCTTTTTTTCAGTCGTTATCGTATAACAAACAAAAACAAAAAAACAAAACAAAACAAAAAATGCTAGATTACAGAACAATTCTGGATCTGTCAGCATATAAAACTTATGCAATTTGAAGTTTTCGTTACGAGGAATCAATCTTACATTTATATTTACATTTACAAAATTTTCAAATTTCATGGTCATCATGTCACAAGTGACCTTGATAGTGTCGACACTATATCGTAAATAGATTTGAAGATAAATTTTCTTTTGCAATAATTCAAACTTGCAATGAAGTAAAAACACGTAGCTATCAATTGAAAAGGTATAAAAAAAAAAAAAAAAAAATCAACAAAAAACAAAACCCCGCTAGATTACAGAACAATTCTGGATCTGGCAGAACATAAGACTTATGCAATTTGAAGTTTTCGTTACGAGGAAAAAGTTTTACAAAAGATCCGAAAGATACCAGAGAAAGATTCAAACTCATACGTTGTGAAAATATCATGGCTAGAAATGAGAAACAGATGAACTTTAGTACTCAACACAACAATTGTTTTTTTTCGAATTCTACACCTTTATTTCCTGAATGTTACCGCTTTCTGGTATGTTACCTAATGGTAATAGTTTCACTAGCTATTTATATATAACCATTATGTCCCTTTTTACTCAAATGTTTATTTCGCACATGAGCACTTGGATGCTGTATGTATTGGAAATACAGTACCCGTCATTTTCCTACATAATACTATTTGAAAATAACTTTGTATTTCAGACGGTTACTGGTTGTTATCCAATAATGTGTCTGTGTGTATGATTAAGCCATCGCATTGAAAGATGGCAATATGTAATGGTTTCCAACGAATTTAAGGTCACAGAAACTTAACCAGAACACTTGAGTATTAAAATTTTGGGTGTCAAAAACTAAATGTAGGAAGAACAATAGAAATAACACATTGATTGTCCTTCAAAGAAAAAATTAAATGGTTTAGATACTATTTTTCACATTCAAATAAACGGAAATAATAGATAGAAAAATGGGTTTAAATTAAAAGCCAATACAGGCAACAAAATAATGAATAATGTTTAATGAAATAATGAATAGAGGCAACAGTAGTATACCGGTGTTCTAAAGTCATAAATCGATTCAGAGAAAACAATTCCGGGTTACAAACTAAAACTGAGGAAAACACATCAACCTTGAAAGTAAATTAACGAAACAACAGAAACACTGATGCGCAACAAAAACAAAAACGACAATGAACACACACGGATACGAACTTTAAAATAACAACTGCCATTTTTCTGACTTGAAACAGGACATTTGAAAAAAAAATGGTGGGTTGAACCTGGTTTTATGGCCAGCCAAACATTTTATGCATGGCAATATTAAATATAACACTAAAATGACAACATTACATGACAGGACTACAGAATAAATAAATTCAAAAGAACGTTCAGGACAGAGAAATACACAAATAAACAATACAATAGTACAGTGAAACATTTTACCTGACTACCAAAACAACTTTTCAGGTCAAAAAGCAGATAAAATATCCCAATTAGAAATCGTTGTTGTTCTATGCTATATACAATTTACAAATGACATTTTGTATAACGACTGTTTTCAATAGTGCTTATGTCATTACTTCAATAGTCCATACTTTCCATTTTCATCGATTCATCTACATTTGTATTCTTCCATGTCACTTAATAGATTGATTCAATTATTTAAATTTAAATAACTCGCATTTATAGACTATAACAGTATAATTCATTTTATGGTTATTTCATAGTTAAATTGATTAGTATGACTTTAACAATCATTAGGGCTGACTGGGTTATAGAAATATGGTTCCGATACAAACACCATGTTAAGTTGACCGTCCGATGCATAAATATGCAGCTACATCAGGCTGAAATTGAGACTGTTTACCAAATAATTGGTCATATGATAATATAGTACCAATGATTGGTATTTGATATTATTTTTTTAAACGATAGTCTTGATCAAAGTTCGAACAGATAACAAATATAAGCAATTGGTTTTTCAACTGCGTTTCACAATCCTTACTGTATATTAATTTTGCATGTCGTTAGTTCGTATAAACTCTGCATGCAACGTATTTTGTCAAATCAAAGTGAGTGACACTTTCGTTTTATTGACTAACTCTTCCCTGTATATTTCAGACAGGTACTTGTTCACAGCACATTTGCATAAAAAAGACTAACATAATTGCATGCAATAAAGTAATTACAAATAAGCTATTTATTTTCACAATTGGTACGAAACTATTCCCAAGTTATATAACTTGATATATTTCGTCGCGTTGACTTTTCCTTATTGTTATGTCGAGACTTGCCATTCAAAGTTACATTTAATGTAATAAATCATTATGATCTTAAAAATGTAACGATTTTCGAAGTGGTAGGTGTTATTTGAAGTACTTATTTATACTTGAAACCAGCATTTTAAAATTGCATAAAGAATACTCGATGGTAATTTGGAGAGTGAACTTCTGATGAATTATTTAAGCCGCTGTCCATCACTCTTAAGTAATTTTTTTTTATTTGATGAATCTTTAACAATTTCTAAAAAAATCTTTAAAATTAAAATAAAAAACCGCAAGAATAATTAAGAGAATGAAAGAGAAGCTATTTACTTTCTTCTTTCAGATTTAAAATCTTATTCTCTTTTGATGTCCCTTATTGATTATATAATTTAGATATGCATTGTACTATTACAACATAGGGTAGAACATTTGTAATAGGCAAAAAAGAAACGATGAACTAACAAATGTCTTTGTACTACTTGAACATGCAAGTTAGGCAAAACTTTCTATTCCTTATTAATGTACACAATTTGTTTATTCTAAGACCCGTTATAGAACAAAGTTAGCTATAGATTTTCATGCGTCGGAACTACAGTTACAACATCAAATGAAAGTCAGATTATTTTATTTCATAACTTGATGTTGGACAATGAATATATGAGAACAACATAACGGTTACCAGATGTAAATGGCTCAAAAATAAAATGATCACAAAAATTTAGAAAGAAATAAGTATTGAATGAGAAACAGGATAATAACATCAACATGATCACAATGATTTGGGTTTTGTTGTCCAGGGTAATGAAGTAGTAAATCTTTATAAAAGACTTATTGTTGTACTTATGTTTTAATATGTTTGAACTGAAAAGTCAGATAATTTATTTTAAGAAAAGACACGTCAACGTGCTGACTGATTACGTGTAGATAATTTTCCAAAGGGAATTTTTAAATGGAAATGATTTTCAGAAACAGCCGTGTTCATATACCTTTATGACTTGGTTAACCATTATGACTTATCATGCCGTTCATTCTTTTGAACTTTAGAACTACTATAAATGAAACTTTATCTGAAGTTTACAATTTTATTTTACTTTTGAATAGCCCCAAAAAAATTAATCTTGTCTAGGTCTGAAAAATACAATTGTTAATTTATACCTATATATTGTTATGACCTAAAAATAAAGTTGAATGACGGATACCAAATCACAATAGACAATACATTTCACTTGTATGTCTTGTGTGTACGTTGATTAGATAAGACATATGACGAAAGGGTCTATGCGTTCTTTATCCCCAACTTACATCATAACGGTCCTTATTTGTCTCTGTTAAAGAACACTGTATAGTCGACTAGTCTAGATGTTTGACTAAACCCCTGTTCTTATTTTATAGAGCATTCGCAAAAAGTAAACGAGTTATTGCGATCCTTCTTTCCGTCATCGTTAAATTTCAGATTTTGGTTGTGATTAATGGTTTTAGACATCAATAACTTTTTCAAACCCTTTATGGAAATTATGAAACAAGGATGGAAGTTTTTAATGATGAAAAGACAAAATTCTAATTTAAATTTTGAAAATATATTTTGCATCATATCTTTATATAAATTGTGTACACCAGATGCGCCATATGTCTGTAAAGTATGCATCACTTTTTTTTTACAATAACGAGACTCATATTCATTGTCTGAATTAAATTTGAAATAAACAAGAACTCATCCGTGACTGAACTGTAAGGAAGTGTCTAATCAGGTATAAACCTTAATGTTTTAGCCTGGATTTTTAGTATTGGATATGCCATCAAATAAATTAATGCTAGTTAAAAGATGCACGGTTTTCTCTGCTGTCGAAATCTTTCTGTAGGAATCCGTTGACCTTGTACTTTCGGTATTATCAATATCTTGTCAAACAAAAGAGCCTGTACTTGTGTAATTTTGAACGCCATGTTTCTATATATCTTATATATAAAGTTGAATTCTTTTATTCGCCGTTTTATACATGTACGTCATGTCGGCTTAAAACTTGGAAACAATACATTAGTTTAGGCCTAGATATTAAGTATTCGTATTGTCATATTTATAAAGCCATGCTGATAAAAATACTACAAAAGGAAACTGAATGTAGTAGTTTCTAGTTTATGTGTGATTACAGTTCTTGTTTCTTTAGCTGTTGGGTTCTTTAATTTATCTAATTCGTCTTAAGCGATGATTACATTGATTGATTGATTGTTGGTTGCTTAACGTCCAGTGGCACATGCGACGATTACAAGTCATTGAGATCGACAACATGTGACATGTTTGTACATACCAGTATAAGTTAAAAATCTAAATATATAAGGCCTATACCGACTTTTTTAAAGAGGGAAATTATATAATCTCGAAATAACAAATCAAATTTAGAAGCAATGTTTGCCTAATAACACTTCCTGATTGGTTCATTTCAAATTTGATTAAATGATTTCTCTGCTGTCAAAATCTTTCTGTAATAATCCGTTGACCTAGTACTGTCGGTATTATCTATTTCTTGTCAAACAAAAGAGCCTGTACTTGTGTAATTTTGAACACCATGTTTCTATATCACTTATATATAAAGTTGAATTCGTTTATTCGCCGTTTTATACATGTACGTCATGTCGGCTTAAAACTTGGAAACAATACATTAGTTTAGGCCTAGATATTTTAGTATTCGTATTGTCATATTTATAAAGCCATGCTGATAAAAATACTACAAAAGGAAACTGAATGTAGTAGTTTCAAGTTTAGGTGTGATTACAGTTCTTGTTTCTTTAGCTGTGTTGGGTTCTTTAATTTATCTAATTTGTCTTGAGCGATGCTAACATTGATTGATTGATTGTTGGTTGCTTAACGTCCAGTGGCACATGCGACGATTACAAGTCATTGAAATCAACAACATGTGACATGTTTGTACATACAAGTACAAGTTCAAAATCTATAACAGGCCTTTACCGATTTTTTTAAAGAGGGAAATTATATAATCTTGAAATAACAAATCAAATTTAGAAGCAATGTTTGCCAACAAACACTTCCTGATTGGTTTATTTCAAACTTGATTAAATAATTGTCAACGATTAGATACAAGTATTGTTATCAACATTATATCAACATCAAATAAATGCTTTCATTTATTCAATGTTAATCTTAATTTGGATAAGCTTTCGTTTTTTAAGTAGTTGCATAGTGTGCATTTATAAATGTTAACCAACACACGTATGATAAAGTTATAGAATTTTAAAGAATTCATTCGACAAACGAATATATTGAGAATATAAGGATGAGAAAAAACGAAGCATCAAATGTATAAACTTTGGTGATATACAGTATAATATAACAACATTATTGTAATGTTTGAGGATTATATATGATTCACATTATGTAACAGTGATTACATGTATACGAGTTCAAATGCAAGGAATATGTCGAACACTATCTTATTCAAAACCATGACACAGCCATCATCAGAAAATGTGTCACTGCATTTTCTAAACACAATTACATACAGCTTAACAACCCTAGATCAAACACAAAGTTGCAAGGAAGTTCACGCCTTAAAACTTGCAGAAAGTTACGTATGGACATATGTATCGCCCGTTTTAATTGTTGTTGGAATTTTAGGAAATTGCTTGAATTTGGCTGTTTTGAAAAAAATGCGGTTTTGGCGACGAACGCCGTTGTTTTTATTATTTATTTTAGCCATAACGGATATAACAGTTTTGTTAGATGGTCTTTTACGCTATTGGATTGAATATACCTTTAAACTAGATATCCGAACATTATCAGATGCAAGCTGCAAAATCAACTTATTCGTATTGTATTTTGCTATGCAATACTCGTCATGGATATTAGTGTGTCTGATCATTGATAGATTTATCAAAACAAATTTTCCATTTTTGTACATGCGTGTAGCAACTATTAGGAAAACATCCGTCATTGCTTTAGCTGCATTTATAATTCTTGCAGGAATAAACATGCATTTCTTCTGGACAAACGGAATAAAAGGCAAAAACGGATCATGCGGTAATCTTACACCAGCATACGAGTATTTCGGAGAATATGTATTTACATACATAGATTTAGTTATTCTATCTCTTTTACCGTTTACAATAATGTTGATTCTTAATATTTTCGTCTATAAAGCTCTAAAAAAGCATCTAAAGTTTACAAAATCGTCCGTAGTTGAGTCCAGAAATAGCAGAAAAACACCAAACAGACGACATTTCAGTCAGAAACTCACTCGAATGTTATTGCTAAATAGCTCTTATTTTTTACTAACTACCGTTCCCATTAGCGTATACTTTATCTACGATTCTTATGTTAAATATGAAGATGAATTAAATAAGACTAAAATGGATGTTGCTAGGTCAGTCTTGTATGTATTCCAGTATTCATACTATTCGCTCAATTTTGTATGGTATGCTACATGCAACAAAGCATTCTGGGAAAAAACGAAGGAAATCTTCGGATTTAAAACACATGGGTAAGTTAGGATAAGACAACATTTACTGAATTTTAATTCTATAAACTTACGACGCTGTATGTCTCTAAAATTTGTTTACCCGTCGTAGCACCTGATATCCCCCAGTTTTTGATAGGGTTAACGTTGGTGGTGCTCAGTCTTGATGTATTTTGTAAACTGTTGTTTGTATTTTGGTCGTTTAATGGTTTTTTTGCTATATCGGTGTCGGTTTGTTTTCGACTAATACTATCTTTGGTATCTTCTGCTATTCTAATTTGGTCATTGTGTAAACCAAGTAAAAGTAGTTTCCTCGAAATTAGTTAACACCTCAGTCTATTAAATTCATAGCTCCCAATTTTGATTAAGATATGTCAACAGTCAGTTGCAGGAATGAATTGTGAAGATGGGACAATTGTTTTGTCTGTACTAAACATACAACCGATGTCTTCATGTTACTCGGTATAACGTGCAAATTGGCAAAACGATCTCGGCATATCTAAAGTTAAGTGAAAAAACTTATAACGGGGAAATACTAAATAAAACTTGTATTAAAATTACATTTATAACGACATAAATTATTGTACTATTATTTATTTTATTTTTGTTGGCTATTTTTGTAGTAATTTTTTTTCAAACATTAAAAATTGAAGTAAATCAACATTGGTTTCAATACAAATATGCATTATTATATAATTTCGGTTTAAAAAAATATATGTGCAAAATATTAAAACAAATATTTCAGGAATATATCATCGTTAAGACTTCAAACATCTGAGTTAAACTAATTCAGCAGATTTTAGTATATGTGTATGGCATTGCAAGTAGCATACTTTAAATCTAAAAACAAACCATTTTACAACACAAATACACAAATACATATACTAAATATATGCTATCTCAAGAATATATAATCTTAAATGTATTTGGCAAATTATTACGATATTTCGAGTACTCAATGCTGTTCAAAATAGGCGGAAATAAAGTAACAACGCCATGGTAAAAAAAGCTTTAAAGACCAAAACGACAAACAACAGTTTTCGTACTTTATTTTGTATTAAAACTTTTTGATCTGAGCGTCCGTGTTGAGTCATTTGAAGACGAAAAGCGCGTCTGGAATACCAAAGTTTAATCCTTGTATGTTGTATGAGTTTATAGAGAACATGTTATTTGAACGTTATTCAGAAAAAAAATATGTAATGTTATTCTTGATTTAAATCGAAATACTTCAAAAACGTTTTTGTATACATGTGATAATCCATAATAAATAGTAATACTAATGCATGTGTGAAAAGTACCATATGTAAATGTGAATGTGATGTTTTGCACAGATGTAGATGATTTTTGTGATTTATTAAGTTTAAGATATCTGTTTTAGATTCAAGTACCAAAGTGAAACAAGAAGGATTCATCAACGCTCGTCCTCTCATATGACAACGTCCCTCGATAATTCAATAAATGATATGGTATCGGATACATTCGCTGAACACTCAGATTATTCGGAAGACATCCAAACCAATGACAGCGTGGATCATAATCAACATGTTCTTGCGGATGTTTCAGTGTTCAGGAACCAACATATGTAATTTTTTTGTTTAGAAATAAACTTTTAAAAATTATTAAACATGCTCAAAAATATTTAACATCATTGATTTTTAGCCTGAAGATAACAGGACCGTTAGAAGAAAAAAATAGACCATCATTGATTGGAGTGTTCTAGTGGCGATTTTTCTATATACGGTAACTGATGACAACATCTGGCTCAAAGACATATTGAAACACCTTTTGATACAAATGGATAATTCTTTTTAATCATGTTAATAATAATTATAAAAAAATCATTATGTACCTCTAATAGCTCTTGCTTTATCAACATTATTTTCGTGGTGAAATGGCATATAGAAAACATAATGTGGCACAATGTATGAAGAAAGATATACGGAGGGATATATTCAGACTTATGCAATTTTAAATCAAGACAACAACAGAATATAGTATTATATAGCATTAGGTAAATTCTCAAACTTTAAGAAAAGAAATAAAAGTAAAAAGAACTGAAAAGCAACAAGTGAATCCTGTTTTTGGTATACAAATCTTCAAAAAGAAATTTCAATGAGATGCTCTGTTCCTAGTTCCTGAATTGGGGTAAATTAGATGACCTTCCAAATACTTTTAATGGTCTATAAAGTTGTCAAATATGGAAACACATCTGATTGTTTTGTATGGTAAATGTACCTTTGATAACTAGTATTTTCTGAGCCAAATATATTTCATTATTTAATATATTAAAACAACTCATTTTTGTATGGCAAATGTACCTTTGATAACTATTATTTTCTGAGCCAAATATTTTGCATTGTTTAATATATTAAAAACAACTCATTTTTATATTTTCGAAGTAACCAGATAAAATAATGTTAATGATCAATATTAGGCAGTTCAATATTTGTCATTTCAAGAATCTAATTGATTAGTACTGCCAGAGATTGGAGACCATAGAAACTTCAAGACAACTGCTATTTGGTTTCTGATTCTTCTTTTCAGAATTGAAATTTATTATTGGTGCTTATATTCATTTATTTTTAAGATAGCGTATAAGCTCCCAAAAGGATTTCGATAATTGCGTATTGAAAAGCAGCAAAGCCCTATGCTGTTAACCTCTTAAAGTGTTTTTTTTCAGTTCTCAGCAATTACATTTATATTGTTTTCTATTATTTTCTTAACAGCATATTAACCTTCTCCTTAAATGACCAAAGTGTTGTTGACCTTTGTGTTATGTGTTTTCATAGTTACATGTATTGAAATAACTTTAATTTCCAATCGCTGCTAGGCTAATGGCAGTGTTCTATGGGTTTTGTTTGAGTGTTTCGTTTGTCCTGACTTTCATTGTCAGATTATCGGGAGAAAGAACAATATGAACTGAAATATGTACAGTGACGTCGCAGATTTAAAGGGCTGCCATATATAACAGTTTTTTTTTTACCTAAAATCATTTAATTAAGTTTTTGATGAATGTAAATCAAGAAAAGCGCTTCGGACTTGCAACTGTTTTGCAAGTATAGATATTGTAATTTGGTAAAGGTTTTACTAAAATATATTAGAAAATCGGTTGGTTTGTTTTTCCGAAATACTATTGTATTTGCGTTAACAATCCAATGATCAATTGCATTACAAAAAGTTTTTACGGCGAT
Organism: Mytilus galloprovincialis; assembly: GCF_965363235.1. Lineage (NCBI taxonomy): Eukaryota > Metazoa > Mollusca > Bivalvia > Mytilida > Mytilidae > Mytilus > Mytilus galloprovincialis. The sequence goes on along the minus strand of NC_134845.1, from coordinate 17,383,240 downwards.
TTTTATAAAGATATTACATTCAAGAAGTGAGCTTTTTATCATAGTTTTCGGTTCAGAATATTTTATTTTTACTGGAAACATAGCCTGCATTGTTTGCAACCTACCTTTAATTGTAATGTCTCAGTTAGATTCTTAGCACTGAAAGTAGCATTTTCAAATTCGCATGGAATTGCTTTTTGTAAGGGAAACATGAATGATATACTACGATAAATTCAGTTCATATCGTGTTTTCTCCCGATAATCTGAAAATGAAAGTCAGAAGCATTTTTCATTTATTTATTTCTCCGAGCGACAGTATCAAACCTTCAGCTATTGCTACCGTAACAAACATCCTGTGAAAGCAAGTTCGTTCAGACCGTGCTCGTCATTTACCTTTTCAGCACAAAATTAATGTACCAGTTGTGTGTTGCTGTCAATTTTAAAATTTGCGATGTAAACAGTGTTGTTTCAAACTGTTATTCCTGTTTAAAGGGGTTTGAAATTGATCTAAATTACGTACTACACTACGTTTTACAAGGAAACAAAGAAAAAACAATTAACAGTGACACAATAATTATTATTATTAAATAATGCTTGTATAGGAATATTGCATATAAACATATGATTATTTTGTAAATTTTTTGACTAGAAAATTCAGATCTTCTTGTCCGTCGATCGTGCAAGTTTGTGGAAGCCTTGATTATTATGTTGTTCAGTTTTTGTTAATGTATATGTTGCTGTTATCACCTATTTGGTTTTTTTTTCATTTGAGTGTTTTATTTGTAATACATTGTTATCTATCCTAGTTGGAAACCGATACCAGTGACTTCGAAACAACGTAAGTCAAATGATACTTCTGAAATATGTATATTTAAAATTGCTTACTTTTTCGATGACATATGTAGAAAGAACGACAACTTGATATATTTATATATACAACGAGTTTCTGTTCCTTTGCCATCGTTTGATCGAATATGTGTTGTAACTGTGTAACGCATTACTTCCGTAGATACTTTTTATAAATGATTCATTTATCAGATAATTGTTTCTAAAATATATTTGTTTTTAAAACGTGTTTATTTCAACATAATATACATCTACGCTGCCAGTATGCATGTATTTAGTTAAAACTATGAATATGTTGGTGGGTTTTGATCCTTACAAACAGTACATTGTTTTTATCTTTACTGATAACTAAGTACATATTATTTTACAAGGTGTTATATCTTGACACACAAGACGGTTAAATATAAATAACAAGGCGACGATCAAAACCATTAGTTAAAAAGAATGCCAAGTTATACTACTCACACAACTGAGATTAACAAAATATATACCTCTCCAAAAAACCGTGATTAATGCTGGTACGACGATAAACTGTTTTATTGGTGACATATTTAAAAGTGTTACTCATAGCCAAGGTCCCTCTTGCCTAAACAACAGAAAAAATGAGTTAATTAGTAGATGTTTACTTGAAGAGAGTATCGAGTCAATAAAGCGTCTTATATTAAGTTCGGTGTGATCAAATAGCTTGGCATTGAGCACCACTTTCGAAACATTTTAATTGTCAAAATATGCGTCCTGAGTTGGAAATCAGATTACCGTTAATGTTTGTCAAACAATACATGTGTGATTAAAATTATCAGAGACCAAATGAAACACTTCATTTTGTGTAACTTCACTATAAACCTTGCAAATAACTCTGATGCCCCCAAATATAGCATTGGAATTTGCCGCTCTTATTTATAAGTTAATGTCAATGTGAAAGTAGAATTGACAATCAAAATTGTGTTTTAAACGAAACTAAAAATAGAAACGGATAATGCTGGCTGTAGTTTCTCTCTGGGATAAAAAAGAAAAAACAACAAAAAAACAATGGTAATGTACATTAACATGTTTAAAACGGTTTATATATGTTTTAAACTCAAAAATGTTTCTTTCATATAATTATCTAGTCTATTAACATGGTAGGCATATTATTTTCATCAAATCAAACTATCGGAAAAAATATGAAATGCTTACTCCGGATTTGTTTTTCTGTTTTAATTATTTATTGTTTGAATAATGTATTTCTTACACTATAGTTTTATTTTATTTTAGATACAACCCCTACCTTCGGAAAAGCATCCTCAACAGAAACTACAGGACACTACAAACTGGTTGGCATATAAAACACTGACAATAAATAATCAAGTGTTTAACAACAAAATACGAAATTACTGTTTGGTTTGATCATTGTTTAACATTTCTGACCATAATACTTAATTTAGCTTAAAAGACATGAGCACATTGATTCAAATGCGTTAATGAAAAAAAACTTACATGAATAACCTGTCCACTTCTTATGTATTCTTAATAAACTTAAAGCAACCAACAATCAATCTTACATTTGTTTTTACAAATTTACAAATGTTTCAAAGTTCATGGTCACCATGTCACAAGTGACCTTGGTAGTGTCCACTCTATATCGGAAATTAATTTGAAGATAAATTTACAATTTTCTTTCGCAATAATTCAAACTTGATGTTAATACACGTAGCTATCAATTGAAAATGTATTCAAGAGCCTGCGTACTTTATAATACTTTTCTTATAAACGGTTGCTGCCAACGACGGCGTCATTAAAACAAGAAAACGAAATCATCGTGGGGAAGTCATCCCTTGACATTTGTATTGACGCTTTCATGATTTCGGTTGACCAGCAAAAGAATGGATAACAACTGTCATATCCCTTTTTTAAAGGAGAAAACTAAGACACGGTCACTTCAACGTCGCGGATTTCTATAACAGTCAGTGCTAGTTGTATTTCAGTACGAAACTTAACAATACAAGACTTAACATATCTTACAAAGTAACACTAGATGAAAACACTCCTACCTACTTGATTTGTGAGTTGCGACTAAGTATTTAGGTCGTTTTGAAGTTAAATATTGAAAGCAAAGCAGTTCTGACAATTCAAAAATTAGTTTCTACATAACATAATTTGGCATGTTCACATTGGTACGGTAAGGTTGGTGATCATATTCTCAATGTTGTCATATATCACAAATATATGTTATTGTGGATTAACCTTCAAGATGAAGATTGTTTCGTTATATTCTCTATTGGTAAGCTTAACTGTGTTATTGTCTACTCATTTTTGCTTTGTTAGGTATTTTTATTTCATAGCAATCAAAAGCAAGAGCGGGGATAAAGATAAGCGAGCATTTTCATTTTTATATTTATGCAAAAGTCAAAGTTGAGACGTTCGATGGCTGTAGCTTTATTTTGTTTTTCATTTTTGAAATTGTTTTTATAAATTAGTGGTTAAGATTATGACACTAGACCGAAAAGAATTTTAGTATTATTGTTGTTTTTTTTTTTGTTTAAAAAAAAAAAAAGAGTTTTACATGGTTTTAAAATTCTCATTCAAAATCATGTTTGCTTTAAGTCATCATGTCTATCTAATTCCAGACGAGGCGTATTACTTTGTCGGAACAGTAACACATCAGAATGGATTTACATTATCAAGTCAGGGAGTTGTCGAGTCCTTACAGAGCTACATGATACAAAGCCATTACCTAAGCTACACTTGGAAAAGGTCAAAGGTAACTGTTATATAATTCTACGACTGGTTATCCCACGAAGCAATATTGCTGCCTTGGATTTAGTACGTAACTGTTTCTAGATGAAATGTACGAATTTTCTACGTAGTACATTCAACAACAGGCACACATTGAATTCTAGCACACAAGTGACCGTTCTTAACTGATATACGTAATATATGTCAAACTAGTGTATCGTTCTTAAATTTCTATTTATATCCTATCAAAATGTTTTCATCATATTGTACATGTATGAATTAGACACAGCAGGTCAGCGATATCCGAATCTTAATAAATATATGTAAAATATACAAGTGAAGTAAAAGTAAAACCTTTCTCATAACATATGAAACAAGTCTTAAATAATGACTCAAAATAAACGCAAGGTACGTACGTTTTGTAAATTTCGGATCTAAAAAAATAGTTTAAACTCGCCTGTCCAAATTGTTGTTTTATCTATTATACGTGTGCACAATCCACTCATTTCATGAGAATAAAGTAATGTGTTATAATACCACTGGATGACCACCGTTACGCATAAGGAATACAACATCCCAAGACTATGGACAGATCATGTTTAGAGTATTGGCGGGAAAATAAAATTTACAATTGGTGCTCGATTTCATCTTGTATCATGGTTTGATTGTAATGTACCTTCATGTATACCAATTCACCAAACTTAACATTCACATATTTAATCATATGATTGGAACCAAAATTTCTAAAAATAATAAAATAATCACATATCTGGAGCATCTGCGACCAACATCAGTTCTTGATAAATTGTGATGCTCAGTCTTCGATTTATAACTTTATGTTTTGTATACTATTTTTTTTGTGTGATTGTGATTGTTTTTTTTTATATATTTTTGTCACTGTTGTTTTACTTTTTGTCGAATTTGAATATACCTTCAGCTTCTGTCGCCTCTTGGTCTCTTATACTGTTGGTTGCATGCAACCAGTTTTCTCCCTTCAAAACATGTGTTCTAAAAAAAAAAAATTTTCGCTACGATAACGTACTTTAGATTAATATAACTAAAATGTCTATCAAACCATTCCATAATGCATTGATGTAAAGATATCATAAGTAATGACTATGTAACTAAATCCTAATTGAAAAACATTTAAATATCATAATGCGTTTATTTATTACTCAACATCGTATAAATTAGGTATATTTGTCTTTAATGCATTGCCATTATTTGTTTCTAATGAACAGTCTTTGAATAGCGGTTTCTATATGCGTTTAATATTTTGAAACGTCAATTAGCGACCAATATATCGATCCGTAAACCCTTTAACTTATTCATTGATCATCTTTTTAATAGGAAATATATGGTGAAATATGTGCCTGTCCAAAGTCAGAAGACTTGTTTATTGATGTGTTACATATATGTTTTTCGTTCATTTTTGGTATAGGAATTAAGCCGTTAGCTTTCTCGTTTGAATTGTTTCACACTTGTCATTTCGGGGCCTTTTATAGCGCTGACTATGGTTTTGCTCATTGTTGAAGGCTGTACGGTGACCTATAGTTGCTAATTTCTATGTCATTTTTTCTCTTTGTGGAGAGTTGTCTCATTAGCAATCCTTCCACCTGTTTTTTTATATTGACATCTCAAAAGTGATATTCTGATAGTCATCATTTGCATTTGTGAATACAATTAACCTTTATTTAGAAATTAAATTAACTTTTTTCTTTTAATATTCTGGTGCAAAATAATGATTTTTTCATGAGTTATAATTTTTTTACATTTTAGTTCCACGTTTAGATAGTGTAAAAACTCTTTCAAAACAAGTCAAACCAATATATTACAAAAAGAAGTCAAACAGATGCTCATCGGAGAATATAGTCAAGATATTACGAGGGCCTTTATGCGTGGGTATGTACTTTATCTAAAATTAAATTATAGGCTTATATATTTTCGAACTTACCATGCGCATAGTGTTTAGTCAACACTTTGCATGTTAAAAATGTCTTTACTCTATCAAATTAACTTACTTCCTTGTTTCTGTTGTAAAATAAATATTCATTTGTAATATGCATTGCACAACAAACTGGTATTTATCAAGCGAATAAGTCTCTCTAGGGTGTCATACAAACTACAAAATTAGACAGAGACGGGTTATTTTACGTCTGTTAAAGAGAAGAGTAACTATTAATAAAATGCAATTTGTAATTTGAATCTTCGTTATCTATAATTGTTTTGGCATTTATGTTCACGTATCAGAAAATATGACTTATATTGCCAAACAGACAACAGCAAATGTCATCTGACATATAACCGCATAATAAAGATAAACATTGCGGTCGTGGAGACTATTATTTTTGTTTACAGTTGTATGATATTTCAATTAAATTAAACATGAAATGTGCCAAATCCGACATACCTCTCTGCTTTTACCATTTGAACAAGACATTGAGATGTCATTTTGTCGCTAACTAAATAAGACTGATAAGCGTATAGTTATCAAATTGACCACCCTTTATTATACAAAATTCCCTTCAAATCATTTACGCTTCACGTAAAACATGTTCTTTTTCAAATATTTGATTTTGAGCGTTTCTGATGTAGGTAAATCTAGAAAAACGCTTCGGATGCATAACATTTAACAAGTGTAATTTTAATTTTTCATATGCAATAATAAGTTTACAATTTTTCTGAGGCTTGAATGGTTTTAACCTAGTAATTTTTGGGGCCCTTTATAGCTTGCTGTTTGATGTGAGCCAAGGCTCCGTGTTGCAGACCGTACTCTGACCTATAATGGTTAACTTTTACAAATTATGACTAGCATGGAGAGTTGTCTCATTGACACTCATACCATATCTTCCTATATCTATAGACTGCTTTGTATTGAATATGCATTTTACATGAGATTAAGATAGTATTCAAAAACATGCAAATTTAAAGAAGACGACATTTACCAAATGTACTTGTATTCACTAACGTTTTCTTATCGAAGATATTATGATTTTGGAAATCTCTTAACATTCACAAGAGATCCGTACATAACAAATTGTGTTTGGTATTTGTATTATGTAAATTGTTTTATCATGATAATAGAAAAAAAATAACAAATCTCTTTGCAATTTTTTTTTTCGGTGATGTTGTCATAAGCTTAAGTGATGTTTTAACACATTCATAGCAATTTAAGAACATTTCATCAATGGTTAAATGTAACATTTATATTGTTTATGAATTGAAGATAAGGCAAATATAGATGAACACAAAAGATATCTTGATGCGATTTATGAACTGCATAAACATAAGCTAAATAATGGAAGTAGACATAGAAAGGTGAGTGGAACTTCATAATTTACAAATGTTTGCATGTACTTTTTTTTATAGATCTTTTTGGTGTTCAAACTACAGTGCATACATACATTTTTACAAGCCATTGTTATACTATTGATATTATGCAAATAAGACATAGTAAAAATTTACAAGTTAGTGATGTGAATACTCAGTATATGATACGCCTTAAGAAGACTTTGGAATACATTATAACATATTCATATTAAAAATAAAATTAATTAAATAGCTTCCATAAATCCTCCCATCTGTTGACAAATGAGTCGTGTTTGTCTGTAGAAAGATGTAAATATTCTAATATCTCCATACGTCTTTTCAAAAATTTAAGACAAGCTTGCACATATATTAACAGTCTGTCTAATTGTGTATTCTTTACATAATTAATGTAATACGTTGCCTGTAGAATACAACTTACTAAGTTATCAGAATTCAATACACCAAAATTCACACTGTCTTTATTCAAAAATATTTTTACTCCAAAAACTAAATACCACAATTTAGAAAATTATCTCCAAATTGTTTTATTTCTGTACATTCAAACATTTTATGCTCTATAGTTTCTACTTCTTTACAACTTGCCCATTCATTAGTTAAGGAAAGTTTATATTTTTCAAGAAGATAATTATGTGAGACTTCTCTGTGCAACATTTTATATTGGAAAGCTAAATGCAGTTTGCTTTCTATGATACAAGCTAGAGAATAAATATTTTTTATTTTTCGTCACTAATTTCTGTACTAAAAATTTCTTTCCATCTTTGTTGTGAAATAGGAGAAACACTTCCCCGATCGATAAAAAGTGAATATACATCTTTAGCAAACTATGTACTGATAGGCATTTTTTTTTATTCTCATGCTGAAAAACGAATCCAAATGAGTTGCTGTAAGGTGATATGTGTTGTTGTAATAACAAATCTTTCCAGTCACGTGGTATAGCAAGCTTAATTAATAGAATGTCTACAAAAGTAACATTCAGGTTATATTTTTTGTAAATATCGTCATGAGACAAAAATTCTCATTTATCACCTACAATATAATTGATGAACCTTATGCCTTTCATGTACCAAGATATGTACCTACTCCTTCTATCAATTTTGAAAAACGGATTGAATAAAATAAATTCTTTTATAACATGAAATGCATTTAAAGGGATGAAACTACATTTGAAACGTTTTCAAACAGATACAACTTCTGTATAAAAAGGCGCTTTTAAATTTAAAAACTTAAATTCACATCTGCTCATAAATTAATTCTCTAAATCAAAAAGGGAAAACAATGCTTCCGAAACATGTACTTTTTACAATACTTAACGGAAATATATTTCGTAAACAACGCTACAAAATGTATGCGATCATGATCATAAAACATGTATTGCTGTATTTGATATCAAAATCAATTGAATATAAATAAATTCATCATAGATACCAGGACTAAATTTTGTATATACGCCAGACACGCGTTTCGTCTACAAAAGACTCATCAGTGACGCTCGAATCCAAAAAAGTTAAAAAGGCCAATAAAGTACGAAGTTGGAGAGCATTGAGGACCACAATTCCTAAACGTTTTGCCAAATCCAGCTAAGTTAATCTATGCCTGAGGTAGACAAGCCTTAGTTTGAGTAGATAAGAACCCGTGATTTGTACAAATATCAGCTATTTAAAATGAAACAAAAAAATTGCTCCAATTACGCCTTTCTCGAAAGATTTCCTTGAACTGATTTCTGGATAATTTTTTTGTTATTTTTCTTGTTTTTCCTAAAAAATTTATATAGAGGAACTTGTATATTAATCACTTTTACAAATAAAACCTATCAGTTGAAAGCCTTCTTTAAAGGAAAGAAAACGCTTTTGGCATTTAAAAAATAATCAGACTTTTCAGAAATGTGAAAACTGGAAACTCATTAATGATGCTTCTTTGTCTGCATGCTAGAAAGAGACTGATTAGTTAGGAAACTGTATGTCTTCAAGGCGCTAAACCGGTTAAACTTTTATTATACAATACCTTATTTTTATATATTATTTTTTTCATTTTTCAGTAATGGAATCTGTTATTTATTTTTAGGATAAAATCGCATTCAAAGAATAAAGAATATATATAAGAAAACATTTAACTAATCGAGACCATCCCATGTGAAAAAGAACCTAAATGTATCCCGCTCATAATGGTGTAAACGTTATTATTTTTTCGAAAGTTTTAAAGTTCAATTCAGCAAACTTTATTTTATTTTCAGTTTTTAAGAAAAACTAAACTTTGGAGTACATATTTCTGTATTTTGCCTTTTATATTTATAGAATAAAGGCAACAGTAGTATACCGCTGTTCAAAACTCATAAATCCATGGACAAAAAACAAAATCGGGGTAACAAACTAAAACCGAGGGAAACGCATTAAATATAAGAGGAGAACAACGACACAACACCGAAAAGCAACACACAAAACACCACGAGAATAACAAATATAACATCAAAACCAAATAAAGTTGTAGCCAAGGATAGCTTATTCATTATTAATTTGATCAGTTCAGCAACTGTTTTGTTTATGTTAATGATTTTATTTTGGCCTAGAGCATCACTGAAAGGAAATTATACATGTAGAATTGATTATATATATATATAGTAGTCACATTGGTACTGTTTATGAAATTCTTAATATTAGCAATAACGATTTTGTAAAAATATCCAAAATACTTCCGTTACTGATTCCCGTTCTGTTTTGTATAGATTAGTTGCAATTATCATGGACATTGCTAATCATAGACTATTCAAACCCGTATCAACTACATCCAAAAATGATGAAAAACGTATTTATTCTAAGGTAGAATTCGCCAATATAGGTTAAGATGCTGTAAATATTAGCAATATTTTCCATAAAAAAATCTGTACAAAAAGCTACACCTGTTTTGTCTGATACTTACACCAAGTCTATTGCATCAAAGATTTTCAACAACAAGAGAGTTTAAGTGGCCAAAGATGTGAAATCTAAGTCTCCTGGTTGCTCATGTGCATCGTCACAAATCAATTATAGTCCAGCTGGTCATGTTATTACTGGTGACCTTATCATCGCTACCAATGAACAACTAAGAGAGTTGTTAGCCAAGGGAAAAAAATATAGAATTACTAATCCCATCAACTGGCAACAGATCTTCAAGTTACACATGGATGCAGTTGAGGACTATGCAAGAAAATAGGTAAAGCGTGAACCAGACGAACCAGAACTGGACACTTTGTCTGAATGGATCAAAGCTATTAAATCATGCATTCAGAAGCCCATTCAAAAACTACGATGCAATATGAGCACAAGAGTTACTAACATTTAAAAAAAAATCCGGATGTTGTGGATGCTTTATCCTCTTTACATAACAAATATGTCGTTGTTCCAGCAGATGAAAACCTCCAATAATTTTGTCTTCATATGTAAAAATCATTATTTGCAATGTCTCACAACAGAGCTTAGAATGAATAGAACTACTGGTAACCCTACATATTCTTTAACATCATTTACCAAGGAAGAAATTTTACAAAATCACAAATCTGTCCCTCTTTTTTTTATCAACATCAAAGAAAACGAAGAAAATTTACCATCATTATACTGGATACAAAAGCTAAACAAACCTCAATATAAAGAACGATACATACATGTAACTGGGCCATCAAAATGTTTGACTAAACAGCTTTCTAACGTTCTGACTACTATTCTTTCTTCAGTTAAAGATGGGCTTTAAAAATATTGTGATGAGATATATTTTACCAGTGGTGTTATCCAGATGTGGATTCTCAAAAATTCGAAAGATCTACTGCTTAATCTTCGGTTACAATCTTTGCAATTTTGCAGCAACATAAATACTTTATTTTTCTACGCTCTACACTCTATTCCCCATGCCTAAATGAAAGATCGACTTCATCATCTCATTAAGCAGAGTTTTTTGCTATAAAAATGGGAATCGTAGATACATATTTCTTGTTTTGGGTCACAATAATTCATATTTTGTGAAGAACTACACTGAATCTATCGGAAAATATACTGAAGATGATATTATCAAAATGCTTGACTTTTTGATCGACAATATACATTGTATTTGTTGAGTTTGGAGGATTTATATTTAACAGAAAGTCGGTATTTAATTTGGTAGTAATTATGCACCCCTTCTGGTCGATTTGTTTTTGTACTCGTATGAAGTAGAATTTATTCAGAACCTTCTTAAAGACAAAAATAAAAAAGACCTTACGAAATTCTTCAATTTTAATTTCCGATATATTGATGATGTTCTATCATTGAATAACCCATATTTCAGCCAATACTTACATCTCATATATCCCAGTGAACTTGAAATTAAGGATACCACTGATACTAGAAGGACTGCTTCATACCTTGATCTTTTCCTCAATATTGACACAGATGGACGACTTCACACGAAAATCTATGATAAACGGGACGATTTCAACTTCACAATTATCAATTTCCTATTTCTCAGCAGTAACTACCCCTTCGTACGGTGTTTACATATCTCAGTTGATATGTTATTCTCATGTTTGTTCACACCATACGAACTTCATATACAGGTATGTGCTCTTTACGCAGAAACTGCTACAACAAAGTTATGAGGAGGACAGATTAGAAATGACACTCCGTTAATTTTACGGACACAATCACGTATTGGTTGATCCATACGATGTGTCTTAGACCAAACTAACTAAGGACATTTTTACCACGTGTTAGATTGTGGTTTGTCATTATGTCGTCTGAACTTTTAATTACAGAACGTGACTTATTCCCGATTGTGACTGTTTTGCTAAGTGTGAATTCGCATTGCTATAAGACGTTTCACTGTACTTTTCTATCCCAAATTCATGTATTTAGGTTGAAGTTATATTTGTTATTCTCATCGGATTTTGTCAAATGTCTAAACGTGTTTTCTGTTATATTCATGTGTTATGGTAAAGATAATTAATCCCCCCCTTCATTTATTAGATTTTAGATTTTAGTTTGGTTCATTGTAATATATACGATAAATTTGGTTTACAGTTTGATTAAGAAGAAACACCGACATAGCTAGATAATACAATTAATTATCTAATTACTACCACAATTTGATATTAATAAGTATTGTAATTTTTATTGTTATTAATAAATGTAATATCAGTATTACAAATCTAATCTTAAATCAATCCCAATTCTATCTTAATTTTGGGAAATATGTTTGGAAAATTCAAATGCAACGTCACTTCGTGTGTTTTTTTAGAATTTCAAATGTGACGTCACTTTGTGCGTTGAGGCTTTTGCTAACTCGGCTGTGTATTTTTATTCGCTGGATGAAGTTGTTTTATGTAATGTATCCGTTTTTATTCTGTAGTTATAAGTCACCACTTCGATTTCATTATGTATATCTATTATATAGTCATTTTATAAAATTTACTGTTTGCAAAAGTATAATTATTCTAAATGATAAGGATGTTCTTAACCCAGGCAGACAAATCTAGCCGTATTGGGCACAACTTTTGAGAACTTTTGGTCCTCAGTGCTCTTCAATTTTGTACTTGTTTTGGCTTTCGAACTGTTTTCATCTGAGCGTAACTGGTTAGTCTTGTGTTGACGAAACGCAGATCTGGCGTATCAAATTTTAAACCTGGTACCTTTTGTTAGCTATTATTCGTGTGTTTCTCTGTCTTATATGTTCTCCAATTTATTTGTATTGTAGTCCTGTCAAGTAATGTTGTCATTTTAATGTTATATTTAACATTGCCATAAAAACTGGCGGTTTGGCATGCCACAAAACCAGGTTCAATCCACCATTTTTCCTTAAAATGTCCTGTACCAAGTCAGGAAAATGGCCATTGTTATTTTATAGTTCGTTTCTGTGTGTGTTACATTTTGTTGTGTTTCTGTTGTGTCGTTGTTCTCCTCTTATGTGTGATGCAATTCCCTCAGTTTAAGTTTGTAACCCGGATTTGTTTTTTTCTCAATCGATTTATGAGTTTCGAAGAGCGGTATACTACTGTTGCCTTTATTTGTAAGCATAGCTATGATATGCACAACTTTCATCGAAAAATCTAACATGAACATACTGTAAACCAACTTAATTTCGAGATAAGAACATTTACGCGAACTCAAATCGTTAAAATTATGCGAACTTTGGTGTTTCTTTTTATAAATTTATCCACAAAATACAACTTGTATAAGTTATATAATTCAGTGATCGAAGTTCAAATTATGTCTATGATTAAACATGTTATTGAACATGTGAACCAATTGTGCCCACTCTGATCTTGTCGACTAGGACTAGTTTCTTTATTCACATGAGGTTGACTCATTACATGGATTTCATAGGAAGTATGAAACGAAATAGCGGTATCCTGTAACTCTACTTTTCGCTATATTGACCTCAACAAATTGGTGACTTTGTTACACTCATCTATCGCATCAAACTTGAGATAAATGATAAAACAGATACAGTTAAGTCTGCTTCATCTCTTGGCTTACATCTCTACATTTGCAATAAAAGTTGGTTGTAAACAAAGTTCATTCACAAAAAAGATAATTTCGGTGGTTTTCAAATTCTATGTAGCAACATTCCATCAACGACTGCTTTCGAATTATGTATCTCCCAGTCGATATGATTTTCTCCGGCTTATTACCTTTCACGCTTACCTTTTGTCTCACGAGGAAGCAATCAAACTAAGAATTTCATGTGATGAAGTAAAAATCATCTTTGAAAAATTTACAGTCGCCATCATGAGTTAGTTGACGGTTATGGAATATTTGGTTCTCACATGCCGACCAAAATGTTCTAATTGTCTTCATACCAATCCCGTCTGCGATTGTGACCTACCAAATTTAACCTCTTACTTGAGATCACCCCAATATTTTGGTGGGACCCATGTTGCTCAGACTTCAATTTTCTATGGTTTTGTATTGTGTTTGTCTTTATCTTTTCAGCTATGGCGTTGTCAGTTTTTTGTCTGAATTTGCCTTTGGCATCTGTGAGCCCTCTTTAATACATAAACAATCCTATCTTATCTGCTGTTGGTTTTCATGGATAAGAATTGATTCATTCTTTCAATTTTACTAATTTTTATGTAAATATGATGCTTTGTAATAATTAGGAAAACGTTCCTGGCTAATACAATATATTAATCGATAATTATTTCAGAATCTGAATCATCACAAAAATGAGAGCGCTTGCAGTTCTGCTTCTGCTCGATACACAAGTGTTTATGTTCATATACAGACTTTAGGACCAAGGGATGTATATGTAAGTACTCTCAGGAAAGTATCTCAAAGCTTCTCATGTTCATGTCACTATGGGTAGTTTTTAGATATAAACCATTCAAGTGAAACAGATTTATTTGAAACTTGATTGGAAATTCCTTGACCAAAGCACATTTATTATGAAACCTAAACAACCATAGAATTAGAAGCCAAATAAAGAAGCTTTTATATTTTCTGACCTTTTTTTTAACGTTTTCACGAAAATCAAGAGCATTGATTTAATAAATGGCGCGTTTTACTCGGATAAAAAAAATGAATACGGAATTGTATGAAACCTCCATGTTATGTATTCTTACTTTTTGGCTGAATGAACTTTAACAGATCAATGAATTAAATTATTTTGCAGGTTCAATTTTTCTTATCATACTTTCTAAAATGAAATTTAAAAAAAAACACGTATAAACCTTGTTTCGAAAATCAAATATAACATCTTATTTATATGTGTACATGTTATCATTTCACGAATTTAACATATATCACTTGAAACAGAAATTCAGTATTGACTTGATTTTTGACGCTTGTACGATTAAATCTAGCCGAATTGGTTATACTATGCAAAGGAGGACCCAAAATGATAGAACAGTGGTATTTGAATTTTTTGAAACAATTAATAACAAACTTGATTTTATCTTGGGGTTTAGAACATATAGCTTTTGGAAAGTTTGCAAAAACCACAAGCACAACATTGGTATCTGATGGAGCAGAGTGTATACTTATTAACAAGAAATTTTTAATGCAGCATCTCACTGACGATGAAGTGAAGAAACTTCGAAACAACGTAAGTCAAATGATACTTCTAAAATATATATATTTAAAATTACTTACTTTTTCAATGACATATGTAGAAAGAACGACAACTTGATATATTTATATATACGAGTTTCTGTTCCTTTGCCATGGTTTGATCGAATATGTGTTGTAACTGTCTAACGCATTACTTCCGTAGATACTTTTCATATATCAAAATATAAATGATTCATTTATCAGATAATAGTTTCTAAATATTTTTTTTTAAAACGTGTTTATTTCAACATAATATACATCTACGCTGTCAGTATGCATGTATTTAGTTAAAACTATGAATTTGTTGGTGGGTTTTGATCCTTACATACAAACAGTACATTGTTTTAATCTTACTGATAACTATCTACATATAATTTTACAAGGTGTTATATATTGACACACAAGACAGTTAAATATAAATAGCAACGCGACGATCAAAACCATTAGTTAAAAAGAATGCCAAATTATACTACTCACACAACTGAGATTAAAGAAATATGAACCTCTCCAAAAAACCGTGATTAATTCTGGTACGACGATAAACTGTTTTATTGGTAACATATTTAAAAGTGTTACTCATAGCCAAGGTCCCTCTTGCCAAAACAACAGAACAAATGAGTTAATTAGTAGATGTTTACTTGAAGAGATTATCGAGTCAATAAAGCATCTTATATTAGGTTCGGTGTGATCAAATAGTTTGGCACTGAGCACCACTTTCGAAATAGTTATCAAAAGTACCAGGATTATAATTTTATACGCCAGACGCGCGTTTCGTCTACATATGACTCATCAGTGACGCTCAGATCAAAATACATTTGAAGTTAAAAAAAACCCAAACAAATACAAAGTTGAAGAGCATTGAGGACCCAAAATTCCAAAAAGTTGTGCCAAATACAGCTAAGGTAATCTTCTCCTGGGGTAAGAAAATCCTTAGTTTTTCGAAAAATTCAAAGTTTTGTAAACAGAAAATTTATAAAATGACCATATAATTGATATTCATGTCAACACCGAAGTGCTGACTACTGGGCTGGTGATACCTTTGGGGACGAAACGTCCACCAGCAGTGGCATTGACCCAGTGGGGTAAATAGTTATCAAAAGTACCAGGATTATAATTTTATACGCCAGACGCGCGTTTTGTCTACATAAGACTCATCAGTGACGCTCAGATCAAAATAGTTAAAAAGCCAAACAAATACAAAGTTGAAGAGCATTGAGGACTCAAAATTCCAAAATCGTTGTGCCAAATACAGCTAAGGTAATCCACTCCTGGGGTAAGAAAATCCTTAGTTTTTCGAAAAATTCAAATTTTGTAAACAGAAAATTTATAAAATGACCATATAATTGATATTCGTGTCAACACCGAAGTGCTGACTACGGAAACATCTTAATTGTCAAAATATGCGTCCTGAGTTAGAAATCAGATTACCGTATATGTTTGTCAAACAATACATGTGTGATTAAAATTATCAGAGAACAAATGAAACACTTCATTTTGTGTAACTTCACTATAAACCTTGCAGATAACTCTGATGCCCTCAAATATAGCATTGGAATTGGGCGCTCTTATTAATAAGTTAATGTCAATGTGAAAGTAGAATTAACAATCAGAATTGTGTTTTAAACAAAACTAAAAATAGAAAAACAAAATAAAAAAATTAAACAATGGTAATGTACATTTACATTTTTAAAACGGTTTATATATGCTTTAAACTCAAAAATGTTTTTTTCATTTAATTATCTAGTCTTTTAACATGGTAGGCATATTATTTTCATCATATCAAACTATCGAATAATATATGAAATGCTTACTCCGGGTTTGTTTTCCTGTTTTGATTATTGATTGTTTGAATAATGTATTTCTTACACTATAGTTTTATTTTATTTTAGATACAACCCCTACCTTCGGAAGAGCATCTTCAACAGAAACTACAGGACACTACAAACTGGTTGGCATATAAAACACTGACAATAAATAATCAAGTGTTTAACAACAAAATACGAAATGACTGTTTGGTTTGATCATTGTTTAACATTTCTGACCATAATAATCAATTTAGCTAAAAAGACATGAGCACATTAATTCAAATGCATTAACGGATAAAACTGACCTGAATAACCTGTCCACTTCTTATTTATTCTTAATAAACTTAAAGAAACCAACAATCAATCTTACATTTGTATTTACTAATTTACAAATGTTTCAAAGGTCATGGTAACCATGTCACAAGTGACCTTGGTAGTGTCCACACTATATCGGAAATTGATTTGAAGATAAATTTACAATTTTCCTTCGCAATAATTCAAACTTACAATGAGGTTAATACGTAGCTATCAATTGAAAAGGTATTCTAGAGCATGCGTACTTTATAATACTTTTCTTATAAACGGTTGCTACCAACGACGGCGTCCTTAAAAAAAGATACGAAATCATCAGGGAAAGTCATCCCTTTGACATGTGTATTGACGCCTTCATGATTTTGATTGACCAGCATGGAAATGTTCTCTTATATATATATATCAATATTTTAGCAATTATTTTGTCGTCCTTTTGCTGTCTTTTTGCTGTATATGTTGTTTCTAATATTTTTTAGTCTTGCGGTATCGGGGGTGTTTCAAATACAAAAAAATGTACATATTTTCATTACAAATGTCAAAATTCAGTAGACATAAGTTATGTATAAGTGAGAGGTTTAGTGTTGAAAAAGATATCATAGAGTGCAACTTTGTAAAGGTACACCTACCATTCTGATATAATAAGTTACCTTAATATTGATGAATTTAAAAACAAATTACGATGGTGTCACTAGGCAAGTAGTTAAACTTCCATAATAGATGGATTCATTCCCGGTTATGAAAAGGTCCCGTGTTTTGTTTATCTTAAGTTTTCTGTGTAGCGTTTGATGGACTTGCTTACTTTACGTCTTTTTGTGAGTGTCAATTTATTCTTTTATTCTTTGTAATTGGCTTGTTGTATATGATTTTGACTCTGTTCAAAATTGTAAATGTCATGGATTATAAGACGAATAGCAAACGATGAACAAGACAAATATTCGAACGATTTATTGTTTAGAAGAGATGCCAAGTATGATAGAAATTTTTTTACTTATTTCTATACACCATTAAATCCTCCATGACATAAATGTGGTTGCAACAGTTGACTTGCATACACTATTGTTGTACATGCATATCATGTAATGGACGTGGTTAGATGAGTTCTATTTTTACCATGCACTTAGTACCCACCGACACTTACAGGAAATCCTAAATAATAATATGTCATGCTCGAATTTCGAACAAAGATAAAGAACTTGAATACGACCTTTTTATAAGGTACAAATATTACATGATTTATTAAGATGTTTTTTACAACCATTCTACGACATCTCTTTCAAAAATAACTAACAACTTATCATAATGTTAATTTCACAATCTATTTAAAAATACCTACCCTAGGTAAGGTTGGTCAAAGGAACGTCCTAAGATATCGGTTAATCTTAACAGTTCATTAAGTTCCTAGGCTTGTGCATTTCTGATAAGAAATGATCGAAAATAGGATTAACAAGATGTATGTTTAATTGTTTATACTGAAAACATATGTGTACGTTTGCACTCATGTAAGGATTCAATGTGTGAATAGCGATCTGAGTAAAAACTATTCACAAATTCCGATAGCAGGTGTCAAACGTCACTTCAACAAAACGGCAGTTATATTTTATAAAAATCATTTAATATAACAATAAGGATATGTATAATTATCAATGAGACAACTACCACCAAAGTTCAAATTAAGTGGATACAAGCAATAACTGCAGGCAACCATGCGACCTTCAACAGTGAGAAAAACCTATACCGTATAGTCGGCTATAAAAGGGCCCGTCATAATAAATATGGAACAATTCATTTGAGAAACTGTCAGTCTTATTTATAACAAAATCTTTGAGGGAAAAATAAATACGACCGACAAGAATCAACAACAAACACTGAACCACATGTTCTCAAGTTGGGAAAGGTGGGTTTGGACATATTTGTGATAGCTCAAACTCTCCATATCTTGGACATTTTTGTTGCAATACCAATATAACTGAATAAACATCCTTGGACAGTGTACTTGTAGTAAATGAGTAATCATAGATGTGGTTAAACATTAATCAACAACAAACACTGAACCACATGTTCTCAAGTTGGGAAAGGTGGGTTTGGACATATTTGTGATAGCTCAAACTCTCCATATCTTGGACATTTTTGTTGCAATACCAATATAACTGAATAAACGTCCTTGGACAGTGTACTTGTAGTAAATGAGTAATCATAGATGTGGTTAAACATTATCTTCTTATGTTTTGCATATATGTTCCAATTTTGATTATATGCATTCAAGTTGCATGGGGTTATCTTGAATAAACACTTCGACTTCAAAGTTTTATTCGATTGACAAAGTTTCCGTATGGAACTTGAAATACATGATTAGTTGTGATTTCTAGCCATCAATCACACAATATTTGAACGATTTCCGCATACTTTCCACTCCAGTTTTCCCTCTATAACTTCAAGAACATAAATTCTACACGAAATTATAGTAAGTTTGATGTAAAGTAGCATTGTCATGGTCAACATTTGAAAACATTTGAATGTAGCACTCGGGCCCTTTGACAATGACTCTAATAGCGAAAGAAAACAACAAAGATATTTTAATAAGTTTAATCAATTTATTGAAAAGGTTCGACACAAGAAGTATTTTCCGTTCAGCACAGAGTTTTTGATTAGATTTCGTTAAGCTTTGGTTAAGAGTACAAACATGAACACTATCAGAACAATAAAGCAAAATATAAAAACCTCGCCGTATCTCTTAAATATTTAGGCTTAGTTCACTAGTTATCGGATAACAAAATAAAACAAAAAAAAAAAAAAAAAAAACAGCAAAAAACCCGCTAGATTGCAGAACAATTCTGAATCAGGCAGCAAATAATACTTATGCAATTTGAAGTTTTCGTTACGATGAAAAAGTTCTACAAAAGATCCGAAAGATACCAGTGGGAGATTCTAACTCATAAGTTCTGAAAATCTCACGGCTAGAAAAGACCAAACAGATAAATTTTAGTACTCAACACACCAATTTATGATTATTTTTCGATATTTTACACCTTTATTTCCTTAATGTTACCGCTTTCTGGTCGGTTACTAAATGTTTATATTTTCCCATCTATTTCTGTTTAACCATTATGTGCTTGTTTACTCAAATGTCTAAAAATATACCGTTTAAGTCGCACACGAGCACTTAGATGCTGTATGTATCGGAAATAATATTTGAAAATAACTATGTATTCCTGACGTTTACTGGTATTTCATCAATAATGTGTCTGAGTGTCTAATTAAGCAATCGCTTTGAAAGATGGCAATACGTAACTGTTTCAAACGATTTAAATGTCAAATAAACTTTAAAAGAACACTCGAGTATTAAAATTTTGTTTGTAAAATAAAAATGAAGGACGATTAATAGAAATTACACATAATTACCAATGAAAGTAAAAATAAAATTATTTGAATACTATTTACCACATTTAATTAAACGCAATTATAAAATAGAAATATATGTTTTAATTTATAGCAGTTACAGTGAAAAAAATAATGAAAAAGGTTTTAATGAATTAATGAATAAAGGCAACCGAAGTATACCGCTGTTCGACAGTCATAAATCGATTGATAGAAAACCAATCCGGGTTACAAACTAAAACTGAGGG
The DNA here is from genome assembly GCF_965363235.1 of Mytilus galloprovincialis. Classification (NCBI taxonomy): domain Eukaryota; kingdom Metazoa; phylum Mollusca; class Bivalvia; order Mytilida; family Mytilidae; genus Mytilus; species Mytilus galloprovincialis. The sequence continues at coordinate 17,362,582 of NC_134845.1, read as the reverse complement.
AAACACATGAAATATGAGAGGAAAACAACAAAACAACAGAAACAATGAAGTGCAACAGAAAACCAAACGTCAAAACAACACTCAAAGAAACGAACTATAATATAACAACTGCCGTTTTCCTGACATGGTACAAGACATTTTAAGAAAACATACTGGTTTGAACCTGGTTTTGTGACTAGCTGAACATCGCGCCTTTATGGCAATGTTAAATATAACACTGAAATGACAACATTACATGACAGGACAAAAAAAAAAAAACAATTCAGGACAGAAAAATAAACAATACAATACAATAGTGAAATATTTTACCTGAATACTTTTTTAGGTCAAAAAAGCAATTAAAAATTCCTTTTAGAAACAGTTGTCGTTCTGTGCTTATTTACAATTCACGAATGACATTTTGTTTAAATACATTATATACATAGGTCAAATGTATGTTTTCATTAGTGCTTATGTCATTCCTTCAGTAGTCCATGATTCCTTTACATTTTCATCGATTCATCTACATTTGTATTCATTTATGTCACTTATTAGATATGCAATTATTTGTTCTATTTATTCGTCATTTTGTGGTTTACTTAATCACATTTATAGACAATAATCGTATAATTCCTATTATGATTATGTCATAGTTTATAGACTGGGTTATAGAAACATGGTTCCAATGAGAAAACCTTGTTAAGTTGAGCGTCCGATGACAGTGCGACAGGCATACATATGCAGCCACGTCGGACTGAAATTGGGACTGCTTACTAAAAATTGGTCATATGATAATCTAGTCACAATGATTGTTAAAAGAAAGTCTTGATCAAAGTTTGAACAGATAACATATATTAGCAATTGGATTTTCAACTGCGTTTCACAGTCCTCACGCTGTATTTACTTTGCATGTCTTACTTATAAAATCTAGTTGCAACGCTTTTTTTCAAATTAAAGAGAGTGACACTTTAGTTTTATTGACTAACTATTCCCTGTATGTACCGTCAAGTACTTGTTCACATCACATTTATATAAAAAGGACTAACATTATTGCATGCAATAAAGTAATTACAAGCAAGCTATAATAATAAATATATTATCACAATTGGTACGAAACTATTCCCAAGTTATATGTACTCAATATATTTCGTCGCGTTGACTTTTATTTTTATTGTTATGTCGAGACATACAAATTGCCAATCAAAGTCACATTTTAATGTGATTAATCATTATCTTAAAGATGTAACGGGTTTTTTTTAAAGTGTCGAGACATACAAATTGCCAATCAAAGTCACATTTTAATGAGTCACATTTTAATGTGATTAATCATTATCTTAAAGATGTAACGTGTTATTTGAAGTACTAATTTATAATTGAGAACCAGCATTTTTAAATTGCATAAAGAATAAACACGATAGTAGTTTGGACAGTAAACCTCTATTTAATTATTTTAGCCGCTGGACAGCAATCTTTGTTATGTTTTTTTTTCATGCTTGATAAATCATTAAAAATTTCAAAATATTTCTTTGATTTAAAACTAGACCGACGAACGAATGCTAAAGTTGGAAAAAAAGCTATTTACATTTCTTCTTTCAGATTTAAAATCGTATTCATTTCTTTTTCCCTTATTGATTATATATATATATACATGTATATGCAATGTACTATTACAACATATGATTGAACATTTGTAATAGGCAAACAATAATACCCGTACAATTAACAGATGTCTTTGAACAACTTGAGAATTCAAATTAGGCAGATTTTTTCACTCCTTATTAATGTACACAATTTGTTAATTCTGACACCCACAATTGAACAAAGTTAGATTTTTGTGGCGTCGGAACTGCATTTACAACATTAAGGTAAGGGTATTTAATGTCATAACTCAATTTTGAACAATGATTATCTACAAAAACATAACGGTTACTACATGGAATAGCTCACATATAAAATGATCACAAAAATTTAGAAAAAAATTAGCTTTGAATGAGAAACAGGATAATAACATCAACATGTTAACAATGTTTTGGGTATTGTAGCCCAGATTAATGAAGTAGTAAATCTTACTTATGTGTCAATATTTATGAACTGAAAACTCACATAATTTATTTTAAGAAAGGACACGTCAACGGGCTGACTGATTACGTGCAGATAATTTTCCAAAGGGAATTTTAAAATGTAAATGATTCTTAGAAACAGCCGTGTTCATATAAAATTATGGCTTGGTTAACCATTATGACTTATCATGCCGTTCAATCTTTTAAACTTTAGAACTACTATAAATGAAACTTAATCTGAAGTTTACAATTTAATTTTACTTTTGAATAGCTCAAAATAATAATCCTGTCTATGTCTGAACAATACTGTTGTTTATTTATACATATATATTGTAATGACCTAAACATAAAGTTGGATGACGGATACCAAATCATAATAATAAACATATGACAAAAGGCTCTATGCGTTCTTTATCCAAAACTTACATCATAACGGTCCTTATTTTTTTTCTGGGAAAAGGACACTATATAGTCGATTAGTCAAGTTGTTTGACTAAACACCTGTTCTCATTTTATAGAGCATTCGCAAAAAATAAGCGAGTCATTGCGATCCCCCATTCCTTAATCGCCAAAATTTAGATTTAGTTTGTGGTTAATGTATTTAGACATCAATAACCTTTTGAAACTGTCCTGGAAATTATGAAACAAGGACGGAAGTTTTTAATAATGAAAATACAAAATTCTAATTCAAATTTTGTAAATATATTTTGCATCAAGTTTTCGTTTTTATTATATCTTTATTTAAATTGTGTACACCAGATGCGCGACTCGTCTGCAAAAGATGCATGACTGGCGCTTTAATCGACAAACTTTAAGACCCAAAATTTTACGACATGGACTTATCGTAGTCAAATTACCTTAAGATAAAGTTAGTGTTTCGACATCAATATCATTGTCGAATCTTCAAAGGATTTTAAGAAAGTTAGCAAAAAGCATTTTTTTTACAATAACGAGACTCATATTCATTGTCTGAATTAAATTTGAAATATACAAGAACTCATCTGCGACATCTAGGGTCCATGACTGAACTAAAGTGTCTAATCAGGTCGAAAGCCTTATTTTTTAGCCTTATTTTTTTAGCCTGGATTATTAGTATAGGTAATGTCATTAAATAAATTCGTGCTGGTTAAAAGATGCACTGTTTTCTATGCTGTCAAAATATTTTTGTTGGAATCCGCCGACCTTGTGCTTTCGGTATTATCAATTTCTTGACCAATAAAGAAACCGTACTGGTGTTATTTTGATCACCATGTTTCTATATTAGTTACATAAAAAGTTGAATTTTTTTATTCGCCGTTTTTTATGTCGGCTTAAAACTTAGAAACTATACTTTAGTTTAGGTCTAGACATTTAGTATTCGTATTGTCATCTTATAAAGTCATGCTAATAAAAATATACTACAAAAGGAAACTGAATGTAGTAGTTTCAAGTTTAGGTGTGATTACAGTTCTTGATACTTAAGCTGTGTTAGGTTCTTTATTTTATCTAATTTGTCTTGTGCGATGATTACAAGTAATTGAAATCAACAACATGTGACATGTTTGTACATACAAGTACAAGTTATTAATCTATAACAGGCCTATACCGATTTTTTTAAAGAGGGAAAAAATATAATCTTGAAACAACAAATCAAATTTAGAAGCAGTGTTTGCCTAATAACACTTCCTGATTGGTTTATTTCAAACTTGATTAAACGATTGTCAACGATTAGATACAAGTATTGTTATCAACATAAAATAAATGCTTTCATTTATTCAACATTTATCTTAATTTGGATAAGCTTTCGTTATTTAAGTAGTTGCATAGTTTGCATGTATAAATGTTAACCAACACACGTATGATAAAGTTATAGATTTTTAAAGGATTCATTCGACAAAAAAATATTATGGATATAAACACGAAAAGAAAAAATCAAATGGATGCACTTTTGTGATATACAGTATGATTTTACTACATCATAGTGATGTTTGGGGATTGTATTAAATTCACATAATGTAACAGTGATTGTACGAATTTGAATGCCAGGAATATGTCGAATAATATCTTATTCAATACCATAACACAGCCATCATCAGAAAATGTGTCACTGCATTTTCTAAACACAAACACATACAGCTCAACAACCCTAGATCAAACATCAAATGACGATGAAGTTCACGCATTAAAACGTGCAGAAAGTTACGTATGGACATATGTATCGCCCGTTTTAATTGTTGTTGGAATTTTAGGAAATTGCTTGAATTTGGCTGTTTTGAAAAAGTTGCGATTTTGGCGACGAACGCCGTTGTTTTTGTTATTTATTTTAGCCATAACGGATATAACAGTTTTGTTAGACGGTCTTTTACGTTATTGGATTGAATATACCTTTAAACTAGATATCCGAACATTGTCAGATGCAAGTTGCAAAATAAATTTATTCGTCCTGTATTTTGCTATGCAATACTCGTCATGGATATTAGTGTGTCTGATCATTGATAGATTTATCAAAACAAATTTTCCATTTTTGTACATGCGTGTAGCAACTATTAGGAAAACATCCGTCATTGCTTTAGCTGCATTTATAATTCTTGCAGGAATAAACATGCATTTCTTCTGGACAAACGGAATAAAAGGCAAAAACGGATCATGCGGTAATCTTACACCAGCATACGAGTATTTCGGAGAATATGTATTTACATACATAGATTTAGTTATTCTATCTCTTTTACCGTTTACAATAATGTTGATTCTTAATATTTTCGTCTATAGAGCTCTAAAAAAGCATCTAAAATTTACAAAATCGTCCGTAGTTGAGTCCAGAAATAGCAGAAAAACACCAAACAGACGACATTTCAGTCAGAAACTCACTCGAATGTTATTGCTAAATAGCTCTTATTTTTTACTAACTACCGTTCCCATTAGTGTATACTTTATCTACGATTCTTATGTTAAATATGAAGATAAATTGAATAAGACTAAAATGGATGTTATTTGGTCAGTCTTGTATGTATTCCAGTATTCATACTATTCGCTCAATTTTGTATGGTATGCTACATGCAACAAAGCATTCTGGGAAAAAACGAAGGAAATCTTTGGATTTAAAACACATGGGTAAGTTAGGATAAGACAACATTTACTGATTTTGAATTCTATAAATTTACGATGTTGTATGTTGATCAAAATCTGTTTACCCGTCGTAGTACCTGATATACCCCAGTTTTTGATAGGGTTGGTGGTGCTCAGTCTTGATGTATTTTGTAAACTGTTGTTTGTATTTTGATCTTTTATCGTTTTTTTTTTGCTATACCGGTGTCGGTTTGTTTTCGACTAATAATATCTTTGGTATCTTCTGCTATTCTAATTTGGTCATTGTGTAAACCAAGTAAAAGCAGTTTCCTCGAAATTAGTTAACACCTCAGTCTATTAAATTCATAGCTCCCAATTTCGATTAAGATATATCAACATTCAGTTGCAGGAATGAATTGTGAAGATGGGACAATTGTTTTGTCTGTACTAAACATACAACCGATGTCTTCATGGTACTCGGTATAACGTGCAAATTGGAAAAACGATCTCGGCATATCTAAAATTAAGTGAAAAAACTTATAACGGGGAAATACTAAATAAAACTTGTATTAAAATTACATTTATAACGATATAAATTATTGTACTATTACTTATTTTATTTTTGTTGACTATTTTTGTAGTAATTTTTTTTCAAACATTAAAAATTGAAGTAAATCAACATTGGTTTAAATACAAATCTGCATTATTATATAATTTCGGTTAAAAAAAATATATGTGTAAAATATTCAAACAAATATATCAAGAATATATCATCGTTAAGACTTCAAACATCTGAGTTAAACTAATTCAGCAGATTTTAGTATATGTGTATGGCATTGCAAGTAGCATACTTTAAATCTAAAAACAAACAATTTTACAACACAAATACACAAATACATATACTAAATTTATTCTATCTCAAGAATATATAATCATAAATGTATTTGGCAAATTATTACGTTATTTCGAATAACCAATGCTGTTCAAAAGAGGCGGAAATAAAGTAACAACACCATGGTAAAAAAAGCTTTAAAGACCAAAACGACAAACAACAATTTTCAAACACATTAGAGAAAAACATTTATTTTAACTTTTTGATCTGAGCGTCAGTGTTGAGTCATTTGAAGACGAAACGCGCGTCTGGAATACCAAATGTTAATCCTTGTATTTTGTATGAGTTTATAGAGAACATGTTATTTGAACGTTATTCCGAAAAAAAAATATATAATGTTATTCCTGATTTAAAACGAAATACTTCAAAAACGTTTTTGTATACATGTGATAATCCATAATAAATCGTAATACTAATGCATGTGTGAAAAGTACCATATGTAAATGTGAATGTGATGTTTTGCACAGATGTAGATGATTTTTGTGATTTATTAAGTTTAAGATATCTGTTTTAGATTCAAGTACCAAAGTGAAACAAGAAGGATTTATCAACGCTCGTCCTCTCGTATGACAACGTCCCTCGATAATTCAATAAATGATATGGTGTCGGATACATACGCTGAACACTCAGATTATTCAGAAGACATCCAAACCAATGACAGCGTGGATCATAATCAACATGTTCTTGCGGATGTTTCAGTGTTCAGGAACCAACATATGTAAAAAAAAATTTGGTTAGAAATAAACTTTAAAAACTATTAAACATGCTCAAAAATATTTAACATCATTGATTTTTAGCCTGATGATAACAGGACCGTTAGAAGAAAAAAAATAGACCATCATTGATTGGAGTGTTCTAGTGGCGATTTTTTCCCTATACGGTAACTGATGACAACATTTAACTCAAAGACATATTGAAACACCTTTTGATACAAATGGATATTCTTTTTAATCATGTTAATAATAATTATAAAAAAAATCGTTATGTACCTCTAATAGCTCTTGCTTTCTCAACATTATTTTCGTGGTGAAATGGCATATAGAAAACATAATGTGACACAATGTATGAAGAAAGGTATACGGAGGGATATATTCAGACTTATGCAATTTTAAATCAAGACAACAACAGAATATAGTATTATATAACATTAGGTAAATTCTAAAACTTTAAGAAAAGAAATAAAAATAAAAAGAACTGAAAAGCAACAAGTGAATCCTGTATTTGGTATACAAATCTTCAAAAAGAAATTTCAATGAGATGCTCTGTTCCTAGTTCCTCAATTGGGGTAAATTTGATGACCTTCCAAATACTTTTAAAGGTCTATAAAGTTGTCAAATATGGAAACACATCTGATTGTTTTGTATGGTAAATGTACCTTTGATAACTAGTATTTTCTGAGCCAAATATATTTCATTATTTAATATATCAAAACAACTCATTTTTGTATGGCAAATGTACCTTTGATAACTATTATTTTCTGAGCCAAATATATTGCATTGTTTAATATATTAAAACAACTCATTTTCATATTTTCGAAGTAACCAAATAAAATAATGTTGATGATCAATATTAGGCAGTTCAATATTTGTCATTTCAAGAATCAAATTGATTAGTACTGTCAGAGATTGGAGACCATAGAAACTTCAAAACAACTGCTATTTGGTTTCTGATTCTTCTTTTCAGAATTGACATTTATTATTGGTGCTTATATTCATTTATAAGATAGTGTATCAGCTCCCAAAATTATTTCGATAATTGTATATTGAAAAGCAGCAAAGCCCTCTGTTGTTAACTTCTTTAAGTGTTTTTTTCAGTTCTCAGCAATTATATTTATATTGTTTTCTATTATTTTCTTAACAGCATATTAACCTTCTCCTTAAATGACCAAAGTGTTGTTGACCTTTGTTTTATGTGTTTTCATAGTTACATGTATTGAAATAACTTTAATTTCCAATCGTTGCTAGGCTAATGGCAGTGTTCTATGGGTTTTGTTTGAGTTCTTCGTTTGTCCTGACTTTCAGTGTCAGATTATCGGGAGAAAGAACCATATGAACTGAAATATGTACAGTGACGTCGCAGATTAAAAGGGCTGCCATATATAACAGTTTTTTTTTTATACCTAAAATCATTTAAATAAGTTTTTGATGAATGTAAATCAAGAAAAGCACTTCGGACTTGCAACTGTTTTGCAAGTATAGATATTGTAATTTGGTAAAGGTTTTACTAAAATATATTAGAAAATCGGTTGGTTTGTTTTGCCGAAATACTATTGTAGCGTTAACAATCCAATGATCAATTGCATTACAAAAAGTTTTTACGGCGATTTTTTATAAAGAAATTACATTCAAGAAGTGAGCTTTTTATCTTAGTTTTCGGTTCAGAATATTTTATTTTTACTGTAAACATAGCCTGCATTTTTTGCAACCTACCTTTAATTGTAATGTCTCAGTTAGATTCTTAGCACTGAAAGTAGCATTTTCAAATTCGCATGGAATTGCTTTTTGTAAGAGAAACATGAATGATATACTACGATAAATTCAGCTCATATCGTACTTTCTCCCGATAATCTGACAATGAAAGTCAGAAGCATTTTTCATTTATTTATTTCCTCGAGCGACAGTATCAAACCTTCAGCTATTGCTACCGTAACAAACATCCTGTGAAAGCAAGTTCGTTCAGACCGTGCTCGTCATTTACCTTTTCAGCACAAAATTAATGTACCAGTTGTGTGTTGCTGTCAATTTTAAAATTTGCAATGTAAACAGTGTTGTTTCAAACTGTTATTTCTGTTTCAATGGGTTTGAAATTGATCTAAATTACTAAAATTGTTTTACAAGGAAACAAAGAAAAAACAATTAACAGTGACACAATAATTATTATTATTAAATAATGCTTGAATAGGAATATTGCATATAAACATATGATTATTTTGTAAATTGTTTGACTAGAAAATTCAGATCGTCTTGTCCGTCGATCGTGTAAGTTTGTGGAAGCCTTGATTATTATGTTGTTCAGTTTTTGTTAATGTATATGTTGCTGTTATCTATCACCTATTTGTGTTTTTTTTTTTTTCATTTGAGTGTTTTATTTGTAATACATTGTTATATATCCTAGTTGGAAACCGATACCAGTGACTTTATTACATGTACATGCATTATATTTTCTTTAAAAGACTTCTAGGAAAATAAGTTATATATATCAGCTAATTTCTTTTTACAATATTAGTGCAATGCATATGATATATAAACATGTTCTTGGATTAATTTGCACTTCTCATAAGTGCAAATTGGAACCACACTTTTTTTTTGTCGTAGAATCATCAAATTTGGCAATAATGTACCTCTTGGGATAAACTGGAGTGAAAATAGTGACAAAATCCTGTAGGATAAATTTTTCTCCCATAGGATTTTTAAAAATCCTACAGGATTTTGAGAAATCCTATAGGATAAAGTCATAATCCCATAGGATATTTTTTATATCCTACAGGATATTTAAATCCTAAGGGATTTATAATCCCTTAGGAGAATAAAAATATCCTATAGGATATAGTTTCGCCCTTAGGATTAAAAAAATCCCTTAGGAAAAATAAAAGCATTTCCTATAGGATATTTTTTATCCTACAGGATATTAGTCTAATAAAATAATCCCATGGGATTAAAAATATCCGATAGGATTAATAAATATCCGAAGGGATTTCATAACAGAAAAACTATCCTGTGGGATAAAAAAGAATCCTAAGGGTAATAAATAAATCCTAAGGGTAATAAATAAATCCTAAGGGAGATTAAAAATCCTATGGGAGATCAAAGCAACTCATAAGAGAGAAAAAAATCCTATGGGAGAAAGAAATATCCTATAGGAGAAATAAATATCCTATAGGAGAAACAAATATCCTATGGGAGAATGAAATATCTTAGAGAAAAATCTATTTGTGAACTCAACCAAAGAACAGAGAATAGTTTTATATGTTTTTGTAGTAGGTAAGGATATTATTTTATTAGAGCAGACCAAATATTCCCAGATATTATTGTTTAAGAATTGTTAATTTTTCTACCAATGACACAAATTACCGATAAGTGTACTTCAAACATGGAGCTTGCATTGAGTTACTGCTACTGGTCCGTTCGTTATTTTATGTTTATTATTGCCATTTGCGTAGTTTCTTCTGTTACCTATTTCTACATTTGACTCTGGCTTCTTTTAAATCGAGTTTTCTCTTGTTTAATGCATTGTGGTTGTTTATTCCTCATTTGCTAAAGGAATAGGGGCCGGTTGAGATATCAAAAGTCATGAGTATACATCCATCGCCTGTCTCAAAGCAGAAACCTTTATCCTTTGGTAATCTCATGTGCTTTTTTTCAATTTAAGTTCAAAAGTGCATTTTATTGTTTAGTGTAGCAACCATTTCTCTGAACTATTATTCATTATTGTTTAGTGACCAAAAGAGGCCCGCCTCTATGTGCGGAATTTTCTTTCTGCATAGAGGACTCATCATTTTGAACTCATCAGGGTTCCTGTACTCAACCGACTTGTTGGGTACTGAGACATGACTGTGACACCATCTGAACAAAAACTGTGAATAAAATCAGAAGCAATTTTAAAACAACACATGGTGTTGGAGCTAAGAATACCACCAGCTTTTCATTGAAAGTAATGACAAGACAGAAACATGCGTCCAACGGGTATATCCAATACACTACAATTACTTAAACAACTTTGAAAATCGTACATAGGTGTTTTTTATTTTTTTTATTTAGTATAGCTTGCTTTCCGTGAAGATATTTTTATTGTGGAGATGCCTGGATAGATTTGCCAGTAACCATACTTTTTCTATTGTGTCCTCAATATGCATGTAGTATTTGCAACTGAACATTTACATTAACTTTCACCAATAAATTCTTCAACAAAATTTGATAATAACTGAAATTTTATGGAACTAAACACTAGATGTAACTAAAGACAGTATTGTTCACCTAGGTCTATGTGCATCTCTGACAACAGACACATCAACACGTTAGGCTAGAATATCACGGTACGTCTAAACACTGCTAAGGACTCCTTAGTGCACTAAGGACTATAGAATGCCACTAAGGACTAGAAGGAGTGCTGTTGTGTGTATTAATTTTACATATTATGTTAGAGATTGATATTTCATGCATAAATTTCAAATTTTATAGAAAAATAATCATAAATAAACAAGATATTCAACATTATTTAGGCACGTGCCCGTTTTCTTTGATATGCCGAAAATCAATGAACCGTTTGACACGTGCCAAATGACAAAACAATTCATTAAACAATCATAATCTTTTTATTTTAGGTAATAAACAATTGTATCTAAAAAAATGTATGCTTAAGATTTATAATTAAATGTGTTGTTCTTATGAAAAATGATTACAGAACAAATAATTTTGTTTTTGTTTTACTTCTTTCCCGACAAAGTTATTTGCAACAGGTGCACGACTTTGATGTGCGCCTACTAAATGACTAATAAGTTAGAGTGTGGTCAGCTTGTTATGTAAGAGATATGAAGACAAAATAAATATATATATCGATAAGTGTTTTGTTTTTATTTTAATTTCGACAAAGATGCGTGTATATATACAAATGGTTTCACTAAAACAATACGATGGAATTGAGAGAGAGAAAATTGTGTCGTGCTTGGGGTTTATCCAAACCACTAGTTTTCAACCAGCTTCATATTTGTTTACAAAGGCTTCATACGGTACTTATTTGTTTGTATATTTCGACATTTTATTATTCTTCTAAAAGTAAAAGAAGTTAAAAAAAATCATTTCCCGATTTTAAGTCAGATTAAGTTTCATTTTCAAATATATAAAAGAGACAAATGTTTTAAAAATGTTCCACAGTTTTTAGTACAGTATTCACGAATTATTTTTCAGTATGTGTAAATTTAGAGCTAAAGATATAATTCTGACAGAGAAAGAGAATGCTTCGTATGAATGCCTTGAAAATATGCCTTTACCACATGATGTGTAAATAATTATTTTTTGTAATGCAATATAATCAGAATATTTAAACCTAAATATATCACGCGAAAAAAAGAAAAAGCCGACAGAAATATTTTCAACTATAATTTCTTTAAATCTACTTTTCTTAAAGAAGAACAAGTATCACAGGCACTTGTCTCAGAAAAGGTATATAGGATTTTTTTTTCTGAGACAAATGCCTGTGGCAAGTATGTCAGAAGGAAATCAGATTTGTATTGTTTTTAACAAATTGTCTGCTTAACATATCGTACGAAATAATTTATGAAATAATGACTATGTGCTATGCGCTTTACTCACTGTTGAAGGCCCGAAATATATTACTCAAACGGGTCATATATGAACTTAGTGTGTTGCATGTAGTAAAAATGCATTATCTTATTGGTTTCGTTTTGTCCAGTTATACATTTCTTAAAATGTCTTCATATATGAAAATAAATTTTGAACAGTGCACCATAAGAAACAAACTAAAGTGTTCCAGCTCCAAACCAGTCTATTGTTCAAACGCATGTCCGTCGTCGCCTGTCACCACATTAAAGCACGCTTGCAAAAAAAAATAAACAGAATAGAGATACGGGTACAAAACACATTATAGATAATGTGTCCGACCACCTGAAAAATAAAATTGGTTCAAGAGACAAAGAACGCTACGAAATATTAGATTAATTTTTCGGTACTACCGGGCTTATCACAGCCCAATAACAGATGAATTTAATGAAAACGCAACAAGCATCTGCCGGTTATCCAAACTTCAACACGTACTTTAAAAAAAATATATATAAATGTGAATTAAATATCTATAAAAATTTGTATTTCAGTCACTTATTAATATGAACATCAAATAAAAATCCGACATTAGATATATTTCTCTGGTGACAAATTTACTATTTACAAGAAATATACACTTGAGAAAATACTTCTTCATTTAGATTTTTTTGTTAATAAAATTTCAACAACAATTCATTTATTAGTATCCAACTTTACCAAAAGGATTCCCGTGTAATCAATTAATATGTAATTTGACACGTGTCAAACGGTTCATGGATTTTCTGCATATCAAAGAAAAACAGGCACGTGTCTAAATAATGTTGAATATCTCCTTAATTTATTATTATTTTTCTATAAAATTTGAAATTTATGCATTAAATATCAATTTCTACCGTAATATGAAAAGAAATTGCATGTAACAGCTCTCCATCTAGTTCTTAGTGGCATGTTATCAGTCCTTAGTGCACTAAGGACTCCTTAGCAGTGTTTAGACACACCCAGAATATCATTCGTAGCTAAAACTTTAAAAAAAAATCATTATTGCTGATAATTTCAGAGATTAAAAGGACAAATCATTTTGCTTTTGTTTTATTTCTCTTCCTATAAACATTTTCGTGTGCATGGCTTTGATGGGCGCCAACTCTTAAATTAGAATATGGTGAGCTTGTTAAAATGTATATACATGTATTAAAAAGTTTTATCAAGAAAATGTAATAGAAATGTCGACAATAACAAACTGAGATATTCTATGCTGAAAATAGATATAAATATAATTAGTGGTATGAGTGCTAATATTACAGTTGATTTGGCAATGGAGAAAAATGTTCGTATCCATCAAAAATTTTAAAACTTTACACACTCTGTGTTCTCTTTGATTTTTTTTTTTTTATAAAAACCTATCTCCATTTCCAAGTTGTGGTCCCTTACGCGGAATTTGTGAAATTTGAAGACTATTAAAAATTTAATAGGTCAAAGAATAGCCTTCAACATTTGAGGCTTTTTATAGCCAAGGCTGCGTTTAGTTTAAACATATTTTATTTAAAAATTGAATAGGTCAAAGAACAGCCTTCAACACGGATCCTTGGAAATTAGAAAATTTGCAATTAGAGGCCGCAAGAATAGTAACAGGTCTACTAATATTTACAAAACCTGAAACTTCATATTCTGAGGTTGCCTGGGAATCTCTTTTTGAAAGAATAAGGATGTAGTCGTAATTGCGTGTCGATATCTTGTCAATCGTACTGTTGTTTTATTCGACTAACTAACTTTATACGGAAAATTTTTGCATTTTTTTTAAAATACCAAGGTCTGTTGTTTTTAAACTGTTAATATTGGAATTAAGTAAAGAGTCAAAGTTGAAATCATGAATAAGTGTTCCGTGAAAATTGTATTCGAAAATATAATTTGTTCATAATTCTTTAAAGTAATAAACTTTTTTCAAATAAATTCTGATCTTCCTTCATCTGATCACCAGCATGGCTTAAGGTATTACTACCAAAGGTATTGTAAGGGGTGTGAGGTGACACTTCCAGGTATTCAAGCGATTTCCTGTTCATGCATCGTTTCACTTCTGCAGGTAATATTCAGTGTACACGGCCGATAACTTATAACTTTCCATTTTGAACTATCATATGTATAATATACAACTCTGTCTTACTTGTCATAACTAAACTCATACGCTTGTTTATAAATAACATTTCTGGTGTAAAATAAAAATATAAATAATACCCAAAAAATAAGATTTGATGAAATTACAATCTATTTAAATATTTTTTCCAAGGTTGACTTTGGGAAAATGTAATATATACTCGATGTCAATAGTGAAGGACAGATTGGAACATACCAGAAATATTGATTTAAAAAAATGTACGCACTTGTCGATGATTCGTCTATACGACTGGGTAGAAAGTTACGGAACTATAGCGCAATTTAAAATATATACATGTATACATTAAACATAAGAAAAAAACATATATTTTGAATAAGTTGGGGTAAAAGTTTTGTAAATAGACTAGTCCACGTATGCTAACAGTATGTAATCATCGAATGTCGATAGACTATTGTATACCAAAAGAAGAAGACGAAGAAGAAGAAGAGAACCAATTTGATGTAGATACAGGTCGATGTTTAACTTGCTTTGGTTCATCGAAGTTGTGGACATAGTAAAATCACAGATTTATATTGACGTTACGCACGGTATTGGTGCCACTTAGCGTTACACGACGTTCCTAATAAAACAACGATTTTGACGTTGTTCCAAAAAATGTACGCACTTGTCGACGATTCGTTTATACGACTGGGTAGAAAGTTACGGAACAAGACTGAAAAATACGGAACAAGACGGAACAAGACTGAAAGACGGAACAAGACTGAAAAAGTTTCAAACGTTGACCTTATATTTTACTCATGTGAAAATGCCGCTTAAAGTACAGAGAATTTCGATGTTGCTTCTTTATATGTTTTTATTTTTTTCAAGCGGGTGCAAATGCAAAATTCCATTTAATTAAAATAATTTTTAATATTTGAAAAGAATTGTCTGCAACAGTAACACAAAATAACAATTTGATGTCTTGTAAAATGATTTAAATATATAAAAAAAGATGTGGTATCATTGCCAATGAGACCACATTTCACAAGAGACCAAATTGTCACAAACATAAACAACTATAGGTCACTGTACGGCCTTCAACAATGAGCAAAGTCCATACCGCATAGTCTGTTTTACAAGGCCCCGAAATGACAATGTAAAACAATTCAGTCGAGAAAACTAACTGCCTCATTCATGTTACAAAATGAACGAAAAAGTCTGTTTTGTATATTTTTTTACTTTTTTTTTTTTTTATCTTCGAAATGTTTTAAAACTTTCAAATGTGAGGCTCTTATTTTATCAACACTTTAATTCTTGGACTATTATACTAACGTTAATATAATAGTCCCAGAATTTTTTATTTTTCTTAAACAGTGACTTATATATTGTAGGCAAATAATTAAGAAAATTCAGGTTATCAAGGAATTTTCACATTTTGTACATAAATCAGGCCGTTAGTTTTCTCGTTTGAATTGTTTTTACATTTATCATTTCGAGTCTTTTATAAATGACTACAAGGGTTTTGCTCATTGTTGATTGCATATAGAAATAAGATTGTTATGTATGCCACTGGACGAACACTAATTGTGAATATTTTGATGGGAAACTATTGAGTATCAAAGTTCCAAATTAATTTCGGGATTTATTTTCTTTCTCGATATTCAATAACAGAAAGAAAAAAAAAATTGCTTGTCCGCTAAATAGGAATTTTCTTGTTGAACATCGTTAAAAAGATGTGTGTCTAAGGTGAACGCCACAAGAACCCTGTAATACTAGTACGAGAGTATAGCATGTAAACATTCCTTCTTAATGATATGGTTGTTTTGGAAATCTTTTCTTACAACTCATGTCGGCGCTAACATGTCCTTTAGTAGTTATTTTTTTTTCCAAAAGTCCAATTTCACGTTTCCGCATTTTCGTGCATTACTTTTCCGAAATAAGTAGCGGCGTTTTTACGTTTCCGCAAATTGGTATTACTTTTCCAGAAAAAGAAATTACTATTCCGGAAAAAATTTAATTAAGGTATACCTGTTGATTGAAATAATAAAAAATAAATATTTATTAAGTTAAAGGTCATCATAACAAAGTCTACAGTAGTACATATACATTCACCGTTTACTAGTTTTGTATTTTGGTCAAGAAAGAAGTCCATCTTTTCCTTTTCATATTTCTGAACGTTTTTTTTTAAAGTTAGAGTTATCATCTTTATGCAAAATTGAATGATTTCGTATACTAGTAGTATTACGTTTTCTGTGTCTCTTAGATTTTTTAAGAATACATTTTCGCATGCTTAAACATGATAAAGAAAGCACGTCAACTGTTGGACTCGTGAAAATATTTTTCAACTTTTTAAAGCTTCATCTGTGTGAACGAAATTGTCGAAAGATTCTTATGACAATTTTAATAAAAAGTGATGCAAGTACAAGGGACCAGACGATATGATATAATTGGCACTAGGTAATGAATTATAGAAGTAAACTATTTCAAAATAAATAATTCAATATTTTATATTAATAACATCTTTAAGAATTACAAAATTTAATGTTTTATCGACACATGCCACGTTCAATATTGATTGCAATCTGTGTAATCGATTGAAATTCATGATCATTCAACCATGGACCGCTAATCACGCACGTGTGTACAAACAGTTTGACTATGAATATGTTTTTTCGGCGACTGTTTTTGCGTCATGTGTTTGGTATTTCAATTGGTTTATAAAACAAATTATGGATATCAATAGGTCAATCGGGAAAAAAAATATTCCATTTATCATAAAAAGCTTCACAAGTTCCAAGAAATGGTTTGACACGAAATAAAGATATGTATCTGCTTTTAAGCTATTCTATAAAATATAATTATAACGTTACTTAAAACTGCGAAAAAAAACTGAACCATTTGTCGATAAAAAACGGACGAACGAAATTGTAAAAAATATATATTATCTTTAAAATTTTTTAGTATATTTATTCTAGTTTATAAATCAAAGGTTGATCACCAGCAGTATGTGTGCCTTACAAGTTTATAATGTCGTGGACTGTGATGTATGCTGCCACCTTCGAGACGTATTTGCTAACGGTTCATCAAAAAAGAGGGTCAGGATGGGGTCGATGAATAGTGAATAATGGGTTAAAAGTGCCGAATAAAGGAAAATAAATAATGACTACAGAAACATAGAGAAAAAGATAAGGAATAGAGAATGACGAAGTGCTTATATATATAAAGAACACAGAAAAATACTGAACAATTATAAAATTAAGGACCCCCGTACAGGTCCTCATACAATTGACACATCTTATTTTCACACCTAGCAGTTTCTTGGTATATACACATAGGAATGTAGGACAGAAAGTCACAGGACAAAAAGTCACAGACAAAAAGTCACGGACAAAAAGTCACAGGACAAAAAGTCACAGTTCATTTTTTCTGATTATTTTCTTTGAATAAAAACTGCTTATTTCTAGAAAAATATTTTTGTATTTTTCTTGAACTATTGTAAATAAACCAACTTTGTTAACAAAATTTATCCAAAAAATATCAAAGATGATCAAATAATTGTTAAAAAAACAAAATGTCAAAATGGCTTTGCCCTTAATTGGCTTCATGGTGCCAAGAAATATATCTTTTGCATGATTAAAATTAAATAAATCTTGATTTTTCAAGTATAATGACACTTTTCCGAAACTTTAATATGCATTTATGTGTTAAAAAGTAAATATTTCAAGATATTTCTCTTATATATTCAAACAGTTGTCAACAAATAATTTGTGACTTTTTGTCCTACCAAATTTGTGACTTTATGTCCTGTGACTTTTTGTCCTGTGACTTTCTGTCCGTTTACCTACACATAGTGGTCAGCGTACATCTGCAATGTTCAATTAGGTGTGAAATTTTAATCTGGTAATTGAGAGTAAATATAAAAGATGAATATAATGATTATTTCATTATAGTGTCGCACATTGGTCTTACAGTTAAAACAAAGATCGATAGCCAGCCTTCATAAAATTACGAGACACTAAATTTACAATAAAATTAATTAAAATATATACAATTATGAATTAGTTACAACAAGGATTTGTATAGTTACACACACATCTTTATCAATGAAATCCAGGATTTGTTTAGTAAATCTTTGATGAAATTAAAATAATATCCACATTTGATATAAGCAGAGATGTATTATATGTCCCTGATATAAGTAACAAAATAAACGAATAAAATCTTTATTAAAATGCTAATATTCTGTTGATGGATATTATAATAAAATTGTCAATTGAAATTATCTTTGCAAAAGAAAATAAAGGTATATAAACTTGGGATTTTATTTGAAACACATCACAGTAACCTTTATGTAAGAAACAAATATGCACAAAGAAAGACAAAAATAATACTGAAGATATATTGTTTGTAAATCATAATTTAATAAAAACTTTTTTCTTCTAATAAAAAAACTATTTATTGTACGAGCTAAAAACTTTTGTTTGTATTTACAGTTCATATGAGCAATACATCTTTTCTCTGTGTTCATTCTGTCAAAGTTAATATGTTCACGTGATGTTTTAAAAAGTTCATATCGGAAGTCTGTATATAAAAGACAGACCATTAAAACATGTATTTCGTTTTCCACACAGTTCGAACTACAAAATTTACAAAGTCTATCATTAAATGGTATCTGCGGTATGGAATATCGTTCCGTCTTAACGGCTAGCAAAGTTATGATTTCGCAGAAAAAAATATGAAGATGCTAAATAAAATTATTTAAACCTTTCTCACAGACTTTTTCCCAACGTGTACACTTTGATTACATTTTTGTGACTTTCGTCCTACTTATAAAAACATGTGCGACTTTTCCCTCAGCATACATGTAAATCATGGGATTCGTAGAAATACTACAAAGGACCTCCTTAGTGCACTAAGAACAAAATTGTACACTAATGACCTGATGGAAAGATACTATCACAACGGATATGGCATCTAGAAAAAGACTTTGTAAAAAATCATAAAATCAAATTTTATAATTATGTCATTTTTAATTAGAAAGTTATCTAATATTTTCTCGACACGTGCTTCAATCGGTTGATTGCCACCTTTAGTGTAATCAGTAGAAATTCATGTTCGCTCAACCCTGTCCCGTTTATAATCCGCTTGTATATACCGATTTTAACATGTATATGGTATTTCAAATTGTTCTCTTGGTTTTTTTTCGTTTGTTTGTTTCTGCCGTGTTTATTCTGTCTGGTAAATTTTTTACTTCTAAGGTAATAGCGTCTTCTCAAATATTTTCAGTTTTTGGAAATGTTTATCCTTTTTTTTTTTTTATTTTAAAAATACAAATAATTGTAAACACTTCACGGAAAGGTGAGGTTTAATACTTGGTTGCTTAACGTCCAGTGGCCTATACTTCACTTTTTTTTCTGATGTCAGAAACCATGCATCACCGCAAGGTTTTTAAAAGGATAGAACACAGGCAAATGCAAAAAGATTCTAATGACTATCTTTGCTGCCTATAGGTCTCTATATAATGATTTATGTTTTATGGGATACTAAACTCCTGTTCTACAAAAACAAATATATTCAGTTTAAGTGAGGTTTTAGTCTGATCTAAGTTCTGATGTGATTTACTGAGAATGTTTCACTTATTTATAAGAGGCAGTACCAAACATGTTTATCTTTAACATGTGGTCAGGTTAAATACATATAGTGTTAAACACTTTCCTCGACATGTTTAGGAGAGGAACATATTTAGGGTACGAACTTGTTTACAAATGCATTACAAGTATAGATATGTGTAATTTGATGTTCAGGCCCCGGCTAAACACATTTTTAGACTGTAAATATGACTTATTTATTTCTTACAGCTACTTCAATTTCAACGTTTGTGGATAGGTGTTTCATTGACAGCCAAACCACATCTCCTTTTGCTTATTTTTGTTGTATATATTTTTTTTCATTTTCCTGGTCTTTTAAAAAAATTTCCATTATAAATTTTATTTGATGCCGAAAATAAGAATACGAAGAGTTATTTGTTAAATGCTATAACTAAGCGAAGTAAAACAACCATTAATAATTGTGTATAAGAGCATCATATATACTTATAAAAAAAAATCAAATACAATCAGACATACCATTTGTGACACCAATTTCATTTATTTCCAAATCTTAAAATCTTATATTTCCACAGTTGTCCAGTTATTTAGCGTCTCTTAATAATGACAGAACGGGCTTTAGAGTCATATGATTAAGTTAACTAAATTATTTAGTTCTCCCATGCACATTGTGAATTATATTTCTTACATCACTGCTTATTACATTATACAATAAAATGGTATTCATCTTCAATTGTTGAATAAAGATGAATTGTTAAAAAAAAAGCATTGACATCAGTTTTAAAGTTATCGTTCATAGAAGACAGTTGTGATTTATATTCTCTTTTAAAAACGTAATATAGTATTTACCCCTTGGAGTTTTTCTATGTTACTTCTGTAATCGAATTTGAAGAACCCCACGGACGCCACATACTCTCATATGTCTCTCAAGGTATAATGATAGTCTGTAAACTCTAGTGTTGTAAATAAGGAAATGAAATCGCAAAAGCTTTGTTTCTCACTTTGTATCTCAAAATTGGGTTCTTTAAATAAACAAAGAAGCTTACATAGCAATTTCCTTAGAAACAAAATAAAACAAAGGCAAAGTAAACACAAACCTTTTGAATTGTGGTTCCATTTTGCAGGCTTTCCCTGAATCGTTTATTCCTTCTATAGTTCCTGAGTGGAATAAACCTGATACAAAACATTGCAGTGTCAACTCTATATCTAAATTTGAGAAAGAATTGAAAACAAAAACCAATATCTTTTGGTAGGAAATTAAATATTAATTTTTAACGCAATTGCGATGCTCCGCTTTATTCTAAAACTATGAAATTTTTCCAGCTTATATTACAAATGACCTGTTTTGCAAATGTGTGTCAGATATTGTGGATCGGTACGTCTAAATAACAACACAGGACTTCCTGTACGAATAGGGACATAAAAAGTATACCCAAGGCAAGTTATAGATATAGGAAGATGTGGTGTGAGTGTGAGATATAGGAAGATGTGGTATAGATATGCATTCGGCACTTTATTTATTTCAAAAAATATTCGTGTATTGAAAAATTTGTGTAAATTAATTAGAAATATCAATATAGACGTATGTTCTCCAGGTTGATCCCCAATCTCTCATTCTTGTTGCTCGTTTTGTGCAAACTTGTCATGCGCAAAATCTGTATGTTATTATATGTAAAAATATCGTTCCTTGTACCATTAAACTTGGTTTTATAAGAAATAAAGAATCTTGATAGAAAATTTCATTTTTGATCTTATACTTTTTGTTTTGATAAAATCAATTCAATATTTGAGAAGCTATTTACAAAAAACGTTAAATACACTTTTCGTTTTGTTTCAACTTTATAATGAAACTCGTCCTCAATTTCACCTAATTTTACATAAAGTATATATAATAAATAAAATGTTCTCTTTAACTATTTTGCCATCTACCAATTTCAATAGACAATTTTTTAATTGTGTTCAAAGTTCTAAATCTACAAAAGAATAACTATTTTTGTAACATTGAATACCAAAGAAAGCTTCGCAAGTTAAACTGTTTTTTGGCATAATTGTTTTTATTCCCCCTTTTCTGAAACTCCTGATAGAATAGAACATCACAAAACAGCTTACACATGCACATTTGTTTAAAAAAATATGTTTCGCCATTAAAACTCATTCTTGTCCCGTATGACATTTCCTGAACGAGTGAAAATCTGAAATAATTATTTTATTAAGCTTATATCTTTATTGCGGTAGCCTATTATTGAAAAAGGGTATAATTTTAAATTTCATGAAGTAAGATTCATACCACCAGAGAAATTCAATATACTAGTAAACAAAAGAAACGACACACGGCAATATATTAATCATATAAAATAAAATTAGATACAAAAGCTTTGCTCATTGTGGGAAGCCGTAAGGTGAACTACATGTGTAGTTGTTAATTTCTATGTCATTCGTCTCTTTGGCAATCATATCACATCTTCTTTTTTTTATATAAATTTGCGTTCATCAGCTTCATGTGGACCTTGGTGGAAAGCAATAGTTTGAAGTTGTCTCATTCACAATCGAACCACATCTACTTTTTATTCTGTCCAAAACCGGAAATGATAGCTGCAATAGGCAGCGATTAAAAAACAACAGCATAAAGCATAGTAATGGCCATCTTAGCCTCTGTTAACTAATTTTCACGTTGGTAGGAATAGGGGGGGGGGGCTTTACTTTTTCAGCAAGGTTAAGTCGAAAGTCGAGCTGATGAAGTCAAGAGTGGACAATATTTCTGTGCTCAAGTCTACCCTTTGGGTTCGAAAAAAGGGATTAAGAGTAAATATTGATGAGACAACAACCCAACAACACAGACAATCAAGATATTGAAAGTTTTTTTTACAGTCTTTTGGTTTGGTTTTTTATTATAGAGAGATCCCTATACACCTTATCAAGCCAAACAAAAACGTTCCATGTATAAATAAAGCAAGGAGCTAATTTCATATTACCTGCCATTAAAAATATCACAAAAGGCACATACATATTTTGTGAAAAGTTTAACCATACCATTTTTATAATATCAATTCGTGGAAATCAAACCAAGTACATGAAATAAAAATCAGTACAAGGAAAATACTTCTCTATTTATTAACGATTTAGTAGATATATAATGAACGTTGAATATGCCTTATATCCAGACCTGTCCAGAGACAAATTCAAGTTCCAAATGTTATACTGAATATGAACCCTGTTCTAGACTGATAGTGTCGAGAAAGATTTTTAACGTGCTAGTTCACAAGGTAACACTCCGCATTTGGACATCATTTAGCCACTCGAGCATACCAGTCTTTTTTTTACAGATATATCATGTAATGGAGGAGAGGTGTAATTAAATTATTAATTCCACTTGCTTAGCGGAGGAACAGCAATTTTAAATGTTGACGTATTTGGATTGACCAGGTCGGGATTTGAACCCACGATTTCCCGCACTAAGTGCAAAAACATAACCAAGAGAAATCTGAAATATAGTATCATACCAAAAAAACTAAAGTGCTATAAATAATTCCAATCTAAAAAAAACTCTCCCTTTTATTTAAGCCATCAAAATGCATTTAACCAGTTGATATTATTAAAAACTGTACTTGAAAAACGATGGTCGATTTAAGCATAGATTTCATGCACGGAAGACTTCTGCACATTTGGTACTCTTGCACAATTAATTGAGGCAGCTCTGTTTTTTATTCAATATATCCTCATTTTGCATTACCATTCCAAGTTCCATGTCCATTCTCTCAGTCGACCTTTTATATTTGCTATGAAAAGCCTACCTATTGTGTTCTCGTTATGAACATACATGTAATATTTGCCACAGGACGTAAAACAAACAACATTTATTAAACAGACTCATTAATAATTAATATCATGAAAACCATATACGAAGGCAAGATTTGCACAATCCTATAAAGTAATATTTCCATGTATCCGTTTCGATAATTATTGAAACTATAACGACCCTTTTCAGGGTTGCGTTCAATATCGTAGCAGCTACGTAGTGCGACGTAAATTTATGACTATTGAACGAGAAGCTAGCTTAGCTGCTATTAATATCTATGTAGCAGCTAGGCTAGCCACCCGTTCAAAAGTCATAAAGCTACATAGCCCTATATAGCCGATGAGATATTGAACACAACCCAAGGTCGTGTTCAATATCGTAGCGGTTACGTATATGGGTCGAGTTCAATATCGTAGCAGCTACGAAGTGCTACGTAGATTTTGACTATTGAATGTGTAGCTATAGACTAGTTGTTACATATATATTGATAGCAGCTACGTAGCCGCTACGTAGCTGCTACGATATTGAACCCAACCCTGCGACGCGTTCAATATCGTAGCAGCTACGTAGTGCTACGTAGATATTGACTATTGAACGTGTAGCTATAGACTAGTTATTACTTAGATTTTGATAGCAGCTACATAGTCGCTACGTAGCTGCTACGATATTGAACTGATCCCTGGTATCAATATCTATGTAGCAGCTAGGCTAAATACAAAGGTTGAGTTCAATATCGTAGTAGCTACGTAGTGATCAATATCTATGTAGCAAAAATTGTTAACGTTTGTAAGATACCAACAAAACTGACGAATCCATCTTAGATGACAAAACGTATCAAAATTTAATCCTATGGGAGAAAAAATAATCCTATAGGACAAAGTTAATCCTAAGGGAAAACAAAATATCTTACAGGACAAAATTTATCCTAAGGGAGAGAAAAAAATCCGGTAGGAGAAAAAAATATCCCATGGGAGAAAAAACATCCCACAGGACAAAATAAATCCCTTAGGAGAAAAAAATATCCTAAGGGACATTAGTTTCTGTCAAAAATTCTTTCATGATAATCCTATAGGATAAAAAAAATCCTATCGGATTTAACACTTTTTTTGAAAATCCTACAGGATTTTAAATCCCATAGGATATTAATTTAATCCCATAGGAGATACATTTTCCTATAGGATAAATAAATCCGATAGGATTTATATATCTCATAGGATATTTAAAATATCCTACGGGATTATGACTTTATCCTATAGGATTTCTCAAAATCCTGTAGGATTTTTAAAAATCCTATGGGAGAAAAAAATATCCTACAGGATTTTGTCACTGTTTTCGCTCTAGTTGCCGAACCGGGCGAGCCATATCAAATTTATTTTTGTATTGTGTTATTTATCCCCAGAGGTACATTATTGCCAAATTTGATGATTCTACGACAAAAAAAAGTGTGGTTCCAATTTGCACTTATGAGAAGTGCAAATTAATCCAAGAACATGTTTATAGCAACCTTATCTAAGACTATAAATCATACTATTGTTTTAAGCATATCGACAGCGCATATAGGTGAGTTGGGTAATATCATGGAACCAGGAAGATCATAAAGGAAATGTCAGAACAACTTATCTAAACAAATAACGTCTTTTAAACTGCTTTGCACGTGCTAAATAAAGACCAGTTTTTATAATTCTTTTAGTTGAACAAGTGTATAGCGATGATGTAATATATCTTGTTTGAAGTTTTGTTTACACAAGGCTTTGACAATCATTTATACATAAGCCTTATAAATCCGAGGTATTGATTCTTTGTATGTACGATTGATGTTCATAAATTTTAAATCAAAAATAAGAAGAAACTTTTTTGTGTTTTTTGTTATTCTTAAGTCAAATGCGTGGGTCACACTATCAACTTCATTGGTCAATTGATTTTAAGAAAACTTTGGATTGGGTGTTTTTCTTTCATGAACAGAATTACAATATTATTAAAATAGTGAAGTTCTTCACCAATAGGATCTTCGACCCCCAAAAATAGATGATTTAGTGAAGGCTCACATTGCGACTTAAAAAGGCACAATTCGAAAACGCTTATTTTTACAATTACAGTCTTTTAGTAGCATACTGTACTAATTATTTAAACATATAATGAAGTTTAATAACATAATCGTAGAACCACACTTTGGTTAAAGAGCATGGGAATTGCAACCTAACAATTTTAACGTCTGAATGATAAAAATGCCTCTCATTTTTGCAAATAACTTTGGAGAAACGGGTGTGTGATATTAACACTTTCTGCAACCCTCGAATTTGACACGCTTCTAATAGGGTTTATATACACTTATGTACAAGTAATAGGTTAAGCATAAGTGAATAACATTAAGAGAGACTCCTTTTGAACAAGCAAAACAAAAAATACCACTTTCATTGAAAGCCATATTTACAATTGGAACTAAAAAAAACAGCTCTAAAATCTTTTATTTTGGTGAAGTGTTTACCTTGCCGTTCTTACATGTATAGCAGGAGTCAAATACCGTGTCGATAATCAAGCCAACTTACGTCCGGAGTTCAAGCTGCTCCTTATATTTTATCATAGAGTGGTAAATTGCATTCTTGCATTTTATGGGAAATATGTTGTAAGCTTTTTTTTCGACTTACAATTTTTAGTATTGTAACCGGATAGATATAGGCGAAACGCGCGTCTTGCGTATGTACAAAATTTAGTCCTGGTATCTATGATGAGTTTATTTACAACCACTGGGTCGATGCCACTGCTGGTAGAGATTTATTTCCCCGAGGGTATCACCAGCCCAGTAGTCAGCACTTTTTGTGCTGACATGAATTACCATTGATATGGTTATATTGATAAATTAACTGTTTACAAAATTTAGAATTTTTGAAATACTAAGGCTTTTCTATCTCAGGCATAGAATACCTTAGCTGGATTTGGCAAAACGTTTAGGAATTTTTGTCCTCAATGCTCTTCAACTTCGTACTTTATTTGGCCTTTTAAACTTTTTTGGATTCGAGCGTCACTGATGAGTCTTTTGTAGACGAAACGCGCGTCTGGCATATGTACAAAATTTAGTCCAGATATCTATGATGAGTTTATTTATACACAGAGATCTGCGTTAACCGATTTGTTTGCTTTTTCCGTACCGCATTTATATGGTTCCATGTTTATGACTTTTCCTCGATTCTTTGTGTTGACCAGTATCACGGTTTTTAAATCTTTTAGAACTCGAATTACTTTTCTTTTTACTATTCCCGAGAGTGCCATGTGGCAAGTTGTCAGAACCTTTTCGTTGACATAAAATAATCCGATTGGTGAATGTTGAATAGTTCGTAACACTACGGTTGTTCTAAAACTTGGCTTTGACTGACATAGCATATTTTGGCACGTCTTCTTGGAATTGTCGGTACTAATGTTTTTCATCTGTGTAATTGCATGAATTGGTTTGGTCTGTTGTGTAATTGCATGAATTTGTTTGGTCTTTTGTGTAATTGCATGAATTGGTTTGGTCTTTCATCTTTTTTTTAATATCTCTGGTTGGTATAATTATATCTTAGATTAGTTTTTTTTAACAGTTTTATTCTGTTTAATCTTATGTATTGTACATCTTAAACATAGAATCGTACTGACTGTTGTCTGGCCAAGCCATTGTATTGTCGTTCTGTCTTATGATTTTCTATTAGTCAATAGTATATTCAGAATTTCTTCTCACCAATAACAACATATATATAATATATGAAGCGCCTAATGAAAAGTATAGTAGTAATATTTGTACGACTTTACCCAAGAGCTACAGAAAAACAGTACATTAACGGGTGTTACACGGACACTTTTTAGATGATACACGGACACCTTTAAGTTGTTACACGGACACTTTTTCATGAATAGAATCACTCGTGCATGATGAGAGTTCATGGGCACTTCGATTTCAATTAGATTTGAACTTTTTGTTTCATCGACATATTTCCTGTCTTTTTGGTTAAAATATTTACGTTAGCATCAATAACTTTATTTTTAAAAAATCCAGTAAATTACTATTCATATCAGTACACTACGGGATTGGCCATTTAACTTTCAAAAAAGGGGGGTATATAAAAAAGAAGATGTGGTATGATTGCCAATGAGACAACTGTCCACAAGAGACCAAAATGACACAGACATTAACAACAATAGGTCACCGCATGTCTTTTTTCTAAAAAATATTTTGATTCCCAATTTTATGAGAAAAAAATACATTGTGGTCAAGCAGATGACAAAATAATGTTCTGATTCCTGATTTTCCGTATACCGTATATAATCGGTCTAATTTCGAAAAAAAATGAAAATAGTTGTGTGATAGCGTTGAAAAAAAATAACGTTCTTACTGAGAAAAGAAGATACCCCCTTTTGAAGCTAAATGGTAGGTCCGTAAGTGATTTTTTTTCCTTCATCATATGGACATGAATAGTATTCTGGACAATGCTGAATTTAAAGAAATGCTGGTACCAACGTTTATATTTCAATAAAAAAGACAGGAAGTATATATGAAAAAAATCAAATCTAATCAAACTATAAAACCCCTATCAACTCACCAATGCACGTTTGATCCTATAAATAAAAAGTGGTCGTGTAATATATCTTCAAATAGGCAGCAAATCGTAAAGAAAATTCATTCAACTAATGTCATCAATTTTGAACGGTAAGCTGCAATCGGATCGTTCACTAGTGACACGTGTTAAATCCTGATCAGCACTATCAGAGACATATAAAAAAAAACACTTAATGTATGAACTATTAAAAACAAATCCAAAATATATGCCTTGTAGTCAGGTCATGGTCCGAGGCTAGCGTCTCGGACCTTGACCTGACTACTCGTGCAGACAAACTATACACCAGGTTGTTTCCGGCCTATTTTTTGCTACCTTTGTTTTGTATCTAATACGGGAGATGCAATTACTTTATATATTCCACTGTAATTACACAATCGCTAAGGGGCTTACATGGTATACTAGAAGATATGATATAGAACATTTACAGGCTTATACATGTAGAAAATATTGAAATATATATATATACCAAAATTACATTGTATAATGCAAATTCACCATATCATTAAAATGTTTATCGAATATTGTGTATTAGTTACATATGTTTAACTAAATGTTTCATATTGGCTTTTTATATAAAATTTGTTTTAAATTGAATTGTATAGTGCATACTTTTCCTGTATTAAAACAAGGAACAGTTTGATATTTGTGGTGTTCAGGTTTACACTTTCAAAGTTGCTATGCATATGTAGTACTACTCTATCTTAATCCAAATAGGGATGATGTGATAACTGTCATGTGATAGTTATTTTTTTTTGTTAGTAATTAACACAACAAAAACCACATTTAGTATACTTCAAACTGTTTTTTTTTAATTCTATATTTCGCAACCGAATTGTTTTCGTACTCCCCACAAAATACATTTTACGTTAAGACGAGTAAACATTTTTGAACCGTGCTTCTTGTGATACTTTTTTGACGTGACGGGACATCAACGTTTTTATTTGTTCACATGTTACATTATTGATAATATACAATCGAGTTACATAATGTTATCTTAAATAAACACTTCAACTTTAAAGTACTACCGCTATACATTTAAATGTACAATTGGTTAACACATTTCATACTGGGCTAGAAACTAGTGATTTACTGTAATTTATAGCAATAACTTTAAATAGTTTATAAACGATTTCCGCGTATTATTCACTCAACATGTACTTGAGATTATTCAGCAATATTGTTGGTTGTTTAGCAATTATATAAGACATTCAGTTTTGATTCCATCTGCTACACGAGTACATGGGAATATTACTTAGAAGTAAAAACATAAAACACAGATAATAGACATACATATCATATCACATTAATACACGAAAAAGGCCATTTTGGATACAAAAACAGCATGCTAAATGTGTTCACTATATACATGTGTCTCAAATCCATATATTACATACATAATGTTTAAACTTACCTCAAATTGATGAATTTGCCTCATAAATATATTACAAGGCTAGTTACGTACATAATGTGAATTGGTTCTTATTTGTCATAAACACTGAAAAAATAATGTTTGCAAATTTCGTTTTAGAAGAATTGTTTCAGACAGTTTAAACACTTTTATGGTAAATTTATTGCATTTTAAAATTAGATATGCAAAATAGATGAGTCAAAAGTCTAAGTTATAACTGCAAGTTCGAGTCTAAGGTAGATGAAAGGTTCAAAACTGTTATAGTACTATTTGTATAACTCATCACAGATACCAGGATTGAAATTTTGTATTGGCGCCAGACGCCCGTTTTGTCCAGAAAAGACTACTCAGTGACGCTGGAATTAACAAAAGTTACAAAAGCAAAACAACGTACGAATTTGAAGAGCATTTCGGACCAAAAAGTGTTTTCAAATACAGCTAAGGTAGGGTTTTCCTTGGGGAGAAAAGCTTACTATTTTAAAAATTCGAAGTTTTGTAAACAGTTCACATTAAAATATCTCATTAGCATGTGGCGAGTTGTCTCATTAACAATCATACCATCTTATCTGATATTGTTGATTTTTTTTTATTGAATATGTACATGTATATATGTATTAGTGTATCACCAGTCATACTGTCAGTATAATTTAACTTAAGGATGTACTTAGGTGAGGTTTGGGAATTTGTTTCAAATGTTCGGACTCCTTGGTGTTTTTCCATACAATACATTGTAAAATATAACACCCATTTTTTTCATTTAAGACTTGATAGCACATGAAAAGTCATTTACCAAAATTCTAGAAGTTTCCTAATTTTCTTTCTTTTGTTTTGAGACCTAATAATACCATTACAAATATAAGGTAAAAGTCCGAGTTAGCCTTTTCCCGCCATAATTTAAATATCAAATATCTCGAAAAGGAGGTCCATGACCTATCAATATGTTTAGCTTATTTTTATCCTTAATTGATGCTCTACCAGCTTATAGCATCAATTTTAACTTCTTAATTTATCAATTTTCACCTAACCTCACCGAAGTACATCCTTAAAAAATTAAACAGTTTGTAAATACTTTTAACAGTAAAAGTAGCTACCAAAAACAAACATTGTTAGCAGTTAAGATCAATTCTAGTCTTTTACAGCTAAACATATGATGTACTTGTATGGAGTTCCATGACACCAATGAAACCGTTTAATGCACCGTTTTCTACTGAAGAAAATGTCTGTACCACGTCCGGGATATGAAAATTGTTATCAATTTGTTTGATGTGTTTGAGCTTTTGATTGTGTCGATTGATTAGGGACTTTCAATTTTTCAATTTTTCTCGACGTTCAGTATGGTTGTTATTAACTTTAATTTTCAAATAATAATTTTCAAATTAAACAGCTTGTTCATGTTATCATAGTTATTCATTATGTAACTAAAATATTTCTCAAAAATATAAAGGTATGTCTTGGGGTCATTTTGGAAATGATCAATTGTGATACGTAAACTGCATGTAATATGTTTGTTTTGATCCTGCCTTTATTCTATTTTTTGAATTCGGCTTTATCGCACTTAATGTTTTGTTTGAACATCACTTGTTTTCCAGGACTAAATTCGATCTGTGTTTTAAAAAATTACAGATTCGTTGAAATGAATTATAAATTATAAACAAACGAATTAACATGTCTGTTCTAAGTAGTTCTTATATGTTAAGGACCAATTATTTTTTTCATTTGTCAAGTTGCTTGCGCAAAAGAAATAAAGATATGTTAGGCCTTGTTAATTTATTTGATGTAACACAATTATTTAAAACTAAAACTTTATCAGAATTGTTATAGTACATTAAGCAGAAGGTTATCTAATACTACCGTAAATCTTACGGACGCCATCACGAGTTGATTGACCGTTATGAAATAACCGTTTCACAAATGATATCGGATATGTTCCTTACGTCGTAACTACAATCCCCTTCCTTTTCATGAATGTGACCTACCGAGTTGGACTATTTACCAGATTTGTTACCACATTAGCAACACGACGGGTGCCACATGTGGAGCAGGATCTACTTACGCTTTCCGAGCACCTGAGATCACCCCTAGTTTTATGGTTGGGTTCGTGTTCCTTATTCTTTAGTTTTCTATGTTGTGTCATGGTACTATTGTTAGTCTGTTTGTCTCTTTCATTTTTAGCCATGGCGTTGTCAATTTATTTTCGATTTATGAGTTTGACTGTCCCTCAGCTGGTATCTTTCGTTTCTCTTTTTTTGATTAAGATCCAAATAAATACGGTTTAAAAGATGAACATACTTTTAAATCTTTAAATATTGCAAATAGTAAAAATAGTTACATGTGTTTTAGTGTTGATCATGTACAGAAAAGTCATACGGTATTATCTTAGGTAAACACTTCAACTTCAAATGGTTGTATATGATGCATTGATGAAACTGTTTGTGAAATAGACAATGACAGAAGCTTTAAACTTAAATGGGATTAACTGTAAATACCATGAGTACATAAAGTAAGGACGTCAAAATTGTAATCCTGGTATCTGTGATGAATTTATCTTTATATGGACTTCACAATTCTCAAACGTTGTGATACATTTCAATGACTATGATCTATTACATAACTTTTCGATTAAGATGGCTTGTATCCACTCTGATGAAAGAGTAACTCTTGCTTTAAATGCTTTCTTCGAACAGCAACTGTCTATATAGGACATCATGAGGAAAATATCAGCCCTGAAATATAGTATCAACTGGGATATATATAATACATTTGCAGACGCTGCTCGAATGTTTGCTACATAGAAATGACAAATTCAAAGTTTTGAAGCTGAATATATTACTTTTGTCGCAGTATTGAGTCC
Organism: Mytilus galloprovincialis; assembly: GCF_965363235.1. Classification (NCBI taxonomy): domain Eukaryota; kingdom Metazoa; phylum Mollusca; class Bivalvia; order Mytilida; family Mytilidae; genus Mytilus; species Mytilus galloprovincialis. Next base: position 17,329,992 of record NC_134845.1, on the reverse strand, counting down.
AATCGACCCTCAATGTCAATTCTGAGATGTCAGTCAAGATATGAGTCAGACTTAACTGTATCTAGTCTATACTATATTTTAATTTGTAAGTCATGCGATAGATGCGTTTAACATATTCACCGAATATTGAATTATTTAGTGAGAGAACATCATCTATGTATCGGAAAATGAAGGTAAAATATACTGCTAACTTCTGTTCGTTCTTTCTAAGAAGTTCCAAATACAGGCATTTTTTTTTTATTAATAATGGGACAAATCGACAAGCAAATAATTGCAATAAGTTCTCATTTAAGTACACATTGTTATTTGAAAAACTCGACCTCTAAACGTAACAAATACTAGTATGTTGTCAATCAAGACATCAAGTTTAATAATATCAGATTTAAAGAATGTTGTTGGAATCAGAGTAGGTTTCTTTTACTGGAGACTATATGGACTGTAATATTTTTATAACTGAAGGTGTGGATAGCCATAACACCAAGTTCAACCTTTCAGGTTAACTCCAGGTTTACTTAAGATGTCCTAAATAAGTCAAGAATATGGCAGTTGTTATCAAATAGTCTGTTTCTATGTATTTTGGTGTTTTTTGTTTAATGTTTCTTGAACTTCCCTCGGTTTTGGATTGTAAACCGGATTTGTTTTCGCTATTCGATTTATGACTATTGTAGAGTGTTCTAATTCTATTGCTGAATATCAAATATATCAGTATTTAATTCTTTTTTTTAAGTCAATTGTTAACACTTTGCTTAGATAAAGGAACATTTCCACTTTTTAAATGACAAGATAATTATAGCAAAAATTAACTTAAATGATTCCAATGAAGTTTCAATGACGTTTGTTCAATAGTCATATATGTTGGTGAATGTCAAATTAAACTGCCGTTTGAGTATTAGGATTTTTATCAACATATTCATTAGCATTAGTTTGAATATCCTCTGAATGGTCCGAATGTTCATCATATGTATCAGAAACCAGTGTGTTAACTGAATCGTTGATGGACTTCGTCATCTGAGAAATTAACGAAGACCGTTGATTGTTCTTTCTTTTGTTTTGGTATCTGTATCTGAAACATAAATTGAACATTTTACAAATCACAATGTTAATATACAATAGATGTGTACTAGAAAACAGATGACCATTGATACATAATGTACTTAATGATGTTGAACTTAGATTTATACTCTAACTCCATACAATTATGTCATTTGCATTTATTTGTATCCCTTCATTTTTTTAAACCAATGTTTTAAGGTAAAAAGTGAAAATTTAACCCCAACCCTTACATAATAATGAAAACTGTGTCCATGTTACATATCATAAAATTGTTAAATCATAAAAAAATGCATTTTTAAACCCCATTCTCCAAATCAGTGAAAAGTAAAAAAATAAATAAATAATGATATAGATAGACAACATACAAAACCGAAATGTATGTACACAATATTCAATGTTCAATCATAATATGAAAAAGTTTGAAAACGGAAAATTCCAAATCAAATGAAAAAATTAAAAGCTCAAACACATAAAACGAATGGATACCATCTATCATATTCCTGACTTGGTACAGGCATTTTATAAGTTAGAAAATGGTTGGTTAAGTCTGATATTAAAGCTAGCTAAACCTCTCACTTTTATGAAAGTTGCATCAAGTTCAAAGTTAGGGGCTATTAATTAAGTTTAATTTGTTAGAAATATCATTATATTGAAATAAAGCTTGCTCCAATGATTATTTCAACAATGCAACTTAGGGCAAAAGACGGTAGTCTACATATAATTTCTATTTTTAGATGTATGATTAAATCGTTACATGCAACTAAGAAACTGCTCAGTGAGAAATGCTTTCATGGTTTGTTTTTATTTGCGGGAGTATAAAGTAAATTCATGAGAAATTGGCCTCATGTGATTAACCTTCTTGTTTTAAATAAACATATTTTACAAATTACAACTTACCCTTTCGGTTTTAAGCCAAATATTTCTTTCGCTTTTTCTCGGAACACTTTGTTACAAGCAGCATATAACAGAAAGTTGATAGAATAATTTGAGTATTGGAGTAAGTACAACAACGACCAAGCAACATGCTTCTTCGCATTCTTTAAATCATCTTTAAATTTATTATTAGCATCGTATATGAAGTAAACACTTATAGGAAACGTAGAAAATAAAAAGTAAATACTATTGAAAAATAACATTCGAGTGAGTTTTTGACTGAATTGTCGTTTGGTATATGTTCTTCTACTGTTTCGTGAATTAACAACAGACGAGCTTCTAAATTTGTGATGTTGTTGTAAAGCTCGATAAACAAACACATTCAGAATAAGCATAATAGAAAAAGGTAATACGGATAAAACAACAAAATCTAAGTTTACAAAAACGAATTTCTCGAAGTTCAGATATTCTGGTTTAATGTCATTACATTGTTCATCTTTAATTCCGTTAGTCCAGAAGAAATGCATGTTGATTCCTGATAATATCGTAAACATAACTATAATAATCACACATATCTTCTTAATTGTTGCTAAACGCATGTACAGAAATGGAAAATTTGTTTTTATAAATCTATCAACGATCAAACACACAAGAATCCAGGAAGAATACTGCATGGAAAAATAGATCACATATAAATTGAATTTGCAGCTTGCATCTGACAAAGTTCGGATGTCTAGTTTGAAGGCATATTTAATCCAATAACGTAGAAGACCATCTAACAGAACTGTTATGTCAGTTACTGCTAAAACAGCCAAAAGAAGCAATGGCGTATGTCGCCAAAATTGCATCTTTTTCAAAACAGCAATATTTAAACAATTTCCAAATACTCCAATTAAAATAACAACTGGTGATACATACGTCCACAGGTAATTTTCAACTGACGTTAGTATATGGACTTCATCAATATTTGGTTCTAGTTGCGGAACGGTTAAGCTGTTAGTAGTTGTGTTAGAGATATATGTGGATGCATGTTTCCACGATGATTGATTTGTTGTCATTGCGGATGGATCGAACAGACCAATGTGCGACATTTTGATAGAAACAACAATTGAATTTTCATTTAAGTCTTTTGAAACATAGCTTTGTATAGATATTAAATATCAAACTTCCTTTTTCAACTAACAGTGTCACAAAAAGTAAAACCATCTTTGATGAAGTAAGAATCCATAACTGTCTCTTTATTTAATTTACTCACAATTGTTGTCTTTACTATGCCTCATACAGTGTAACAAAAACATCATATGATTATTTGAATACTGATAACCCTACAAATGTATACTTTACTTCTAATATAAATATTCGTGAAATATTATCAAGTTAAAGATATAAACCGAATACAGTGATATCATTTATTTAATTTTGATGTAAACTAGTTTATAACCATGTCATTTACAAAGCTATCAAGTTAACTATTATACTTGTTATGTTATTTTCTTAATAATTTCTATCAAAGTCAGTATATACCAAATTGGCTGATTCATATACATGTGTGCACATACTTAATCTTTCTAAAGTAAATCCAGAAAGCGCCTCTGACTTTTACAATATTTTAAGTATTATTTTCATTTTTTCATGTTTTTATTTTGTTTATTTGACTTGTATACTATCTTAACATATAAAATAAGATGGATACGTACAGGAACAGTTCAACTGTTTTCTTTAAGAAAAAGATTTATTGATTTCAAATAGATTTAACGGTAAATGTAATATCTTACTACTTAGTATAGCTTTGGTTCATTGTTGAAGGTCGAATGGTGACCAGTAGTTGTTTACATCCTCGTTGGTATCTTGTGGATTATTGTCTGATTAGCAATTCTACTACATCTCTTCAGTTGTATATAATGATTGTTATGAATGACTATTTTTCGTAGATTCGAGTATTATGCCTTCGTTATGTCTTATTGTACTATCTATTGTTTGTTCCTTTTGTATTATCATAATTATCATATATTTTTTTTAATGTAATTTAACTCTCTGTCTTACTCCTCATTCAGTCATTGTAAAAAGGTTTAAGGAAATCAGTGTTTTCTAGTTAATAAATATCAACCATTTTTAATTTACAGTTACAGATAAAAAAGAAAATTTGATTTGAGTAAATACATACATACCGATATAATTAAAACGAAAGAAATAATTTAATAAATGACAAATGATATTCTTTATTCATATACTAGCCAACTGGATTACTCATTTGAATAAACTCGTTGAATGTATTATGTTTAAGCTGTAAGGTATATATCAATAAAAACCTTGTAATATATCTAATTCTTACATCTCTTTAAAAGTACGAATTCCGTTATCAAGTTAAGATTATGTATACTTATCAATGTTTAATAAATTTGTGTAGGAACAATCTGTTTAACAAGTCATGTGAGATGTAAGGCAAAGATATGCATTAAACAGAATACAAAAGTAATTCAATCTAACGATATCAAACTATTATGACTTATCAATCATCAAAAATGGACTTAAATGCAAATGTTTGCACCTGTTCTAAGGCAGAAATCTGATGTACAGTAATTGTCGTGTGTTTATGTAATTTATACGTTTCTCGTTTTTTATATAGATTAGACCGTTGGTTTTCCCGTTTGAATGGTTTTACACTAGTATTGTTTGGGCCCTTTATAGCTTAGTGTTCGGTGTGAGCCAAGGCTCCGTGTTCAAGGCCGTACATTGACCTATAATGGTTTACATTTATAAATTGATATTTTGATGGAGAGTTGTCTCATTGGCACTGATTCCACATTTCCCTATATCTATTAAGCATTGACAGTCAAAAAAACTAGAAAACCAAAAATCAGTAAAAAGTTAGTAACAACTTTTATGTATGTGTCGCTCCCTTAAAAACAAAACAGGTTGACGATACCATGGAGAATGAAACTGTATTACTAGATATAGATGGTGATTGCCATAATAACCCAACGAACGGACAAACAAAACCGTTTGATACTACTTAAAAACTCAAGACTCATCAACATTAAACCGACCAAAAGTGGAAGGGTATGCATTTTTTGCTTCATTTGTGGTACTCATAATGCTACAATTGTCGCTATTGTGACTTTTATGTTTCGTTGTTGGATTGATATTTAAAGTCTTTGTCACCGGTAGAGCCTCTTTTGCGTGCATTTTAATTCTTTATTAACATATGATGTGTTTTCGATGAAAAGATCAAGTTCGTGAAATCATGTATAAAGTAAAATCACAAAAATATTGAACTCAGAGGAAAATCTAATCGGAAAGTCCATTATCACATGGCAAAATCAAATGACAAAACACATAAAAAACGAATGGACAAGAACTGTCATATTCCTGACGTGGTACAGGCATTTCCAAATGTAGAAAATGGTGAATTAAACCTGGTATCATGTATTTTATTTTTTAAAAGTGATACTTTAAGATAAAGTTCTGAAGAATACATTTATCAAAACAGCATATACATAAATGATTTACATGAACGGAATTAATCAGAATCCGTAGTTTTATATATAGTTTATTTTGTGAAAGCGTTCAACTTGATACTGTTTTTTTTTAAAGCTGTCTTACTGTAATATACATGTAAATGAAATTGCAAATAGAAATGAGGAATGTGTTAATAAGACAAAAACCCGACCAAAGAGCAGAAAATATCCGATGGCCATCATTTGGTCTTCAATACAGCGAGAAAATCCCGCACCAGGGGGCGTGCTTCAGCTGTTCCCTAAACGAAAGTGTGTACTAGTTCACTGATAATGGACGTTACACTAATTTCCGAAATAAATAAATGAACTAAAATAAAAAAAAATCATACAAGACTGACGAAGGCCATGCATGTATGTATGATGAATATTCTATACAAGACGATCAGAACGGAAAGGTAAGAACGGTTTATATAATTAATAATGTGTCTTTTGCACGTGCTAACTAAACTAAGGAGCACAGGTATATAAACAGAAAACTTTTTATAAAAATAATTCTACAGTTCTGTATGCGGGCTATAGGAAGAGATTACCTTAGCTGTATTTGGCAAAACTTTTAGGCACTTTGGTCCTCAATGCTCTTCAAATTCGTACTTTATTTGGCCTTTTTACCTTTTTATTTCGAGCGTCACTGATGAGTCTTTTGTAGACGAAACGCGCGTCTGGTGTAAATACTAAATTTGATCCTGATATCGTGTTGAACCGGTGCTTCTAATAAAAGGTCTTCGACGTGGTTGGACAGCACCATTTTCATTTTTTTACATAATCCATAATTTGATAATATTTAAACCTAGTTACATAAAATTATCCGAAATAAACACTTGAATTTTAGATTACTATCGTTATATATTTAAATGTATAATGTATTAACACATTTTCCCGAATTCGGGCTTGAAGTGATTTGCTGTCAGTTGTATCTATTTATAGCAATAAATTATATAATATATAAACTATTTCGGCGTGCAATCAACTCAATATGCATTTTGTTTTAAATTTGTATAATGCAGTCATGACAGATTTAAAGGGGCAATAACTATGAGATATAAGCAAATATGATTTATTTTCGGTAAGCAATCATTATTAAAATTAAATAGTGAAATAATTATTTGCTTTAATCAGCCAGTTTAGTTCAATGCTGTCAAATTAAGGTTTAAAATGAATATTTCGGCCAAATGGATTCCGTATTCATCGACCTTTAATTTAACCAATTAGCTGGATATTGGTTACGCATAATATAGTCAGTTGACCACTAAACTGTGTACAAGTTTAGTGAAGACAGATGTCAGACTAAACTCAAAAACATATAAATGAACTTAAATAAAACATAATACAAGACTAATAATAGCCAGAGGCTTCTGACTTGGGACAGGCACAAAAATGTGAAAAGAGGGGGAGGGGTCAGACTGTATGGTGCCCTTTCGATATTGTTTCTTTTTAGTTTTGTTTTTGGTTACTGTGTCATTTGCGTTTAGGCCCCTTTTTAATCTGGTTTAAAATAAGCAAAATTTGTATAGTTTGCTAGACACAATGGAAAAAAGAGTTACAAGCTTCTACGTTTTGAAACTTTGACCAGTTGACTAGTGATGCCGCTCTCGATATCTGTATGCACCACGCAGTCTGCCTTTGGTGTTCGGAAAAATTATTCATGATTAAAAAGAAGCAATGTTTATTGTATTTGTAAATTGCTTTAACGAATGCCAGAACATAGATTTAAATAAAAAATAGCACAAAAAAGTATAAATGTCTTATATACGGTTTACTATTACCGTCACTGGAATTGGTTAAAAGGCTTCTTTTCCAAGTAGTCAATCAGTAAATTTTGTGACATCGTCTTCAAATCATATTGCCAATATCAAGATTAAACAAAAATGTATTAAATCGGATGAAAACAATTACAAAAATAATCATCATATGAACGAATTATCAAAACCTTTAATGATCTATGTCAATTTGCTTAACCAAACTTATTAATTTCAGTATTTTGCTTATCCTTTGTAAATACTCCCATAAAAACACAAATTTCAATACAGATTGTTTGACTTTTAATATAGAATCAAACATCTAAATTGTTATTTTTATTGCCAATTATAAAAGAGCTAAAACAATCATTCTATGAAGTTACCTAACCAAACTAAAACAAAAGCACTGTGATAAACACTCCTCGATACATGACGGTGTTACACTCCGTGCTAATGGGCAAACTGTTGTTATGACAAACATTCTGCGTAGAATAAATTTGTTTCCATTTTGTTAATTTCTATTTTTAAATAGTCTGATGCAACATACATAAGTTCTCTATACTTTATCATAATTGATATAGTTTAAAGAGCAGGAGGTTGTCTATTATTATTTTGATCAAAGTCCAACAAAAAAGTAGAGTTCAAACATGAACATACTGTTAAGGATTAAGGCATTTCTGTCAAAGGTAGACAATCAACATAGTTACATATTTACTGTGATAGTTACATATTATGTTGTAGTGCTTATCATATACAGAAAAGTCATTCAAGGCATCTAAAACGAAAACTTCTGTTAACTATTGTTGTATGTGATGCATACAGGAAACAACTGTTTTCCCAAACTCTTGATTCATAGTAAATATAATTAGGTCATAACGTTAGAACGATTTGCAACCGGATACGAAAACCATGCTAAATATTCATTTTAATCTATAAGATCTATTACAAATAATAAACTATATATAGTGTTTAATCACCAATCTTTCTGTTATATTACAATGACCAAGACCTATTGCATAATTTACGATTAGATGCATATAGATAGAGACCAATCTTATCTCTCATTAAAAAAAAATAGTTAAACATTGTGATGATTGCGAGAAAATTATGTAATAGATATATCATTTAAACGAACAAATTTTGATGTAATTTATTTAAAACGTTTATTGTTGTTAACACATGCTCCTTATCTGCCTTGAAACATTATTTCTGTTAAATTGCACAGCACTAGGCGGTGCAGTTCCATTAAAATACGTTTTTCAAATGAATGAAGGTCTTTGCATCGGAATTAAACACAATTAACCAGTAGTTGGCATGAGACGGGTTATGTCCTTTTCATATATTTTATGATGGTATAATACTAAACCCTAATAGGAGGGATTGTGCCTGGTATTAATATGATGAAGACATAATCTTTCAATCAGTTTCATTGGGGTCTGACGCTGGCATGTCAGTAACTGCTAGTAGTATGTTGTTATGTATGTATTATTGTCATTTTCTTTATTTTCTTTGTTTCCTATTCTGACATCGAACTCGGACTTCTCTTAAGGTGGCTCACCCCAATAGTGACCCCCGGTAGAATTTTTTTATTTTCACATATTCTGTAGATTTTTTTATGCTGAATCCAAAAATGCAAAGAAAAAAGGGGGTCACCAGGCTCGTTTTATCCTCAAAGTGAAGCGAAAAGTGCGATTTTGACCCTATTTCCAAACATGCCCACCCTTCCAACAATAACCGTTACATCAAATTCAAAGACTTTTAAAACCAAGTCAGTATGATTTTTATGTGAAAAAACATAAGAATTTGAAATGTAAACCTTTCCCTTGGTTGTTTTTGACTTAAAAATCCTTTTATTTTCAGATTAATGTCTAAATTTTGCATTTTCTAATTTTAGTTTAAGGCAAAAAATATTGGTTTAATCGATTTTTCGTAAAATTTCCCCGGTAGATTTTTTTTAAAAACAGATATGTCAAAGCTACGAACTTTTCGAACATTTTAAGGTAAAATAAAATGGGGGTCACCAGGCTTTTAAAAAAGTTACGAGCTTTTGTTTAACCCCTCTACCCCATAAGGTCTAATTTCATTGCACTCCATTAATTACTTAATTGTGAATTCTTTATTGATGGCTTTGATAAAATAATGTTTGTAATTATATCAATAAACGATTGCTGAATATAAATGTGGTTATCGTATTACTGTTTGTTATGAAAAAGTGAAATTTTGATTATTTTGGTGAAATACGGTAATTTTGTCTGGCGCGAGTTGCTTCCCTCTAATTTGGCGCCATTATCGGACCAGAGGAATTTCAAGGTCGCCATTGCCGAGCAGCATACTATATTGATGAATACGACCATGTACATGCATAACAGACATTGTGGCGAATATACAACGATGAAGGTAGAGTTATTACTTAAGAAAACATAGATTTCGATATATTAGGCAGCCAAATGTTATCTTTATAACGAAAAATACAAACTTGGGGGTTGTCTCAAAGTACTCGCTACTGTTGAAAATCACTGCGGCTGAAACCTTGCACGGGCTCAATTTCTGTTCCATGTTTAATATTATAGATCGTTATAGCTGGTATCTTATTTATGTGTTTATTTTACCTTTTACAGACAAGTTGTAAACATGTCTGGCCAGTTTTGCAAAATATCCGTGTGCAAACGGCCGAAGAGGAAGGGATGACATCTACTGTCATTTTTACGCTACCGTTAGCAATGGTTAGTGTCAATGAATTAGTCTTTTTTAATCATCATTTTTAATAACTTATTTCGTAGCCAAGTTAGGTTCATATTAGTCCGAGATTAGCCCCAGCTTGTCTGGCAAAACAGCCGTTGGACGTTAGAGAAATCTCGGACTAGGGTCATATGTATGTGGGGTACCCCATAACTTCCATCGGGACAATTTCTACTCCTTGACCCCAACTATATTTCCCTTCCCATTTTACTCTAAAAATCCCCCCTTTTTACTTCAATTCTTCCATCTCCTTGCCCCAAGACAAAATATATTTCAAAGATACCCCCTTTTCCCTGATCCCTCATTCCCCTGTCTCCTGACTTCTTTATTTTCTAGAGAATATGATATAATTGGCCTAATTTGTAAATGATAAACCCTACAGTAGGAGGCAAACGAAGGATTCATCTTTATCAATCACAATTTGTTTACCATTAACCCCCACCCCCCCCCCCCCCACCCCCTAATTCTGTTAGGTATACAAAAATGTCTTTAAGGTCTAGTAATAGAAGTATCAGGGTTAAAAATGTACAGAATGCGGCCATAAGTATTTGTCACTTGAGATTTTTAGCTGTTCATATATATTGTATATAATATAAAAAAGAAGATGTGGTACGATTGCCAATGAGACAACTATCCACAAAAGACCAAAATGACACAGACATTAACAACTATAGGTGTATACATTTTTTCAAAAAAAAAATATTTTGGATTGATTTTAAGCATCCTGGTACCAATAGAAGCAGTATTATCACAGGTTTATTTTTTGGTTATATTTTTTTTGTGTCTCATTTTCATTATTTTCTGTTCAGAAATTCGATATACATGTTTATTATACTTCATGTCAAAATGCCAGATTTTGATTGGCTAATACGAGGGTGTCAATTTACTGTGTTACCCTTCATGGAGACGCTTGATCAAGTGTGCGCTTTATTAAACACGACTCTATCCTATGACAAATACTCTATCACCCTTCACAGAGACGCTTGATCAAGTGTGCGCTTTATTAAATACAACTCTTATCTTATGTCAAATACTCTATTACCCTTCACGGAGACGTTTGATCAAGTGTGCGCTTTATTAAATACGGATGGTTATGTACAAGATGTAATAGTTTATTACTTTGAATTTTAAATTTAATCGACATTAATAACAGAACATTCAGTATAATAAAGTAAATAACACATATCTGAGAGGGTGATAGAGCAGATTGTTACCCCTCGAAAAGACATTGTCAACCTCGGCTTCGCCTCAGTTGACAATGTTTTCTCGGGGTAACAATCTGCTCTATCACCCTCTCAGCTATGTGTTATTTATATAATATTCAACCAAATTAAATTATAAAAAAATATTTTATGTTTTCTCAAGGGAAAACAAAATAAATGAAAACGAACCTATTATCAAATAAACACATATTAATTTAGACCATTTTAGTTCTTTTAAGGTTACCCTTGCATTGTCAGTCTTATCAAACTTGCATGTACCTCCCAAATTTGGTTTCTGTTCTCCAACTTCAGTTTGCCTCTACCAATGTTATGAAACTAATACACAATTAATGCATATATATATGCTTACTACATTGTACCAACAAACACACATGAAGTTTGAATTTTTGATGGGGTCGCTTTTACTTTTCTAGAGTTATGCCCCTTTACAAATTAAAAAAATGCTGAAATTTTGTTCCTTTCTTTAACACAAGTTTGCTTCATCCAAATGTTCTGAAACTTATATGCAATGCTTACTACAACAACACTCAGATCAAGTACAAATTTGGGTGGTGTCACCCTTTTCATCCTTTATATGCAAGCGGCTGCTCATCTGTGTCCCATGGACACATTACCATTATGAACTAGTCTACATCTATATGCTTTTGAATGTCAATAATTGTTGATTTTCTGACAGAATTACTCTGATATTTAATTTCAGGCTGCAAGTACATTTGTACATGTGCATTGCAAATGGAAGGAGTGAGCTTTTACTTGGAAACTATTGGCAAAGTACTGACAGAATTTCATGAGAAGCCAGTATCATATTCTAGTCTTGCAACCGGAAACTATGCGTAAAGTGCTGAAACTTAAGAACAACATTCTACATGTATATATGCAATATATGTTGCCACAATCCACTTAAGGAGCTAAGATCAACTATAAATTGGAACTACATGTATATGCTTTAGTGCTGTCAAAATCCTTTAAAAAAAATCAAATCAAAAGGACCTACTTCACCTATATATATAGCTACCTGTCCCAATGATGAATACAGATCATATATATGAGTCTACTCTTGTAAATAAAACAGTGAAGGAGAATAAAAATAAAGAAAATATAGAGCTGATCAGCTAATGATTGTACATGTACATGATGTATAAATGGCAACAATTCTTACATGTATACTAGTACATTGAAATTAATTATATTAATAGATGTTTTATAAATTTGATCTCATAGATATTAGAGGAATAAAATCAATCACGTTTCAAAAATTTGATTTAGTTGAGCCTTTTTTTTTAACACCAGTTTTCATGACATATTATGGTATACCATTGACTGTCCGTCGTCAGCATGTCGGACATATACTCAAAAATAATAAATACTAATAGGTACATGTAGTAGTCAATATTGTGTAATCAATAGGTCATCTTCATGTATATTTGGTGTATAAAATGATTATTAAATGTCTTATCACAAATTAAAATATCAAATAAGAGGATGTGATATGATTGTAAATGAGACACAAGAGACCAAATAACACAGAAATAACTATACCTGTAGGTCACCATATGGACTTCAACAATGAGTAAAACATATTCTGCATAGTTGGTTTTAAAGGTCTCGAAATGACAAATGAACAATTTAAAACATTTCAAATGAGAAAACTAATGGGTGATTTATGTACAAAATAATAAATGAATAACAAATATGTCTGTCTTGCAGGGTTTATCTGAACTTAACCTCATTTTCATGGACTTGTCTGTTTCTTGAATTCTAAATATGTTTCAAAATATTTGGTTGATGGGATGATTGTTACAGAATCCGACATAGGGTGGGGCTCATTGGTGGATTATATTGCGAATAACTGAAGCCGGTCCCACTTTGGCAGTCAGTCCCCACATTGCCACTATAGAAATAAAATAACAAAGAAAAAAAAATGGTATAAGAAAAAAAAATTGAATCACGATAATTTCCTGTCGATATGCACATCTACATAGTATGTCCTTATTATCTACAAAGTTTCATGAAATTCTGTTGTGTGGTTTCAGAGGAGTTTCGATGACAAGCTGTTTGCAGTAGTATACTGCAGCAAATAAGTTCAAAGGGGCGTAACTCCTAGAAAAATAATTCGTAATTTCCTGTCGATATGCACATCTACATAGTATGTCCTTATCTAAAAAGGTTTCATAAAATTCTATTGTGTGGTTTGAGAGGAGATGCGATGACAAACTTGCAGTAGTATATTGAAGCAAATAAGTTCAAAGGGGCATAACTCCTAGAAAAAGTTTGAATCGTAATTTCCTGTCGATATGCACATCTGCATAGTATGTCCTTATTATCTAAAAAGGTTTCATGAAATTTTGTTAGGCGGTTTGAGAGGAGTTATGATGACAAGAAACAGAACTGATAGACTGGATGATAGACGGACGAACAAAAATGTTATACCCTCCGCCACTTCCTTGCATAGGGTATAAAAATAGGAAGATGGGGTATCATTGTTTATGAGTCAACTCTTCACCAGAAACCAATTTACATAGAAGATAACAATTATGTCCCTGTACGGACTTCAACAATTACTATAAACTGATATACCACATAGTCAAACAAATAAAAGTCCCAGAAATTACGTTTTTTATATGACTGCACATAAAAATATTAATGAAAATTAAAGTTGTGCATACTGAATGATCACTGGCCAGTATTTCAAGCATAATACGGATGAGAACATGCAGATAAGTATCAAATATGAAAGTTATGCAAAGTAAGACGGGAGCTATATATATGGACTGCCATAAGAAAATGAATGGACAATTATGCTTGGTGCATGTATAGGCAAAATTCCCTCTTTTTACCCTACGAGGCTTCGTATGTATACATCCAGCTGTTTGAACACCCTGTATAAGCAAGGGATCATCTGTCAGATTAGCCATATTTCTATGTTAACCACACGATATGAAAATAAGTAGATGTGGTATGATTGCCAATGAAACAACTATCCACCAAAGTTCAAATTTAAAATTCAATATTATAAATAAAAAAACATTATCTCCTTCTATCATCACGCATAGATCGATGATTAGTTATGCATTTCTTTGCCACGGTAAGATCAAATCAGTGTTCACAAATAAAATTGTCATTCACATTTTTTGCCGCATTGACATCACTCAACTATGTTTGTGATCATTTGTTTTAATCAAGAACTTTCCTTATTAGCTTACCTTTTAAAAAAGCATGTCAAAAATTAAGATAGAAGTTAAAGTTTCAACGGCCAACATCACCGGCTAATATAGCGTTCCTGTGTACAGGGCGTAGTTTTTAAATTACAATCCAAACTTTTCCTGAACCTAGTAGTAGACTAAGTATAGATTTTTTTTATATATAAAGTCTTTAGTAGTGTTTGAGACTGCCCGGCATGTGCGGGTGTATGTCCTAGTAAAATCCCGACATGGTGAAACCAAAAATTTTGCGGTTCTCCGCAAAGCATGCAGTATTGAGGAATTATATCATGATGGACCGATATATAAGGTCGGAATACTAGGCCAGTCCCGGTTACTTTTGACAGTGATGGATCCAGGGGGAGGGTTCCGGGTTCCCCCCTTTTTGGACGATCAATGCCTTTGCATTGGGAAGTATAGTTGGAACACCCCCTTTTTGTCCTGGGTTGGGAACCCCCTTTTAAAATGACTGGATCCGCCCAATTGATCAATTTTCATCTTCATGAAAAAGCGGAAAGCAGCAAATTATTGAAGTGTCGTTTTATTTCTGCAGGAAAACAAATAATGATTTTAGTGAAATAAGTTGCTGGATCCATTAGTCTATTTTTATAACATTCAGTGCTCTGATTCAATTATTTTAGTTTTAATGCTGATATTTCTTTTTTTTCAATATGAACTCGGTTGACATATTGATAGATACAACAGAAAATTGCAAATCAGCAAAATTACAATTCACAAAATAAGTAATAGAAAAGTATCATAAAAATAGAAAACATTGGCCCTGAGGTCTTAGATTATGGGACTTAGTCTAGTGTTCCGGAAATCATGGAATTGTGATACGAGAAAAATTATCAGATGATTTTCGTGCAGGTAAACAAATCTTTAAATAAAAATGTTAAGTATTAAGTCTGTTAGAAAATTGGCATGTTCAAATTTGTTTTGGGGAAAATAAAAAATATTTAACTATATTTATCAAAATTTTGCAGAGTAAAAATATATCGCATACTCGGGAGTAAACTCCTAAAAATACTTGGAAATAAAGATATTTCAAGTTTTAAATAGATTTATGACAGAAACAAACTGTTATAAAACGCCAAACGGATTATAGCACGAAAACGAACCCGCCCCGATGTTTTTAAAGCATACTATACGGGCAGAGACATATATACACATATATGTCTCTGATACGGGTCACAAGTTTACCTGTTTTTGAAAGCTGTCCGATGACGTGAAGTTGTTTATATCGCTATCATTTGTTTACAGTTAATCCTTGCGTCATTGGCAAAACATTTTCAAAAATAAATATCCAAGACATCATTTAATTCAACCGGTTTTTAAGTGAATTCAAAATATGGTACGAACGGACCCAAGAGGCGACCGTGTAAGATGAGAATGCGTTTTGGGAGCGAAGCGGCACCAAATACCGTCGACGTCATACATGTGACTTTGTCAGTATTAATATATACTTTTTTTTAATGTTATGCTTAAATAATGTATATTTTTCTCCTTTTAGACTTTTATGCGAAAAATGAAGAAAGCACTCTGAATTTCTGACCGTTCGTATTTCCTGTTTTGAAGAACGTTTTGCATCACTTGTTTACATCGTCAAGGGTGCTTTCATACACGCCCGCGTTCCAAGGTCGTCAAAGCTATTTTTGAGAAGACCCCTTAAAGCGACCGTTTCCAAGGCACTCGTCGTAAGAAACATGCGTTAAAATATGCGCATTGGTAAAGGGCCGAGCCACCTTAAACTGAATTTTACTGTGCGTACTGGTGTGTATTTTTTTTAATTGGCTAGATGTATAGGAGGAGGGTTAAAATCTAAAAAAAATATGTTTAACCCCGCCGCATTTTTGCGCCTGTCCCAAGTCAGGAGCCTCTGGCTTTTGTTAGTCTTGTATCATTTTTAATTTTAGTTTCTTGTGTATAATTCGGAGTTGAGTATGACGTCCATTATCACCGAACTAGTATACATAATTGTTAGGGGCCAACTGAAGGACGCCTCCGGGTGCAAGATTTATGCTGCATTGAAGACCCATTCGGCTGTTGTCTGCTCTATGTCGGTTTGTTGTCTTTTTGACATATTCCCAATTTCCATTCTCAATTTCATTACAATGTTGACGAGTCTTATATACTCAGTTAAATGATGGCTAATTTGGTTGTAATGACCTGAGGGAACGCCGTTGGACATAACAACTGCTCAAGGCCATAATTAATACAAATTTACATGGTTCGTTCCTCTATTTAGGTATGACAAATCACTTGATAAGTATCCATAAGTTTAATGATATTAACATCTATACATTGAATTAAAGTACAAATGACAACTCCAACCGACGACATTGATTATATCAAATACGACGATGCGCATACAAAGATAACAAATCGAGCAACGCATGACATAATTACACGCGACATGATTTTGAACTGGCAAATTCATTGTTTTATAACAACGCATTCAATGACAGAAAAGAAGTAACGGATGCTTAATCTTAAGTTTTGAATTTCTGCGTTATATTTTGTTACATCTCTTCCGACCTTCTTCCCAATCTATAGCTAAGTTTTGATTTTGTTACAATATCTTACTTTTTATAAAACTTCTAGTGAATTAGTTATTGTAATTTTCGCACATTTTAACATTCATTTTACCATACCTATACCTCTCGGATTAATATGTAAAACGTGTCTCATGATTGAACAAGTGCAAGTTTAATGTGTTTGAGCTTTTGATTTTGAAGTTCAATTAGGAATTTTCCGTTTTGAATATTCCTTGGAGTTCATTATTTTTGTGATTTTACGTTTCCTGTGTTACCAATTAACCGGAGTGATATAAAAATATATGAACCTAAAATATAAATAGCCAAAACTCTTTAATGTTTAAACATTATCTATTTAAAAACGGCGTTATTTGTGAAATTATAACTACGTTTTGTAAAACATGTAAGTACCTAAGCAATGACTACGGAGTTGATGATGAAAAAGTATGGTCCGCCCAAACATTCCAAATTACTTAAAGCAGTTATATTCATCAGTATCAGCGGTTTAAGAACGATGAATGATACATGTTTTATCTTTTGAAACATTTTCGAATTTAAAAGAGTTTATATTTGCTAAAATAAAAACAGTGGTCACAGTGTTTAAATGATTGAGAAGCTATATAAATGTATGCTACTTCGTATATAAATATAAAAGACTAAATAGATATCGAACAAAGTACCCCAATATATTCCGATATTTTCTTTAATGTACTAATATGTTTGTGGTATATCCAATATACAAAATGGGATTAACGATAATCAACGAAACAACTCCCTTGATACCATTTGCGAGTATGGTCTTGAGGAAACGATGATAGTCCGTCGGAAGGGGACGATAAATGGCTGACCCGTGTTAAGAGAGAGCCATATATCTTGCACGTTAAAAACAGCCTTGTAGATTTCAAAAAAGAGCAGGCTAATACCGCTACAAGGCAGCACTCGCACCCGCAAAGTGGAAAGGGATTAATATAAGTTGCAAAACTTGTTTCCCAATCCACTATAATTAAATATGTTTAAACTAAACTAAAACAATCAACAAAGGATCAAAAAGTGTGAACAATAAAAAGCCGTAATTTGGCCTACAATGGATTAATTTTACAAATTGTGACTTGAATGGAGCATTGGCACTCATATCCCATCTTCTTAGATCTACCTACCATATGAACCCTCGACGACAAGGCAAGTAATCGGTCTACAGTTACCGACAAAAAAGCTTCGTCTATATCACAATAATGCAAAACTAGTCCCCCCACCGCGTATTTTTAGGCAAACGGCAATAACCGAACAGCTTTCTGACTTAAGATAGGTGCAAACAAATGCAGCGGGATTAACCTTTAAACAGACGCAACATTTTCATCCTGAACTAAACAGTAGTATAACATTACAACATAGAAAGACATACTTTCAAATAACAAAAAAAGTAAAAATCTATTGGTATAGAGAAATACAGAACTCCGAGGAAAAAGTCAGAAAGGAAAGTCCCTTATCGAAGGGCAAAATCAAAAGCTCAAACATTGTATTTCAATTGTCATATTCCCGACTTGGTACGGGCATTTTCTATCGTAATTAAGCACACTCATACGGCGAAATATAGGGAAAATAGTGTACTGGAGGTCAGTAATTCATTTTAGAAGGTTTTGATAATAAAAATGATTTTCTTTTACAAGAAAGTTCACTTACTCTTGTATTATATAAAATTTAGCCATTCATGTATACATGTGAACATGATTTTTTCAACCTTTTTTTAGTTTGAACTTTCACATGATTTTAAAATATATGTACAATGTATAATGTTTTAGTACATTTTGATGAGGTTAGGTTAAATAAAATGTTCCACAACTTCATATTTTATTAACAAAATATTTATAAAACAAAAATTAATTTAAACTGTAAAAAAAAAATCATAAGGTTGTCAACAAGTCAACCAAAAAGAAACTATCACAGAATCTATGATGTTTGTTCAATATTTACATATGTTCGTACGTGTCCATTGATACAGACGCGGCATGAGTATTAGGATTTGGATCAACATATTTACTCGAATTTGTTTGAATATCCTCTGAGTAGTCCGAATGTTCATCGTAAGTCTCCGACACTCCTTCGTTCATTGAATTGTCGATAGACGTCGTCATATGCGAAATCGACGAAGACCGTTGATTGTGCTTTCTTGTTGCATTTTGGTATCTGAATCTGAAACATAAATAGAACATTATTAAAATCACAATGTACATTTTCATTGGTGTAAATATGGCTGCATACATGTACTTAGTATTCGTTTAGCTTATTCTCGATTTTTTAAAAATATTTAATGTGCACTGTTTATAACATGTTAAATTGTACGAAACACTGACGTTTTTCAAACTCACGTTTAGATTTTTTTTATATCATTTGGCACATTTTTTTTAAATTTTGGGTTTGAATGTTCTTTAACTTCATATTTAATTTAGTTTTGAATTGTTTTGATTCGAGTGGTCAAAACCTTGTACAATTGTTTCCTAGCAATGGCTTGGTAATGCTGAAGGTGAACTGTAAAGCTCAGTAATCAGTGCCCCAATAATGCGGCTTTTACGGATATATGAGAAAAGCATGCATGCATAAGCATAACTTAAAGTATTCTTTGAAGTATAAAGTTGTTCGGAGTTTGTCTGTAGTTAACAAATCAGCAGTTGATTTATATGTTATCCAACTCACCAACCCTTTTATAATTTGATTATTTTCAATTTGGGTACACTAATATATCAACTTATATAAATATATTTTTTTCTCTTTTATAGATAGATTTTGAATGTGTAATAACTGTATATGCTTGGCTTTGTGTAAAATTAAGAATGGAAATAGGGGGGATGTGTTAAAAAGACAACAACCCGACCAAAGAGAATTATGACTGATTTTATATTGACTTTAGTTAAAAAAATTGCAATAAATATTGAAGATAATTTGGTAAAACTGTAGTCAAATTTATCCTATTCATATGTTGTTTTATTTAATAAATATTTTTATATTCGTTTGAGTTTTGCCAGTTAGAATTCAACTACGATTATCAGTGTAGAATAAGTGTCGATTGAATTTTTAAATAAACAAATGGCTATGAATGTATGTTCTTTTCTTCAATTTTACTCGGATATGTCTGCTCAAAATAGCAATGTCGAAAAGACAAACAAAATATTTTTTTTTATTCATTTTGATTTGGGAACGAATTTAAGAATTTATTTTTCAATTAATAATGGCGATAATATTAATAACATTTATAAATGATTGTTACATTGAACTGCAATAAAAACAAAAACTAAATTATTTTAGAACAAACGTTAATATTCTGACCTTTACTGAAATCATCTTATAATAAGTATTTTTAAAAAAAGCATATGAATATGTCATTGTCATTTATATCCCCTCATTACTCATTCACCACTGTATATTTTTATGTAGATTTTCCCTATGTTTGATAACATTTTTTTGTTATTTTAAATCAGTTTATTCTTATATTTCTTAATTTGTAAATGTATCGAATGAATTTTAAAAATAAAAAGGACAAACATGTGTTTTTTTTTACTTTAAATTTCATACAATTAGTTACTGCTTTATATATCATACCAGATTGAAAATTTGTTTTTAACACAACCCGAGTACTATATTAAGGATAAATTAGTCCATTATGGTTAACATATGACGTTAATATACAAATATATAAAAAAGAAGATGTGTTATGATTACTAATGAGACAACTCTCCACAAGAGACCAAAATGACACAGAAATTAACAACTGTGGTTCACCGTACGGTTTTCAACAGTGAGCGAAGTCAGCTATAAAAGGCTCCGAAATGACAATGTAAATCAATTCAAACGAGAAAACTAACGGCCTATATTATGTACAGAAAATGAACGAAAAACAAATATGTAACACATAAACAAACGACAACCACTGAATTACAGGCTCCCGACTTTGGACAGGCACATACATACAGAATGTTACGGGGTTAAACATGTTAACGGGATCCCCTAACCTGGGACAGCGGTATAACAGTACAAACGTTTACACATTACAACTTACCCTTTAGGTTTAAATCCAAAGATTTCTTTCGCCTTTTCTCTGAACACTTTGTTCCATGCAGCATACCAAACAAAGTTGAGCGAATAATTTGAGTATTGAAATAAATACATCACCGACCATGCAACATCCTTCTTTGCGTTATTTAAATCATCTTTAAATTTAAAATAAGAATCGTAAATAAAGTATACACTAATAGGGACTGTTGAGCATAAAAAGTAGGCGCTGGTAAAAAGTAACATTCGAGTGAGTTTCTTACTGAATTGTCGTCTATTACCTCTAGTTCTCCTGCTATGCCGTGACTCAACAACGGAAGCGCTCCTAAAGTCATGATGTCTTTTTAGAGCTCTATAAACGAACACATTCAGAATCAGCATTATTAAGAAAGGCAACGCAGATAAAATAATAATATCTATATATACAAACACAAATTCCCCGAAGTTATGGTATTTTTGGTTTAGGTCATCGCATTCTCCATCTTTTATTCCATTG
This sequence comes from Mytilus galloprovincialis, assembly GCF_965363235.1. Lineage (NCBI taxonomy): Eukaryota > Metazoa > Mollusca > Bivalvia > Mytilida > Mytilidae > Mytilus > Mytilus galloprovincialis. The sequence continues at coordinate 17,308,573 of NC_134845.1, read as the reverse complement.
GTCCAGAAGAAATGCAAGTCTATCCCTGCTAATATAATAAATAGAACTAAAATAATGAGACAGGTTTTCTTCATAGTTGCTACACGCATGTATAAAAATGGAAAATTTGTTTTGAGAAATCTATCAATAATCATACAAACAAGAATCCATGAAGAGTATTGCATAGCAATATAAATCACAAATAAATTGATTTTACAGCTTGCATTTGACAATGTTCGAATGTCTATTCCAAACGCATAGTTAATCCAATAGCGTAGAAGACCATCTAACAACACTGTTATATCCGTAACGGCTAACACGACTAATAAAAACAACGGCGTCCGTCGCCAAAATCTCATCTTTTTCAGAACAGCAATGCTTAAACAATTTCCAAATACTCCAACAAGAATTAAGACGGGCGACACGTACATCCATAAGTAACTTTCCACTGAGTTTAATGTGGTGACTTCACCAATATTGAAACTTTGTTCTGACGCGGTCGTATTAATAGTTGATGTGTTTAAAAAGTACAGAGATTCATTTTCATGAAATGACTGGAATACTGTGGTCATTCCTGTTGTATTGAACATATTCTTTATTGAAGCATTTGAATTCAGTGAAATATTTTTCGGAGCATCCATAATTGCCAAATATCACATTTTCTCCATTAACATTGTTGTGTTACAAAATAATGAGTGACATCATGTTAAGGTGCAGTTGACATGTGTTTCTAAACGGATATCTCGCATTGTTTTAATAGTGTCCTCAAATATTGTTACACACCACGTGGCTAAGTGTACTCCAATATACTAGTAGTTACAAATTGCACACCGTGCTACTACTTAAAAAAGTTCGTGGAAGCCTATCCAGTTAAAGATATAAAGTGAATGAAATTAAATCATGTATTTGCATATGATATAATCTTGTTGATTACAATATCATTATCTAAACTATGAGGACCCTTTTATCCAATTTCACATACCCAATCAGGAAGTGTTTGTAAGCAAACGTAGGTCTAGTCATATTTTCTGATTTTTTTCATGATCGATTTATTATGTATGCATTTCAGCAAAAGAGACATATTTATGCACTCGTATTTACAAACCTTGTCATACAATGTCCGTTTGAATAACTTGTATTCTTATAAAGCGTATGCGATAAGACAGATAAATATAGAAACCGAAAACAGCTTTTACCTTTAAATAGTAAACAAAAGTGTGCATTGGTTATTGAAATAACGCTTTTAAATAATCTATTGTACAAATGTACCCTAAATGCAATGTGAGTGAGCGTTAAGGGTTGACTACAATGTTTTAAGCTCATCATTTATTTTATTATTCCTATGTGTCCTATTGTTATGCAAAACGCGGGTTATGTAAGAAGGATCTGCTTACCTTTCCGGAGCATCACCACCAGTTTTTGGTGGGGTCCGTGTTGCTTAGTCTTTAGTTTTCTATGTTGTGTTTTGTGTACTATTATTTGTCTGTTGTTTTGTTTAGCCATGATGTTGTCAGTTTATTTTCGATCTATGAGTTTGACTGTCCCTCTGGTATCTTTCATCCCTCTTTTATGATGTTTTTTTTTTAATAAAACACAAGTTGTTAATAATATTCTATTTTTATTCATTTACGCAGTAATCTATTTTCCCTCTATTTATCATTTGTTGTGGATAGTTCTTACGTGTGTTTCACCTACCATTGTTATAGAAATTAAAAGTTATTTAACACAATTATGAAATAATTGTCGCATTGTAAGTGAAAAGGCAAAACATGACTAATACTAACTTATTCTTTAACTTATACAAAATATCTTTCGTTTTAAACCTTTGAAATCACTAATCAGTTAACTTGTAAACTGGAAATGGTACGAAACAAAACAACTTTCTACTGCCATTACACCTGGCCATTAGATTACGTTATGGTAAAATGAGACTACCAAAAAAAAATCAAAGAAATCACAAAAATAAATTCCGAGCAAAATTCAAAACAGATAGACCATAATAAAATGGCAAAATCTAAAGCACAAACACACCCAAATGAATAGAAATCAACTGTCATTTTCCTGAATTGTTACAGCCATTTTTCTGTGTAGAAATAATGATTGATCATACATGGTTTAATAGCTAGCTAAACCTCTCACTTGTACGACAGACGCATCAGATTCCATTATATTGACAAAGATTTGTGAACAAAACAAACATACATATATAAGAGGAAAATTGTCCAAAATAGAGGTACAGCGGATAAATACAGAGCAACTTCAAATGCATCAAAGAAACCCAAAGAGCATTTAGTCAACAAAACCTATAAGCAAAAATTAAAGACATGAATAACAACATTATCACTGAAGAATTACACAATGGTGGGTTGTATAAGTACAGAGCCACGTCATATGTAGCAAAGTAACACAAAAAGTCATAGGCAAGGCACATTAGCAAAAGTGAAAGACAAGAATACAAAATATAATTTTTCAATTTAATTATTTAGTTAACTTGTGTTTTAATTAATATCACCACGTTTCCCGAGTCTTTGAACAAGGGGTATTACACTGTAATTTTGTATAAAATATTTAGTTTATTCATGATTATTCCTTATTTTTCTCAACCAAATACTGAAATTGCAGACTAGTGATAATTGTATGACATACAATAAACAAACAGTAATGTCTCGTGTTTCCTAATGTTACAAGTCTTCACCGTTCAACAAAATAAAACAAAACTGATATGTAAACATGTGTTATACTTCTGCCTGCGATGAGGAATGTGATAGTCTGTAAAAGCCTTATAATATACTACGATGAACAATTAAAAACAAACAACTCATCCCAGACTATCAGTATAGAAAGGTACAAAAATTGTGACATCAACAATGCTAGTATAATGGGCCGATTTGTACTTGCCAGGAACAATAACATTGAAGCTACTAATCCGGCTTCTTTTGTAAGGATCATATATCTAAGCACGCTGTAACCACATGATTGTTTGCCTTTTCGTCATTGTACTGACTAATTGTTATCGGCAAATTGTATTTTATTCCTTCTTGGCAATATCTTTATCTAGTTTTACTGAAACCTAGAAAAAGTCAAATTTTAACTTTTAAACAAGCCCTGCTGGTCCAGGTTAAAACAATCAATACACATTTCTAAAACTTCAAGCAATACATACAGAAGTTCTTATATAAATATTTAGTTAACTAAGTATTTTTAGACTTCTGCAAATTCTCTTTAACTTACTCAAATCTTTTTATATAATTTTGAGGTGAAAAAAAAAAAAACAGGATACGAATTGATACTCCAGAGTCGTTTTCCGACCATATAAAGCTGTAATGCGTTACAGAGTGTAATTGCATAAAAAAAAACTGAAAAAAATATTGTGTCAAATCTGGTTAACGCAATCAATGTATGTTGTTCATACCAACAACAACACAACTATAAATAACGAATTTGACAGTTTGGTAAACGCTGCAATGACTACAAAAAAGGGAATCTGAACAACACTGGAATTAGTATGAATGATGATAGACCTAAGTGGACATCCGTCAAGGCTTACAATCACGTATACGTCTTTCTTTGCCTTATCAAAACACAATAAAGATGGCAACAATTTCATTATCCTGTTTAAAGAAGGAAATATGGTAGGATTGCCTATGAGACAAATGTCATCCAAATTCCAAGTAAATAAAGGCGATGCAAGTAACTATAAGATACTTAAACAATGTGCAACGCTCATATCGTAGTAAGTAAGCTCCGATAAGACAAAAAGTGACACAAAATAAGGAAGCGGTCTGAATTATACAATTTGAAAGAGAATTAACGAAATTTGACGGACATCAACCAACAATTACTTAACTGCGTACACTTCATTTGACACATACACACTCTCTTACTGCAGGAAGTTCTTACTGAACAATATCGTTGTCGCGGAAAGTTATAAATTAATGTTTTACCCCAACAACACAAATACATTTAACAAATTTGGATGGTTGTAGAACCTGAAGGGTGCCAATTTTTCCAATTGAAAACACTTGTTGACTGTCATTTTATTGTATGTGGTATTTTATAAATGTATTGTTCTCGGCCTGATAGAAAATGTCTTCTGAGCTCCAATGGCATTTATATTATTTACCATTCGCAACACGTTTTATACGATTATGTAATCAATTCTAACTAAATGCCAATAACTCCTAGTTTATTTTGAATTCACCAATCTTAAAATTAATTAAATATTATTAAATTTTAACCAACTGATACTTTTAAGCTCATGTAGTAGTTAAAGGGTGACATGGCAATTTCTTTAACTACTACAATGTACTAGTCGTTTGCCCTTTCCTTCGACTTCTTTTCATCATCTGTTTGTCTCTCTCATATTTTAATACTGCCCTAATGACATATAAATGATAAATGAAATAAAACATTTCAGAGTTTTCCTCTACCAAACACGATTATGGATAGCTATTACAAATTTGAAATGTTATTGGAAAAAAGAGATTAATGTATAAGGGAGAATAAAGCCTTGAAACAAGTCCTCTACGGATCCCTCACAGAGTTGTTGCAAGGTCCTAACGTGCAAAGAGCAATGCACAAAGTATACAAGTTGCAGCGGATTTGCAATCCCTATTCTCACCGGACGTGACTGTAACCTATATATTTGAAGGGGATCACAACATCGTCATCAATGCGCCTCTCTTGACCTATAAGGATCTATAACCGAACATACAGATTATAGTTTTTGGTTGGGTTCGTGTTGCTTATTCTTTAGTTTTCTATGTTGTGTCATGTGTACTATTGTTTGTATGTTTGTCTTTTCATGTTTAGCCATGACGTTGTCAGTTTATTTTCGATTTATGAGTTTGACTGTCATTCTGGTATCTTTTGTCCCTCTTTTATACTATAAATATTTGCTTTTGTAATGATCTCGGCGTTCAGGTCGAAGAACCAGACATGATAGATGTGAAATAATTCAAACGAGACACCAATTGCAAACGGCCTAATTGATAACAAAACAATTTTCAAAACATATATATATATATATGACAGATATGAACCAACGACAATCAATGAACTACAGGCTCTTGACTAAGATCTAATTTAGCTGTATTTGTTGGTCCATTTAAAGTTCCTTTGAAGGTCAGAACAGGAAAAGGTGGATTAAACGAAACACAGTGTGATACGTGTTCCAAGTGATACACTGGATTCGAGTTCGTTCTTACTCCTGGAAACTAGACACTTCCGTACAATATTTATATTACAGATCTACAGATTCTCCACACTTATGCGCAATCTTAATATATTCGTGCTGGAACAAGTTACATTTTGAAGGCTTCAAGAATAATAAATTATTATGCTTTGAACTTTTCTAAGAAATTAATTATAAATGGATGACGCAGTTGAAAGTAGCTTGGGAGTTGTAGAGACCAGGGGCTACTTCAACACGTATAATATCAATATACGTATAATTCCAGTTTCGTATAATTACATGTAATGACTAAAAAGTTATATTTTCTACGTTCATATGTACTTCGATTTTCCGAAAATTGCTGGACAACAGTTCTAGTTAACCTTTATCAAATGCATAGATTACAAATGTTCAAAACTATTTTTAAGATTAAGATTGTAAAAGTCTATTCATATTTTAATATCGGTTAGATAAATTTAGATTATTAAACGATTTTTATTCAAGCTTGTGTATTACAATGTCATTATCTTAACGTTGACAACAAGTCTATCAAACTTCACATGACCAATCAGGAAGAATAGTTTTGTGTAAGCACCATGTTCAGATAGCGAACTGATACATAATAAAGAATAGGTCAAATGGAGAGCAAATGTGCTGTCTTACCCGGATGTGTCTATAGTAAATAGATTAATTTCAGAAATTTGCATACCTCTTCAATTCATATTCTATCAAAATCGCTATTTAACTTTAAAAAAATCTACTTTGATTGTTTTTTATTTTTGTTTAAATATTATAATTGTTTTTTGTTCTCGTGTTGATTTATCTTGCGTGTAAATTGTGACTTTTTTAAACGAATCTACATATAAATTGATTGATTGACTTGCATTTACTCAAGTTAAACATCACGCTTATTTCATTAATACTGATCTCAATATCTATATAAGAAATAAATTAGGAACAACAGTATTAAACAATGCATTCATTTTATTTTCAAAGCTACATGTATATTGACTAAATACTAAAATGAATGTTTGATCAAATATGAAGTGCCTGAACACCTGACGCATTGGTTGTAAGCAGAAGGTCTGATGGGTTATCGCATTATCAACAATTATATGCATGTCTTGAATCAAGAACTAATGCTAATTGTTTACATGCTGTACATAATTATGTTGCTATAAACCATGTGTTAGGTACGGACTAGAGTTAAACTAGTAAAGGCCAACTACAATGATTTACGCATCATACTAGATAGGAAAGAAAAAAACAACACGCAACTGTCAAAGCACCGACTTAAGACCAGGGTAGATTTTATCTTCTAAACACCGTTAGATGTTATTAAACAAATGTGTTTCAATAAAGTGTGTCAATGTACAAAATCGAATTTTGCTGAGCAGTACTCGAGTTTTGTAAGCTCCATTGTAAAATAGTGCATAATACGTCTTTTCTTTTTTAATGTGTTCATTACTATACGAGCAGTGAACAGTGAAAATTAACGATTCTTCGTTGCAAATGACTTTGTACAAATGTTTACTACTAGTTTTAATTTTTAGAAAGCGTTTATGAACTTAGATAACGTTAGCTATTGTTTAAGGCCTATTTTGGTCATATAGCTCGTCAACTGTTTAGGTAATTATACATTCTTTGCTTTCAAATACAATGTACTCAGTTTAGAGCATTCCTGTTGAAGATAAATCAGAAAAGCGCTTCCAACTTTTTATTGAGTTTTATTAATCCTTTATATCCCGGTGGATTTGTCTGTTGGTGGACCATCATCCCCGAAGGTATCGTCTGCTCGTTCAGTAGTCAGTACATCGGTAGTTAGGCATGATGTTTAAAGAAACTTTCTAAATTGTCCCTTTATACATTTTGAAAAAGTATAAGAAATGAAGGTTTCAACTTTTGTTTTAGGATCTTGTTTGTCATAAAGTTTTTCAACTGATTCGTATAAATAATTTGTATAAATATTAATAATTTATATATTTTAGTGATAAATGATATTACTATATGATTATACTATCGTTTTAGTATGCTAAATGTAATGGTTTCACTATTGTTCTGTAAGAAATACTTTTCAAGCGGGGAAGGATATTACAAAGTCATACGAATAAAATATATCCGGACCTTCAACTTATGATAACATTTATAAATCGACTGTTGAAGGTTCAAATGTAACATCAAATAGTAATGTTGGTTTCAATTTTATCGTGGAACAAATTACATGTATATGAATATTCAACACTATCGGTCAATAAATGTAAACAATCATTATGTCAACAAAAAACGATCAAGAAAAGAACTCAACTGTTTGATATCTGTGTTGCATGACTTGTATAGACACAAAAAAACCCAGTATTTGTGAAATTCTTTTACGAAATTGAATTACACATCTTATTACTGGTTGTCGGTACGGCAGATGCAATTAATGCAATTAATACAGACAAAACATTTGCTGTAACTCAATTAATTTCTTTGGAGAAAATTTTTTTTAATTGCATAAAACTTTTTAAAACGCGATTGAAATGAGTAAACATATTGACACAACATTTATGTAAGTATACATTTATCGTAAAACATTCTATCTTATGTTCAGTGGTTGTCGTCTGTTTATATGGTTCATATGTGTTTCTCGTTTTTCGTTTTTATATAGATTATACCGTTGGTTTGCCCATTTGAATGGCTTTACACTAGTAGCTATATATAGTTTTGGGGTCCTTTATAGCTTGCTGTTCAGTGTGAGCCAAAGCTCCGTGTTGAAGGCCGCAACATTAACCTATATATTTAATACCTAGACTACTCTATAAACTGTTGACATTTATGGCTATTGTTGAAAGCTGATGGATGACCCTCTGAACTATATAAGATCCAGCTTTGGACTCGAACAGGGATAGATTGGTACGGCGATTCTGACGGATAGATTCCGCCAAGGTCTCCCCCCTCGTGGGTAGGCTGGAATTAATGCACTTAATATCCAAATGTACTCCAACAGAACTGAACAGTTATACCACTATACGATCACATGTTCGTGTGAGATATTGAACATTCGAACAATTCAACTTTAAAGACAGTCTGTGAACATTCGAACAGTTTGAACTTTACAATTTTTCTTGACTTTTTAATTACATAATAAAATTATTTAATTAACCACTGACTTCATTGCATACGTGTATATATGATGTCCTCTTGTACACCTATGTGTCTGAGGTTTATTAATAAAGTATTGTCTATTGTCTATTGAAACATAAATCTAAATTATTAAGGTATTTAGGATTTTTTTTCTGAGACAAATGCCTGTGAGTCTTCACGTAGAAATTTAGAAGAGAATTCAAACAATGAGTGATCATGGAGTTGAAAATAAATCAGTGCTATATTTAATATTGAAACCATGTCTTCTTACTCACCTCTATTCACTCTGTTTTAAACAGGACGTTGTAACTGAACAATATATGAAGTTGTCAATCAAGTTGTAAATGATTGAGTGTATTCAAAAATGCAAACAAATTTTACAATTTAATTTGCCTCTCAGGACTGAAAAAAATACCTTTTTGTATTTAAACAGCAATTTAAAGCACTTGGTAACTGTATATAATATATACCCTTTTTAAAGTAATTTATTAATGTGTTGTTTTCAGCGTGATAAACTTCATCGTTCTCTAATAAATCATCCACAGATTATTTATTTTGTTTAAATACAGGAAAAGTATCACGCATTTATGCAATGAATATACACCGTATTGCATTAGGTACTCAGGTTGATCAGACAAGCATCATTTATCAGTTCTGGAACTATAAATTATTAATTACCGAAAATAAGCATGTCTTTCATTCTTTTTTCAAGTTTTGTGAAAAGTTGGTGCAATGGTGAGTTTAATTTAATATACCATTTTATAATTGATTATCCGGTATGGGCTTTGCTCATTGTTGAAGGCCGTACGATGACCTATAGTTTTTAACTTTTGTACTTGGTCTCTTGTGTAGAGTCGTCTCTCTGGGAATCATGCAACATCTTTTTATATTAGTGTATGAATGTACAAAATAATGTACCTCAATTATCCCTTCTTTTAAAGTATTCGAAATCAATGCGTAAGACATGTGAGCAAATTGAAGTAAATGAGGCAATATCCTACTTATAATAATTGACTGTACTAGATGTACCGGAATTTCTTAAAAAGTATATGGATTTAAATTTCGAACGGGTAAAATGGCCCTTGTCGACCATTAAATAATTAATCCGTTTTTCGAAAGCTATTGTCAAACGATAAAGATACCAATTCGTTTTCATTACGTTCGTTACAATTATATAGTATCATGATAGACCAAGTAAAACACTAACAACAAATGGAAGTTTTTATCGACCTTGACTGGCTCTATATATATATATATATATATAGAGAGAGAGAGAGCCAGTCTATATATATATTTTTTTTGTCATGCATCCAATTTCACCTTGAGAGATGCACACGCCTGATGAAGATAATTTGTTTAGCGAAATATTGCGTATTTCTATTTAAATCATTAGAAAATTAGCGTGTTTAAGTTATATTCTTAGACATTTATATATATATACAGCCCTTACACGGTCGGCACTGGCTTGCGCCTTTTTTGGCATTAAATAATTTGATTTTTACCACATTCACTGTGTCTTAGCCACACCTCGATGGTATCTAATATCCGGCACGGTGACGAAACATTATTGAACAGAGAAAAGGTTTATTTTTGTTTATTTATTTGTTATTTTTAAGATATTGAAAAATGTGTACACATATATAACTAATTTCTATTATGAGGTGTAATATTTTCTACAACCGTTCTATATTAACGGAGAAATACGTAAAAATGCATGTAAAAATGACGAATTGAGTGAACCTGGCCTCGAATTTGTTTAATATCTCGTTAAATTGTTCACATTGTACGAGAAGAAAGGTATGAAAAGAAAGATATTGAAACGGAGTTTACAAAACTAGCCACTTTGAGCACCTCAATACTTCTATTTCTGTGCACGTGTATGGAATGAAGGAAATGGGTCATGTCAAAATGGAAGGGGCCGGTTTGGTCAATGTTGTTAACTACACAATCACCCGGTTTTGTCTATGTATATCACCCGGTTTTGTTTTGTTTTGAAACCACAAATTTATGAAAAGCAACACTAACACGGATCTTAATAACATTGTCTATTGAATGAAATTCAACATAAATATGACTGCTATTGTAAAAAAAATTTACTTGTGCTTTTCAACAAAAAAAAAAATACTATATACAATGTATTACATGTATTTATACAAGAGTGCACGCACTGACATGTAGCGACTGCTTAAATATTCGTAATTTTGAATCTATTTCTAAGATCTTTATAATAAATAATTTAATAAAAGTATCACCAGAACTTAAAGTCATATGAAACGAGTGAGTGATGAAAAAAAATGTTTATCCAATTCTTTTACCAATGCATGTATATATCATAAAATTATTCCTCTGTGCACGATTTTCTCATTTTTTACGCAAATATAACGTATAATCGTCAATTTTTTTTCTCTCTGTCTGTTATGATTTAACAATTATGGCTGCTCAATAAATGCCGTGATTTGAAGCCGAAGTTTACCGATTGTCACCTTACCTTAACAAAAAGCATGAGTATTGAGCACGTGTTTAACATGTACAATCAGAGAATTGTTTATTTTAATGACAGATCCATGCGTATTGCGACCACCGGATTTTTACGAGGAGGGTTACGCTCAGGTCACTATGCATACGGAAAATATGTCGGCGAATTGATTCCTGGAAGGAAGCAATTAAAAATAAGTAAACTTCTTCTAAATGTAGACAAATTAATGAATTGTCCTCAGAAAAAAGTATATGTACATAAGTTGCATAATGAAAACTATCCATTTAGTTATAAAAAACATGCATATTTTTTTTTAATTTGAGGTTTCTTATGACTTTAACATTGTTCATGGAACTTTGAAAAAGTCAAAGTGTAATGAAACTTGCCTGACAGACATGAACACATTACAATCATTAAAACCAACCAAAAATAATAAAAACTTAACATTTACCAATTAATCAATAAGATAAGTTCTAGGTAACAAGTCATAATAGTCATGTGGCGATATGAGCAAATATACTAGTAGTTGACCTATTACTCATGGTATTAGAGATACGGACTTGTGTTACATATTTGTTTTTTCTCGTTTGAATTGTTTTACATTTTGATTTCGGGGCCTTTTACAGCTGAATATGCGGTATGTGCTTTGCTCATTGTTGAAGGCCGTATTGTGACCTGTAGCTGTAAATTTATGCGTTATTTGGTCTGTTGTGGAGAGTTGTCCCAGTGCCAATCATACCACATCTACAAGTTTTTTAATACTGAACACGAAATGTTAACCTTGATCATATATATCAACAATTAAGGAACAACCATTTAACTTCCAAGAGAGGGGTATGTTGTTTTTCTTTTTAAAAAAATATTCTGATCACCAAATTGATGAAAAAAAAAATATTCTGAGTCAAGCAGATTACAAAAAAAAATATTTGAAATGCAGAATTCCCCTCTAACTTACAGTGTTAAATATTAAAAAAATAAAAATAGTCTGATTGATATCATTGCGAATTTTTTTTCTAGGTAGAAAAAATCCATTAACCACACCCCTCCCACTTTGAAGTTGATTGATTGCTCTCTCATCAGTGTGACATTTACAGCTATTCATTTTGATTCGAAATCGCTGAACTGTAAAAATGAGTTCAATTAAGGGCAAAGGTCATATACATGTATGACAGATAGAAACATCGTAAGGCAAAATATCTGTGTGCGAGGTTTATTGCAGTCAGGCCTTCTCATTTCTTACATATGAAGCCTCATACAAATAGTTCAAGCCGCCATGAATTTGTATTCCTCGGTCTCGCATTTCGACGATTCTACATTACCAATGTGAATTTTTAAATTAAACATGATAATCCTTCTCATATACATGTACATTCAATTTCGCGGGTGTCGCTGTTTTCTTATTTCTACTAAAAATTCTAAGTTGGTATACGATTTATTTATATCACATTTGTGCAGGCGATGTATATGTCACACGCCCCACCTCCACCTGGGATGGCCCTTAAAAAAATAAAACTTGTTTTTCGTACTTATACGTTTTTTTATAGCTTAAAATCGTCTCGAATACATTTGTCTTCTTATCATGTTTTATAATAAACACTTATCCTTAAGAAGATCTATAACTATGATGAATTAAAACTTAGACTATTTTAATCGATCACAAGAAAGATTACAACCCTTGGAAGCGGGGAGTCACGGTTGCGCGAATTTGTCCTAAGTTTGCGCGAGTGGATTGAATTACTTATAAAGTTAACCATCCTGTTGTGCAAGAAATTCGCATATCAAATGTGCGTGTTGAATTGTTAATGTCTTAAACTCCAATTTCAAGTTTGATCACATACATGTACATTTACATAGCGCATATAAAAAACATATCGAATACTTAATTCTCAATTTGCGTGATAACCTTCATTTCTATAAATTTCGCAGTTACGATTTTTTATTTCTATGAAAGCCAAAAAGATATTTTTTTTTTAGTTCCAATAAAGTGAGCCATTTAAAAAAAAATGAGGATTTTTACTTTTTGTGTTTTATTTTTTTTATTAGTCAAGTTTAGAATGATAACACCGGTGTCATAAAATGCAGGATAGTCAGGGCTAGCTTGCTGCCAAGTTTCATGGAGATATCTCAAACCACTGCAAAGAAATGCTAAAAAAAACCAGGCCATTTTTGTCAGGAGTGTGACGCTTGTAGCGTGACATTTAAAAAATAGAAATTTTCAAAGTAGTGATAAAAAAGGTGGATTGTTTTTATGCTATACTGAAATATTTCTAGTAATTGCTACATTATTAGACGATAATATTTTTGTAATTTTGTCCAATAAAATTTTATAAAATAAGTAAACACTGACCTTTATTGTGAAGGTATGTACAAAGAAAAAGTCTTCCAAAAAATGACATTTTCAAAATCAAAGCTTCCTTGAAACCATATTTTAAAGTCTAATAATGTGAAATAAGTTTGTATTGGTATATTACCTCTATAATAAAGGGTATATTGGTGCTCTAAATCTCATATTTTATTGTTTTAGGGAGGCACCCAAAAATGTCAGGAGTAAGACAACTGTCTTTAAAGATCTACCAAAGAATACATAGGACTCAAATGCCTTCTTCTTTTTTCCTTTTTCAGAAGTGGCTACTCCAGAGAGAAGAAAAAAAAGATATTACAACTGTGATATGTTTATATCATAGATGTGGGAGTGCATTATATATGTCAGGAGTGTGACACTTTTTTTAAGGCATTTTCTGTCAATTCATAATTTAACAAGGACACGTTCCACAAGTTTCTTTGTGTTAGAAATGTTAAGACCAAGTTATATTCCTATCATTTACCTATTAAATGTGTTGTTAATCATGATTGTTTTGACAAAATAAGTTTTAATTAGTCAATTTTCTATTTTTGTGCACAGTACTGCAAATTTGTCAAAGAAAATAAGTGTCTACAACTACAGTATCATAATCGAAAGTGAGGAAATGTGTTTTGTACAAAATAGAACAACTATTTTGATTTACGGAAGTTTCAAGGATTAACCATTCAGTTGTAATTAGTCACACTCCTGACATGAATTTAACAATTTAATAAAAATATGAAAATTAGCTATATTTTTAGGACAGATAATTGAAGACAGCTAGTAAATTGAAGAAACGTTTGGTAAAACTTCCATTCCTTAAAAAATCCACTAGACTTGCTGAAATAAGCCGGGCAAATTTTTCTAGAAGAAATGAATCTAAGAAAGAGACTTCGAAAGAGATCTAAGATGCTGTCTGAATCTGAAATTGAAAAAATTATCAGAGGAAGTTGGACAATCTTAAACAAAATAAAAAACTACAAATCCAAGCTAACAACAAAAAGCTTATTGATCTCCGATTACGTTCGACTACATATGAGATCCAACTACCAATATGTAGTTTCACTTCTGACGATTTCACACGTGACTTTTTAAACCAATTAGTAAATGGCTCAAAAATAAAATGATCACAAAAATTTAGAAAGAAATACGTATTGAATGAGAAACAGGATAATAACATCAACATGATCACAATGATTTGGGTTTTGTTGTCCAGGGTAATGAAGTAGTAGATCTTTATAAAAGACTTATTGTTGTACTTATGTTTTAATATGTTTGAACTGAAAAGTAAGATAATTTATTTTAAGAAAAGACACGTCAACGTGCTGACTGATTACGTGTAGATAATTTTCCAAAGGGAATTTTTAAATGGAAATGATTTTCAGAAACAGCCGTGTTCATATAACTTTATGACTTGGTTAACCATTATGACTTATCATGTCGTTCATTGTTTTGAACTTTAGAACTACTATAAATGAAACTTTATCTGAAGTTTACAATTTTATTTTACTTTTGAATAGCCCAAAAAAAAATTAATCTTGTCTAGGTCTGAAAAATACAATTGTTAATTTATACCTATATATTGTGATGACCTAAAAATAAAGTTGAATGACGGATACCAAATCACAATAGACATTACATTTCACTTGTATGTCTTGTGTGTACGTTGATTAGATAAGACTTATGACGAAAGGGTCTATGCGTTCTTTATCCTCAACTTATATCATAACGGTCCTTATTTGTCTCTGATAAAGAACACTGTATAGTCGACTAGTCTAGATGTTTGACTAAACCCTGTTCTTATTTTATAGAGCATTCGCCAAAAATAAACGAGTTATTGCGATCCTTCTTTCCGTCATCGTTAAATTTCAGATTTAGATTGTGATTAATGGTTTTAGACATCAATAACTTTTTCAAACCCTTTATGGAAATTATGAAACAAGGACGGAAGTTTTTGATGACGAAAAGACAAAATTCTAATTTAAATTTTGAAAATATATTTTGCATCAAGTTTTCGTATTTATCATATCTTTATATAAATTGTGTACAACAGATGCGACATACGTCTGTAAAGTCTGCATCTCATTTTTTTTTACAATAACGAGACTCATATTCATTGTCTGAATTAAATTTGAAATTTGAAATAAACTCATCCTTGACTGAACTGTAAGTAAGTGTCTAATCAGGTATAAACCTTAATTTTTTAGCCTAGATTTTTAGTATTGGTTATGCAATCAAATAAATTCATGCTAGTTAAAAGATTTCACACGTGACTTTTTAAACCAATTAGTAAATGGCTCAAAAATAAAATGATCACAAAAATTTAGAAAGAAATACGTATTGAATGAGAAACAGGATAATAACATCAACATGATCACAATGATTTGGGTTTTGTTGTCCAGGGTAATGAAGTAGTAAATCTTTATAAAAGACTTATTGTTGTACTTATGTTTTAATATGTTTGAACTGAAAAGTAAGATAATTTATTTTAAGAAAAGACACGTCAACGTGCTGACTGATTACGTGTAGATAATTTTCCAAAGGGAATTTTTAAATGGAAATGATTTTCAGAAACAGCCGTGTTCATATAACTTTATGACTTGGTTAACCATTATGACTTATCATGTCGTTCATTGTTTTGAACTTTAGAACTACTATAAATGAAACTTTATCTGAAGTTTACAATTTTATTTTACTTTTGAATAGCCCAAAAAAAAATTAATCTTGTCTAGGTCTGAAAAATACAATTGTTAATTTATACCTATATATTGTGATGACCTAAAAATAAAGTTGAATGACGGATACCAAATCACAATAGACATTACATTTCACTTGTATGTCTTGTGTGTACGTTGATTAGATAAGACTTATGACGAAAGGGTCTATGCGTTCTTTATCCTCAACTTATATCATAACGGTCCTTATTTGTCTCTGATAAAGAACACTGTATAGTCGACTAGTCTAGATGTTTGACTAAACCCTGTTCTTATTTTATAGAGCATTCGCCAAAAATAAACGAGTTATTGCGATCCTTCTTTCCGTCATCGTTAAATTTCAGATTTAGATTGTGATTAATGGTTTTAGACATCAATAACTTTTTCAAACCCTTTATGGAAATTATGAAACAAGGACGGAAGTTTTTGATGACGAAAAGACAAAATTCTAATTTAAATTTTGAAAATATATTTTGCATCAAGTTTTCGTATTTATCATATCTTTATATAAATTGTGTACAACAGATGCGACATACGTCTGTAAAGTCTGCATCTCATTTTTTTTTACAATAACGAGACTCATATTCATTGTCTGAATTAAATTTGAAATTTGAAATAAACTCATCCTTGACTGAACTGTAAGTAAGTGTCTAATTAGGTATAAACCTTAATTTTTTAGCCTAGATTTTTAGTATTGGTTATGCAATCAAATAAATTCATGCTAGTTAAAAGATGCACGGTTTTCTCTGCTGTCGAAATCTTTCTGCAGTAATCCGTCGACCTAGTACTTTCGGTATTATCAATTTCTTGTCAAACAAAAGAGCCTGTACTTGTGTTATTTTGAACACCATGTTTCCATATTACTTATATATAAAGTTGAATTCTTTTATTCGCCGTTTTTTACATGTACGTCATGTCGGCTTAAAACTTGGAAACAATACATTAGTTTAGGCCTAGATATTATGTATTCGTATTGTCATATTTAAAAAGCCATGCTGATAAAAATACTACAAAAGGAAACTGAATATAGTAGTTTCAAGTTTAGGTGTGATTACAGTTCTTGTTTCTTTAGCTGTGTTGGGTTCTTTAATTTATCTAATTTGTCTTGTGCGATGATTACATTGATTGATTGGTTGCTGGTTGCTTAACGTCCAGTGGCAAATGCGACGATTACAAGTCATTGAAATCGACAACATGCGACATGTTTGTACATACAAGTATAAGTTAAAAATCTAAATATATAAGGCCTATACCGACGTTTTTAAAGAGGGAAATTATATAATCTCGAAATAACAAATCATATTTAGAAGCAATGTTTGCCTAATAACACTTCCTGATTGGTTTATTTCAAATTTGATTAAATGATTGTCAACGATTAGATACAAGTATTGTTATTAACATCAAATAAATGCTTTCATTTATCGTAATTCGGATAAGCTTTCGTTTTTTAGTAGTTGCATAGTTTGCATGTATAAATGTTAACCAACACACGTATGATAAAGTTATAGAATTTTAAAGTTTTCATTCGACAAAAAAATATATTGAGTATTTAAGGACGAGAAAAAATAAACCATCAAATGTATGCACTTTTGTGATATACAGTATGATATTACAAAATCATAGTGATATTTGAGGATTGTATATGATTCATATAATGTAACAGTGATTTTGCGAATTTGAATGTCAGGAATATGTCGAACAATATCTTATTCAATACCATAACGCAGTCATCATCAGAAAATGTGTCACTGAATCTTCTAAACACAACCACACACACCGTAACAACCTTAGATCAAACACCCAGTGAAAACAAAGTATACGCCTTAAAACTTGCAGAAAGTTATGTATGGACATGTGTATCGCCAGTTTTAATTGTTGTTGGAATTTTCGGAAATTGCTTGAACTTGGCTGTTTTGAAAAAGTTGCGATTTTGGAGACGAACGCTATTGCTTTTAATATTTATTTTAGCTATAACGGATATAACAGTTTTATTAGATGGTCTTTTAAGCTATTGGATTGAATACACATTTAAACTAGATATCCGAACATTGTCAGATGCAAGCTGCAAAATAAATTTATTCGTCCTGTATTTTGCTATGCAATACTCGTCATGGATGTTAGTGTGTCTGATCATTGATAGATTTATCAAAACAAATTTTCCATTTTTGTACATGCGTGTAGCAACTATTAGGAAAACATCAGTCATTGCTTTAGCTGCTTTTATAATTCTAGCAGGAATTAACACGCAATTCTTCTGGACAAACGGAATAAAAGGCAAAAACGATCATGCGGTAATCTTACACCGGCATACGAGTATTTCGGAGAATATGTATTTACATACATAGATTTAGTTATTCTATCTCTTCTACCGTTTACAATTATGTTGATTCTTAATGTTTTCGTCTATAGAGCTCTAAAAAGGCATCTAAAATTTACAAAATCCTCCGTAGTTGAGTCCAGAAATAGCAGGAAAACACCAAACAGAAGACATTTCAGTCAGAAACTTACTCGAATGTTATTGCTAAATAGCTCTTATTTTTTACTAACTACCATTCCAATAAGCGTATACTTTATATATGATTCTTATAATAAGTACGAAGATGAATTGAATCAGACTAGAATGGATGTTGCTAAGTCGGTCCTGTATGTATTCCAGTATTCATACTATTCGCTAAATTTCGTATGGTATGCAACATGCAATAAAGTATTCTGGGAAAAAACGAAGGAAATCTGTGGATTTAAACCACATGGGTAAGTTATTATAAAACTACGGTGCTACATGTTGATCAAAATCTGCATACCCTTCCGCAGCATCTGATATCAACCGGTTTTTGATAGGGTTTATGTTTATTAGTCTTGTTGCGTTTTTGCGTTTTGTATATTGTTGTTCGTCCTTTGGACGTTTTTGATTGACTAACATACGTCGGTGTCGACTTGCATTCAAATGACGAAATCTTTGGTATCTTCTTCAACTCTTTCGCAGTCATCGGAAAAACTAGGAAAGAGTAGTTTTCCATGAGAAATTGCACACCTCAGTTCAATAAATGAATAGCTCCGAATTTTAATTAAGATAAATAAAAAGTCAGTTTCAGGAAGGCATTTTGCTATTTCAAATCGATTTTATTGTTATGAGTTTACTTTTCTGCATTGGCTAGAGGTATAGGGGGGTGAGATCTCACAAACATGTTTAACCCCGCCGCATTTTTGCGCCTGTCCCAAGTCAGGAGCCTCTGGCCTTTGTTAGTCTTGTATTATTTTAACTTTTAGTTTCTTGTGTACAATTTGGAGTTTAGTATGGTGTTCATTATCACTGAACCAGTATTATATATAGTTGTTTAGGGGCCAGCTGCAGGACGCCTCCGGGTGCGAGAATTTCTCGTTGCATTGAAGACCTGTTGGTGACCGTCTGCTGTTGTCTGCTCTATGGTCGGGTTGTTGTCTCTTTGGCACAGTCCCCATTTCCATTCTCAATTTTATTTATAACTATTGAACAACGATAAACTATTATTATCTTTATTTTCTATACATCTTTTGATTTGTAAACAAAAGCATTTGAAAACTTTATTAACATTGATTTCAATACCGATATGCATTATTATATAATTTCGGTATAGAGGATCAATGTATAACAATGTGAAAACAAATATTTCAAGGATATATCATCGTTTAGACTTCACCCATCTGAGTTAAACAAATTCAGCAGAATTTTAGTTAACCATATTTATGCCATGCAATCATTGCATTTTAAATCTGAAACAAACAATCTCAAAACACAAATAAATATACAACATATGTTCTAACTTAAGAATATATTATCTTAGCCATATTTGGCAAAACCTTTTGAAATTTTGGGTCCTCAATGCTGTTCAAAAGGGGTGGATATAAACTGACAACTCCATAGCATAAAACCGAAGAAAAGACAAAAAAACAGTTATAAAACACATCATATACAAATTTCTTACTTTATTTTGTGTTTTAACCTTTTTGATTAACGGATGTGGGCATGTCTGGCGTACACAAATTAAATCCTGGTATCTGTAAAGAGTTTGTTTAGAGCAATACAATGAGTTAAAAAATACAAATCTGCAATTATGCTATACCCTTTTAAAAACGCCTTCAAAATACTACAACAACGTGTATTTGGCTAAATTAAGAGAATTTAATGAGAAAAGCATTTGTTGATAGTCATTATGTTTCTTAATATAGAAACAAGCATGTTTAATACAAATTCAATTTGATTGCGATCCTATCATTTGAACTGGACACAAACATTAGTATATAGCTGAAAGGAGTGGAGAAAGTGAAATATGAACATAAATGACTAAAACGGAGTTTTGAAAACAATACATGTACACATAAATAAAAAATATCCAACTAATAAATTAAAAACAATTTATCACTAAATCCCAACGTTGAAATAAACATCATATTATATATGTGCTTTTCTCAAGTCGGGAGTCTGTAATTCAATGGTTATTCATTTGTTGCCATATTTGTTGTTTGTTTTTGTTCACTATTATGCACATAAATTAGACCGAAAGTTTTATTGGTATGAATTGTTTTACTTTTGCCATTTCGAGACCAAACCTCACTATGCAATGTAGGTTTTAGTTTTTTAAGGCACATTTAGTTGTTATTTCTTTGTCATTTTATCTCTATTTTGAAGAATTGTCTCATTTGCAATAATACGTCATCTTCCTAATTTTGTAAACACATTAGTCAATGTTTGATCAGTATTTAGGGAATAAACGAGAGATGGAATTTGCAACACAAATGATTGACTCCTAACAGATGACATATCAACGGAATAAAATGCAAACAAGACAAAACCTTATACCGATCTTTTTATCTCAATTATTTTGACAATTTATCATATTATATATATATGATTGGCCATGTAAAGGACTCTATCCTTTCTCGATTATTTGTCATAATTATACAGCGAAATGAAAAAAGTTTATACAAAATAAATCTAATGTTAAATTTTAAAAACGAAGAATTAATCTGTTTTAATATTTCAATCTGTAGTTTCTTGAAGTCTTTACAATTTAATTAATTACAAGTCAAGCAAAAAATAAAGCTCATTTTATGATTAAACAGCCCCTAGTTTTCGATAAAACTTCATGACTTTACTATTTGTTTATCATAACATGTTTTCATTTTATATAGTATTTTGATAATTTACAATCGTAAATTGATGTTTTTTGTCATACGATTAGGGACTTTACGATTGAATTTTCCTCGGAGCTCAGTATTTTTGTGATTTTTTTAATACATGCGTGGAAAGGTACAATGTGTAAATGAAGTATTTTGAACTAATGCAGATGATTTTTGTGATTTAAATAATTTAAGATATCAATTTCAGATTCAAGTACCAAAATAAAACACGAAGGATTAATCAACGTTCATCGTCTCGTATGACAACGTCCCTCGATAATTCAATAAATGATATGATGTCGGATACGTACGCCGAACACTCTGATTATTCGGAAGACATCCAAACCAATGTCAGTGTGGATCATAATCAACATATTCTTACTACAGTATCAGTGGACACGAAATTTTAATGAAAGGTGTTTCACTGCACGTTTCTGTGAAAAAAAATATCACTATATCTAGGTGTTGCCACTCATGTGATCTTCCATTCGTTGTTTGTCGGATATTACACTTTTGTGAGTTGAACAAGATATATATCAAGCAGCCATACCTCGTGTTTTTCAATTCTCATAGCATATATAACTGATAGTAGCCGAGTGCCTTCCATTGATCTTCAGTAAAGCGCGAAAATCTCGCATCCGCAGGTTAGACTCAGCTGGTTTTATTAAAATAATTGTTTGAAAATAATCACGAAATCATGTATACGATGTAGATCGAACTACGTCTTTGTTCCTTATTATTGATTAAACAATTGGTGGTTATGTTAATGATGGATTGACTTGTCTTGATTTTAAAAATATGTTTTAATAGATCTGTTGGAACCTACAATGTATATCTGTGATAGTCGTAACGATATTTGTTTAGTAACAAATTAATCAATCGAAAATGCTCAGAAATATTTAGCATCAGTAATCTTTTGCCTGATGATATTTATCTAATTTTTAAGAAAGATTATACAATAAATATATGGTTTCGTTTGGGGACTTGTCTAGGGTTTTAACAACCAGAATTGATTATTTCTACGGTGTATGTGCCGTGTTAAAATCAAAATTTATTAACAGAAGAAAAAGATTAAAACAAACCCCTCATTTACTATTAAGTATATTATAGGCAACCATTAACTCCTATATATTGTATATGTATATTCAAAGTTTTTTGTCAATGAAATGTTCCAATTACCACTCATATGTATCGTATGAAGTTTTGGAATATGGTAACACATTTGATTATTTTGTTCGGTAAATGTTGTACATTGTTTAGATTGTAAGCTTAATATAGTTTATTGTTTTATTTTTTAACGAAATTAAATATAACATTTTCGAAGTTCCGAGCGTCACTGATGAGTCTTTTGTAGACGAAACGCGCGTCCTGGTATATATGATGAGTTTATTTACAACCACTGGGTAGATGCCACTGCTGGTGGAGATTTATTTCCCCGAGGGTATCACAAGCACAGTAGTCTGTACTTTTTGTGCTGACATGAATTGTCATTGATATGATTATATTTATAAATTTACTGTTTACAAATTTTTGATGTTTTTGAAATACTAAGGCTTTTTTACCTTAGGCATAGATTACCTTAGCTGTATTTGGCAAAACTTTTAGAAATTTTGGTCCTTAATGCTCTTCAACTTCGTACTTTATTTGGCCTTTTCAACTTTTTTTGGATTCGAGGGTCACTGATGAGTCTTTTGTAGACGAAACGCGCGTCTGGCGCATACACTAAATTTAGTCCTGGTATCTATGATGAGTTTATTTCCAAAATTTAAAAATTTTGATGATCGAAAGCAGTTCACCATTTGTCATTTCAAAAATGCAATCGGAGAGTGTCTGTTTGAGAGTGGAATTCATATGAAAACTTCATAATGAATGTTCTATGGTCTTGGACTTTTTTTAATTAACATATATTGCTGTTGACAACTTAAATGAAAAAATAAAAAAGGGCACACTGTAGATAAAAATAATTCAAACAAAAACCAAATGTGTGAACATTGTTAAACTCATCAAAAAGGAAAAAAATATAGTATCAATAAGGCGACAAATTTCATTAGTTTTTACGAAAACAATTTCAAAAGATGTAGAAGATATCGATCCAGGTCAATAATAATTGTCCATACATGATAAATCGAATTATTAATTTGTTAAATTATCAATAATTAGTCTCTGTTTTTGGGCCAATGCATGTGGTTAATCTATAATCCACTATACTATGTCTTGAAATGTATTAAAAAAAACCCATAAAGTTTTCGTGTCTTTGCAATGGTCGAGGCACAGTTATCTCTCATTGTTCAAGAAAGCATTTCTTCTGTGTATTTATTCAGAATATAAATACACTTCGATAATAAACTTTTATTAAATAAGACAAAATATCTCTTATACTAAAAATGTGATACAAGAAACGAAGAGATTTATTGTTAACAGTGATAATTCTATTTATAATCATTCCATAATGTTTGAATATAGGAATATTACATAAACAAATAATTATATTGAAAGGGTTAGACAAAAACATTCAATTCTTCTTGACTGTCGATCTTGTAAAGTTGTGAACGCCTTGTTTTGTATGTGTGTTTTTTTTAATTTGATAATGTTATTGTAATATTTCACCTATTTGGTTTTTTTTTTAATTTGAGTATCTTGTTCAACAAATACATTCTAGTTGTAAACCGATACCAGACCCTCTATTGCACGTGCACGTGTTTTATTTTCTTTGAAGACTTCTAGGAAAATAAATTAGATCTCAGCTATTTTTATTTTACAATATTAGTCCAATGTATATGATTTATAGCAACCTTATCTAAAACTATAAATAATACTATTGTTTTTCAGCATAGCCACGGCGCATAAAGGTGAGTTGAGTAATATCATAGAACCAGGAAGATCATAAAGGAAATGTCAAAACAACTTATTCAAACAAATAACGTCTTTTTAAACTGGTTTGCACGTGCTAAATAAAGACCTTTTTCTATAATTCTTTTAGTTGAACAAATAAGTGTATAGCGATTATGTAATATATCTTGTATGATGTTTTGTTTACACAAGGTTTTGACAATCATTTATGAATAAGCCTTATAAATCCGAGGTATTGATTCTTTGTATGTACGATTGATGTTCATAAATTTTAAATCAAAAATAAGAAGAAACTTTTTTGTGTTTTTTGTTATTCTTTAGTCAAATGCGTGGGTCACACTATCAACTTCATTGGTCAATTGATTTTAAGAAAACTTTGGATTGGTTGTTTTTCTTTCATGAACAGAATTACAATATTATTAAAATAGTGAAGTTCTTAACCAATAGGATCTTCGACCTCCAAAAATAGATGATTTAGTAAAGGCTCACATTGCGACTTAAAAAGGCACAATTCGAAAACGCTTATTTTTACAATTACAGTCTTTTAGTAGCATACTGTATTAATTATTTAAACATATAATGAAGTTTAATAACATAATCGTAGAACCACACCTTGGTTAAAGAGCATGGGAATTGCAACCTAACAATTTTAACGTCTGAATGGTAAAAATGCCTCTCATTTTTGCAAAACACTTTGGAGAAACGGGTGTGTGATATTAACACTTTCTGCAACCCTCGAATTCGACACGCTTCTAATAGGGTTTATATACACTTATGTACAAGTAAAAGGTTAAGCATAAGTGAATAACATTAAGAGACACTCCTTTTGAACAAGCAAAACAAAAAATACCACTATCATTGAAAGCCATATTTACAATGGGACCTTAAAAAACAGCTCTAAACTCTTTTATTTTGGTGAAGTGTTTACCTTGCCGTTCTTACATGTATAGCAGGAGTCAAATACATACCGTGTCGATAATCAAGCCACCTTACGTCCGGAGTTCAAGCTGCTCCTTATATTTTATCATAGAGTGGTAAATTGCATTCTTGCATTTTATGGGAATTATATTGTAAGCTTTTTTTTCGACTTACAATTTTTAGTATAGTAACCGGATGGATGTAGGCGAAACGCGCGTCTTGCGTATGTACAAAATTTAGTCCTGGTATCTATGATTAGTTTCTTTACAACCACTGGGTCGATGCCACTGCTGGTAGAGATTTATTTCCCCGAGGGTATCACCAGCCCAGTAGTCAGCACTTTTTGTGCTGACATGAATTACCATTGATATGGTTATATTGATGAATTAACTGTTTACAAAATTTAGAATTTTTGAAATACTAAGGCTTTTCTACCTCAGGCATAGAATACCTTAGCTGGATATGGCAAAACGTTTAGGAATTTTTGTCCTCAATGCTCTTCAACTTCGTACTTTATTTGGCCTTTTAAACTTTTTTTGGATTCGAGCGTCACTGATGAGTCTTTTGTAGACGAAACGCGCGTCTGGCGTATGTACAAAATTTAGTCCTGATATCTATGATGAGTTTATTTATACACAGAGATCTGCGTTAACCGATTTGTTTGCACTTTCCGTACCGCATTTATATGGTTCCATGTTTATGACTTTTCCTCGATTCTTGTGTGTTGACCAGTATCACGGTTTTTAAATCTTTTAGAACTCGAATTACTTATCTTTTTACTATTCCCGAGAGTGCCATGTGGCCAGTTGTCAGAACCTTTTCGTTGACATGAAATAATCCGATTGGTGAATGTTGAATAGTTCGTAACACTACGGTTGTTCTAAAACTTGGCTTTGACTGACATAGCATATTTTGGCACGTCTTCTTGGAATTGTCGGTACTAATGGTTTCCATCTGTGTAATTGCATGAATTGGTTTGGTCTGTTGTGTAATTGCATGAATTTGTTTGGTCTTTTGTGTAATTGCATGAATTTGTTTGGTCTTTTGTGTAATTGCATGAATTGGTTTAGTCTTTCATCTTTTTTTTTAATATCTCTGGCTGGTATAATTATATCTTAGATTAGTTTTTTTAACAGTTTTATTCTGTTTAATCTTATGTATTGTACATCTTAAACATAGAATCGTACTGACTGTTGTCTGGCCAAGCCATTGTATTGTCGTTCTGTCTTATGATTTTCTATTAGTCAATAGTATATTCAGAATTTCTTCTCACCAATAACAACATATATATAATATATGAAGCGCCTAATGAAAAGTATAGTAGTAATATGTGTACGACTTTACCCAAGAGCTACAGAAAAACAGTACATTAACGGGTGTTACACGGAAACTTTTTAGATGATACACGGACACCTTTAAGTTGTTACACGGACACTTTTTCATGAATAGAATCACTCGTACATGATGAGAGTTCATGGGCACTTTGATTTCAATTAGATTTGAACTTTTTGTTTCATCGACATATTTCCTGTCTTTTTGGTTAAAATATTTACGTTAGCATCAATAACTTTATTTCAAAAAAATGCAGTAAATTACTATTCATATCAGTACACTACGGGATTGGCCATTTAACTTTAAAAAAAAAGGGGGGGTGTATAAAAAAGAAGATGTGGTATGATTGCCAATGAGACAACTGTCCACAAGAGACCAAAATGACACAGACATTAACAACAATAGGTCACCGCATGTCTTTTTTCTAAAAAATATTTTGATTCCCAATTTTATGAGAAAAAAATACATTGTGGTCAAGCAGATGACAAAATAATGTTCTGATTCCTGATTTTCCGTATATCGTATATAATCAGTCTAATTTCGAAAAAAAATGAAAATAGTTGTGTGATAGCGTTGAAAAAAAATAACGTTCTTACTAAGAAAAGAAGATACCCCCTTTTGAGGCTAAAAGGTAGGTCCGTAAGTGATTTTTTTTCCTTCATCATATGGACATGAATAGTATTCTGGACAATGCTGAATTTAAAGAAATGCTGGTACCAACGTTTATATTTCAATAAAAAAGACAGGAAGTATATATGAAAAAAATCAAATCTAATCAAACTATAAAACCCCTATCAACTCACCAATGCACGTTTGATCCTTTAAATAAAAAGTGGTCGTGTAATACATCTTCAAATAGGCAGCAAATCGTAAAGAAAATTCATTCAACTAATGTCATCAATTTTGAACGGTAAGCTGCAATCGGATCGTTTACTAGTGACACGTGTTAAATCCTGATCAGCACTATCAGAGACATATAAAAAAAACACTAAATGTATGAACTATAAAAAACAAATCCAAAATATATGCCTTGTAGTCAGGTCAAGGTCCGAGGCTAGCGTCTCAGACCTTGACCTGACTACTCGTGCAGACAAACTATGCACCAGGTTATTGCCGGCCTAATTTTTGGCTACCTTTGTTTTGTATCTAATACGGAGATGCAATTACTTTATATATTCCACTGTAATTATACAATCGCTAAGGGGCTTACATGGTATACTACAAGATATGATATAGAACATCTACAGGCTTACACATGTAGAAAATATTGAAATATATATATATATACCAAAATTACATTGTATAATGCAAATTCACCATATCAATAAAATGTTTATCGAATATTGTGTATTAGTTACATATGTTTAACTAAATGTTTCATATTGGCTTTTTATATAAAATATGTTTTAAATTGAATTGTATAATGCATACGCTGCCTGTAGTAAAACAAGGAACAGTTTGATATTTGTGGTGTTCAGGTTTACACTTTCAAAGTTGCTATGCATATGTAGTACTACTCTATCTTAATCCAAATAGGGATGATGTGATAACTGTCATGTGATAGTTATTTTTTTAGTTAGTAATCAACACAACAAAAATCACATTAAGTATACTTCAAACTGGTTTTTTTAATTCTATATTTCGCATCCGAATTGTTTTCGTACTCCCCACAAAATACATTTTACGTTAAGACGAGTAAACATTTTTGAACCGTGCTTCTTGTGATACTTTTTTGACGTGACGGGACATCAACGTTTTTATTTGTTCACATGTTACATTATTGATAATATACAATCGAGTTACATAATGTTATCTTAAATAAACACTTCAACTTTAAAGTACTACCGCTATACATTTAAATGTACAATTGGTTAACACATTTCATACTGGGCTAGAAACTAGTGATTTACTGTAATTTATAGCAATAACTTTAAATAGTTTATAAACGATTTCCGCGTATTATTCACTCAACATGTACTTGAGATTATTCAGCAATATTGTTGGTTATTTAGCAATTATATAAGACATTCAGTTTTGATTCCATCTGCTACACGAGTACATGGGAATATTACTTAGAAGTAAAAAAATAAAACACAGATAATAGACATACATATCATATCACATTAATACACGAAAAAGACCATTTTGGATACAAAAACAGCATGCTAAATGTGTTCACTATATACATGTGTCTCAAATCCATATATTACATACATAATGTTTAAACTTACCTCAAATTGATGAATTTGCCTCATAAATATATTTCAAGGCTAGTTACGTACATAATGTGAATTGGTTCTTATTTGTCATAAACACTGAAAAAATAATGTTTGCAAAATTTCGTTTTAGAAGAATTGTTTCAGACAGTTTAAACACTTTTATGGTAAATTTATTGCATTTTAAAATTAGATATGCAAAATAGATGAGTCAAAAGTCTAAGTTATAACTGCAAGTTCGAGTCTTAGGAAGATGAAAGGTTCAAAACTGTTATAGTACTATTTGTATAACTCATCACCGATACCAGGATTGAAATTTTGTATTGGCGCCAGACGCCCGTTTTGTCCAGAAAAGACTACTCAGTGACGCTGGAATTAACAAAAGTTACAAAAGCAAAACAACGTACGAATTTGAAGAGAATTTCGGACCAAAAAGTGTTTTCAAATACAGCTAAGGTAGGGTTTTCCTTGGGGAGAAAAGCTTACTATTTAAAAAATTCGAAGTTTTGTAAACAGTTCACATTAAAATATCTCATTAGCATGTGGCGAGTTGTCTCATTAACAATCATACCATCTTATCTGATATTGTTGATTTTTTTTATTGAATATGTACATGTATATATGTATTAGTGTATCACCAGTCATACTGTCAGTATAATTTAACTTAAGGGTGTACTTAGGTGAGGTTTGGGAATTTGTTTCAAATGTTCGGACTCCTTGGTGTTTTTCCATACAATACATTGTAAAATATAACACCCATTTTTTTTCATTTAAGACTTGATAGCACATGAATAGTCATTTACCAAAATTCTAGAATTTTCCTAATTTTCTTTCTTTTGTTTTGAGACCTAATAATACCAATACAAATATAAGGTAAAAGTCCGAGTTAGCCTTTTCCCGCCATAATCTAAATATCAAATATCTCGAAAAGGAGGTCCATGACCTATCAATATTTTTAGCTTATTTTTATCCTTAATTGATGCTCTACCAGCTTATAGCATCAATTTTAACTTCTTAATTTATCAATTTTCACCTAACCTCACCGAAGTACATCCTTAAAAAATTAAACAGTTTGTAAATACTTTTAACAGTAAAAGTAGCTACCAAAAACAAACATTGTTAGCAGTTAAGATCAATTCTAGTCTTTTACAGCTAAACATATGATGAACTTGTATGGAGTTCCACGACATCAATGAAACCGTTTAATGCACCGTTTTCTACTGAAGAAAATGTCTGTACCACGTCCGGGATATGAAAATTGTTATCAATTTGTTTGATGTGTTTGAGCTTTTGATTGTGTCGATTGATTAGGGACTTTCCATTGTTTAGCTCACCTGGCCCGAAGGGCCAAGTGAGCTATTCCCATCACTTTGCGTCCGGCGTCCGTCGTCGTCCGTCGTCCGTCGTCGTTAACTTTTACAAAAATCTTCTCCTCTGAAACTACTGGGCCAAATCAAACCAAACTTGGCCACAATCATCATTGGGGTATCTAGTTTAAAAAATGTGTGGCGTGACCCGGTCAACCAACCAAGATGGCCACCACGGCTAAAAATAGAACATAGGGGTAAAATGCAGTTTTTGGCTTATAACTCAAAAACCAAAGCATTTAGAGCAAATCTGACATGGGTAAAAATGTTTATCAGGTCAAGATCTATCTGCCCTGAAATTTTCAGATGAATCGGTCAATCGGTTGTTGGGTTGCTGCCCCTGAATTGGTAATTTTGAGGAAATTTTGCTGTTTTTGGTTATTATCTTGAATATTATTATAGATAGAGATAAACTGTAGACAGCAATAATGTTCAGCAAAGTAAGATCTACAAATAAGTCAACATGACCAAAATGGTCAGTTGACTCGTTTAGGAGTTATTGCCCTTTATAGTCAATTTTTAACCATTTTTCGTAAATTAAAGTAATCTTTTACAAAAATCTTCTCCTCTGAAACTACTGGGCCAAATTAATCCAAACTTGGCCACAATCATCTTTGGGGTATCTAGTTTAAAAAATGTGTGGCATGACCTGGTCAACCAACCAAGATGGCCGCCACAGCTAAAAATAGAACATAGGGGTAAAATGCAGTTTTTGGCTTATAACTCAAAAACCAAAGCATTTTGAGGAAATCTGACATGGAATAAAAATGTTTATCAGGTCAAGATCTATCTGCCCTGAAATTTTCAGATGAATCGGTCAATCGGTTGTTGGGTTGCTGCCCCTGAGTTGGTAATTTTGAGGAAATTTTGCTGTTTTTGGTTATTATCTTGAATATTATTATAGATAGAGATAAATTGTAAACAGCAATAATGTTCAGCAAAGTAAGATCTACAAATAAGTCAACATGACCAAAATGGTCAGTTGACCCCTTAAGGAGTTATTGCCCTTTATAGTCAATTTTTAACAATTTTCATTAATTTGGTAAATTTATGTAAATTGTTACCAAATATAGTTCTCTGTTACTAATGGGCAAAGTTCATTATAGATATAATTGTAAGAAGCAAAATCGTTCAGTAAAGAAAGAACTTCAAACACATCACCATCACCAAAATACAATTTTGTCATGAATCCATTTGTGTCCTTTGTTTAATATGCACATAGACCAAGGTGAGCGACACAGGCTCTTTAGAGCCTCTAGTCAATTTTTCTCGACGTTCAGTATGGTTGTTATTTACTTTAATTTTCAAATAATAATTTTCAAATTAAACAGCTTGTTCATGTTATCATAGTTATTCATTATGTAACTAAAATATTTCTCAAAAATATAAAGGTATGTCTTGGGGTCATTTTGGAAATGATCAATTGCGATACGTAAACTGCATGTAATATGTTTGTTTTGATCCTGCCTTAATTCTATTTTTTTTTAATTCGGCTTTATCGCACTTAATGTTTTGTTTGAACATCACTTGTTTTCCAGGACTAAATTCGATATGTGTTTTAAAAAATTACAGATTCGTTGAAATGAATTATAAATTATAAACAAACGAATTAACATGTCTGTTCTAAGTAGTTCTTATATGTTAAGGACCAATTATTTTTTTCATTTGTCAAGTTGCTTGCGCAAAAGAAATAAAGATATGTTAGGCCTTGTTAATTTATTTGATGTAACACAATTATTTAAAACTAAAACTTTATCAGAATTGTTATAGTATATAAAGCAGAAGGTTATCTAATACTACCGTAAATTTTACGGACGCCACCACGAGTTGATTGACCGTTATGAAATAACCGTTTCACAAATGATATCGGATATGTTCCTTACGTCGTAACTACAATCCCCTTCCTTTTCATGAATGTGACCTACTGAGTTGGACTATTTACCAGATTTGTTACCACATTAGCAACACGACGGGTGCCACATGTGGAGCAGGATCTACTTACGCTTTCGGAGCACCTGAGATCACCCCTAGTTTTATGGTTGGGTTCGTGTTCCTTATTCTTTAGTTTTCTATGTTGTGGCATGGTACTATTGTTAGTCTGTTTGTCTCTTTCATTTTTAGCCATGGCGTTGTCAATTTATTTTCGAGTTTGACTGTCCCTCAGCTGGTATCTTTCGTTTCTCTTTTTTTGATTAAGATCCAAATAAATACGGTTTAAAAGATGAACATACTTTTAAATCTTTAAATATTGCAAATAGTAAAAATAGTTACATGTGTTTTAGTGTTGATCATGTACAGAAAAGTCATACGGTATTATCTTAGGTAAACACTTCAACTTCAAATGGTTGTATATGATGCATTGATGAAACTGTTTGTGAAATAGACAATGACAGAAGCTTTAAACTTAAATGGGATTAACTGTAAATACCATGAGTACATAAAATAAGGACGTCAAAATTGTAATCCTGGTATCTGTGATGAATTTATCTTTATATGGACTTCACAATTCTCAAACGTTGTGATACATTTCAATGACTATGATCTATTACATAACTTTTCGATTAAGATGGCTTGTATCCACTCTGATGAAAGAGTAACTCTTGCTTTAAATGCTTTCTTCGAACAGCAACTGTCTATATAGGACATCATGAGGGAACATACCAGCCCTGAAATATAGTATTAACTGGGATATATATAATACATTTGCAGACGCTGCTCGAATGTTTGCTACATAGAAATGACAAATTCAAAGTTTTGAAGCTGAATATATTACTTTTGTCGCAGTATTGAGTCCAATCGACCCTCAATGTCAATTCTGAGATGTCAGTCAAGATATGAGTCAGACTTAACTGTATCTAGTCTATACTATATTTTAATTTGTAAGTCATGCGATAGATGCGTTTAACATATTCACCGAATATTGAATTATTTAGTGAGAGAACATCATCTATGTATCGGACAATGAAGGTAAAATATATAACTTCTTTTCGTTCTTTCTAAGAAGTTCCAAATACAGGCATTTTTTTTATTAATAATGGGACAAATCGACAAGCAAATAATCGCAATAAGTTCTCATTGAAGTACACATTGTTATTTGAAAAACTCGTCCTCTAAACGTAACAAATACTAGTATGTTGTCAATCAAGACATCAAGTTTAATAATATCAGATTTAAAGAATGTTGTTGGAATCAGAGTAGGTTTCTTTTACTGGAGACTATATGGACTGTAATATTTTTATAACTGAAGGTGTGGATAGCCATAACACCAAGTTCAACCCTCCAGGTTAACTCCAGGTTTACTTAAGATGTCCTAAATAAGTCAAGAATATGGCAGTTGTTATCAAATAGTCTGTTTCTATGTATTTTGGTGTTTTTTGTTTAATGTTTCTTGAACTTCCCTCGGTTTTGGATTGTAAACCGGATTTGTTTTCGCTAAATCGATTTATGACTATTGTAGAGTGTTATAATTCTATTGCTGAATATCAAATATATCAGTATTTAATTCTTTTTTTTAAGTCAATTGTTAACACTTTGCTTAGATAAATGAACATTTCCACTTTTTAATTGACAAGATAATTATAGCACAAATTAACTTAAATGATTCCAATGAAGTTTCAATGACGTTTGTTCAATAGTTATATATGTTGGTAAATGTCAAATTAAACTGCCGTTTGAGTATTAGGATTTTTATCAACATATTCATTAGCATTAGTTTGAATATCCTCTGAATGGTCCGAATGTTCATCATATGTATCAGAAACCAGTGTGTTAACTGAATCGTTGATGGACTTCGTCATCTGAGAAATCGACGAAGACCGTTGATTGTTCTTTCTTTTGTTTTGGTATCTGTATCTGAAACATAAATTGAACATTTTACAAATCACAATGTTAATATACAATAGATGTGTACTAGAAAACAGATGACCATTGATACACATTGTACTTAATGATGTTGAACTTAGATTTATACTTTAACTCCATACAACTATGTCATTTGTATTTATATCCGTTCATTTTTTTAAACCAATGTTTTCAGGTAAAAAGTGTAAATTTAAGCCAAACCCTTACATAATAATGAAAACTGTGTACCATGGTACATGTCATAAAATTGTTAAATCATAAAAAAAAAAAATGCATTTTTAAACAACATTCTCCAAATCAGTGAAAAAGTAAAAAAAAAATAAATAAAAAATGATATAGATAGACAACATACAAAACTGAAATGTACGTACACAATATTCAGTGTTCAAACATAATATAAAAAAAAATGAAAACGGAAAGTTTCCAATCAAATGACAAAATTAAAACTTAAAACACATAAAACGAATGGATACCATCTATCATATTCCTGACTTGGTACAGGTATTTTCTTAGTTAGAAAAGGGTTGGTTAAGCCTGATTTTAAAGCTAGCTAAACCTCTTATTTTTATGAAAGTCGCATCAAGTTCCAAGATGGAGCTATTTATTAAGTTTAATTTGTTAGAAATGTTATATCATTATATTGACATAAATCTTGCTCCAATGATTATTTCAACAATGCAACTTAGGAAAAAGACGGTAATCTACATATAATTTCTATTTTTAGATGTATAGTTAAATCGTTACATGCAACTAAGTAAATGCTCAGTGAGAAATGCTTTCATGTTGTTTTTTTTTATTTGCGGGAGTATAAAGTAAATTCATGAGAATTTGACCTCATATGATTGACCTTTTTGTTTTAAATAAACATGTTTTACAAATTACAACTTACCCTTTCGGTTTTAATCCAAATATTTCTTTCGCTTTTTCTCTGAACACTTTGTTACAAGTAGCATATAACAGAAAGTTGATAGAATAATTTGAGTATTGGAGTAGGTACAACAACGACCAAGCAACATGCTTCTTAGCATTCTTTAAATCATCTTTAAATTTATTATTAGCATCGTATATGAAGTAAACACTTATAGGAAACGTAGAAAATAAAAAGTAAATACTATTGAAAAATAACATTCGAGTGAGTTTTTGACTGAACTGCCGTTTGGTATATGTTCTTCTACTATTTCGTGAATGAACAACAGACGAACTTCTAAATTTGTGATGTTGTTGTAAAGCTCGATAAACAAACACATTCAGAATAAGCATAATAGAAAAAGGTAATACGGATAAAACAACAAAATCTAAGTTTACAAAAACAAATTTCTCGAAGTTCAGATATTCTGGTTTAATGTCATTACATTGTTCATCTTTAATACCGTTAGTCCAGAAGAAATGCATGTTGATTCCTGATAATATCGTAAAAATAAATATAATGATCACGCATGTCTTCTTAATTGTTGCTAAACGCATGTACAGAAATGGAAAATTTGTTTTTATAAATCTATCCACGATCAAACACACAAGAATCCAGGAAGAATACTGCATGGCAAAATAAATCACATACAAATTGAATTTGCAGCTAGCATCTGACAAAGTTCGGATGTCTAGTTTGAAGGTATATTTAATCCAATAACGTAGAAGACCATCTAACAGAACTGTTATGTCAGTAATTGCTAAAACAGCCAAAAGAAGCAATGGCGTCTGTCGCCAAAATTGCATCTTTTTCAAAACAGCAATATTTAAACAATTTCCCAATACTCCAATTAAAATAACAACTGGTGATACATACGTCCACAGGTAGCTTTCAACTAAGGTTAATATATGGACTTCATCAACATTTCGTTCTACTTGTGGAACGGTTAAGCTGTCAGTTGTTGTGTTAGAGAAATATGTGGATGCATGTGTCGACGATGATTGGTTTGTTGTCATTACGAATGGATCGAATAGGCCAATTTGCGACATTTTGATAGAGGCAACAATTGAATTTCCATTTAAGTCTTTTGAAACATAGCTTTGTGTAGATATTAAATATCGAACTTCCGTTTTCAACTAACAGTGTCACAAAAAGTAAAACCATCTTTTATGAAGTAAGAATCCATATCTGTCGCTTTATTTAATTTACTCACATTTGTTGTTTTAACTATGCCTTATACAGTGTAACAAAAACATCATATGATTATTTTATTTTATTAAAACTGATAACCCTACAAATGTATACTTTACTTCTAATATAGATATTCGTGAAATATTATCAAGTTAAAGATATAAACCGAATACAGTGATATCATTTATTTAATTTTGATGTAAACTAGTTTATAACCATGTCATTTACAAAGCTATCAAGTTAACCATTATACTTGTTATGTTATTTTCTAAATATTTTCTATCAAAGTCAATATATACCAAATTGGCAGATTCATATACATGTGTGCTCATACTTAATCTTCATAGGGTTCCTCATAAAAGTAAATACAGAAAGCGCCTCTGACTCTTACATTATTTAAAGTACTAATTAAGGTCTTTCCTTTTTCTATAAGGAAAGACCTTACTCAAGTTACTGTATTTCTTCTGATTATTATTATTAAGGTCTTTCCTTTTTCAAAAGGGAAAGACCTTACTGTATTTCTTCTGTTTATTATTAATATTATTCTTCCGCCAAACTTTGACGAAGTTAGCAGCCTTAACCGTAAGGCATGTCACTTTCATGTTCACACTTTGTATCGGTGTCATGAATACCTATCTGGAACTCATCCTGTGAGTCGAAATATTTTGTCGGTTCGGAGTAATCCCTCCGAAACCCAAAAACCTTGTTATCGTTCTAACACCGTAATCGTAATAGGTTGAAAAAAAAACGAAGGGTGAAATTTGTTCAGGACCAGACCCTGGTTCTTCGTTACATTTGGATCGAAAAGATTCAATTACTCATTGGTAGGGTTATGCCCTATTAAAATTAACCGGTGTCGGTTGGCCACCAAAACTCAGAAACCGTAAGTCGTAGACACCTAGGATCTTCACCATTCATCATCAATTCATGTGACTTTGAAAAATACCTCAAGGTCAAATGTGTATGTTGACCTTGACCTTTGACCTAACACCTTGTTATGGGATAATTTTAGCAACCTGAATACTTTCAGAAGTGTTGTATAGTGGAAAATGTTAGGGTCATTAATGCGCAACTTTGTTACATTTTGACCGAAGAGATTTGACCTTTCTGTAAGGGGCATAACCCCTGTTTTAGTTTTCTGAAAAGAGAAAATCAGCTTTCACTATATAACCAAAGGTCCTAGACCCATGGGGTCTTCAGCAATGATATTGAGGACCAATGACCTTGACAAAGGTCAAGGTCATGTACCATATAGCGAATTATTTTGCTTTTGATCTTATTTAAAGGATTTTCAGTGTGTTTTAAAGCTTTTCAATACATTCTTTGTCTATTGGAACATGTATTTTACATTACAAAAGGAAAGACCTCTCAATTGTTCAAGAACAATTGACATTTTAATTATTATTACTATTCTTTCCGCAAACTTTAACGATATTTCCCAAAAAAAGTATGCGACATGTTAAAATGATATTAGGTATCTAGTACCGGTTGACCAAAAGCTATCTTTTGGTGAGGGCACGACCCCGTAACATTTCCGTTATAGGGGTTATCTCCCCTAATACCGAAAACCTTGTTATCATTCTAACTCCATAACCATAATAGGTAGAAAAAAAAACAAAGGGGGAATTTGTTAAGGAACAGACTCTGGTTCTTCGGTACAATGGATTGAAAAGATTGAACGACTCATTGGTAGGGTTATGCCCCTTCGAAAATTAACCGATGTCGGTTGGCCACTTAAACTCAGAAACCGTAAGTTGTAGCCACCTAGGATCTTCACCAATGATCATAAATTTACGTGACTAAGAAAACTGACCTAAGGTCAAAGGTCAAAGTCATGACATAGATTTTGACCTTAGCTTGTTATCGGATTTACTCAATAACCGTAAAAGATGGCTGATAAAATATAACAGAGAAAATATGTGTCTTGTTTATTTTGTTATGTCGGGTTTAAAATTATTGGACCAACTATTATGGACCTAGGGCACGAAAACTGTTTTTCGCGTCCGAAATGATGATTTTTCGCTTATAACTCAAAAGAGGTTAGAGATAGAAAAAAACTTTGAATTGCAAAAATGTTCAGCATAATAATAGCTATAAAATTAGGTCAAAGTCAGAGGTCAAGATCTCTAGCAACGACAAAAAACACCTTAGCAACCATATATTTTTGAACTTAGAAGGCTATGAATAATATAAATATGAAATTTTTAATACTGGAAATGACATTTTTGTCCCTAACAACGACATTTAAGTCCTTAGCAATCACTTATTTTTTTAACTTTAAATACTATGAATAGTACATATGACATTTTTAATACTGGTAGTAATATTGTTATCCTTAGGAATGATTTTTGTCCTTAGCAACCACTTGTTATGAACATAAAAGTCCTTAGAAACCATATATTTTCTAACTAAAAAGGAAAGACCTTTCAATTGTTCATGAACAATTGACTTTTTAATTTCATATTTTATTTTGTTTATTTGACTTGTATAGTATAACATGTAAAATAAGATGGATACGTACAGGAACATTTCAACTTCATTAGGAAAAAGATTTAATGATTTCAAATAGATTTAACGGTAAATGTAGCATCTTACTACTTAGTATATGTTGAAGGTTTGGTTCATTGTTGAAGGCCAAACGCTGACCCGTAGTTGTATACATCCTCGTTGGTATGTCGTGGATTATTGTCTGATTAGCAATCCTACTACATCTCTTCATTTGTATATAATGATTGTTATCAATGTCTTGACTATTTTTTTTAGATTCGAGTATTATGCCTTTGTTATGTCTTACTGTACTATCCATTGTTGGTTCCTTTTATATGATCATAAGTATTATATATTTCATTTAATTTAATTTCATTCTTTGTCTTACTCCTCATTGTAAAAAGGTTTAAGGAAATCAGTATTTGCTAGTAAATTAATATCAACGATTTTTAATTTACGTTTACAGATAAAAAGGAAAATTTGATTTGAGTAAATACATACATACCGATATAATTAAAACCAAAGAAATGTTTTAATAAATGACAAATAATATTCTTTATTCATATACTAACCAACTGGATTACTCATTTGAATAAACTCGTTGAATGTATAGGTTAAGTTTTAAGGTATATAACAATAAAAAACCTTGTAATATATCCAATCCTTACATCTCTTTAAAAGTACGAATTACGTTATAAATTTAAGATTACGTATACTTATCAATGTTTTTAATGATTTTGTGTAAGAACAATCTTTTTAGCAAGTCATGTGAGATGTAAGGCAAAGATGTGCATTAAACAGAGTACAAAAGTAATTACATCTAACAATAACAAACTATTATGATTTATCAATCTTAAAAACATGGACTTAACCATTGACAGTCAAATAGACAAGAAAACCAAAAATCAATTAAAAGTGAGTAACAACCTTTTTGTATTTGTCGCTCCCTTAAAAAACAATAAACAGGTTGACGATACGTACCATGGAGAATAAAACCGTATTACTAGATACACTTGGAATGTGATTGCCATGAAAACCCAACGAACGGACAAACAGGACCGTACGATACTACTTTAAAACTCAATACTCATCAACATTAATCCCTTCAAAACTGGAAGGGTATGTATATTTTGCTTTATTTGTGGTACCCATCATGCTACAATAATCGCTATTGTGACTGTTATGTTTCGTTGTTGGATTGATAATTAAAGTCTTTGTCACCGGTTAAACCTCATTTGCAAGCAATCGATTTTTTTTTATTAATATATGATGTGTTTTCGGTGAAAAGATCAAGTTCTTGAAATCGTGTATTTTATTTTTTAAATGTGATACTTTAAGATAAAGTTCTCAAGTATACATTTATTAAAACAGCATATACATAGATGATTAACATGAACGGAATTAATCGGAACTCGTAGTTTTATCTATAGTTTATTTTGCTGAAGCGTTCAACTTGATACTGTTTTTTCTAATAACGCTGTCTTACTGTAATATACATGTAAATAAAATCAAAAATGGAAATGAGGAATGTGTTAATAAGACCAAAACCTGCCCAAAGAGCAGAAAATAGCCGAAGGCCATCAATGGGTCTTCAATACCACACCCAGGGGCGTGCGTCAGCTGGTCCCTAAACGAAATTGTGTACTAGTTCACTGATAATTGACGTTACAAAAGACTCCGAAATAAATAAATGAACTGAAATAAAATAAAATAAATCATACAAGACTGACGAAGGCCATGCATGTATGTATGATGAATATGCTTTACAAGACGATCAGAACGGAAAGGTAAAACCGATTTATATAATGAGTAATGTAAGTTCTGCACGTGCTTAATAAACATCGGAGAACAGATATACAAAAAGAAAACATTTTTATGAAAATAATTCTACAATTCTTTATGCGGGCTATAGGAACAGATTACCTTACCTGTATTTGGCAAAACTTTTAGGAATTTGGTCCTCAGTGCTCTTCAACTTCGTTCTTTTTTTTTTGCCTTTTTACCTCTTTTTGATTCGAGCGTCGTGGATAAGTCTTTTGTAGACAAAACGCGCGACTGTCGTAAATACTAAATTTAATCGTGTTAAATCGGTGAAAAGGTCTTCGACGTGGTTGGTTTATTTCTTTAAATAATCCATTATTTGATAATATTTAAACCTAGTTACATAATATTATCTTAAATAAACCCTTGATTTTATATTACTATCGTTATATATTTAAATGTATAATTCATTAACACATTTTCCCGAATTCGGGCTTGAAGTGATTTGCAGTAATTTATTTCTATTTATAGCAATGATTTATATAATATATAAACTATTTCCGCGTGCAATCCACTCAGCATGCATTTAATTTTTCTATTGAATTTTTTAATGCAGTCATGACAGATTTAAAGGGGCAATAACTATGAGATATAAGCAAATAAGTTTTTTTTGTTTTGGGTAAGCAATCATTTTTAAAATTAAAAAGTGAATAATTATTTGCTTTTATCAGCCAGTTGAGTTCAATGTTGTCAAATTAAGGTTTGCAAATGAATAATTCGACCATATGGATTCCATATTCATGTGACCTTTAAATAAACCAATTAGCTGGAGATTGGTTACGCATGATTTAGTCAGTTGACCCCTAAA
This sequence comes from Mytilus galloprovincialis, assembly GCF_965363235.1. NCBI lineage: Eukaryota > Metazoa > Mollusca > Bivalvia > Mytilida > Mytilidae > Mytilus > Mytilus galloprovincialis. The sequence continues at coordinate 17,267,849 of NC_134845.1, read as the reverse complement.
CTGTGTACTAGTTCAGTGAAAATAGACGTCACACTAAACCCTAAAACATATAAATGAACTAAAATTAAAAAAACATACAAAACTAACAAAAACTAGAGGCTCCTGACTTGGGCCAGGTAAAAAATGAGAGGGGGTCAGACTGTATGGTGCCCTTTCGAAATTATTCTTTTTAGTTTTGTTTTTGGTTACTGTATCATTTGTGTCTAGTCCCTGCATCTCCTTTTGATCATCATACACATAATCTGGTTCAAAATAGGCAAAATTTGTATAGTTTGCTAGATACAATGTAAAAAAGAGTTACAAGCTTCTACGTTTTGTAACTTTAATTAGACGTCTTTAACCAGTTGACTAGAAACAAATGTTTCTGATGAAAAAGAAGCAATGATAACTGTATTTGAAAATTGCTTTAACGAATGTCGGTGCATAGATTTCAATCCAAAGAAGCACACGAAAACTATAAATGTCGAATGTACGGTTTGCAATAACCTCCACTTGATTTGGTTAAAAAGGTTTCTGTTACAAGTAGTTAATCAGTACATTTCGTGACTTCGTCTTTATCACACTGACAATATCAAGATGAAACAATAATGTTTTATTAAGGATTAAAACACTGACAAATAAAATCAAAATCATGAATTTTTTTAGAATAAACTTAACTAGCTAGGTCAATTGTTTAACCACACTTATTCAATTATTTGCTTATCCGATGTTTTCTCTTATAAAAACACACAAATTTTAATACAGATCGTTTAACTTTCAAAATAGATTTAAAACATCTTACTTGCTATTTAATTGCTCATTATAAAAGAACTAAAGCAATCCTTCAGGATATTACCTAACAAAATTAAAACAAAAGCACTGTGATAAACACGTCTCGCTGCTTCATGACGGCGTATTCTTCATATTATTTGACCAACTGTTGTTATGACAAACATTCTGCATAGAAAAAAAAATGTTTGTATTTCGTTAATTTCTATTTTTAAATAGTCTGATGCAACATACAGAAGATCTCTGTACTTTATCATAACTGATATAGTGTAAAGAGTAGCAGGTTATCTAGTATTTTGATCATAGTCCCAAAAAAATAAGCGTTCAAACATGAACATACCCTTTCAACAAAGTGGCATATCTACTTAATAGTTACATATGTTGTAGTGTTTTCCATATGGTTGAAAACTTATAAATAAAGGCAACAGTAGTATACCGCTGTTCGAAATCATCAAAACAATTCCGGGTTACAAACTAAAACCGAAAGTGGTTCATAGCAAATACCATAAGTACATCACGTTTAAACGACTTTGCTACCTGATACGTAAACCATGCTAAATATTTATTTTTATCTGTAAATTACAAATAATAAACTATATATAGTTTTCGTAATCACCAAGCTTTCTGGTATATCACAATGACCAAGACCTATTGCATAACTTTACGATTAGGATGCCTAGTTTATTATCTTATCTCTTATAAAACAAAACATTATCAGACTGATGAACGCGAGAAAATTATATAACAGATATCATTAATAAACGAATTCAAATTATATGTAATTTATTTGAAACGTATATGACTAATTATTGTTGTTAACACATGCTCCTTATCTTGCATGAAACATAATTTCTGTTAAATTTCATAGCACTGGGCAGTACAGTTTCATTAAAATACGTTTTTGAAATGAATGAAGATGCATACAATGTTGACGAGGCTAGTATATACTCAGGTAAGAAATGTTGTACTTCCGTATGTATCTGCTGTAACTTTTGGTCAACATAAGTACTATAGTAGCAATGTATGGAATTTTTCCTATTATATGCTCTGTAATATGCCCGAAGTAACAATAATGGTCAATTTAACCCGAGGCCCGGCGTGGGACATTAGGAATGTCCAAGGTCATTATTATTACCAAGGCCATTATTAATACCAATTTTCATGTTTAGTACCTCTATTTAGGTATGACAAATCACTTGCAAAGTATCCATAGGTTTTATGATAATCACATCTATACATTGAGTTAAAGTACAAACTTCAACCGCCGGCATTTATTACTTAAGTACTAGTATATTAAATACTATGATGCACAAACAACGATAAAATAAATCCAACAACGCATAACATAATTTCATTCGACAAGACATTGTACAGGTGAATTCAGTGTTCTATAACAACGACTTCAATGACAACGGATGCTTAATTTTGAATTTTAAATTTCTGCTTTATATTTTGTGTCATCTCTTTCTTCTTCCAAACCTAAGTTTTGGCTTTGTTACAATACCTTACTTTCAATAGTACTTGTAATAAATTAGTTATTGCAGATTTCGCATATTTTATCATTTAAACATTTTAATTTCTACCTATACCTCTCGAATTTTAAAATATGTAAGATGTTTCCCATGAAAAAAGAAATACACGTTTATTTGTGGCTATAATCACAGTTCATTTTCCTGTAAAGTTCATGTACAATACGTAATTTATTTTAAGAATCATATGTTATGTAAGAAAGAAAAAAACACCGTGTAAATTGCCACTCTCGGAAACACTATATGGGTTTACCTTTATCATGAACGCTCAAAGAAAGAAATTTGAAAGCCAAGAATAAAAACTATTAATACTTCAGGAATAGTTTGAAAAAAGGGACATAAGAAAATATCCCACTCCACTTACTGTCAACTTTGGAACCAAAGTTTTAATAAACTAATTCATGAATGTATCCAAAGAGAACATTAGCAATGTATGTTATTAATGAAAATAAAATTAAGAACAGTTTGTACAATGGTAAATCTTTGGATTCTTATCTTTAAAGTTTGCATGTGTTTTTTCTATATGCCTTTTTGTGCGTCTTTGTTACATATATGTTTGATTTTATAGTGATTGAGATTATAAAACAATGTTGACTGTTGTGCCCCTTTTTGATATTTTACCTATTATGTCTGTTTGTTGTTGTTACAAATATCGTTGTCAATATAATGAAATTTGAAGCGACTGTCATACAAGTTAGAGGTTTAGCTAGCTATACAACCAGGGTTTAATTCCCCCCAAAAAATCCCTGTACTCAGTGAGGAATAAGACAGTTGTTATACATTCGTTTGGTGTGTTTGAGCTTTTGATTTTGCAGTTTGATAAGGGACTTTCCGCTTTGAACTATAATACTATAGTAGTTATGTATGGAATTTTTTATAATTATTATTTACTCTGTAACATGTCAGGGATTTTAAAAATGACAATTTGGCTGTAATGTCCCGAGGCAATGCCGTTGTACATTACAACTGTCCGAGGCCATTTATTATACCAAGACCATTATTAGTACTAATCTACATGTTTCGTATCTCTAGTTTAGGTAAGACAAATCACTTGCAAAGTATCTATAAATTTTATGATGATAACATCTATACATTGAATTAAAGTACAAATGACAACTCCAACCGACGGCACTAGTTATATTAGAAAATTACAAATTTATGTAATGTGCTATATAAATATAATGTATATTCATGTATATTATGGAGAAGACGGAACTAAGTTGAAAAACTTGTGTCAAATCCATTTGTTTCGAACAATAAAACATGTTTAAACTAAAACACTAGTTATATCAAATAGTACAATGCACAATCAATCGATCAACGAATTGCATAATTACATGCGACATGACTTTGAGCAGGCGAATTCGGTGTTCTGTAACAAGAACTTCAATGACAGAAAAGGAGTAATGGATGTGTTACCAATTACCCGGAGCGCTATAGGAATCATATGGACCTAAATAAGAATAGCCAAAAACTTTTAATGTTTATACAATATCTATTTAAAAACGGCGTAATTTTTGGAATTAGTAAATCATGTCAGTAACTAAGCAATGACTAACAAGTTGATGATGATAAAGTATAGTTCACGCAAACATTGCAAATTACTTAAAGCAATTATATTCATCAGTAGTTGCGGTTTAAGAATGATCAGGTTTCACATGTTTTATCTATTGAATTGTCCAGTCAATAAAGCAACATCTTTGAATTTAAAAGCGTTTATATTTGCAACAAAAATGCAGTGGTTAGCCACGGAATATTTAAAACATTATTTGATATTTTTAACAAATAATTAGTCAGGAAAATTAATGCAATGCGATGTTTTGTCAATACAATCAAAGGTTACGTGTTTTATCATGCATGTTGAAATGATTTTGATGCTATATAAATGTATGCTACTTTGTATATAGATATGAAGGACTAAATATATATCGGACTAAGTATCTAACCCTCATATATTTGGATATGTTCATTAATATACTCCTATTTTTGTGGTATATCCAATATAAAAAAGGGTATAAACGATAACCAACGAAAAAATTACATCAAATAGTGTGAACAATAAGAGACAGTAATTTAACCCATAATGGTTTAGTTTTACAAATTGCGACTTGAATGGAGAGTTTTCTCATTGGCACTCATACCACATATTCTTAGATCTACCGACCATATGAACCCTCAACGACAAGTTAAGTAATGATTCTTTAGTTACCGGCTAAAAAGCTTCAGATTCTATCACAAAAACGCATGTACAACAGGTTTCTGACTTAGGAGAGGTGCAAACAAATGCAGCGGGATTAACCTTTAAACAGACGCAACATATTCACCCTGAACTAAAGCAGTAGTATTACATTACAACATAGAAAGACATACTTACAAATAACAATTGAAATGGTCTAACTCAATCAAAAAGAAAAATTGACAAAAACAAGTAATCATACACTGAACGAATAAATTTGATCTCTGCTACAGTATAAATATAGTACTATGTTAACAAAACTATAACCTTTGACAAAATAATTAAAAAAAAGAAACGACGTACACACAAAACTTTTAATATTCTCATTTTGTTAGTACGAAAATATTTTAACCAGTCAACTTTATAATTATATCGACACTCTAAAGTGTATCTTTGAAGTAGACATATATTGGTATAGAGAAACGTTAGAGATTCTATAATTCTATAAAAATACGTGTTAGATTCTATACCCATTTCAACGTTAATTAAGCTAGTGAAAATACATAAAAAGTAAATCACAAGAATACAGAACTCTAAGGAAAAAGCCAGGAAGGAAATTCAAACGACTGTATTACAATTGTCATATTCCCGACTTGGTACGGGCATTTTATATCGTAGTGAAGCATACTTCATACGGCGAATTATAGGGAAAATAGTGTACTGGAGGTCAATAATTCATTTCAGAAGATTTGATAATAAAAATGGTTTTCTTTTACAAGAAAGTTCACTTACAAAATGTACTCTTGTTTTATATAAAACTTAGCTATACATGTATGTGAACATGATTTTTTCAACATTTTTTTAGTTTCAACTTTCATATGATTTTAAAATATACATGTATGTACAATGTATGTGTTAGTACATTTTGATGAGGTTAGGTTAAATGAAATGTTCCACAACTTCATATTTTATTAACAAAATATTTATAAAACAAAAATTAATTAATAAACTGTAAAAAAGAAAATCATAAGGTTGTCCACAAGTCAACCAATAAGAAACTATTACAGAATCGATGATGTTTGTTCAATATTTACATATGTTCGTACGTGTCCATTGATACAGACGCGGCATGAGTATTAGGATTTGGATCAACATATTTACTCGCATTTGTTTGAATATCCTCTGAGTAGTCCGAATGTTCATCGTAAGTCTCAGACACTCCTTCGTTCATTGAATTGTCGATAGACGTCGTCATATGAGAAATCGACGAAGATCGTTGATTTTGCTTTCTTGTTGCATTTTGGTATCTGAATCTGAAACATAAATAGAACATTATTAAAATTACAATGTACATTTTCGTTGGTGTAAATATGACTGCATATATGTACTTAGTATTCGTTTAGCTTATTCTCGAAAAATATTTAATATTTAATGTGCACTGTTTATAACATGTTAAATTGTACGAAACACTGACGTATTTCAAACTCACGTTTAGATTTTCTTTATATCATTGTTTTTGGGTTTGAATGCTCTTTAACTTCATGTTTAATTTAGTTTTGAATTGTTTTGATTCGAGTGGTCAAAACCTTGTACAATTGTTTCCTAGCAATATATGATATGGATATATGAGAAAAGCATGCATGATTAAGCATAACTTGAAGTATTCTTTGAAATATAAAGTTGTTCGGAGTTTGTCTGTAGTTAACAAATCAGCAATTGGTTTATATGTTATACAACTCACCAACCCTTTTTTAATTTGATTATTTTCAATGTGGGTATACTAATATATCAAGTTATATAAATATCATTTTTTCCCTTTTATAGATAGATTTTGAATGTGTAATAACTGTATATGCTTAGCTTTGTGTTGCATAAAATAAAGAATGGAAATAGGGGATATGTTAAAAAGACAACAACCCGACCAAAGAGAATCAAGACTGATTTTATATTGACTTTAGTTAAAAAAATTGCAATAAATATTAAAGATAATTTGGTACCTCTGTAGTAAAATTTATCCTATTCATATGTTGTTTTATGTAATAAAATTTTTTATATTCGTTTAAGTTTTGACAGTTAGAATTCAACTACAATTATCAGTGTAGAATAAGTGTCTATGAGTGTATTTTACCCGTATATGTCTGCTCAAAATGACAATGTCGAAAAGACAAACAAAATAGTTTTTTTTTCATTTTGATTTGGGAAAGAATTTTAGATTTTAGTTTTGAATTGTTTTGATTCGAGTGGTCAAAACCTTGTACAATTGTTTCCTAGCAATATATGATATGGATATGGATATATGAGAAAAGCATGCAATTAATAATGGCGATAATATTAATAACATTTATAAATGATTGTTAAATTGAACTGCAATAAAAAAAAAAGAAAATAAATTATTTAAGAACAAACGTTGATATTCTGACCTTTACTGAAGTTATCTTATAATTAGTATTTTAAAAAAAAACATATAAATATGTCATTATCATTTATATCCCCTCTGTACTCATTCACCACATTTTATGCAGATTTTCCCTATGTTAATTACATTTTTTTGTTATTTTAAATCAGTTCATTCCTATATTTCTTAATTTGTAAATTTTTGAATTTTAAAAATAAAAAGGACAAACATGCGTTTTTTTAACTTTAAATTTCACATAATTAGTTACTGCTTTATATATCATACCAGATTGAAAGTTTGTTTTTAACACAACCCGAGTACTATATTCAGGATAAATTGGTAATTTTGGTTAACATATGACGTTAATATACAAATATAAAAAGAAGATGTGGTATGATTACCAATGAGACAACTCTCCACAAAAGACCAAAATGACACAGAAATTAACAAGTGTAGGTCACCGTACGGCTTTCAACAATGAGCAAAGTTAGCTATAAAAGGCTCCGACATGACAATGTAAATCAATTCAAACGAGAACACAAACGGCCTAATTTATGTACAAAAAATTAACATATATGTAACACATAAAACGACAACCACTGAATTACAGGCTCCTGACTTGCACATACATACAGAATGTAACGGGGTTAAACATGTTAATGGCATCCCAACCCTCCCCCTAACCTGAGACAGCGGTATAACAGTACAAAAGTTTACATTTACAACTTACCCTTTTGGTTTAAATCCAAAGATTTCTTTCGCCTTTTCTCTGAACACTTTGTTACATGCAGCATACCAAACAAAGTTGAGCGAATAATTTGAGTATTGAAATAAATACATCACCGACCATGCAACATCCTTCTTTGCGTTATTCAAATCATCTTTAAATTGAAAATAAGAATCGTAAATAAAGTATACACTAATAGGGACTGTTGAGCATAAAAAGTAGGCGCTGGTAAAAAGTAACATTCGAGTGAGTTTCTTACTAAATTGTCGTGTATTACCTCTTCTTCTCCTGCTATGCCGTGACTCAACAACGGAGGTGCTTCTAAATTCATGATGTCTTTTTAGAGCTCTATAAACGAACACATTCAGAATCAACATTATTAAGAAAGGCAACGCAGATAAAATAATAATATCTATATATACAAAAACAAATTCCCCGAAGTTATGGTATTTTTCGTTTAAGTCATCGCATTCTCCATCTTTTATTCCATTGGTCCAGAAGAAATGCAAGTCTATCCCTGCTAATATAATAAATAGAACTAAAATAATGAGACAGGTTTTCTTCATAGTTGCTACACGCATGTATAGAAATGGAAAATTTGTTTTGAGAAATCTATCAATAATCATACAAACAAGAATCCATGAAGAGTATTGCATAGCAATATAAATCACAAATAAATTGATTTTACAGCTTGCATTTGACAATGTTCGAATGTCTATTTCAAACGCATAGTTAATCCAATAGCGTAGAAGACCATCTAACAACACTGTTATATCCGTAACGGCTAAAACAACTAATAAAAACAACGGCGTTCTTCGCCAAAATCTCATCTTTTTCAGAACAGCAATGCTTAAACAATTTCCAAATACTCCCACAAGAATTAGGACGGGCGACACGTACGTCCATAAGTAACGTTCAACTGAGTTTAATGTGTTGACTTCATCAATATTGAAACTTTGTTCTGTCGCGGTCGTACTAATAGTTGATGTGTTTAAAAAGTACAGAGATTCATTTTCATGAAATGACTGCAATACTGTGGTCATTCCTGTTGTATTGAGCATACTCTTTATTGAAGCATTTGAATTCAGTGAAATATTTTTCGGAGCATCCATAATTTCCAAATATCACATTTTCTCCATTTACATTGTTGTGTTACAAAATAATAAGTCACATCGTGTTAAGGTACAGTTCAAATGTGTTTCTAATCGGATATCTCACATTGTTTTAATAGTGTCCTCACATATTGTTGCACACCACGTGGCTAAGTGTACTCCTATATACTTGTAGTTACAAATTGCACACTGTGCTACTACTTAAAAAAAGTTCGTGGAAGCCTATCCAGTTAAAGATATAAAGTGAATGAAATGAAATCATGTATTTGCATATGATATAATCTTGTTGATTACAATGTCATTATCTAAACTATGAGGACCCTTTTATCAAATTTCACATACCCAATCAGGAAGTGTTTGTAAGCAAACATAGGTCTAGTCATTTTTTCTGATTTTTTTTCAAGATCGATTTATTATGTTTCTATTTATTAGGTATGTATTTCAGCAAAAGAGACATATTTATGCACTCGTACTTACAAACCTTGTCATACAATGTCCGTTTGAATGATTTGTATTATTATAAAGCGTATGCGATAAGACAGATAAATATAGAAACCGAAAACTGCTTTTACCTTTAAATAGTTTTAAACAAAAGTGTGCATTGATTATTGAAATAACGCTTTTAAATAATCTATTGTACAAATGTTCCCTAAATGCAATGTGAGTGAGCGTTAAGGGTTGACTAAACTGGTTTTAGCTGATCATCTATTTTATTATTCCTATGTGTCCTATTGTTATGCGAAACGCGGGTTATGTAAGAAGGATATGCGTACCTTTCCGGAGCACCTGATATCACCACCAATTTTTGGTAGGGTTCGTGTTGCTTAGTCTTTAGTTTTCTATGTTTTGTTTTGTGTGCTATTGTTTGTCTGTCTTTTTTTAGCCATGGCATTGTCAGTTTATTTTCGCTCTATGAGTTTGACTGTCCCTCTGGTATCTTTCATCCCTAATTTATGATGCATTTTTTAATAAAACACAAGTTGTTAATAATATTTTATTTGTATTCATTTACGCAGTAATCTATTTTTCCCTCTATTTATCATGTGTTGTGGATGGTTCTTACGTGTGTTTCACCTACCATTGTAGTAGAAATTAAAAGTTATTTAACCAGATTGTAAATGAAAAGGCAAAACATGACTAATACTAACTTATTCTGTAACTTATACAAAATACGTTTCGTTGTAAACCTTTGTAATCACTAATCAGTTAACTTGTAAACTGCAAATGGTACGAAACAAAACAAATTTCTACTGACACGTACACCTGGTCATTAGATTACGTTATGGTAAAATGAGACTACCAAACAAAAAATAAAATCACAGAAATAAATTCCGAGCAATATTCAAAACAGATACACCCTAATAAAATGGAAAACTCTAAAGCACAAACACATCAAATGAATGGAAATCAACTGTCATTTTCCTGAATTGGTACAGCCATTTTCCTGTGTAGAAAATAGTGGATTATACCTGGTTTATTAGCTAGCTAACCCCCTCACTTGTACGACAGACGCATAAGATTCCATTATATGTACAAGGATTTGTGAACGAAACAAACATACATATATAAGAGGAAAATTTCCAAAATAGGAGTACAGCGGATAAATACAGAGCAACATCAAATGCATCAAAGAAATCCAAAGAGCATTTAGTCAACAAAGCACATTAGCAAAAATTAAAGACATGAATTCCAATATTATCACTGAACACAATGGTGGGTTGTAAAAGTACAGAGCCACGTCATATTTAGCATATTAAGTAACACAAAAAAGTCATAGGCAAGGCACACTAGCAAAAATGAAAGACAGGAAAACAAAAAATAAAACTTCAATTTAATTATTTAGTTAACTTGTGTTTTAATTAATATCACCACATTTCCCGAGTCTTTGAACGAAAGGTACTACACTGTAATTTTGTATAAAATATTTCGGTTATTCATGATTATTCCTTATTTATCTCAACCAATTACTCAAATTGCAGACAAGTGATAATTGTATGACATATATTAAACAAACAGTAATGTCTCGTGTTTCCTAATGTTACAAGACTTCACCGTTCAACAAAATAAAACAAAACTGATATGTAAACATGTCCGGTGTTATACTTCTGCCTGCGATGAATAATGTGATAGTCTGTAAAAAGACTTAGAATATACTACGATGAACAATTAAAAACAAACAACTCATCCTAGACTATCAATATGGAAAGGTATAAAAATTGTGACATCATCAATGCTAGTATAATGGGCCTATTTGTACTTGCCAGGAACAATTACACTGAAGATACTAATGCGGCTTCTTTTGTAAGGATCGTATATCTACGCTGTAACCACATGATTGTTTGCCTTTTTGGTCATTGTACTGACTAATTGTTATCGGCAAATTGTATTTTATTCCTTCTTGACAATATCTTCATCTAGTTTACTGAAACCTAGATAAAGTCAAATTTTAACTTTTAATCAAGCCCTGCTTGTCCAGGTTAAAACAATCAATACACATTACTAATACTTTAAGCAATACATACAGAAATTCTTATATAAATTTGTATATAGATATTAAGTTAACTAAGTATTTTTAGACTCCTGCAAAATCTCGATAATTTGACCTACTCAATCTTGTTATATAATTTTGAGTAGAAAAAAAAACCAAGGATACGACTGATGAATTGATACACTAGGGTCAATATAAATATTGTGTCAAATCTGGTTATCGCAATCAATGTATGGTATTCATGTGTCAAATCTGGTTATCGCAATCAATGTATGGTATTCATGTGTCAAATCTGGTTAGCGCAATCAATGTATCATGGTATTCCTGTGTCAAATCTGGTTAGCACAATCAATGTATGGTATTCATGTGTCAAATCTGGTTAGCACAATCATTGTATGGTATTCATGTGTCAAATCTGGTTAGCGCAATCAATGTATGGTATTCATGTGTCAAATCTGGTTAGCGCAATCAATGTATGGTATTCATGTGTCAAATCTGGTTAGCGCAATCAATGTATGGTATTCATGTGTCAAATCTGGTTAGCGCAATCAATGTATGGTATTCATGTGTCAAATCTGGTTAGCGCAATCAATGTATGGTATTCATGTGTCAAATCTGGTTAGCGCAATCAATGTATGGTATTCATAACAACAACAACACAACAATAAATAAAAAAATTGACAGTTTGGTAAATGCTGCAATGACTACAAAAAAGGAAATCTGAACAATACTGCAATCAGTATGAATGAGTGGCCATCGGTCAAGGCTTACAATCACTAATACGTCTTGGTTTGCCTTATCAACCCACAATAAAAATGGCAACAATGTCATTATCCTGTACAAAGAAGGAGAAGTGGTAGGATTGCCTATGAGACAAATGACATCCAAATTTCAAGTAAATAAAGGCGATGCAAGTAACTATAATATACTTAAACAATGTGCAACGCTGATATCGTAGTAAGAAAGCTGCGATAAGACAAAAAGTGACACAAATAAAAAAAAATAAGGAAGCGGTCTGAATTATGCAATTTGAAAGAGAATAAACATAATTTGACGGACATCAATCAACAATTACTAAACTGCGGACACTTCATTTGACACATACACACTCTATTACTGGAGGAAGTCTAACAGAACAATATCGTTGTCAAGGAAAGTTATAAATTGATGTTTTACCCAAACAACGCAAACACATTTAACAAATGTGGATGGTTGTAGAACCTGAAGAGTGCCAATTTTTCCAATTGAAAACACTTGTTGACTGTCATTTTATTGTAAGTGGTATTTTATAAATGTATTGTTCTCGGCCTGATAGAAAGTGTCTTCTGAGCTCCAGTGGCATTTATATTATTTACCATTCGCAACACGTTTTATACGATTATGTAATCAATTCGAACTAAATGCCAATAACTCCTAGTTTATTTTGAATTCACCAATCTTAAAATTAATTAAATATTATTAAATTTTAATCAATTTATTTAAAGGGTAACATGACAATTTCTTTATCAAATGTACTAGTCGTTTGCCCTTTCCTTCGACTTCTGTTCATCATCTGCTTGTTTCTCTCATATTTTAATACTGCCCTAATGACATATAAATGAAATAAAACATTTCAGAGTTTTTCTCTACCAAACACGATTGTGGATAGCTTTACACTTTAAGGCAGTTTATAAACGCTTTTTTATTTTAGGTATTCAGTGACCTTTCTATTTGAGAACTATTACAAATTTGAAATGTCATTGGAAAAAAGAGATTAATGGATAAGGGAGAATAAAGCCTTGAAACAAGTCACCTACAGATCCCTCACAGACTTGTTTCAAGGTTCCTAACGTGCAAGGAGCAATGCACAAAGAAGTATACAAGTTGCAGCGGATTTGCAATCCCTATTCTCACCGGACGTGACTGTTACCTATATATTTGAAGGGGATCACAACATTGTCATCAATGCACCTCTCTTGACCTATAATGATCTATAACCAAATGTACAGATTATGGTTTTTGGAGGGGTTCTTGTTGCTTATTCTTTAGTTTTCTATGTTGTGTCATGTGTACTATTGTTTGTATGTTTGTCTTTTCATTTTTAGCCATGACGTTGTCAGTTTATTTTCGATTAATGAGTTTGACTGTCCCTCTGGTATCTTTTGTCCCTCTTTGTACTATAAATATGGGCTTTTGTAATGATCTCGGCGTTTAGGTCGAAGAACCAAACATGATAGATGTGAAATAATTCAAACGAGACGCCAATTGCAAACGGCCTAATTGATAACAAAACAATTTTTAAAACATATATATGACAGATATGAGCCAACGGCAATCAATGAACTACAGGCTCTTGACTAAGATCTAATTTAACTGTATTTGTTGGTCCATTTAAAGTTCCTTTGCAGGTCAGAACATGAAAAGGTGGCTTAAATGAAACACAGTGTGATACTTGTTCCAAGTGATACACTGGATTCGAGTTCGTTCTTACTGTTGGAAACTAGACACTTCCGTATAATATTTATATTACAGATCTACAGATTCTCCACACTTATGCACAATCTTATATTCTTGCTAGAACAAGTTACATTTTGAAGGCTTACAAAATAATGTTTTGAACTTTTCTAAGACATTTATTATAAATGGATGACGTAGTTGAAAATAGCTAGGGTGTTGTAGAGACCAGAGGCTACTTTAACATGTATAATATCAATATACATAAAATTCCACTTTCGTATAATTACATGTAATGACTTAAAAGTTAAATTTTCTACGTTCATATGTATTTCGACTTTCCGAAAATTGATGAACCTCAGTTCTAGTTAACCTTTATCAGATGGATAGATTATATACAAGTAAACTATTTTTACGATTAGGATTGTAGACGTCTATTCATATTTTGATATCAGTCTCATAAATTTAGATTATTAAACGATTTTAATTCAAGCTGGTGTATTACAATGTAATTATCTTAAAGTTGACAAGTCTATCAAACTTCACATGACCAATCAGGAAGAGTAGTTTTGTCTAGGCACAATGTTCAGATAGCGAACTGATACACAACAAAGAAAAGGTCAAATGTAGAGCAAATGTGCTGTCTTACCCGGAAGTGTCTATTCTAAATAAATCTATTTGAGAAATTTGCATGATAATTCACCACCAGCAATCAGTTATAATTGTTTCTATTTTTTTTTTATTCTAGTCTTTTGCTGTTCTTATATTTATGTAACTTATGCGCAATTTTTAAATTTGTTTTTAAACGAATGAACTGACTTTTTCCACATGTAAACTGATTGATTGGCTTGTATCTGTACTACGCAAGTTAAACATAACGCTTGTTTCATTAATACTGATCTCAATATCTATATAATAAGAAATAATTCAAGAACAACAATATTAAACAATGCAAAGATTTTCTTTTCAAAGCTACAATGTACATGTATGTTGATTAAGAACTAAAATGAACATTTGATAAAATATAAAGTGGTTGAACACCTGACGCATTTGTTGTAAGCAGAAGGTCGGATAGGTTATCGCATTATCAACAATTATATGCCTGTATTGAATCAAGAACTAATGCTAATTGTTTAAATGCTGTACATAATTATGTTGCTAGAAATCATACGTTAGGTACGGACTACAGTTAAACTAGTGAAGGCCAACTACAATGTTTTACGCATCATACTAGATAGAAGAAAAAAACCGCCAATATCAAAGCACCGACTAAAGACCATGGTAGATGTTTCTTCTAAACACCGTCAGATGTTATTAAACAAATGTGTTTTAATTAAAATTATATGTCAATATACGAAATTCAATTTGTTTGAGCAGTACTCTAGTTTTTGTAAGCCCCATTTAAAAAATACTGCAATAATACGTCTTTTCTTTTCAAAGTGTCCATTACTATAATAACAGTTAACAGTGACAATTGACGATTTTGGGTGGCAAATGTAATCAATGTCATCAACATATTAGGGTCAGTACTTCGATACTGTCATGATTTGAAACAATTATTTCTAAGATTGTCCTTGTTGATCATATAACTTTTCAACTGTTAAGGTTATTATGCATCACTGTTTTTCAAATATTTGACGTTGAGCGTACTGGTCAAATGTTAATCAGACGCATAAAATTTATAACGTGTTGTCTTCATTTGTTAGGTCGCATCTACTCTCACAACCATAATGTCTGCATGCAGCTGCATTTGAAATTTGATTATTAGATAAATTAATTAATTTAGAAGAGGGGCGAACGATACCAGAAAAACAGTCAAACTCTTAAAACGTGTAGCCTTTATCTTTAGTTCGATGGGATAGACGCGTTAAACAGTCACCAAATGTTGAATTATTTATAAATGAGAGAACATCATCTACAAAAATGTATATAGCGGAAAATAAAGTTAAAGGATATTGATAACTTCTTATTTTTCATCCTAAGATGTTCCTGTATGAAGTCAGTCTAACAAATCAAGCAGTAGTGGCTATCTAAATCTAAGTTTAAGTTTTATCATTATACTAATTTGTTGAAATATTAATATTAATAAATTTTATTTTTTTTAGAAATACATTGTACAATGCTAAACAATGTATTAATATATGACTATACTACATGTAGCATCTAACTGTGTTTATCAAATAGGTGACATGGTTGTTCTGTTAGAAAATACTCAATTCTTGATTGGTTCTAAGTATATTAAGGTACGTTAAAGCGGGGACGTAAATTACAAAATCATACGAATGGCATATATTATACGGACCTTTAACTGATTAATATTCTATTGCCGGTTACCAGTATGGCAGATGCAAGAGGTAATAATGAAAGCTTATAACAAGTGAGTCGTGGCCATGAATAAGTAATTCGTTGCCACGGACAAGTTAGTCATGGCTACGGACAAGTAAGTCGTGACCACGAATAGGTAAATCGTGGTCACGAATAAGTAATTCGTGGCCACAGACAAATAAGTCGTGGCCACGGCCGGACAAGAAAGTCGTGGCCACGGACAAATAAGTCGTTGCCACGGACAAGTAAGTTGTGGCCACGGACAAGTAATACGCGGCCACAGACAAGTAAGTCGGAGCCACGGACAAGTAAGTCGTGGCCACGAACAAATAAGTCGTGGCCACGGACATATAAGTTTCTCTGATGCATAACTTGTATATAACTTTTATTATGTTCCTTGCATTTCTCTATTTTACAACATAATCAATTGTGTCGTCTCACCTTTTTGTATGTGTCAAAATTCTGAAAAGTAACATTATTGACATGTACACGGAAAAAATATGCACCCAGAAAAACAATTCTATATACTATATTAAGGTATATGGGATTTTTCCTCAGACAAATGCATGTAAGTATGCACTAAGAAAACTTAGGAGGGAAATTCAAGCTATTGACTCAACCAGGAGTTGTTAATACGTCAGTGCTATATATACATATAATATTGAAATCCATGCCTACCTACCCACCTCTATTCACTTAATTATTATTATCAACATAATCAATTGTGTCGTTTTAATTGAAAGTCTCACCTTTTTGTACGTGTCAAAATTCTGAAAAGTAACATTATTGACATGTACACGGAAAAAGTATGCACACAGAAAAACAATTCTATATACTATATTAAGGTATATGGGAATTTTCCTCAGACAAATGCCTTTAAGTATGCACTAAGAAAACTTAGGAGAGAAATTCAAGCTATTGACTCAACCAGGAGTTGTAAATACGTCAGTGCTATATATACATATAATATTGAAATCCATGCCTACTTACTCACCCCTATTCACTCTGTTTTAAACAGGAAGTTGTAACTGAACAATACATGTAGTTGTCAATCAAGTTGTAAATGATTGAGTCTATTCGACAATGCAAACAAAGTTTACAATTTAATTTGCCTCTCAGGACTGAAAAAATACCCTTTTTTGTATTTAAACAGCAATTTACAGCACTTGTAAACTTTAAAATATACACTTTTTAAAGTAATTTATCATTATGCTGTTTACAGCGTGATAATCTTCTTCGTTCTTTAATAAATCATCCCTTGACGATTTTTTAACTACTAGAAAAGGTATCACAAAATCATTTACTATCATACCACATCTTCTTTTTTAATTTTATTTTCATTAATTAAGAATTTATAGTTCCAAGACTGATAAATGATGCCTGTCTGATTAACCTAAGTGCCTAAAGCATTACGGTGTATATTCATTGCATAATTTTGTGATACCTTTTCTAGTAGTTAAAAAAAATCGTCATGGGATGATTTATTAAAGAACGAAGAAGATTCTCACGCTGTAAACAGTATATTAATAAATTACTTTAAAAAGTGTATATTTTACAGTTTGATATTTTTTATGCCGAATTTTCTCCATTAATTTTCTATGGTACATTAACGGATTGGATGGATCTTAACAGCAATAGACCAATAACGAGAAATTCCAAATTCTAGGGTATAAAGGGTTACTTTATATTTCAATAGTCCTAGGCCAGGATTTTATAAACGGGAGACATAATTCCGGTTGCCCTGGTATAGGATCCATGGGGAAGGTCAGAAGCTCCTGGATTTCAACAATTTATGAAGTTTTTTTTAACAGGCGCCATGATTAGAAAGACAAATTGGTGAAAATAGTCTGCCCTTCGAATCATTCAAATTATGTATTGATTAACATGTGGAATCAAATCTTTGGAAGAAGTTGTAAACTCAGTTAAAAGGTTACTAGTATATGAAATGAGCATGAAAAATGAAAAATAAATCTTTAACGATAACTTTTTCTGAAATTTTGATATATATATCCGCTTTGTTAAAATATACTTTTTTACTGTTTTGGTCTTTTGGAAAATGCTGTTTGTGACCTTTTTATGCAGAAAATTATATTTTTTTCGGTCTTTTTCTTTGAATGAATTTGTACTTACCCCAGATTTCGACACCACTTAGATTTTTGCTTTAAATCAATAAATAATAGCCTTGAAAGTATTGAATAGGGTCACAATGATAATTTTATTATTTAAATATTTACAAAATTAACAATTCAGAATATTTACAACAAAAAATTCAGCTTTCTTCCCTTAACTGATGCAAATTTTGTTATAACATTTTGTCTATCGATTTCCACATCTCTATAGATGTGCAGCGTAGCAAGCGCCGATAGACGGTCTGTTCCCATGGTGGATCGCAAGTATGTTTTTATTCTGTTCATTGCACTAAAAGATCTCTCTGCTGTGGCTGTTGAAGCTGGCATTGTTAGTAGGACAGATATTATAGTAGAAATGTTCGGATAGAGATTTTTGTTTGTTGTGACCAGTGTTTCATGGAGTGTCTTTGGTTTCGTGTCCAACATAGTCATGCTCCATCTGGTTTTCCAACGAGAAATTCCTTCTTGGAGTTGTTCCAGAGTGCCAATATCGTCGTTGTAAGCATTATATATTTTTTCAATATTATCTGGTGTTAATCCCTGCAGCTTGACTGGCACCAAATACTCTGCAAGGAACCTGTCTTCTGACTGAATTAAACGTGATTCCAATTCCTGAACAAGATGGTCAAGAAATATGTAATACAGAGAAACCTTCCAGTACTCTTGTGGGTCTTGTACAGGGTGGTTTGCTCTGTGCATTTGGCGCCCGGCGCGACGCGGTGTACAAGGATTAAGTTCAAAATCAGCGGCAATTTCTACTGCCTTTCCATACAAGGCATCCCACACAGCCGGGTCATTTCTTTCATCACGCAATCTTTGGACGACTACTTTGCTTTCGCCAACTGCTTCGATCAGATCGCAACTCTTACTTTGTAAAAAATTGCTAAGAGCGACTGTCACGCTTAATATATGCTCCGCTACCACCAACGCTATCAAGAATTCAAATTTAAGTATAGCGGCTAAGTAAGCACCAGCTTTTTCATCTCGATTATCACGGAGATATTCTAAGGCATGAACAACTACGGGGAAGGCCGACTTAAATGTGAACAAAGAATCTGCCCGAGCTGACCATCTAGTTTCACATAACGTTGTTAGCTTGGATCGTTTTTCCATGGCTTCCTTGACGTTTTCATCACAATTACTAAGCTCTGTTGCGAAGGCATTGAGTCTCTTTGCCGAATAGTCAAACGCAAATGCAATATCCTGAACAGTCCCCATCATATTGCGAACACACGGTTCTTTTGAAGAATGAATTAGAGCCAGGTTAAGTTGGTGGGCCTTGCAATGTACGTATGTTGCTGTAGACACTCGTTCCCTGACTATTGCCTGGACTCCTCGAAATTTCCCGGACATGTTAGCGGCACCATCGTAACCTTGTCCTCTCATTCTGTCGATGACGACGCCTTCTTTTTCTAATGTGCCTAATAAGCATCTAGCGATTGTTTCGCCCTTTGTGTTTCCGGGTTCCACAAAACAAAAAAAATCTTCCCTAACATCTTTGGTCCCAGGATCTATAAATCTTAAACAAATAGACATTTGTTCTTTTGTTGACTTATCCGTACATTCATCGCCAAGTACAGAAAAGAAACCAGCTTCATTACAATCTTCGACTATTTTATCAGAAATCTGTTTCGCGCATATTATCAAAAGTTCATTCTGAACGTCAGGGGAAGTATATTTGTACCTTGCAGTAGTACTCTGAATGTGTTCTTTTAACGATGGATCATCTTCCGCGAATTCACGTAGGATTGCCATGAAATTACTTCTTTCTTCGGTATGACCCCTAATAGCAATGTTCTGTTTACCACACAGTAGTAATGCTCGAATAATTGTATCAAGGATATGACGATTTCTTAGAACTTGTTCTTTTTTGGACGAAGATAACATACTTATGACCGATTCAGTTTTTCCCGATTTCACACTCTTAAAATTTTCGGCCGCAACTTCCGACAAGGCATGGCACGATCCCTCTTTTTCGTGACGAGTAACATATCTAGAAAGATTAACGCAATCAGTAACCGGATTAATGAACAGTTTGTCTTTGGCACCTTTATCCGCGAAGACGGTACAACTTCCGCAATAAAGTGCGTCCGTAGATATCGAATATCTTAGCCATGGATGCTCTTTAAACCAAGATGCATTCAGTTTTCTCTCCCGACCATAGATAACCCTACAATTTAACCAAATCTTTAAAACATGGATCGTACCATTATTTATTTTATTCCGTATTTTAAATACAAACACAAAGAAGACTGGAAATTAAAAAAAGCAAAGCAATTTCAATATTACCAACAATTCATATATGTCCAGTTACATTTTTATTGTTTTCTCGAAACTACTATCATTCAATTCATAAATATATTTAATGTAAAAGTTTCTCTACCAAACCTATATTTGACAGCTCAAAAAATGTCCAATACAGTACACTAAGTTGCACTCCTGTTTACAGAATTTTGGAATAAAAGGCCGGGTGAACGTTACCAGATAGACATTCAAACTTATAGATCGAAAAAAAACCTGACAATGGCCATGGCTAATAAACAGCAGCGCCACGAGCGCATGATACGACCGTCGCGTTTTCAATAAAACTCGAAAGGGGCTACAGGTAAAAGGGCTTACGTCAATTCATATAAACAATTATCCAAAGTTTTATGCAAATTGGTTAATGCCAGACATGTTGACGACGGACAGACGGGCGAGGACGGACGGATGGACAGACAACGATACGCCATAATATGTACCGTTAACGGCCGTATAATACTAAATATAAACGAAAAAGACAAACAGACAAATAACAGTATAACAAGACACAACATGAAAAAAACTAAAGACTAAGCAACACGAACCCCACCAAAACTGCATGGGTGTGATCTCAGGTGCTCCAGTAGAGTAAATAAATCCTGCTCCACATGTGGCACCCACCGTTTTGCTCTTATTATCACATGAGAACATCAAATGTTATGGCAATCAAGAATGCCGCGACGACATTGTTTGTGCGTAATTGTACAAAATTTATATATATATCTGGTAAAATTTAAGAGGCATATTTTATTGAAAGTAAAATTTAATAATTGCACCTAGATGGAAACGGGTATTTAAAAGCCCAGGAATGATGACACTCTGTCACATATTGAGTTTTAATCATTTCATCTTTCATGTCGCAGAAAGCGATATCAGGATATGGTGGTTTATTTGATGGTAATATTGCTGCTGCGTCAGATGTAGAGGCCATCGCTCCGCTTAGCTCAATTTCAGACGAACCTTTATCGCGGGTCTGCGAATCAGCATCCTCTGTGCTTGCCGTAACCGACGATGTAGGTTTTTTACGAAAAAAATCGAGAACACTTTTCTGCGACTTATCCATCTTGTTTACATAAACTAACTGAAGATCGAATACGGACCGACCATGCACATGCTTCGGAAAATATTTTGCGTTTTCCTTACATCATTACCTGTTACACTCGGAGACCTCCGAGTTGATCGGCTGGGAACATGCGATCATATGCAATTAGCAAAGCCCTATAAAAATATTTTTTTATTATTTTTTTTTTTTTTTTTGTCAAAATGATGTGGATGCTTGAGCATCTGAGCATACATGCAAGCTACGCCACTGGGTTTGAAAGTTGTTTTCAATCTAATAGATATAAAAAAAGATGTGGTATGAGTGTCAATGAGACAACTCTCCATCCAAGTCACAATTTATAAAAGTAAACCATTATAGGTCAAAGTAGGGTCTTCAGGGCAGAGCTTTGCATGGCTCACACCAAACCGCAAGCTACATGTATAAAGGGCCCCAAATATTACTAGTGTAAAACCATTCAAACGGGAAAACCAACGGTCTAATCTATATGAAAAACGAGAAACGAAAAACACTTATGAACCACCTGAACAAACGACAACTACTGAACATCAGATTCCTGACTAAGGACAGGTGCAAACAGTTGCAGCGTGTATAAACGTGCTAATGGTACCAAACATTCACCCTTATCTGAAACAATAGTGTAACACTGTATTTATAATACCCCGTTCTAGATAGTTAAATCTGACCCCTTCCAATGCAAGGCGGAAAAACATAACACCATTTCAGACAATTTAGCTGAAAATGCAACCCCGTTTGTCGTAACATACCAGGTATCATATATATAGCGAGTATCCCTCGGGTAGATATAGAATGGCCATTGGAAAAGTGTCATAGTGCACAAAACAACTATTTCATGCATAGATTTACAGTTCTTACTGTTTTTGTTGTTTGAAAAGGTGTCCAAGTCACCCATCGGATGGGGGAATCAGTATAGAAAGAAGTCAGAGTATGTGTTTTCTAATGAATATGATAAATTGCCATATCCAATACAATATTGGCAGATTACGATTTTTTTTTCTTTTTAAAGGGGGGAGGGGGGCGTAAGCCCATTACGCCTTTTACCTGGACCCGCCCTGCTTGCCAACATTAAAATTAGTAATCAGTTTATAAACGAAAGCAACTGTCAAACGATAAAAATTCCAATTCTTTGATATTACCTACGTAACAATTAGATGTATCTTGATAGACCAAGTAAAACACTTAATACGTGCTTGTATCGTGTTTGTATATGAATTTAGCACGGCCACAAAGCGTTCAGTGATGGCTTCCTTTTATCTTGGACACGCATGTTTTGTAAGTGCAAAGACTTCCACGAAATAGCTTTACAATTTTTATAGATAATTTATAGAAGAAGATAAGCTTCTGTTTAATACTATTTGGAACAATATTTTAGAAGACATTCTATTAAAGATCGCAAATGTCCAATGATACTTCTATTTTAGCTGAGTAAGATATAAGTACATATAGTTGTAGAGATGGCCATTCGCCTTTAGGTATTTATTCTAAAAGATGGCAGTCTAATCATATTTTATAAAAGCTCCAGTTTCCTAGTTTTGTCTTTTGCATAATGATTTTCTCTGTATTCTTGTATAAAATATCACTCAATACACAACAAGCAACACATTGGGTGATCATGAATATTAAGAGCATATGAAACAGTTTTGATCTCACTGTAATTTTTTATGAAAATTTTGCATACAAGCTATGTTATGCGTTTACTTTTCTGCATTGGCTAGAGGAATAGGGGGAGGGTTGAGATCTCATAAACATGTTTAACCCCGCCGCATTTTTGCGCCTGTCCCAAGTCAGGAGCCTCTGGCCTTTGTTAGTCTTTAATTTTAATTTTAGTTTCTTGTGTACAATTTGGAAATTAGTATGGCGTTCATTATCACTGAACTAGTATATTTTTGTTTAGGGGCCAGCTGAGTGACGCCTCCGGGTGCGGGAATTTCTCGCTATATTAAAGACCCGTTGGTGACCTTCTGCTGTTGTTTTTTCTATGGTCGGGTTGTTGTCTCTTTGACACATTCCCCATTTCCATTCTCAATTTTATGTTTAACCTCGAAAATTCAAATGTCTAATAACAAATATACCTGGTTGCTCGAAATCGACAGATAAATGGGGTCGACATTTTAGATATTAATTTTACCAAAAAAATGTGGTTTCGTGGACATATCAATTATTTGGACAGAGTTACTTAACTTTTTTTGTTTCAAAAGATAAATACATAAGGATTTTGAATTAATGTGTGTAAGAATCTTTGTAAATGATTCATTATTATTAAATTGTTATAATTTTTGAAAAAACGGCAGCGTTTGGTTATATTTTTTTATATACTGTAAAATAAATCATGGGTTACTATTCATTTTCATAAAAAATAGAACAAATAATTATCATACAGTATCAAGTCAAATGTTTTCTTAAAATAGAAGGGTCCATGTACTCGTTTTGAAGCTTATGATTAACATCCGTTGAAAATATTTATCTTTTTCCGATATTTTGCGTAATCTCACATTTAACCGTATCGTAGCTGATAACAAACGCTTTCTAAAATGCGTAATCTTTTAATAATACACTCTACCTAATAGAAAAAGTCTCTCCTAAACGTATAATCTATAAATAAAGAACTACCTAATAAAAGGTCTTTCTAAATCATGCAATCTATTATTTACCAAAACAAACTTTTCAAAATTGTACGATACTGTTATGTATAAGGGCATTTGACGTACTCCGTTCAGTCAGTAGACTGAAGTTAAGCTTCATCACACCACATTGTTTGGTAAAACACGGGGATAAGAGATGAAAATCATCACAAATCATAATCTTTAATGTTTTAATCTTTTAAGATTTTTTTTATTACTATTTCAGGTGTATTTCAATTTAGGAAATTATAGACCCAAATGACCGTTTGTGAGAAATTAGGAATTCTAACCCTATAGCGTAGGTATCCGTGTCTATTTTCTTTTAGGAAATGGACAGAAAATTGGACTTCCTCTTTAACATAGAAAGAACATACAATGACCATATGATTGTATTATCATGTATGTTTGTTTAAATGGAGATACATCCTCTTTCCGTGTGATAAATCTGTCAATCTATACATGTAGACATGTACCTGTATATCGTTTGTTACTTCAGATCAATTGATTATATGTGAATGTGTGAACATTTGATAAATTATAGTTAATTTAATTTAATAATGAAGTTCACGAAATTGTATTTATAACATGAAATCCATATGGTTGCGTTGCAAGGTGCTGCACAGCTGCATAGCAATAACATACTAAGACGCTAAATAACTGAATGTAAACGACGTTCTGTACTATTCGAGTTATTTCCCTTTTTGATACGTATAACAGCTAGTATGATTGCTTCCATGACAAATATTATAAATGTTACTATCTTTTCTGCATGTAAAATATAATTTCAGTATATATTTTCGTGCTATTTCTAATTAAACTCACCATAGATACCAGGATTGAAACTTTGTTTATGTACCGGACGGGCGTTTCGTCTACAAAAGACTCATTAGTGACGCTCGAATCAACAAATGTTAAAAATGCCAAATAAAGTACGAAGTTGAAGAGCATTGAGGACTAACACACTGAAAATACAATAAATGTACATCTCAAAATTAATTCCTGTCGGTGTATATAATGTAAACTATTTGCAATATTTACTAGTTCTTTTACTTAAACTTAATTTTATAACTATTCTCTGCTTGTTATGACAGCAATTTATATTGTAGTTTTATTTTGAAGTTTACTGGTATTTGATGATCTCTTGAATATTTTGTGTCTCTTTCTCTCTCTCTCTCTCTCTCTCTCTCTCTCTCTCTCTGTGTGTGTGTGTGTGTGTGTGTGTGTGTGTGTGTGTGTGTGTGTTGAAAATGCGATGCAATGTAAAAGTTTAAATTTTGATAAAAAATGTTTATTATATCTTATCATTTTTTTCGTACTTAGATGATTGTATCAGAATATAATCGATTTCCTTTTTACAATTTGAGTAAAGGATTTATTTGTACTTGTCATGGAATTGATTGATACCATGGAACCGGGAAGATCGCATAGATATGCCAAAAGAAGTGGAATGAGCAAATAATGTCATTTTTGACTGCTTTGCATGTGCTAAATAATCATATGTCTCTTTAAAAAATTGTAAAGGTTAATGTATAAATATCTCCAAGCTTTTTCGTTGCTAGTTAAATGCCTTATTTTTTAAATGTTTTGTTTACATAAGACTTAAGTGACCAAACATCAATACGTTTTGTAAATCTTAAGTATATATTCTTCACACCTATGAAGTGATGTTTCTTGAATCCAAATACATCAAATAAAAAATGATCTTTTTTTGCATTTACTTCATTTTTAGATTCTACAATTACTAAGTTTTAAATGCAAACCACCTGATTATTTTATGAAAATTCCCCTGATTGATTATAAAAATTACATCATTTAAGTAAGACTATAGATTACAGACACTCCATAAGTGTTTGTGTTCTTTAAATTGTCTTTCGTTGAATATGTGTATATAAAAGGAAATGTTGGAGTCCCTTCGTTTACCATGTTTACGTGACTAACAAAAAGTTAAATAATATATCTAGTCATTTTAATTACGTGCGCGAAATAAAATGTCGAGATAGAACATTTGTACCTTGACAAATATTTCATAAGTTGGCGAATCCGGAGATATAAGAGACCTGTTGCATTACATGTACATACATCTGTTACATTACGAAAACGAGAGGATATGGCATGTCAATTCATCCCACAATATTGATGCGAGCATACGAAAACAGCTTTTATTGATATTCATCATATTTATAATGTATTAGTGCTTTTAATAGGTACTCTTATAATCTGCCACGTCTGATGACATTGGTTATTATAGTTGATGAGTTGATTCTCATTTTTTTACACTGAATAATTAAAATACTGCAGCAAGATTTGAGGTAGAATTACAGTTATTACATATTGTGCAACTTACGAGTTATATAAATGTCATTTTTCTTTATCGTTATAGTGTCGCATTTTCAAAGCTAACGTTTCCGTTTTTACTTTCACGTTCCCGACTTTGATTATTTTATTTTTATTCTTTTTTTTTTAAGAGAAAGGGGGTCGGGGGGTGAGAGTAGGGTATGTGAATTTATTTTTATCAAATGTTAATTTACACATACAAATTACAGCTGATTATGATAATTAAAGTTGTAACATAAATTGGATTTTTTCCTATGATGTTTTTATGAAATAATTTGCTTAAAAAGTGTGGTGAGGGAAAACCATGGTATATTATATGCAAATTTATGTTGTACCATACTTTGCTAATTAAATATGCAACTCGACTAGAATCCAAAGTAAAAAAGGCGGAGCTTCAGCCATGGTATAACATTCATTTTCATGTTATTCCATGGCTGAAGCTCCACCTTTTTTTTTAAATGTATCCGCCTCTAATATATTTAAGAAACTGTAAAACGTACTAAAAGGTCAAGATCTTCATTTGTTCTCATTTTATAACAAAAAGCAATAAATTATGTGTACCACATTTCAAGAAACCCTTTTCAAACTATATAGGATTGTTACGAATTCCCTTAATTTTGGAAACAATTACTAAATGTTTCTTCTTTCAGTTTTGAAAAAATAAAATGTAAAACTACCATTTCCTTTGCGAAAATTCAATTAAATTTCGATTTAAAAAGGGGGTACCTATACAAAAAGGAATAAATATCGGCTACAAATATCTGTCAAAAACATGATTAGGGGACGTACACTATTTACGCCCCTGGATCCGCCACTGTTAAAATATTGTTTTATCATTAAAATTGTGTTTTAATAAATAATCTAATAAAATAACGGAAGAAAAGCATTTTTCAATTAGATGAAAATTCTGTAAAATATGATTAATTTGTATGATACATTGAAAACAAAAAAAAAAAAAAACAATTCTTACCGTCATTAGAATAATTATTTAATCCTTGTCGCTGGAATCCGACATTTTTGTTTACCTCAGTCTTATGACATTATGAAATTACCTGCGCCTACAATCATACACGGGGCGCAAAACTAAAAAAAAAAATTGGGAAAATCCGACATTTTCTTTACTTTCTGCAAATTCAGGGGTTCTATTACATGAAATACACAGACGATCATACACGAAGCGCAAAAGTGACTTGCGCGAGCTTCCATTTCATTGGATAAAACTGTAACGTGATCAATTTCCAATATTAGTTGAAGGTATTGAAGCTGTCAATCATTTTATTTATATTACAAATTTTATATACCATGTGTCTTACTCATTAACATATTTAAACAAACTCATCCTTCGGATTCGTTTGTTTAAATATGTTAACTCGTAAAAACAATGGTATATATAGTACTTGTATTGCAGGAGCTGTCTAAATAGAATGCATAGGCAGAGATATCTTCCATGTCAACATATCTGGCCTTTCTGAAACTCCAATATATTTCTATTTCAAAACTTTACTTATTATTTGAAAAGGAGAGCAGATATATATAGTAATGATCAGATAAAGGGTCACATTTAATATATGTCATTTAATTGTATAACGCATACCGGTATTTTGCCCCTCCCCCCCCCCCCAAATTAAATGTCACCAAAGACGAGTTTGATTGTCTTTTTGTGCCCATTTACTTTTGGTACCTTTTTAACATCTGTGTACATGTCTATTATGTCTTATAAGACATTTGGTGACAGGCATGCAAGGTCAATATAAAGAGAACTGTCGACTCTCGTCTTGTGCGGCACTTATGATTGAATAAGTATCATTCGGTAACAATTATTATTACCCACAAATTTTAAACTATAAAAAGAAAGTAAACTCGATATGAACACGGACAGTATCATTGAATCCAATTGAACCTTCTATGACTTGTAATGATATAAGTCATATCATTAGTTTGAGTTCTTTGTACACAGTTTGAACGCGTTTGAGAAGATCGAAAATCCGTTTTTGTTCTTGTCAAATTTGCAGTTTTATACAAATATTATTGTATCATAATGTATTATTCTAATGTAAGCCTGCTTAATGTCCAGCGGTAAATACTCCCAACACGACTAAAATATATACGTTACAAGCTAGGTTGGGGGACGAGAAATTTCGATTTTTCATTCTTGTTTTAATTTTACACGTAAAAAGGAGTATAGAATAGCAAATTCCGTATGTTAGAATTTGACTGTCTTTCACTAAAGATAAGGACCGAAATTTTCAACATTCAAATAAGAATGTTTTACCTTTTTTGTTTAATATATGATGCCTGTAACAAGAAAATACTGACCTACAACAAGTTTTAAAACTGTTTTAATAAGACAAGGATTACCATTGGGTACACATGTGATTGACCAAACTCGGCGAATGAACATAGTGCTCAAAAGATGATACATTTCTGTTCCACATTTAGATGATGTAATTTTACCCAATAGTTTCCTAATGAGTACTTTCATCCTTTTAAGACATTTGGTGTTACAACATATTTGTATTTGAAAAGATTTGTCAAAGCGTTTTCAAGTTATTGTACGTATACTGTTTTGCAGTCGACCGCCCATCAGCCCGACCGCCCACAGTGCATCACCAAATTAATAATCGATATTTTCCATCGGAAAACAGGTTAAAATATTCCTGACTTTGTACATGCATTTCCCGAGAAAAATGATAGGTTAAATCTGGTTTTATATCAGATAAACCTCCCACTGGTATGCCATGGTCAGTTTTTTTATTGTTACGTTATAAAGAAAAAATTGGGAGAGCAACCTAGTAAACTGACATATGGGTTAATGTGACAATAATTTTATTATTTTATTATACTTCACGTTAAAATGTAATATTTTGATTGGCTAATACGAGGGTGTTAAATTACTCTATCACATGGCTTCGCCGTGGTTGACAATGTTTTATCGGGGTAACAATCTGCTCTATCACCCTCTCAACTATGTGTTATTCATATACTATAACATGGCTTAGAGGGTGACACTTTTTTTGAATGTCACCCTCTCGTCCAGACCAATCAAAAATCAATAATTTAAATGACAATGAATTGAAGTTATTAAAGTCAATGCTTAAGTTCCACCTTTTGGCTCAGATTCTTTTATTTGTCTTTCAAAATAAATGAAACATCTTGCTTCACTTCTGTTGATTTTTCTAATACCCATAACGTTGTTATGTAATGTGACGTCATAGAAAATACCTTTAAATAATTTAATTTTGGATGTAACACGTCTTCTGATTGGCTGACGTTATTTTGTTATCAGCCCATAGATATAATTTAGTCATGTGACCGTGACGTCATCAACGTTTTTTCATGGTTTTCTACGGTTTAAAATGGAATTTAGAATTAAATTATAAGAAATGACTGTACTGTTTTTTCTGTCTATTCGAAATAATATAAAAAATGTGGTGCACACTGTTAAATAACCCGCTACGCGCGTTATTCAGTGTGCACCAAATTTTTTATCTTATTTCTTAAGGCATTATGACTTTATGTTTTCTCGGGGTACCAATCGGCTCTACCACCCTCTCAGCTATAAGTTATTTATATAATATCAAGCTGTCAAAAAAGAACACGAGTAATAACATATAATATTCTAAAAAGACTCTGGTTTCAAGTTCGACCAATTTTGAAAGAATGACTGTTTGATAAATGTTTTGGAGAATTACATATAATTATTCCTACATTTTGTAGAATATTTTATTAATTCTTCACATTGGTCTATGTGTTTATGTATATCTTAAAATTGATAGTTCAATACTTTTTCTAATTTTAATGTTCAGATATAATGATAGTTTCAAACAAGCGAATTGTATATCAAAAAAATATGAATGCATATATGTATTTTATTTGTAATTGACCACTGCATACTCTTAAAGATTCAAGTTATTAATTCAAATTACCCAACTTTCATCTATAAAATCCACTTTTTAAAGTGTTTCCCATTCACTGGGTTGGACAATACTTACATGTATAAAACCAGCTTGTGCCAACCTTGGTGAAGGAACGTACGTTTTTACAAGAGTCGTAATTATTTTTAGATACATTGCTTTTGTGTGGCATCTCATTTTTTTCGCTTTAGCAAGTTTGTTTGGTGAAAGAATTATGCAGTCCACCCGAATAATTCTCACTTATTATCTAAATGTCCTGCCAAGTTAATTGACAAATATTGTGATGTACTCTTTCGTTGTCTCAAGAGGGGGCATGACCTTTGCGGGACGTCGGGATCTGGTGTTTTTACGCTCGTGATTTCGGGATAGACCCAGGATTTCTTTTTTCGAATTTCGGGATGTCGGGATTTATCTTATTTTAAATTCAGGAACTCGGGATTTCATGTTTTTAAGCTTGGGAGATCGGGACCCTGCAACCCCCCTCTCAGTTATGATTAATTATGATTTTTTTCACGCATATAATGTAAACGTTAGAATGAAGAGTAATAACAGTTACACCAACCGATTTACAAAACTGTTTTTAATTATTTTTACTGCATTTGTAAGGATTTTTCCAGATTGGTTTAAGATCAGAAAATAACGCTTTATGCATTTTAGGCGACAAACAATTTTCTGGATTTATCTTCACAATATGTGATTTACAAGCCAAGGTATGCCGTATAATTGATAATTTGTGATGTATGCTACCCTAATTGTCATATAAAGAAATTATATATCAAATCGGTACATGTATAAAGATCGTTTGCCGAAGAAAGACACCGTCTATTTAAAGAAAGCGGAAAACCGCAAAGCAGTCAACGCCTCATACACAACATTTAATGATCTTACAACATGGTTGAACTGTTTCCAACACATCATATGATATGATCAACGGGTCCTGCTGCATCACCAGATGAGTCTATTAATTAATCCTACAACAAATGTACAGACCACCATCCCCCTAAAGTTTCCTAATTGACGCCATGAAACACGACAGAGTATGGAAGCCAACTAAATGAAGAATCTGCGATTTAAATGTTTCTGACATTGCTCATTCTAAATGTTCCGCAATTGCATACAACTGTTGCATTGGTCGAATGTTTGAATAGAATAGCTCTGACCAGTTGACTCTGTCATATCTGAACGTTAATGTCGTTTCATAGTTGTTGAAACTGGTGACTTATCACTTGGTTTTGCGTATACTATCGCAGCGAACGACACAACTGAAAATTCAGGTCTGAGTTTAAAAAAAGATAATAACTTGGTGGTCAATCTTTTCTAGCAATTTGAATCTGAATAGCTAAGGTTTACTTGAAAAAAAATCCATGGTGTGCTTCGGCTTTAGTATTCTGTTACACCGTTCCGTAGTTTATATAGTTCGTTTGATTATATTCTTAATCTATTTATGTGTTCCAGTCTAGGAGGATTATTCATCTTTAACGTTAAAACATCGTACCGTCGCTACCTTTCCCTCTCTCACACGGATCCGTTACATGAAAACTGCAAGGTCATAACGATCACGAGGAACATTTCATTTCAAACGTCATCTAGGACACAATTCGTGGTTAACCACAGAGTGAGTTAACTTTACAACATTGTTTTTGAAGCCTTCAAATTACTCTATACATATTTGAACATTCTCTCTGTGAAACACTTGAAATTTAACTGCTCTTGAAAGTACAACATTTTCTCGGATTCAACGGACTGTGCTATCTATTACCTTTGACATTTCGTTTTAATAACATTTATTGAACACAGTGTAAAATTTTATTTTATTTGTTTTTCAGCTTTTTACCATTTGTTAGATTGGTTTAAGAATAAATTGTCAGCACCTTATTGCTTGAGCCCAATCGTGGTTATACTTAATGGTCAGGCCATTACATTTAGATTTTTTTTAAATTAGGTCCAAAGTTGGGGTCGGACACCCTACCCACCCTTACGGAAATGTTAATAAAAAATGTTCTACGGCAATACTGTTTTCGCAACCAGGTGCAATGTGTAGCTGAATAACTAAGGTTTACTTGAGAAAAAATCAAGGGTGTGCTTCGGCTTAGGTTTTTTTTTTTAAATTAGGTCCAAAGTTTGGAGTCGGACACCCTACCCCACTCTTACAGAAATGTTAATAAAAAATGTTCTACGGCAATACTTTTTCGCCACTAGGTGCAATGTGTAGCTGAATAACTAAGGTTTACTTGAGAAAAAAATCAAGGGTGTGCTTCGGCTAAGTTTTTTTTTTTAAATTAGGTCCAAAGTTGGGGTCGGACACCCTACCCCCTCCTTACGGAAATGTTAATAAAAATGTTCTACGGCAAAACTTTTTTCGCCACTAGGTGCAATGTGAAGCTGAATAGCTAATGTTTACTTGAGAAAAAATCAAGGGTGTGCTTCGGCTTAGTTTTTTTTTCAAATTAGGTCCACGTTGGGGTCGGACACCCTACCCCACCCTGACGGAAATGTAAATAAAAAATGTTCTACGGCAATACTTTTTTCACCACTAGGTGCAATGTGAAGCTGGATAGCTACGGTATACTTGAGCAAAAATCCAGGGTGTGCTTCGGCTTAGTTGTTTTCAAACTTAGGTTCAAAGTTGGGGTCGGACACCCTACACCACCCTTACGGAAATGTTAATCAAAAATGTTCTACGGCAATACTTTTTTCTTTTTCTTTTTTTTTAATAGATAATAAATAATTTCCTTGCCCACCATACTTTGTGTACAAAAAATAAACCTTTCGTCTAATCAAATGTAAGCGATATCCACTGCTTCAGAAATAGAATGTTTCGTTAAAACAGATTTGTCTCATTAAAAAAATATTAATGCACAAGTGCAACTTTTTTTTCTTGTCATGCAGAAAAAATATAACTTTTCAGGAACTATTTGACAGGATGCCGAGAATATGAAAAGCTATTTGACACAATATCACAAAATTAATTTATGATTTCAATGTCAATTCCCTGTTACGAACAATTTTTTAAGCATTTCAATAATTTTATTACATATTTACGATTCTACAGAAGCCATAAGGGGACACAAAAAAAAATAGAAAATATTTTTTTTAATTCGAGATCACGATAAAACATTACCGTTTTACCGAGATCTCGATAAAAAATATGTCGTTATCTCGATAAAACGAAATTGTTATATCGAGATCTCGGATAATTAAATCGTTATCTCGGATTATTGAATCGTTATCTCGATTTATTATATCGTTATCTCGATTTATTATATCGAGATCTCGGATTATTATATCGAGATCTCGGATTATTATATCGAGATCTCGGATTATTAAATCGTTATTTCGATTAATCAAATCGAGATCTCTTATTATTATATTGTTATCTCTTATTATTAAATGGTTATCTCGGTTTAATATATCGAGATCTCGATAAAAAAATATATCGTTATCTCGAGAAAACGAAACTTATATCGAGATCTCGGATTATTATATCGTTATCTCGGATTATTTAATTGCTTCTTATCACGTGTTAACTGATTACACAATGGTGACAGTCAACACGGCGGAAAGAGTAAGTATGATTTGTGTGTTTTAAAGCTTGTTTTATATATGATGTTATGGTGATGTGTCACTATTATAGGTGCATTTAGCTGGGAATATATGATATGGGCAAGAAATCTGTATGGCAATATCTGAATAAATCAATTTAACAAATTCGTGAATTAGTCAATTTTTACAGTATAAACAAAACATGGTAAAATTCTCTTAGAAATCATACTGTAAACACTGAAGAACACGATCATTTCCACCAGGAAGGAAGAAAAAGGGACAGTACTTCTTGATGGGTTGATGAATCAGCGTCCAAACTTTAGAGGAGGTACATTTTATGTTTTAATTGTGTTTGTTCATCCTTTAGAAGAAATATTGACATCTGTTTAATGTGCCATTGACCGTCATATGAACGATCTAGGCTCAGAATCTAAGATTTGTTGTAGCGGCCATGTTTTTAATTGGACCGAAACAAAAGTAGGATTGTTGGTAACATTCCTGCATAGTTTCGTCAAAATCCGTCAAGTGGTTTCAGAGAAGAAGGTGCAAATGTAAAAATTTTCGACAGATGACGGACGCAACGTGATGGTAAAAGCTCACACTGACTTTCAGTTAGGTGAGCTAAAAAGGATTATATTTTCATCCCAATTTTTATCAATTACGTGTATAGTAATCCTTTGGGTAAACATTTTATCAATTCAATGAGATATGAGGAACTCTTTCTTTTGAATTTTATAGTCGGATAATCGGAAGATCTTCTATATGTATGTAGACAAAAAAAGACAAAAATTACAACAAAATTCCAAAGTCATAACATTTGTATATATACTAGAACACACCCGTGATATCACGGATCCGTGACTGAATTAAAGTATATAACTATGCGTAAGCCTTATTTTAGTATTGGTATTGTCATCTGATAAAGTCATGCCGATTATAACTTTCACAGTTTTCTCTGCAATCAAAATCTTTCTGTTTGAACCCGTCGACCTGGAACTTATCAGTTATTGGTAATATTGGAGTTTTCTTTAATAACAGCATTGTCCTATATTAGTTATAAATAAAATTGAATTCTTTGATTCGCTGTTTTAAGTCATGCCGGCTAACAAATCGAAAACTGTACCTATACGCCTTATTTTAAGTCCAGATTTTTTGTATTCGTATTGACATCTTAGAAAGTCATACTGATTAAAATACTACAATAGGGAACAATATGACAATGATTGAATTTAGAAGTGTCAATCCTTTGATTATGACCCGTGCATATAGCAAAATCCTAAATACACCGTTTTGTGGTGCGCCTTTAAGATGCGGAACGTACAGATAAGGTAATAGGTAACAGGTGAATATATTATTTATATCGGTATCGGATTCGACCCGGAACTTTTTAATTATTGGCATTATTAGTTACTAGAACACACCCGCGAAATCGCGGGCATTCAGAGCGTAGTTTAAAGTATGTAAAGTGTTGTTGGAAGAATTTTGTAAAATACAGAATGACTGGAGAATTTCAGCAAAAGTATCATAAGTCATAGGTTATTGGGGGCAGGAAAATGTTTTTTACCCTCCACCTTTATTTCCAAAGTTCCCAATTTTTGGTTTTCTATCAATTTCAATATGAACATACATTTAGTATGTTATGAACATTTATTTAAGTAAGGAGCCTGTAATTCAGTGGTTGTCGTTTGTTTATGTGTTACATATTTGTTTTTCGTTCATTTTTTGTACATAAATAAGGCCGCTAGTTTTCTCGTTTGCATTGTTTTACATTGTCATTTCGAGCCTTTTGAAGCTGAGTAATCGGTATGGGCTTTGCTCTTTGTTGAAGGCCGTACGGTGACCTATAGTTGTTAATATCTGTGTCATTTTGGTCTCTTGTGGAGAGTTGTCTTAACATGGCAGTCATACCACATCTTCTTTTTTTTTATGTAATCAATGAATTTTGTAAAAGATTTAATGACTGGAGAATTTCAGAAAAAGTATCAAAAGTTCACATGAATAATTTTAGCGCTTATCTGTATATTATGAACATTCATTACTATATAAATAAAGCGTATTTACTTTCAATTCTAAGTTTACTAATCGATCCATGGTGATCATTGATATAGTATACAGACCCTCTCTATTTAATCATCTCTGTGACCGCCGTGGATAGTAAACTTGAAAATGATAGCAGATAAAATTCTGAAAATACACTTTATTCGTAGTATATGTATGTTTAAAGTATACAGAAAAACGGAAACCGGAAGTCTAATCTGACTTAAAATTTCGTACAATGACGGGACAATATCCGGATGCCTTTTTTCTCGTTTTTCTCCTAAAATAACTCAATCTGAATAACCATATGAATGGATGACAAATGCGACTATGCACTGTACCTATAGGACACAGAGGCGTGTTGATTAATTTATTCTGGAAAGAAGAGAAGCGACACCAAAAATGAGGTCTTCTCGTTTAATAGTATAGATGTGGAAAACAAACGGGTCTGGAGTGGTGTAATTTTAAATCAACACCATTGTCCTATATTAGCTATATATAAAGTTGAATTTTTTGATTTGTAATTTTTATCCCATGACGGCTGACAAATTCGACCTCGTTATTTAAGTTAGATTAGATATATACAAAAATATTTGATCTTGACAGTTTCTTTTGTAGGTAAATGTGCTTCGTTTGGTGAAGAGATATTTTGAAGTGGAATTCTTTTATAGAGATATTGTCAAGATTTTACAAATGAATCATGCCATTAGTATATCACTTCGTCAGGTTAAGAGGTATTTAAAAGAAATGAATCTTGCTCGTAGAAAAGACTACTCAAATATTCGATCTGTATTTAACTTTGTTCATACGCAAGTCACGTCATACGGACCAGCGCATGGATACCGTTGGATGTATCAGAAGTGTAAGCGGCACGGGTTTAAAATAAAAAGAGAACACATTAGCCTCATGCTTAACACAATTGATCCAGAGGGGGTATATCTTAGAGCCCAACGAAGACTAAAAAGAAGAGAATATTTTTCAAGGGGGCCAAATTTTTGTTGGCATTTGGACTCCTACTATAAATTGAAAAGATATGGCCTATGCATCAATGCTTGCATCGATGGGTTTTCAAGGAAAATAATATGGCTCAAAGTTGGTAGATCTAGTAGTAATCCAAAAGTCATAGCTAGGTATTTTTTAGACGCCATAGAAGAGCATAGAGGTCATCCATATAGCATGAGAGGTGATATGGGCACAGAAAACGGGCTGTTTGCAGTAATGCAGACGTTGTTTGCTGGAGATGAAGTGACAATACCTTTCATTTACGGAAAAAGCACTATGAACACTAGAATTGAGTCCTGGTGGGGCATTTTGCGAAAGAAGTGCTGTCAAGTATGGATATCAGCAATGAAAGTCCTTCAGGAACGAGGTCAATTTTCAGGAGACAAACTTGACATTCAATTTAACTTAATTCAATTTTGTTTCTTTTCTATTTGTAGAAATGTTTTACCTTCCAATATGAGCTCATGGCAATAGGCTTTCTTTGAAAGATCATTTTTGATACCATTTTTTATTGTACGTTTTACTTGTTAAAAACCCTTATTTTGATATAAGGAATGTATTATGTTTTTTAATCAATTCCTCACAAACGGTATTTTAAGGGAAAATATTAATTATTTAATACGTTGCTTGTAGCATAGATTGGATTTTTACAGTGACATTTGGAACAAACTGATCAGCCCTTCTTCTAACGGTAGTGTACAATTAATGGGGAAGATTTGAATCTGATTGCATTTGCAAATCTTGTGATTTGATTGGCCTTTTGTCCTGATTAAAAATGAAAAATGGTTTTGTCTTTTTTACAGAACGACCTAGATGACACTGCGCAGCTGCAGGTATGGAATACTCATAATATTAAGAGAAGTAGAGAGTATGTTTTTCATGGACGGCCTGTCAACATGTATCTTTATCCCGACTTGTTCAATGCTCAGGAGCATATTCGACAGGTCGATGACGACGTGCTACACTCTTGTCGATCAGAATGCGCTGAAGAGGACGAGTACCCATGCGAAGAAGAGATTTTTGAGTTGGGATGCATTTACATGGAGGAAAATCTATTGAAACCACCCGAAAACGTCGATGAGTCAATAGCGCTATTCCCTAAGTTTGCGTCGCTGGTTTATTCAACAGCTATGAAAATGGAAGAGATAAAAAATAAATAAATTGGTTTATGGTCTCGCTCTTTTGTATTTGCATGTATAGTGATATACAAAGCAGTACCTTACGAAAATGGATGTAACCGATGTTCTTCTATCACACAGGTACAAAATATGGTAGTTTTTTTTTATAAAGATCTTGGCTTTCGACTTTGTAAACGTTCCTAAATGATACGTGGAAATAACCATGCTAATGATTTTTGTTGTATATCAGACCGAGTGCGTACATATATACATGTAGATCTTTTGATACTTGAACTGTCAATCAACTGTTTGCTAATTATACTTGTTCCATCTTGTTCCGTATGTCAATTCTCTGAGATAGTCTCCAATGCTTCTCTTTCTTTTGCTCTATCTCACACCGTATCTAAACGTTGGTCTTTTGTTCTTTTTGCTAAAAAAATTCTCCTTCGTTTACTCTCTCTTTCACCGTATCCCAACTTTTTTCTTTTCTTCTTTTCGCTCAAAATAGCTCTACCCTCACAACATATCCACACCTTTGTTTTTTGTTCTTAACTCATTTTTTCCCTGTAATGGGCTCTTTTCCTTCCTATTCCCGGTACCCCCGGTGATCCACACTGCTCTGATCCGTGCTCACAACCTTGCTTTTACTACTTTTGGCGTTATTTTGACAACGAAGGAGGAGAAGAGAGTCTGCGGCCGATGCAAAATGTAACCATAAGTCGTATGAGCAAGCCAACGAGTCATACGAAAAGCCACGAGTCGTATGAGCAACCATACGAGTAGTATGGGGTACCCTGCGAGCAACGACTCTCTCGGTCTCTTTCACTCACTTGTTAGGTGTTTGTGTCTTGTGTCCAAAATTCCTCAAAAATAGACATGAGTCGTATTAGCATAGCTTTGAGCACTATGAGCAACATTTCGAGTCGTATGAACAAGAGTGGACACACTGAAATGTCTCGCCTGTTCTAGTGGTCATAATATAACTTATGTTGTAAGTATAAAAAACAAGTTTAAACCACAAGCATTATAATTAAATTAATATTTAAATGATCAATGCACATGAGACGAAGGTGAGATAAACCCTTTCAGACAGAAATGTAGTTCATGCACTCATTCCATACAACAAATCCTGACCTATTGCTAAAAGTATCTCCGAATAAACCTCTTAAAAATAACCTTGACTATGAAATATAGGTCAAGATCAACTTACACCTACTTAACAGACATACACACCTTACAATTATTCCCTACACCAAATATAGTTCTACTATCCCTTTAGTATCTGAAAGAAGGCCAAATCAGATAAATGTAACATTGGCCGATGAACCATGACCTTGAGGTCAAGGTCAAATGATTATTGCCAGAATGGAATCCATACACGAAATATAATTGATTTCTGAGAAATAGACCATATCACAAAATTTATAATTTGGCTAGTGAACCATGAAAAAGAGGTCAAGGTCAGATTATTATTGACAGACAGACATGTACACCTTACAAACATTCCATACACCAAATATAATTGACTGGATGCTTATAGTATCTGCAAAATAGACCAAAACACCAAACAAAATATACTTTGACCACTGAATCATGAAAATGAGGTCACGGTCAGATGTCACCTGCCAGTTGGACATGCACAACTTACAATCATTGCACACACCAATTATAGAAGACCTATTGCTGTATAGATATGGACTTAACCTTGTTAACTGATCCATGAAATGATGTCGAGGCCAAGTGAAAACTGACTGACAGACATGAGGACCTTGCAAGGTAGTACATATCAAATATACGGGTATCCTATTACTTATATTAAGCGAGAAATTAACATTGAAAAAAAAAGATTTTTTTTCTCAAGTAGTTACTGAACCATGGAAATGGCGACAAAGAAAATCGTCATGACAGACGGAAAGTTCGTAACATAAGGCATCTATATACAAAGTATGAATTATCCAGGTCATCTACCTTCTGGAATATAAATCTTTTAAATCAAGAGCTAACGCCACCGTCGCCGCCACCGGATCACTATCACAGAAGTCGCTGGCGAGACAAATACCCTAAAAGTAACGACTCTTAACGCTGTAAAGCATGATTCAGACTAACGTTTCACCGCACACACACCACCATTCCTAAAATATAGTCATGAGCCGTATCAGCAACACCTAAGAGTACAATGAATAACCCCTGAGAGCGACCATAACCCAACCCAGAGATCCGACAAAAATCTTTCTAACGTTATAAGACCCCTTTGCCGAGGGTCATTAAGTGCAAAATCGGGGTCGTGTATGATCCTTAAAAATGTCTCTGTCTAAGCTTTAAGAAAATTAGGTGTTTGAGTCTTTAGAAAAACTGGTCAAACGGTTATTGAATGTATAGTTCGGCAAAATGGTTTTATCTCTGAAAAGCTTTTGGGAGGGTTTCTGTGTTCAATTGTGGTCGTTCTCCGTATTCATATTCTTGTAGTCACATGCAAAAAAATGTGGATAGACGATGCGTTAAATATCACACGTACTGCTTTATCAATCAATTTGATATAAGTCAAATCCCAAATGTGACCGTTGGATGGCTTGATGCTTTTTCAACTGATTGTGTATCCTTAGCTAGCTAACAGTAACTGCGAGCATTCATGGTACTATTTTTTGTCTATCTGTTGTGTGATTCATATTTGTCATTTGAATTTCATGATAACTTTTGACTTGAATTTTACAGTGCGCCTTGTTGTAATTTTATTTGGTTCGGAAAGTTTAACCCCGCCGCATTTTACATGTGTCTGTCCCCGAGTCAATAGTACCTTGGTCAGTAATTCGAATGTCTCCCTTAGTTTTTACACAAAATTGACAGCGTAGGCCGTTTTTACTGAATACTATGTTTTTGTCACTATGACTATTCAGAGCTAAAACAACATGGGTGGGTTTTCACTGTGTTGAAGACATTGAAGTGAAGCTTTGGATAACGCGTTTGTTGGGAGAAGGGATTTTTGTCTCTCAGACATTGTCAACATCTCTGTTTTAATTTACTTTTGACCTGCCCATTAAATTCGTTTAAGATTCATACCTTACCTTGAAAAAATAACAGTGTGAGAAGTCTGGTTAAAGTTCACTGAAATATTTGTAATCTGCACAATCTGATTAAAATCAGTCCTGCAATTGCTCCTGACAGTCACTGCATGTAGAATCTGAAGAAATCCCGTTATAATTTCTGTTCTGATGACCTTTCTGATTAACCGATCAAATTGCATCTTCCATTTTCCTGGCCTGAAGCATTGTCCTAATAAGAAAGCCCGAGGATTCTGCAAAGGTCATCTGAATAGAAAGTATCATGATTTTTTTCAGATCCTACAATAACCATGCAGTGACTGTCAGGAGGAATTGTAGGGCTGATTTCAATCGGTGACTGTCATGGGCAATTAAAGGATTCAATCAGTTTGGAATGTGCGGTGTTCACAGGGATGTTTTGGACTATAACAACTTAAGTCCAATTGTGATCTGAAAATCAATATTGTTTCAGATCTTAATAATGACTACTAGTAATATGTAATCCGATTGGTTAAAATCAATTGAAGGATGTTGAATCTAGTGTCCACAAGATTGTTATACTATGAAAATTATTAAGTCCCACTACAATCTTGACCTTCGATCAATGAACTCAAAAACAAATGATCGAGATCTTCATCAGAACTAGCAAAGTACAAACTTTTGTTAAAATCTTTTAAAAGACGCTGTTTCTAGAGGGTCTACGAAGATGTTACGGAATGAACATTTTTAAGTTCAACTGTGACCTTAACCATTGAACTTGAAAGTCGATAGCGTTCGAGATCCTGATAAGGACTAACAATGTACAATTCTTGGTACACATTCATTGAAAGATGTTGAGTCTATTCTAAAGTGTCCGCAATTTTGCTATAAACTGAAAAATCATAAAAGACGCTGAGACCTTGACCTTTGACCTTGAAAATCGATAGCTTCCGAGTAGTTAGAAAGGACTATCATCATACAATGTTTCGTCAAAACTCACTGAAAGATGTTGATTCTAAAGTGTCCACAAAGGGATGATATGGACAATATAAACAATTACAAGTATTACTGCGACCTTGACCTCTGACTTTGAAATTCAAAAGCATCCGTGATATTGCTTTGGACTATCATCAAACGAAGCATGCTGATTCTAGAGTGTCCACAAGAAATGTTTCGGTGGAAGGACGGAAGCTTTCAAATATTCCCACGCAACTAAATTAGCAAATAAATCTGTCGTACGTTATTACTGTGAAGTTTCAAAACATTTAGCCTAACAGTTTCAGAGGAGAAGATTTTAGAAAATCGGCCAATGAGAATCTAAGATTTGCTATAGAGACCCTGTTTTTCATTGGACCAGAACAAAAATAATTAAGTTCGGAAAGAACCTTCAACTGAACATTCCTATAAAGTTTCGTTTAAATCCGTGCAGTGGTTTCAAAGTAGAAGATGAAAATGTAAAAAGATTACGACGGACGACGGATGCAACTTGATGGTCAGATGAGCTTAAAATGTAGCATAAGGACATGAAAGATAGACTGTGCCAAGTTCAAAGTAAATCCCTTTAGTGGTTTTTGATAGAAATTTTTCGGAATGTTAACAACGGGCGACATACGATGGAAAGCAAAAGCACAAATAGTCTTCGGTTAGGTATACTAAGCTAAAAATAAATATCATGAAATCTCCTTCAATATCTTTATTTGGTCAACAAAACTGACAAAATAAAATAAAGCTGAAAAATGGGGGTCCGTATGCATAAAACATCTTAAGGTTATATTTGTTCGTAAAGGACAGTTTTTCTTCAAAAGCAATGGACGTCTATTAGTACTCTAAATGGAAATCTTAACTTAAGTATTTTTATGAATACAAGCTCAGGCCATTCTTAGTAATGCATCATACTCAGTACATTTTATATATTGAACTGAAAAGCAAACTTAATCAAGTTTACTTAATAATATTTACATTAAAAAGTTACATTCAGTGTATATGATATTAAAGTTATACTAAAGAAAATAAGCTAAAAACTTTATGATCTTATTTAAATTGGACCTACTAATTGCTCCTCTCAGTCACTATAAATATAAAAGGCCTACATACTGTGACTGCAAGAAACAATAAGTGGGTCTAAATTTGAAAAAAATGAAAACTAAATTTCAACAGGGATACATCTGACTTAGAAAAAAAGTTTAAATCACGCTGTATAAAAGTGTCAAAGAGTTAAAAAAATGCTGGAAAGGTTATTTATTGGTTACATGCCTAAAATTACACCAGTTGCTGGAAACTACTCTGATACTTTCAGAAAAAACTCCTACAGCTTATTAAAAAAAAGGCAAAAAAGGGACATATCTCCCAAGACGAGACATTGGAGCAATGTAATTAATATGCTGACCAATATTTTGATAGCTTTACTGCTTTACAAATACTGAGTCTAACCTCATTTTCTATTTTAAGCCATTTGAACATTGTTAGTAAACCCTTTAGATTATGTTTACCTAGTTAAGATCAGGAGTTTTCAGGACCCTTTTGATTTTTACAGGGTCAAAGATTTTAATATTTTTATGATGGATAGTTGACCCATATCATGCATATTGATGACACTTTCAGACTGGTGACCTAAAAATGCAAGCGCTAGGATTAACTTCAAATGACCTATTTTAATGCCATTTGAAGCAAGCATGTTTATTATGTTGAGACAAGTATACACTCTATATTTATAATCTTTAGTTTAACATATCTAGATTCAGTCAGGCCAGTCACTCAAAGGATGCTGCAGTGATCTAGCATTGATGTAAGCATGGTTAAACAATGTGCATTTAGTCCCTGACAAATTTACATTTTGTCGATTCTTCTTTGAATCATTACATGAAATCATACAATACCAACTTATTGAATGTAAGTGATAAAGGCAAAAGAAAGAAATGTCCAAACTTCAATAAAAAAAGTGACTAAACATAATCCATCTCCCACATGTTTGTTTTGAATATGTTCATAAAGTCTTCTCTGAGGTCAGCAACAGACTCATAACAAGATGGCAGTTGTAGCATATTCCCACAAGTCTGAGCTGTGGGTCTCCTCTCAAAACCTGAAAGCATACTAAATGCTACATTTAATTGGTAACACATGAGGTTTGAGCCAGTACAAAAACGCATAAAGTTTTGAAGTCCTTTCTCGTCTAAACTTTTTATAAACTTTTTAAGATAACCAGCCACAATCTGTTTTTTGAGTTCAAGAACATCAGGAAACTTTAGAAGTTTCAACACTTTTGCAACTGTTGGGTTCTTGTTTTCATATAGTTGGACCAATTTTTTTATGTTCACTGAAAGTTTAATACGGAATATATCTTTCCAACATTCAATCACAAACTTTGGTTTTTGTAAAATTTCTTTATGCGCTATT
Organism: Mytilus galloprovincialis; assembly: GCF_965363235.1. Lineage (NCBI taxonomy): Eukaryota > Metazoa > Mollusca > Bivalvia > Mytilida > Mytilidae > Mytilus > Mytilus galloprovincialis. The sequence goes on along the minus strand of NC_134845.1, from coordinate 17,223,406 downwards.
TCTTCTATCAAACGTTTAATATTTTCTGCATTTGGGTACTTTTTGCAATTATAGACCTCCAGCACATCAATCAGCTCTCCAATTTCAACATTAAATCCTTCTAAAGCATACTGAATAGTCACTTTATCTGGGTAAGGTATATACTGTAGGAAGGTTTCAACCAAATCTACTTCTGTTTTCCCATACATAGCATCTTCAAATATTGCCAAACTTATTTTGATTGGAAAATATCCAAATTGAAGCCCATTACAAATAATAGAGGCTACTGACTCCCAATGTCCATTTGCATGTCATGACGTAATATAGGGACTTTTGTAGAATTACCCTCACAACATCTCAAATAAAATGTGTCCCAAAAATCAGTAAATATTTCTCTGAGGATACCAATCCCTTCCCCTGCTTCCTCTTTCCCATTATCCATAATCCTTATTACTTCACATTGTCCAAGATCTAGAGTTTTGTCCCGAAATAAGTCTATCAACTCACAAAATGTGTTGCTTTTGTGAATCTTAATCACTCTCTTGGTATGTTCCTCGTCCGAATATAGTAACATATTAGGCACAGCCAGTGGTTCAGTTGGAATGGGCTGTTGGAGGGGCGGCTCATTCAAAAAGATTATCAAATTTTGTGGCATTTGAAGGAATCAGTTGGGATGGTGTCTCAACACGGTCCTCTACAATGTTAAACAAATTCTGAACTAAATCATTTGAAGATTCATCATCATTTTCAATTGGATTTACTGGCAAATTTAGCGGCAATGTTTCATTATAACTCATTCAAAAAGATTATCAAATTTTGTGGCATTTGAAGGAATCAGTTGGGATGGTGTCTCAACACGGTCCTCTACAATGTTAAACAAATTCTGAACTAAATCATTTGAAGATTCATCATCATTTTCAATTGGATTTACTGGCAAATTTAGCGGCAATGTTTCATTATAACTGTCAACTGATATATCATGTGGCACTATATCTACATATGGATTCAATGCCACCAGATCATATTATTGCCGCCCAGAAGGTTGACCAGAATTGACAAAAGTATCATCTTCATGAACTCTTAGCTGGACTGTTTGTGGAGTTAATGATGAAGTCTCTGAAGGTGATTCATTTGATGGATTAAATTTATCAGTAGATAAGTTAGCGACTTTGCCTGCAGCTGCAGTTGAAACGTGTTTATTTACTCGTAGTAATTTGGGATCAGGTAAACTATCATCAGATGGAGATTCCATCTCAGAACATCCCACAGTAGTTGTTGGTAACTTCTTGCTGTATATGTAAAATCGTAGAAGTTTTGATCCTTTCAAAGTATATAGGCCTCCAATTGTGCAATCATTGTCCATTCTGTCTCCCATAAAATTTCTGACTTCAAATTGAAATTCTGTTACTTTTCCTCTTTTCGATTTGCCATTCAGGAAAAATACCTTCTTCTCATGTTGCAGGATATCATCCTGCCTCCAGGTCTTACGTGCATTGATGTATCTTGCGCCTCCACCATTTGGTGTCCTGACTTGACGATATTCACTACTTCTGTAATCGTAATCAAACCACCCAATTTTAATCTTCCTCTCGTGCTTTTTGGCATTGTCATTTCCTTTGAGCTTTTCACTTCTGTTCATGGGTCTTGTGTCCTCTTCATGAGCAAAATTTTCTATTTTCTTTCTTTTGTTCTTTTTTTCATAGGAAAATTTGCTGTCTTCCTCACTGACATTGTGGTCACTGTCTGATGACTTATCATGTTTCACTTTGCATCCAATTTTTTTCCTAAATTTAGGAAACAGACCTTCTGTTCTTTGATTTTTTTTTACATTTTGTACTTTTGTCTTAAAATGACGTTTTGCTGCATGGATATCTCCATAACTTATCATAAGGAACTTGTGCAGGTCGGTATCAGTCATGTCCAGCAAAGTCTGGGGATCGACCTACAAAATTCTAAAAAAAAAATAATAGATAAACTCATCATATATACCAGAATTATTGCATGTATGAGCCAGCACCTTAAACAGTTAGTGGATGTGTAAGTGTGAGTTTCTGGACAAATGATACCAGAGCATTTGTTTTGTGACAAAGATTGTGTTAGGACAATCACGGAAGTTTTCCATGGGACAATGTAATATATCATTACTGGTAATCTAATTTATGGCAAATGATAGTAACGTGATAGCTCACATGACCCTTTGCTTCAGGTGAACAAAAACATAATACATAATCAGATTGACCAATCCATGCAGTATGTTACCATAAATAGTTGAGCAATATAAGATTTGTTATTTGTTATTGATAATATAACAATTGTAGTTTTCATCTCAGGTCAATACAAGGTTATATCCAAATGCCAGATGTATATCAACATTGGACTTTGGCCTGTAACAAGTGTTGATATCCATTTGTCAGGTAGATACAATCTCTCATCATATACGTCATGCCTTATACAGTGCTTTTTGCACATGTGTAACGATTGGAAGGAGACAAGCCGTATTTGCAAACCCGGTCTGATAACCCTGTACCAGCCCAATGACGTCACCACCCAGGCTAATAAGGCCGTATCAACCAGGGCAGAAAGTCCATATCAGCTTCCAATGTTATTTTACCTTATTGTCGGAAGAATATGAAAAATATATTAATATATGGGTAAATCCATATCAGCCCGACTATCATCCCTCTTCCCATATTGGCCCTCGACTACGTCTCAGGCTGATATTGGAGTCTTGGGATAATAACCGGGGCGATATAGATTTACCCATATATTAAGCTATAAGTATTGACCAGAGAGAAAAGCTATAATTGTATAAATTATTTTCAGTTGGGAAAACTGACATTTGCGGGTCTATTACCCCTAATATAACAACTTCCGACCATATTGACTTTTTTGTAGGACTTCTGATACTGATCATTTCATCAATGTATACAATATTTCTCTTTATCACATATTTGTTACAAATACATAGGGTTTTCCATATGTAATAACCACATAATTGCCCTAGTCATATTGATGCTCGGGGCAAATAACCGGCCTGAAGCAGGGGCAATATGGGCTAGCCAAATTGCTGCCAGGGGCAAATAACCGGTCTGAACCAGGCCCAATATGGGATCCCCATGCGTGCTATTCCAATGGGAGAGCCATATATCGGCTCTCACAAGTAAAATCCATATTGGCCCTCACGTGCAAAAGCCTTCTATATACTGCTTTGGAGAATCAAGTACACTATACGCAACTATTCCAGTCATAATTACGTTCGACAACTCTGCATGTTACTGGTTTAATTAGGATTATGTACAATTTACTGGTTACCCGATGAATGATTTAAAGAAAATTAAACAATATATTTATTTTACCTTGGTTATTTAATATCCATTCGAGGTCTTTTTTTATGAATATAAAATAATATCGTAATAAATTGCATCGAGAACACTAATTAATCTACATTGGTATTATTATTATTTATTATTTAAGTATTGTCAAAACTTACATCGTGATTAGGTGCCATGTTTATTTTCGATCTTTGATCACGTTGATGTTATGACTTAATTAGTATCTCCTTTATCTAGCTATGCCCTTGGCTATCATTATAGTGAATATAACATGTCATATTTAATTGCAATGTAAACAGTGAAATTAAATTGAATTATGTGCATGTACAAAATAAGTGTCGAACATCGTACACGTTAGAAAATTATTTGGTCGCCATATATTTCAAAATTTTATAAAATAAACAGCATGTAACAGTTTTATCAAAAGGAACAAATGTTTGATTCTATGCTGCTTTAAGGTAAGACAATGACTGAAAACGCGAGCATCCAACGGTTATTTGATTTTCAATGTAACAATCTTACAAAATATATTTTTACCAAGTCGTCCCACGCTGTCAATGAGGTCGCCATCTTGAAAAATAATAACAGATTTTCTGAAAATGACTGATTTTCAAATCAATTTTTCAAATATTTATGCATATAGTAATAAGCACATATTCTCATAATTATTCCATTTGTTTTGTTTAAATCGCAATTTTAGGTTTAACACGACAGAAAATCCAATGTTTATCGGAGTTGGATGATTAACATAGGAACTTATCGAGGCAACAAGACAAATTTTCAAAAGCATTTGGAAGGGAGAAGACCAAAATTTAAACTTTTTCAAAAGGCATAAATATATTTCTTAATATATGAGAAATTACTATATATTCCCACACCTTTTGTATCACGAACTTAAAGTACTTTATTTTATCGATTCTTGAAAGCCCCTGTGCATTTCTATACATTTTACTTGGGCTTAATACGGGTGATGTGTGACGTCGTCAAAGTCACGTGATGACTGCTATAGTTGGATATATGATGCTGATGATCTGTGAAATCTTTTATTTTTGAAGCGACTTTCTATGTCGTTGCTAGTTACAATAAGTCTTAGTTCATTTTCGGAAAGGACCAGATGTGGTAACAGAAATTATCGAGGAATCACGGAAAATGCGACAAATAAAAAATGAAGAACGAATGTACAAAAAACAAATAAATTAAACAACTAAACACTCTTTAATAAATACTCAATGTTTACTTTTAAGCTCATTTTTTTCAATTGCTAAATATGTGATAAATTGATTATTATTCACTGTAAATTATTCCTGCACATGAAAACAGTTGCTTACATTACTCAGTTGCTTACCCGTGCTACACTACAAAAGTAGTGGTACTCCAGATAGTGGAGGAAAGAATAAAGAAGAAGAATATGGCATTTTCCATATCGACCCTATTATCAGCCCTTGACCCATATCGAGACCTTGGGCTAAAGTCATTGGTCCGATATGGGAGTCTTTGGCTATTAAAAGGGCCGATATGGAAAATGTCATGCAATAATCTTTAATAATACCATTTTCAAATTTTGAAGTTTAGGGGGATAAACCCCAAATAAGGGATTGTCGTACGACTTGCCGTACAATGGAGACTTTAGCAAATCTTCTAATTCGGTAGAAGGAATGTCGACTCCTTTTGTCTCTATATGGCCTGGGACTATTATACTAACGGGACTGGAAACCGTTACACCAATCAGTGTAATACTATCTACATAACAGCCGTTAGAACGAGACTTTACCTGCGCTATTTATCGATACGCCATATTGTTTTGTTTGACAGTGACATCGTGCCTTGATCTTATAATTTCGGTAATTTGTTTTTATACGACCGCAAAAATGTTTTGCATCGTATAATGGTATCATGTTGTCGTCTGCGTCGTCGTCGAAGACAGATTTAGTTTCCGGACAATTATAATTTTTGTTTTAGTGAATGAATCTCTACCAGAAGGTTCAATACCATTAAAGGGAGGTTGAGATTGATTTTGGGGGTTATGATCTTAATAGTTTAGGAATTAGGGGCCAAAAAGGGGGCCCAAAATAAACATTTTTGTAGTTTTCAAACAATAACTTGTGTTTAAGTGTATGCATCTATTTGAAATTATACCACAAGTTTCCATACCATGATGGGATGGTTAGTATTGACTTTGGGGGTTATTGCTCAAGAGGTTTTGAAATAAGGAGCAAAAGGGCCACAAAAAGGGGAAAATCTAGGTTTTTCTGGTCAATGGACAATTTAGACAATTTTAAAGTAGTGTAAGGGAGGTAATTCAAAAACATTTAACATACAACGTTGGGTATGTTCAGATTAGGCCAATTAAAATTAATTGATAGATTTTCATCCCCGCCCGCCCCTCTGAAATGGTCCCGCCCCGATTTTTTTTATTTTATAAAATTTACGATATACGGATTTTGTTCGTTTCCATTACCGATAACCGTTAAAATTTCGTTCCATTTATAACTTCCTGTTTCAAATTTCGTTTTTGTACCTCGAGTAAACGAGTAAATCTAACCAAAATGATTGTCGACATATTCTTCTGCTCTATGATGACAACATCATCTTCCAAGAGTAAAGATTGATAACAAGAATGACGTGAAAAATTTGTGTTACGAGAAAAACGCTGTGTCCTAGACCACAAATCGCGGTATGTCACAAATTTCTGTGATTAGAAAACTGGATTTTTTTATGCAAAGACTTTGTGTCAGGAAGTTTAAATGTGAAAGATATCCAAAGCGCAAAACTCGTGGAACCCATTGATACAGAAAACATGACTGGATTAAAGATATTGAAACACAAACACGAACTTTTATATTGAGCAGGTTGGGAACAAACCCCCTGTATGGTGATTATACCTCTATAGAGGGATAATCCTTCTTTAGAGGGATAAAATTATCCCTCTATAGAGGGGTATTTTTGTTTGCACTGGATTTAAAGCAAATTAGGGCAGAATGGCATTTTCTAGTTATATTGGCTATAATCTCTAGCATTATATGCATCAACATATGCACTTTACCAAAAATTGGGATAACCAGTTTTCTGCTAAAGTGACAAAACTTGCAATCTATTCTAAACCTATCTGAACACCTGATCAACAACAAAAGGAATAGTTGACCTTTAAATTTCATGTTAAATCTAACAATAGAAATTCTGTTCAGTGAGGCATAAGTGAGTAGAATTTACCTGATCATAACAGCTTTCAATCATGGTGAACAATAGATTTTATATTTAGTCAGATAAGCATCAAACTGGGCATTTGCATATTAAATTAAGTACATCAATTGCTGCATCAACTGTTCCAGGTTACTGCCATAATAAGTAAAGAATTCCATTCTGCCCTATATTGATTTAAATCCAGTCTAAACAAAAATATGACTCTATAGAGGAATAATTTTACCCCTCTATAGAAGGATTATCCCTCTATACAGGTATAATTACCATATAGAGGGTTTGTTCCCAACCTGTTGAGTTTAAAAAGTCGACTAACATACGCTTTTTTTATTTACGCAAGCCCTTAGATTTTACCCATGACTGTCTTTTCTTGTTGATTAACAAAAAATGTCCCGATACCCCCAAAAGACATGAAAGAGACATTAAACAAAAACTTCTTTTTTTTATTAGGTTCATGTTTTACATGGTACTTATAGTTTCATCTTGCATAAACGCATAAGTACCAACCCTATTATTTTTAACACTGTTTGAGTTTGAGTTTTATTCTGTTCTCATAATAATTGTGTTGCATACCAATGCATTTACTTGATTTTATGGGGACTAAAAATCATCGTTTAGAAACCCAAATACATTTGGTGTAGAAAGTCAAACTGAAGAGAGTATTTCTACACGTTTTTGTTGTTAAGATTCTAAAGATGCAATTAGAGACATTTATTTTAGGATTAGAAAAATAATGTAAGATTCCTCATACCTGTGTATACATGATATAAGCTTATTATTACACTTGCATATATGAAGAACTCGTCACAAAATGGTTTCATATGAAATAAAATTTAAAAAATAAAATCCTCCCACCCGCCCCATTTTTTTCAAAAATTTGGATGAAAATCTATTAATTAATTTTAGTTGGCCTTACACTACTTGTAAATTTTGTATAAAGAAATGTTAGGTTTTGGACTAATTGCATAAAAAGGGGGGTTGAGCTAGTTTTCAATTTTTGTTCTCCAAATTTCTCAAATTTCAAATCTTTTAAAAGTTTGAAGAAGAAATCTTTAATTGCACAATATTGCGCAACATATTTGTAAGATCTTGACATTTGTTTTGTGTCAAAAACTCATATTATGTCAAAAATTTGATCACAACCCAAATTCAGAGCTGTATCAAGCTCGAATATTGTTACCATACTTGCCCCAACTCTTCATAGCAGTCATCACGTGACTTTCGTGACGTCACACATCACCCGTATCAAGCCCAAGTAAAATATATAGAAATGCACAGGGGCTTTCAGGAATTGATAAAATAAATTACTTTGAGTTCATGATGCAAAAAGTGTGGGAATATAATATTAATTCCTCATATATTTAGAAAGATATTTATGCCTTTTGGAACAGTTTAATTTTTGGTCTTCTCCCTTCCAAATGCTTTTGAAAAATTGTCTTGTTGCCTCGATAAGTTCCTATGTTATATCATACAACTCCGATAAATATTTGATTTTCTGTCTTGTTAAACATAAAATTGGGATTTAAACAAAACAGGTGGAATAATTGTGGGAATATGTTCTTATTACTATATTCATAAATATTTGAAATATCGTAGGTGCAATAGTTTAATTTTTTATTATGTCCCTTCCAAATTGATTTGAAAATTAGATATTTTCCAGAAAATCTGGTATTATTTTTCAAAATGGCGACCACATTGACAGCGTGGGCCGACTTGGTAAAAATATATTTTGTAAGATTGTTACATTGAAAATCAAATAACTTTGAATGCTCGCGTTTTCAGTCATTGTCTTACCTTAAAGCAGCCTCTAGAATTAAACATTTGTTCCTTTAGGTATAGCTGATACATGCTGTTTTTGTTTTTGTTTATATTATTTTGAAAAAAATGGCGACCAAATAATTTTCAAACGTAGACGATGTTCGACACTTATTTTGTCCATGCAAATAATTCAATTTAGTTCACTGTTTATATTGCAATTAAATATGACACGTCATTGTAACTATAATGATGGCCAAAGACATAGGTAGATTAAGGAGATATTTTAGTCATAACATCGACGTGATCAAAGAAAACAAATATGGCACTTGATCACGATATGTAAGTTTTGACAATACCTATGTAGATTAATTAGTGGTGTCCGATTCTCAATGAAATTCATTACGATATTATTTTATATTCATAAAAGAAGACCTCGAATGGATATTATAATTAACCGAGGTGAAATAACAATATTTTTAATTTTTCTTTAAATCATTCATAGGGGAACCAGTAAATTTTACATCCTAATTAAACCAGTAATATGCAGAGTTATCGAACGTAATTACGACTGGAATAGTTGCATATGTCAGGGTTCTGCGGTCGTATAAAGCTGCACCCCGCGGAGCACCTGGTTCTATTTTTATAGTTATTAGAAATGTTAATCCTTAATATAAACATGATTACTTTAATGAAAAAAGATATCCCGATCTTTAACAGTTGTTATTAACCACCAAATCCCGCCTTAATTGTAAAAAATAACATATAACCATTGAAATTTTCAGGATTAAAATAGCGAGGGGACGATGTGGAAAAAAGTATATGATTCATAAAATGTCTTATAACTTTTGATTAAAAAGAGATACGCAAGTTCGGTTTGTTGTAAAGTCATATTTATAGGTGGTTGTTTGGATTAGCCTTTTTTATTTTTTAGTATAATAGTCCCAGATATGGCCAAAAAGGCTGTCCACATCTCCAAGGTTTATTTTTTAGTAACGGCAGCCATGTTTTTCGGAAAATGGCTATGTGTGACACAATTTTTTAAGAAGATAAACCATAAAGAGGATTGTGGCAATGTTTCGTCAAAATCCCTTTAGTGGCTTCATACTTTTGTTAACTTAACGGATAAACAAAATGGACACCATTGAGTGATGACAATAGCTTACAACTACCTTCGGTCGAGGTGAGCTCTCAAGAGAAAGTTATGGTGGGGACACACATTGGTTTAAATTCATTTGCATATTATATGCATTCTTGTATGCGACACACTTTCTCATGTTGGTTAACAATCATGTAGAGCGGACACAATTTGGACGGACGGACAATCTGATTACTTTAGGGCTCCCGTTGATAGTCAGCGTGGCCTTAATTAACAGTGTGACATGTGGATGACAAATAGACAGACATTTTTATACCATTAAACTTCCAGTAAAATAATTTAAAGAGCTTATAAACATGATTAAAACTGTGAAAGTAAGTACCCCAATTGGGTTCAGATCTTATAATAATTAGCAAAAAAATAGTATAGGTCTGGTAAACTAATATAAGTTTAAAGAGACATGCAGTTACTGACCATGCTTAGATCAGTAACTGTTTCTGTAATGTAACTGTCTAAAGAGAAAAAAAAAAATCAGACAATAATTGTTTGTATTATTAATAAGTTTTAATGATGTCGATAACAATCACTCTATGTTACTGACCCTGTATTTACCCTATACATTTAATTCAGCTCTCCACCTCAGGCCTTACATACAAAACGTGGTGTTATTGTCAATGAGACAACTGTCCACAAGAGACCAAATGACACAGAGGTTAACAACTATAGGTCACCGTACGGCCTCATACAATGAGCAAAGCCTGTACCGCATAGTCAGCTATAAAGGACCCTAAATGACATGTAAAACAATTCAAACGAAAAAACTAACCGCCTGATTAATGTTAGTTTATCAACAACATACTTGTACAGTGACTCTTACAGGAGGTAACATATACATCACTGTGCTTAATGTTACCCACAGCAAAAGATGGCGGACTCTTTTAACTCGTTGATATCTAATTCATACAAAATCTACCTTTTGCGACGTTTTTCATGCAGTATGTAAATATTTATAGGATTCTTGAATAACGAAATCACTTACAATTACCATTTACTTGTTAATTTAAAGTTCACTAAAGCGCAAGGCCGACTTTTAAAATTGCATGACATCCCTAACTTTTTTATTGAATCTCAGCAGACTGTCTGTAACTTTATTTTCAGATGTGGGTAACTTTTTGATTTCAAAATTTTAAGAGTTATAACTTCAACAATTAAAGGATAATAAACACTATGAAACCCCTTATTTGTAACCTTCACGGCTGTTTATAATGGTCATTCACCACCAAATGTGATTTAATTATAAATAGCATCATACTTTTTTTTTGTAAGGGTTTGTGGAACTCGATCCTGGCCATTTTTTGTCTGTGTTTTAACTTTTATTGATTACTGTGTGTCTTGTCACCGTTTTTCGCTTTGGACCATGGCTTTATCATGCTGTTTTACATTTTGGAGTTTAGTTGTTTGTTTATTTACTCACCCCTCTCTTTCTTTGTTTAATGTTTATTTTGGTGATTACTCTCTGACGCAGCTCGGTATTTAAACATCCCGCTAGTTAGTTATAGCGTAATGGTTGTTTTATGAATGTTTCCTAGTATGTTTTGTATTTTTCCTCTTTGTATAGTATCAGAGATTGTTAATATAATTGTTTTTGTTTCTAATTACTGGAAATGAGTGTCTTTTGAATATACTCTTTATGGCTGAACCTTTAATAATTGTCATGTGACTTTTTTTATACATTATTACGATATGCATCAAAATAACCAAGAGAAGAGAGAACATATCCAGTAGCTATCCTGGGGTAGCCAGTATACAAAATCATATCAGAGTTTTACGGATTTATCATTATTTTTTTCAAATTAATCCCGATTTTGTCTTCCATCAATACAATGAATTATATCATACTAGAAATCTACTTCATTTCTGATTATATATTCGATGCATTCTTAATTTTATGTTTTAACTTTATATCCACGTATATCGATTCTTTGAAAGTTACGGACATCCCTATTGGTATAATCAAAAGAGTTACGGAAAAGTTGTTTTGAAGTTGCAGACAGCCTAAGCCATGATATGTAAGTGTTTTCGAAGATCGTGCTGTGGTTGTTTTTTTTTTTTGTATTTAATCACCTGTTAAGATAAGGAGTTCCCCTAAACGATTGATGCAACTTTTCAATTCAGTGGTTTAAGTGATGCATTCACTCATGGTATTGTTATCATATAGAAGACAAATTTCTTACTGACGAAAGGCATCTCCATCTTGGGCTGTGGGTAACTTAAGTCGTTTAAGCACAGTGTACATGTTATTACAGTCATGACAGTACATTAATGTCAAAACCTGGCATTATAATGTAGTATTGTGTATTAAAATGTGAATATACATGTAATAATGATAATGTACCTTCTCCTCTCTAATTTTTTGTATCGATTCCTCTGATGCATTTCGATTTTTTTAGAAATTCAATCACTTCACAGTAGTCATCCATTTCTTTCTGTAAAACAAAGACAAATATCAATATGATAATTACAATCAAGAGGAATAACAAAATTACCGAACTGATGAGCAAAAATCCAGGGCAGAAGTCAATAAATAAAAACAAAAAATTGAAAAAAATCGATAAATAACGCTTATCAGGGGCAATAACTCTTCCACGGAGAAAACACATACCTTTGAATTCAATTAAATAATATTAAATAAGGCCGCTGCGCAGAAATATGGAAATTCGCCAAGAATTGGAGAAAAAATGTTCCTCATTTTGAGAAACAGATAATCGTATTGAAAAAACTTTACTTTAGTTTTAGGGTTATGGCTGATTAAGTTATACTCAACCAGGCCTGACTTAATCATGCTTACTTCGGACTATTTCATATTCAAGCCGGGTATCCTGGCACACGGAACCGCAATATCCATAGCACAGAGTTCTAGTTTTGTAGGTCAATAGTGAGAATGTGGATCTAGGGAGTCCTCTGCTTTCAGAGATTGACGGAACAGGGATGGCACATAGAACGTGGACTTGTCACAATGAATGCCAATTACTGTCTGTGTATTAAATCTGGACAGAAAGGACCGTAGGCAAATAAAACTCTGTTGAGGCAGAAAATTTCAGTGCGTGAAATTTGATTTATTTATTGCACACATTGAAACAAAGCATTTTGTTCTGAAGATACAGGAATTTACAGTTAATCCAGCTATTTTGGATAAGGGCAGAACTGTTGCATTGACCATTTGATTTTCAGGGGGGAGGGGGGGATTGGTTGTCTTTTCATGTGGACCCAGATTTTTTTTTAGATCAGTTTATTCCACTCTTCCTTGACAAATAATTTCCCCCCTCATATTTCAGGATATTATAAATATTTATTTCCGGACCAGGCCCCCTGAAGTTAAATGGCCGGTCCTTTAGGGATATTTGAACTTGAATGCAGGTCTGTTTGCTCTAATTCACGTTGCCCTAGGACCTGTTCACTCTACTTCTTGTTTGTCCTAGGTCTGTTCACGCTGGTTTTTTATACATGTTTCATATATTTTATTGTTTGTTGGAAATTTCACCAACTTTTTATCTTGTTTTTGCTGTATATTTTCTATCATTTAATTTATCTGTAAGTTATATAATCACTGTGATACAATTTTATTGTATTGTCTAACATGTCTAAATTGTTTTACATGTATATACGTTTGTGTGCTTTGTGATTTTTTTCCCTTCATAAATTTGTTTTACTGTATTGAGACTTTAAATAAAGGTGTGCCGTGACTTATCGTGTTCTGTATTTGCTTACATTTATACATTTTATTCATTAACTCGGAGAGAACAGACACCATGTATTTCCTCTTCATATATACATGGTTTTACATTACTAATTTTTGAGGCCCTTTATAGGTTGCTGTTCAGTGTGAGCCAAGGCTCCGTGTTGAAGCCCTACCTTGACCTATAATGGTTTACTTTTATAAATTGTTATTTGGATGGAGAGTTGTCTAATTGGCACTCATACCACATCTTCCTATATCTATGTATATATGTTACAGTGAATTTGTATAATCAGGAATTATGTAGAATCCCTGATTTTTCAAGTCAGGGAATATGTAGAATCACTGAAATCATTAGTAATTATATATAATCCCTGAAAATTATCAGTGATTTTACATACTCACTGAACATTTTAATGATTATTCTACAAATTCCCTAATATGATTTCAGGGATTATCAATTATTTAAGATTCCTTTGTTTGATAATTTTTTTTAATATAAACAAATTATCATTTTTTTCTTTCATATTCCTTTCCAAATAAGATAATTCTACTTTTAAACACAGAGAGTGATCTTAAAGATATAACTTACAGGGTTTTTAGAAAAAGTTGAAGACTTCAAAATCATTAAAGTATTTTTAATTGCAAACAAACCTAGGGCAAACGAAATCCATGGCGAACGAACCCACCGCAAACAGACCTAGGCCAGGGCGAACATGTAACTAGAGTGAAACGGTCCCGTTACCCTTTTACTTGAAATGCCAGGGTGAGGAGGGGGGATTTGATTTACTTTTCTCAGTAAGAATAAGGATTTATAACGTTGGTGAGACCATGCCAGTACATTTAATTATTTTTTGAGGTGGCATTATTATTCTGTATGAAAGATATTTTCATACAGAATAATAATGCCACCTCAGAAAAGATCCTCTATCAAATTATACCCAAACAGAAAAATAAATGAACAAATTGCTTTCAAATCGTATTCAAATCTCTTTCAAATCGTGATTCTGCGATTTGTTAGTACCATTTGCTTGCGATTCATTAAACAAATCATAGACAAATTAGAATTTTCCAAATTCCCTAAAACTGATTTCCATGTGATTTCTTTCTATTGTATGATTTGTAAGCCATTTGTTTCTGTTTTTGTGTGATTTCTTTATGATTTGTTTACTTAGAATATCATATGAAATGATTTGAAAGAGATTTGTTAACTTTGTTAGCTAGAACGGTGTGATTTCGTTATGATTTGTTAACTTTGAATATCATATGAAATGATTTGAAAATGATTTGTTAACTTTCTTAGCTATCTTGGTGTGATTCATTGATGATTTGCTACAATGAATAAAATGTTAATGCATTCCAGTTTTCTTTGTTTATCTATCTCTCTGACTTCCGGTTGAGGTCAAATTCAAATTTCAAATACTGTTCTATATTAACTGAACAAAGAAGGTTGCAAGATGAAGATTTTTATTCAGTCTATGAAAGATGACGGTGGTAAGGAATCTCAGTTATTTAATTATAATTTCACATATTCAACTAATACTATTCAAAAGTTAACCTTTAAAATTCAGAAACTGTGCATTTCAGTATCTCGTTATAATCATGATAGTTTTGTGCTGTTAGGATTAATTTTAAAAATAAAAATGTGTCAAAGATGTGTAAACAGATCAAAACATTTCAAGACTAGCTTCCCGAGCCAGCAGTTAAAATTCACTGGCAAGTTTAATGTTTTAATTGTTGTTTATTGACCAGGTCCCGGCAAAATGGACAAAGCTATGTTACAATGTAGCAGATTTTGACCAAGACTAAGACCCATAACCTATTCGACATTATTCTACTAAGTACACGTGGTTGCCTATGTTTTTTTTCAATTCGTTTTAGTCAAATTCGGGTAAAAGGTAAGAGAAACTTCACAGGGAACAATTTGTCCCTCATCGCAACCAAAGATAGTATTCCTTTTTACAATTAGTGGAGTAGCTATTAAAGGTAAAATGAAGACACGTGCGCTTCAAAGTTTGGGGGTTTCAGGGGCAGAACATATTTTTGATCTGGATGTTAATGATTTAATCTGTGAATTGATGATTGATGCCAATTTATTTACGATTTGCTTGTGATTTGCTTGGGGTAGGAATATATGATTTACTTCTGATTTGTTAAAGATTTGATCACAATTTGTTTATAATTTCTTCATACTTTGAAAACAAATTGTTTATGATTTGCTTGAGGTAGGAATATGATTTACTTCTGATTTGTTAAAGATTTGATAACAATTTCTTTACGATTTGAAAATAATTTGCTTCTGATCTGTAAATAATTTGCTTCTGATTTGTAAATGATTTCAAAACAATTTCTTGACAATTTGTTTATGATTTGCTTATGATTTGTAAGCAATTTGTTCGTGATTTGTTATTGTGATTTGTTAGCTCATTTGCATGTGAAATTTTATCACTTTCAAATCACAAAGAAATCATACGATTTGTTTATCATTTGTTACCATGATTTGTTCCTCAATTTTTTTTGTTTGGGTAGTCTTTTTCCTGAAAATTCAGGATCATAATGATAATAAGTGTTGTTTGTTTCGGAATTTTAAACAAAAGCCCCCCTGTTTTAGATTTAAATGGTCGGTCCTTTATAGAACTGAGTATGGCTGATCACTTAACATCTTGAATGTGTCGAAGTGACTGCAAACTTTTTGCAAAAATAGTGGTGAAAAATACGCTAGATTCTAACATGTCTTGCCTAGTTCATGGAAAGTATAATAAAGGGAAAAGAAACGAACCTTATTGTATGTGAATAACTCCTACTAAGGAACTTCACTATAAGGAGGACATACTAGCACATTGTTTCGGCCGTGACAGATCATTAATGTGAGCATTTGCCTATCCAGTTTAACAGACAGGACGTGACGGGTCTTACTAACAGAAAGTTAACAATCCCAAAACATAAATAAACAATACAAGACCATGCAGGCATTATTAAATGCATGCATGTTAAGGTCCCATTAAAACAAGAAATGAAACAAAACGAAACGTAACGAAACGAAATAATAACCGAAACAAAACAAAACACATTAAAATAAAATAAGAATTTGGGTAATACACTTAAAGAGAAATAACTTTATTAGCCTCATACATGTATACCATATATATACGAACCCATATACATTGACACTCACCACAGGCACTTGGCTCAGATTTTTTTACTATATACCTTAATACCTTATATTAAGGTATATAGAAAAAAATTCTGAGACAAGTACCTGTGACACTAACCAAACAAAAAAAAAAAATTCTTTTTCAAAGCTATTATATGTATATCTTTTTTACCAAGAGTTTTTCGGGGAATCGTTCTTATATATATCTCCTAACTATATTGAGGGTCTATATTTTTGACTGAAATAGTTTAAGTACATCGCAAAATACGCATATTGGTGGCAGGAGTAATTAAGTCATGCCTTATCCTGGAGCTGCTTCATTACGATTAATGGTACGGAATCGTAATCCTAACGAACTGAGAGTATCGGATTACGTTATTGTAACTATAGGGGAACATGGACGTGCAATCGTCAGTACCTAGATGACAGGGCGTCTATATGAATTTTCGTCATCGCGGATTATTGGCCCAAAACAGTGAGTGCTTTTAATAATATAATAAGATCAATAAAATGCTTTATAAAATACTTCTGAAGGAATTAAACGATCATGTTCGTTTACAGTATGACTTCTAAGGTTAATTTCTGTGTCATTTGGTCTCTTGTGAAGAGTTGTCTCATTAACAATTACACCACATCTTCTTTTTTATATTTACCATATAAAAAAAGAAGATGTGGTGTAATGTCAATGACACAATTCTTCACAAGAGATCAAATGACACAGAAATTAACAAATAAAGGTCACCGTACGGCCTTTAACAATGAGCAAAGACCATACCGCATAGTCAGTTGTAAAAGGCCGCGAAATGACAAATGTTAAACAATTCGAACAAAAAAAATAAGGGCCTAATTAATGTATAAATAACTGAACAAAAAACAAATATGTTTGTTTAATGTGTTACATATTTGTTTTTCGTTAATTTTTTATTTAAATAAGGCCGTTAGTTTTCTCGTTTGAATTGTTTTACATTGTCATATCGGGGCCTTCTATAGCTGACTATGCGGTATGGGATTTGCTCATTGTTGAAGCCCTACGGTGACCTATAGTTGTTAATTTCTGTGTCATTTTTTGTCTCTTGTGGAGAGTTGTCTCATTGGCAGTCATACCACCTCTTCTTTTCTATATGTAACACAACAACAAACGACAACCACTGAATTACAGGCTCCTGACTTGGGACAGGAACATACATACATAATGTGGCAGGGTTAAACATATTAACGGGATCCCAACCCTCCCTTAACCTGGGACAGTGGTGTAACAGTACAAGTTCAACATACATTGTAAAAAGGAAATCGCTTATATTCTGACCAGGCTCAAGCTAGCAGCCACTCGCCAGCAGCCACTTCGCTAGCAGCCAGTTTTCAGATATGTCTATAAACCCAAAAGTTGCAAAAGATTCAAACGTACTTTAAATGTTTTTATCAATCATATAATCACAAAATAATATGTTTTTATATATGAGTGAGCAGCCGAAGACACTATTTAATGGTTTTTTTTCTTTCAAATTAACATGTAATTTCCTGATCATTACTTTATTCGCTTTTCATATACCAAACAGCGTGCTGCGCGCAATTTTAAATAGTGTATGAAGAATAGTAAATAGCTATGCACTTATTTAAATGCTGGCAAAATTGTTGTTACATGACATCGACGTTTCCATAAGAAATCAATTTTGTGATATTGTAAGAAATAGCTTTCCATAGTCTCGGCATCCTGTCAAGTAGTTCCTAAAAAGTATCAATAGTTTTGCATTACAAGAATAGAAAATTGCACTCGTGCTTTGCTATTTTTTTGTCAGACAAATTTGTTTTGACAAAAGATTCTACTTCTGAACAAGCGGAATGCGCTCACATTTGATTATACGAAAGGTTTATTTGTTGTACTTAATGTATGGTGTGCACGGAAAATATAAATTAGCAATTTATAAAAGAAACCTACCTTTGGACCTATGGTGAATTTTCCCACCTGGGCCATTTGGGCCATTGGACCTTAGACCCTTACCTATCATTTGCACCTAGTGGGTAAAAAAGTATTGCCGTAGGGAATTTTTGACAGACTTTTGAAAATTTGGGGTAGGCATGTTTGACCCTTAAGACCTAAGTTCGGACCTATAGTGAAGGCAAACTATGAGTTGTCCCACCTGGACCTTTTGGACCATTGTACCCTAGCCCATTACCTACCATTTCCACCTAGTGGCTAAAAAAGTATTGCCGTAGGGAATTTTTTACACTCCTTTAAAAATTGGGGTAAGACATTTTTTTTAAATCTAACTTTGGACCCATGGTGAGGACAAACCATGAGTTGTCCCACCTGGACCTTTTGACCCATTGGACCTTAGACCCTTACCTATCATTTGCACCTAGTGGGTAAAAAAGTATTGCCGTAGGGAATTTTTGACAGACTTTTGAAAATTTGGGGTAGGCATGTTTGACCCTTAAGACCTAAGTTCGGACCTATAGTGAAGGCAAACTATGAGTTGTCCCACCTGGACCTTTTGGACCATTGTACCCTAGCCCATTACCTACCATTTCCACCTAGTGGCTAAAAAAGTATTGCCGTAGGGAATTTTTTACACTCCTTTAAAAATTGGGGTAAGACATTTTTTTTAAATCTAACTTTGGACCCATGGTGAGGACAAACCATGAGTTGTCCCACCTGGACCTTTTGACCCATTGGACCTTAGACCCTTACCTATCATTTGCACCTAGTGGGTAAAAAAGTATTGCCGTAGGGAATTTTTGACAGACTTTTGAAAATTTGGGGTAGGCATGTTTGACCCTTAAGACCTAAGTTCGGACCTATAGTGAAGGCAAACTATGAGTTGTCCCACCTGGACCTTTTGGACCATTGTACCCTAGCCCATTACCTACCATTTCCACCTAGTGGCTAAAAAAGTATTGCCGTAGGGAATTTTTTACACTCCTTTAAAAATTGGGGTAAGACATTTTTTTTAAATCTAACTTTGGACCCATGGTGAGGACAAACCATGAGTTGTCCCACCTGGACCTTTTGACCCATTGGACCTTAGACCCTTACCTATCATTTGCACCTAGTGGGTAAAAAAGTATTGCCGTAGGGAATTTTTGACAGACTTTTGAAAATTTGGGGTAGGCATGTTTGACCCTTAAGACCTAAGTTCGGACCTATAGTGAAGGCAAACTATGAGTTGTCCCACCTGGACCTTTTGGACCATTGTACCCTAGCCCATTACCTACCATTTCCACCTAGTGGCTAAAAAAGTATTGCCGTAGGGAATTTTTTACACTCCTTTAAAAATTGGGGTAAGACATTTTTTTTAAATCTAACTTTGGACCCATGGTGAGGACAAACCATGAGTTGTCCCACCTGGACCTTTTGACCCATTGGACCTTAGACCCTTACCTATCATTTGCACCTAGTGGGTAAAAAAGTATTGCCGTAGGGAATTTTTGACAGACTTTTGAAAATTTGGGGTAGGCATGTTTGACCCTTAAGACCTAAGTTCGGACCTATAGTGAAGGCAAACTATGAGTTGTCCCACCTGGACCTTTTGGACCATTGTACCCTAGCCCATTACCTACCATTTCCACCTAGTGGCTAAAAAAGTATTGCCGTAGGGAATTTTTTACACTCCTTTAAAAATTGGGGTAAGACATTTTTTTTAAATCTAACTTTGGACCCATGGTGAGGACAAACCATGAGTTGTCCCACCTGGACCTTTTGACCCATTGGACCTTAGACCCTTACCTATCATTTGCACCTAGTGGGTAAAAAAGTATTGCCGTAGGGAATTTTTGACAGACTTTTGAAAATTTGGGGTAGGCATGTTTGACCCTTAAGACCTAAGTTCGGACCTATAGTGAAGGCAAACTATGAGTTGTCCCACCTGGACCTTTTGGACCATTGTACCCTAGCCCATTACCTACCATTTCCACCTAGTGGCTAAAAAAGTATTGCCGTAGGGAATTTTTTACACTCCTTTAAAAATTGGGGTAAGACATTTTTTTTAAATCTAACTTTGGACCCATGGTGAGGACAAACCATGAGTTGTCCCACCTGGACCTTTTGACCCATTGGACCTTAGACCCTTACCTATCATTTGCACCTAGTGGGTAAAAAAGTATTGCCGTAGGGAATTTTTGACAGACTTTTGAAAATTTGGGGTAGGCATGTTTGACCCTTAAGACCTAAGTTCGGACCTATAGTGAAGGCAAACTATGAGTTGTCCCACCTGGACCTTTTGGACCATTGTACCCTAGCCCATTACCTACCATTTCCACCTAGTGGCTAAAAAAGTATTGCCGTAGGGAATTTTTTACACTCCTTTAAAAATTGGGGTAAGACATTTTTTTTAAATCTAACTTTGGACCCATGGTGAGGACAAACCATGAGTTGTCCCACCTGGACCTTTTGACCCATTGGACCTTAGACCCTTACCTATCATTTGCACCTAGTGGGTAAAAAAGTATTACCGTAGGGAATTTTTGACAGACTTTTGAAAATTTGGGGTAGGCATGTTTGACCCTTAAGACCTAAGTTCGGACCTATAGTGAAGGCAAACTATGAGTTGTCCCACCTGGACCTTTTGGACCATTGTACCCTAGCCCATTACCTACCATTTCCACCTAGTGGCTAAAAAAGTATTGCCGTAGGGAATTTTTTACACTCCTTTAAAAATTGGGGTAAGACATTTTTTTTAAATCTAACTTTGGACCCATGGTGAGGACAAACCATGAGTTGTCCCACCTGGACCTTTTGACCCATTGGACCTTAGACCCTTACCTATCATTTGCACCTAGTGGGTAAAAAAGTATTGCCGTAGGGAATTTTTGACAGACTTTTGAAAATTTGGGGTAGGCATGTTTGACCCTTAAGACCTAAGTTCGGACCTATAGTGAAGGCAAACTATGAGTTGTCCCACCTGGACCTTTTGGACCATTGTACCCTAGCCCATTACCTACCATTTCCACCTAGTGGCTAAAAAAGTATTGCCGTAGGGAATTTTTTACACTCCTTTAAAAATTGGGGTAAGACATTTTTTTTAAATCTAACTTTGGACCCATGGTGAGGACAAACCATGAGTTGTCCCACCTGGACCTTTTGACCCATTGGACCTTAGACCCTTACCTATCATTTGCACCTAGTGGGTAAAAAAGTATTGCCGTAGGGAATTTTTGACAGACTTTTGAAAATTTGGGGTAGGCATGTTTGACCCTTAAGACCTAAGTTCGGACCTATAGTGAAGGCAAACTATGAGTTGTCCCACCTGGACCTTTTGGACCATTGTACCCTAGCCCATTACCTACCATTTCCACCTAGTGGCTAAAAAAGTATTGCCGTAGGGAATTTTTTACACTCCTTTAAAAATTGGGGTAAGACATTTTTTTTAAATCTAACTTTGGACCCATGGTGAGGACAAACCATGAGTTGTCCCACCTGGACCTTTTGACCCATTGGACCTTAGACCCTTACCTATCATTTGCACCTAGTGGGTAAAAAAGTATTGCCGTAGGGAATTTTTGACAGACTTTTGAAAATTTGGGGTAGGCATGTTTGACCCTTAAGACCTAAGTTCGGACCTATAGTGAAGGCAAACTATGAGTTGTCCCACCTGGACCTTTTGGACCATTGTACCCTAGCCCATTACCTACCATTTCCACCTAGTGGCTAAAAAAGTATTGCCGTAGGGAATTTTTTACACTCCTTTAAAAATTGGGGTAAGACATTTTTTTTAAATCTAACTTTGGACCCATGGTGAGGACAAACCATGAGTTGTCCCACCTGGACCTTTTGACCCATTGGACCTTAGACCCTTACCTATCATTTGCACCTAGTGGGTAAAAAAGTATTGCCGTAGGGAATTTTTGACAGACTTTTGAAAATTTGGGGTAGGCATGTTTGACCCTTAAGACCTAAGTTCGGACCTATAGTGAAGGCAAACTATGAGTTGTCCCACCTGGACCTTTTGGACCATTGTACCCTAGCCCATTACCTACCATTTCCACCTAGTGGCTAAAAAAGTATTGCCGTAGGGAATTTTTTACACTCCTTTAAAAATTGGGGTAAGACATTTTTTTTAAATCTAACTTTGGACCCATGGTGAGGACAAACCATGAGTTGTCCCACCTGGACCTTTTGACCCATTGGACCTTAGACCCTTACCTATCATTTGCACCTAGTGGGTAAAAAAGTATTGCCGTAGGGAATTTTTGACAGACTTTTGAAAATTTGGGGTAGGCATGTTTGACCCTTAAGACCTAAGTTCGGACCTATAGTGAAGGCAAACTATGAGTTGTCCCACCTGGACCTTTTGGACCATTGTACCCTAGCCCATTACCTACCATTTCCACCTAGTGGCTAAAAAAGTATTGCCGTAGGGAATTTTTTACACTCCTTTAAAAATTGGGGTAAGACATTTTTTTTAAATCTAACTTTGGACCCATGGTGAGGACAAACCATGAGTTGTCCCACCTGGACCTTTTGACCCATTGGACCTTAGACCCTTACCTATCATTTGCACCTAGTGGGTAAAAAAGTATTGCCGTAGGGAATTTTTGACAGACTTTTGAAAATTTGGGGTAGGCATGTTTGACCCTTAAGACCTAAGTTCGGACCTATAGTGAAGGCAAACTATGAGTTGTCCCACCTGGACCTTTTGGACCATTGTACCCTAGCCCATTACCTACCATTTCCACCTAGTGGCTAAAAAAGTATTGCCGTAGGGAATTTTTTACACTCCTTTAAAAATTGGGGTAAGACATTTTTTTTAAATCTAACTTTGGACCCATGGTGAGGACAAACCATGAGTTGTCCCACCTGGACCTTTTGACCCATTGGACCTTAGACCCTTACCTATCATTTGCACCTAGTGGGTAAAAAAGTATTGCCGTAGGGAATTTTTGACAGACTTTTGAAAATTTGGGGTAGGCATGTTTGACCCTTAAGACCTAAGTTCGGACCTATAGTGAAGGCAAACTATGAGTTGTCCCACCTGGACCTTTTGGACCATTGTACCCTAGCCCATTACCTACCATTTCCACCTAGTGGCTAAAAAAGTATTGCCGTAGGGAATTTTTTACACTCCTTTAAAAATTGGGGTAAGACATTTTTTTTAAATCTAACTTTGGACCCATGGTGAGGACAAACCATGAGTTGTCCCACCTGGACCTTTTGACCCATTGGACCTTAGACCCTTACCTATCATTTGCACCTAGTGGGTAAAAAAGTATTGCCGTAGGGAATTTTTGACAGACTTTTGAAAATTTGGGGTAGGCATGTTTGACCCTTAAGACCTAAGTTCGGACCTATAGTGAAGGCAAACTATGAGTTGTCCCACCTGGACCTTTTGGACCATTGTACCCTAGCCCATTACCTACCATTTCCACCTAGTGGCTAAAAAAGTATTGCCGTAGGGAATTTTTTACACTCCTTTAAAAATTGGGGTAAGACATTTTTTTTAAATCTAACTTTGGACCCATGGTGAGGACAAACCATGAGTTGTCCCACCTGGACCTTTTGACCCATTGGACCTTAGACCCTTACCTATCATTTGCACCTAGTGGGTAAAAAAGTATTGCCGTAGGGAATTTTTGACAGACTTTTGAAAATTTGGGGTAGGCATGTTTGACCCTTAAGACCTAAGTTCGGACCTATAGTGAAGGCAAACTATGAGTTGTCCCACCTGGACCTTTTGGACCATTGTACCCTAGCCCATTACCTACCATTTCCACCTAGTGGCTAAAAAAGTATTGCCGTAGGGAATTTTTTACACTCCTTTAAAAATTGGGGTAAGACATTTTTTTTAAATCTAACTTTGGACCCATGGTGAGGACAAACCATGAGTTGTCCCACCTGGACCTTTTGACCCATTGGACCTTAGACCCTTACCTATCATTTGCACCTAGTGGGTAAAAAAGTATTGCCGTAGGGAATTTTTGACAGACTTTTGAAAATTTGGGGTAGGCATGTTTGACCCTTAAGACCTAAGTTCGGACCTATAGTGAAGGCAAACTATGAGTTGTCCCACCTGGACCTTTTGGACCATTGTACCCTAGCCCATTACCTACCATTTCCACCTAGTGGCTAAAAAAGTATTGCCGTAGGGAATTTTTTACACTCCTTTAAAAATTGGGGTAAGACATTTTTTTTAAATCTAACTTTGGACCCATGGTGAGGACAAACCATGAGTTGTCCCACCTGGACCTTTTGACCCATTGGACCTTAGACCCTTACCTATCATTTGCACCTAGTGGGTAAAAAAGTATTGCCGTAGGGAATTTTTGACAGACTTTTGAAAATTTGGGGTAGGCATGTTTGACCCTTAAGACCTAAGTTCGGACCTATAGTGAAGGCAAACTATGAGTTGTCCCACCTGGACCTTTTGGACCATTGTACCCTAGCCCATTACCTACCATTTCCACCTAGTGGCTAAAAAAGTATTGCCGTAGGGAATTTTTTACACTCCTTTAAAAATTGGGGTAAGACATTTTTTTTAAATCTAACTTTGGACCCATGGTGAGGACAAACCATGAGTTGTCCCACCTGGACCTTTTGACCCATTGGACCTTAGACCCTTACCTATCATTTGCACCTAGTGGGTAAAAAAGTATTGCCGTAGGGAATTTTTGACAGACTTTTGAAAATTTGGGGTAGGCATGTTTGACCCTTAAGACCTAAGTTCGGACCTATAGTGAAGGCAAACTATGAGTTGTCCCACCTGGACCTTTTGGACCATTGTACCCTAGCCCATTACCTACCATTTCCACCTAGTGGCTAAAAAAGTATTGCCGTAGGGAATTTTTTACACTCCTTTAAAAATTGGGGTAAGACATTTTTTTTAAATCTAACTTTGGACCCATGGTGAGGACAAACCATGAGTTGTCCCACCTGGACCTTTTGACCCATTGGACCTTAGACCCTTACCTATCATTTGCACCTAGTGGGTAAAAAAGTATTGCCGTAGGGAATTTTTGACAGACTTTTGAAAATTTGGGGTAGGCATGTTTGACCCTTAAGACCTAAGTTCGGACCTATAGTGAAGGCAAACTATGAGTTGTCCCACCTGGACCTTTTGGACCATTGTACCCTAGCCCATTACCTACCATTTCCACCTAGTGGCTAAAAAAGTATTGCCGTAGGGAATTTTTTACACTCCTTTAAAAATTGGGGTAAGACATTTTTTTTAAATCTAACTTTGGACCCATGGTGAGGACAAACCATGAGTTGTCCCACCTGGACCTTTTGACCCATTGGACCTTAGACCCTTACCTATCATTTGCACCTAGTGGGTAAAAAAGTATTGCCGTAGGGAATTTTTGACAGACTTTTGAAAATTTGGGGTAGGCATGTTTGACCCTTAAGACCTAAGTTCGGACCTATAGTGAAGGCAAACTATGAGTTGTCCCACCTGGACCTTTTGGACCATTGTACCCTAGCCCATTACCTACCATTTCCACCTAGTGGCTAAAAAAGTATTGCCGTAGGGAATTTTTTACACTCCTTTAAAAATTGGGGTAAGACATTTTTTTTAAATCTAACTTTGGACCCATGGTGAGGACAAACCATGAGTTGTCCCACCTGGACCTTTTGACCCATTGGACCTTAGACCCTTACCTATCATTTGCACCTAGTGGGTAAAAAAGTATTGCCGTAGGGAATTTTTGAC
Source organism: Mytilus galloprovincialis (assembly GCF_965363235.1). Lineage (NCBI taxonomy): Eukaryota > Metazoa > Mollusca > Bivalvia > Mytilida > Mytilidae > Mytilus > Mytilus galloprovincialis. Next base: position 17,197,512 of record NC_134845.1, on the reverse strand, counting down.
AGACTTTTGAAAATTTGGGGTAGGCATGTTTGACCCTTAAGACCTAAGTTCGGACCTATAGTGAAGGCAAACTATGAGTTGTCCCACCTGGACCTTTTGGACCATTGTACCCTAGCCCATTACCTACCATTTCCACCTAGTGGCTAAAAAAGTATTGCCGTAGGGAATTTTTTACACTCCTTTAAAAATTGGGGTAAGACATTTTTTTTAAATCTAACTTTGGACCCATGGTGAGGACAAACCATGAGTTGTCCCACCTGGACCTTTTGACCCATTGGACCTTAGACCCTTACCTATCATTTGCACCTAGTGGGTAAAAAAGTATTGCCGTAGGGAATTTTTGACAGACTTTTGAAAATTTGGGGTAGGCATGTTTGACCCTTAAGACCTAAGTTCGGACCTATAGTGAAGGCAAACTATGAGTTGTCCCACCTGGACCTTTTGGACCATTGTACCCTAGCCCATTACCTACCATTTCCACCTAGTGGCTAAAAAAGTATTGCCGTAGGGAATTTTTTACACTCCTTTAAAAATTGGGGTAAGACATTTTTTTTAAATCTAACTTTGGACCCATGGTGAGGACAAACCATGAGTTGTCCCACCTGGACCTTTTGACCCATTGGACCTTAGACCCTTACCTATCATTTGCACCTAGTGGGTAAAAAAGTATTGCCGTAGGGAATTTTTGACAGACTTTTGAAAATTTGGGGTAGGCATGTTTGACCCTTAAGACCTAAGTTCGGACCTATAGTGAAGGCAAACTATGAGTTGTCCCACCTGGACCTTTTGGACCATTGTACCCTAGCCCATTACCTACCATTTCCACCTAGTGGCTAAAAAAGTATTGCCGTAGGGAATTTTTTACACTCCTTTAAAAATTGGGGTAAGACATTTTTTTTAAATCTAACTTTGGACCCATGGTGAGGACAAACCATGAGTTGTCCCACCTGGACCTTTTGACCCATTGGACCTTAGACCCTTACCTATCATTTGCACCTAGTGGGTAAAAAAGTATTGCCGTAGGGAATTTTTGACAGACTTTTGAAAATTTGGGGTAGGCATGTTTGACCCTTAAGACCTAAGTTCGGACCTATAGTGAAGGCAAACTATGAGTTGTCCCACCTGGACCTTTTGGACCATTGTACCCTAGCCCATTACCTACCATTTCCACCTAGTGGCTAAAAAAGTATTGCCGTAGGGAATTTTTTACACTCCTTTAAAAATTGGGGTAAGACATTTTTTTTAAATCTAACTTTGGACCCATGGTGAGGACAAACCATGAGTTGTCCCACCTGGACCTTTTGACCCATTGGACCTTAGACCCTTACCTATCATTTGCACCTAGTGGGTAAAAAAGTATTGCCGTAGGGAATTTTTGACAGACTTTTGAAAATTTGGGGTAGGCATGTTTGACCCTTAAGACCTAAGTTCGGACCTATAGTGAAGGCAAACTATGAGTTGTCCCACCTGGACCTTTTGGACCATTGTACCCTAGCCCATTACCTACCATTTCCACCTAGTGGCTAAAAAAGTATTGCCGTAGGGAATTTTTTACACTCCTTTAAAAATTGGGGTAAGACATTTTTTTTAAATCTAACTTTGGACCCATGGTGAGGACAAACCATGAGTTGTCCCACCTGGACCTTTTGACCCATTGGACCTTAGACCCTTACCTATCATTTGCACCTAGTGGGTAAAAAAGTATTGCCGTAGGGAATTTTTGACAGACTTTTGAAAATTTGGGGTAGGCATGTTTGACCCTTAAGACCTAAGTTCGGACCTATAGTGAAGGCAAACTATGAGTTGTCCCACCTGGACCTTTTGGACCATTGTACCCTAGCCCATTACCTACCATTTCCACCTAGTGGCTAAAAAAGTATTGCCGTAGGGAATTTTTTACACTCCTTTAAAAATTGGGGTAAGACATTTTTTTTAAATCTAACTTTGGACCCATGGTGAGGACAAACCATGAGTTGTCCCACCTGGACCTTTTGACCCATTGGACCTTAGACCCTTACCTATCATTTGCACCTAGTGGGTAAAAAAGTATTGCCGTAGGGAATTTTTGACAGACTTTTGAAAATTTGGGGTAGGCATGTTTGACCCTTAAGACCTAAGTTCGGACCTATAGTGAAGGCAAACTATGAGTTGTCCCACCTGGACCTTTTGGACCATTGTACCCTAGCCCATTACCTACCATTTCCACCTAGTGGCTAAAAAAGTATTGCCGTAGGGAATTTTTTACACTCCTTTAAAAATTGGGGTAAGACATTTTTTTTAAATCTAACTTTGGACCCATGGTGAGGACAAACCATGAGTTGTCCCACCTGGAACTTTTGACCCATTGGACCTTAGACCCTTACCTATCATTTACACCTGGGCGTTTGGCCAATTTGACCTTGAATTATTACCTGCCAATGTACCTTTGTGAAAGAAAAGAGAAAAAAGCCACATAATAAACACATGGTATGTCTGATCAGAGAGATAATAAGGCTCAGGAGGTAGAAATCTTTAGTTGCCGGTACCCAGAATCTTAATCGTTCATTTATTTATAGGAGCATACCGATGTGGGGTGTCTTTGAAGGTGCTGGTAGCACCTAATATCAGACCGGCTTCGTCATTGAATTGCTGACCACGTGCACGCCTCAAGTAAAGTCCATCATCATAGGTGATCTTGGCGTTTGAGGGTTGAGGTAGAGATCGTTACCACTGGGATATACTGTGCAAATAAATTCACCATAGATTCCAGAATTAAAATATCTTAAAATTTCAAACGCATCCACCAAGTTTCAGGTAAAATCATGATCCTAATACCTTGTTGACGGGTACACCACCCAAAGCAATCAAGTCTCCAATACCCAAGGCAGATAGAATGGTTTTAGATACCATGTGAAATGCCCTCATTGCCAACCCTACGAACATGCGTAGGTATCCACCTTTTTTTTTATGTTTTCTTTATCTGGGTGGTACTCGGCTCCAGATTAATAACACAAGTAACTTTTTGAAGAAGTTTGATAATCTTTTAACCTGCCGAGAGAAGAGCCACATCTTGTGTTCGCATTACAGGTTTGCATGGGACAAACAAATGGAGACTTGACAACCTTTCTTGGCAGCCCAGTGTAGTTTATTTACTTGACCTTTCAAACCATTATCGTGTTAAGTTATTATTTATTCCATTAGAAGATGAAAATGGATAGTGAGGTGTTCGCCGCGGAGTTTGATGGGGTCACCATCCTGATCGGTGAGATAAGTGCACATGCGATTGATGGTTTTCAGGGTCACTGGTAAGTACACCAGGTTTTTTGGGGGGTTCTTCATACCAGGATCGACACCGGGAAAGAAACTACAGATGGTGGATTACTGCTTTCCATTAACATAGCTCCCATAGATAATACCGCTATTTGCCAGATGAATGCTGATGATGTTGATGATACTTACAATGTGTTCCCCTTCTGTATAACCCTATCGTAGGTGTAAATTTGCCGTTCTAATCCCAAGACGGTGTTGCGGCTATTTGTAAAGTTGAAATCTTCTTTGTAGTGCCTGGCGAGAGTTAGTGATGCTCTTAGGGTTTCCGATTTGCATTGATAATGCTTTTGGCTTTGTGTTTGTTGAGCCGCAGCTGTCGCTGTATTTCATCGTTGATGCCAGGAACCTGTGTGAATGTTGGGGATGGAGTATACGTAGTAGGTCTCATGATTTACCAATGACATCTCATAATTCTTTCCAATTTTTAGTGGATTGAAGCGGGTATGAATTTGGCTATGGTTCCCGGATATTATGAACGAGAACCCCTGCTTTAGATCGGTTTTTCTTACGAATTGCTGCAAAATAATGTTGTTCATTTATTTTCAGGCTTCAAACCCGACGTTCATCTTGTGTCCGTCAGATTCGAAGTAAAAAACTCTGTCAGATATTCCAAGTGCAAATGCTTTGGTGTTGGCGGAAACATTGCGATCGAATTCGGCTCGTATCTGGATGTCCACCGTGGATTATTTCAGCCGCTCGGACTGATGACTTGCATAGATGATAAACACCGGCTATAAGCCTGTGAAATCAGAGGTATCGGTGTTGACGCCGCCGTTACTGAGGAGGGTGACCATGTTGTAGAGTTTCTTTCTGATGTCTGCAGCCTCCTTGAACACTCTGGCAACCCTATTTTGGGTAATAAAGGCATTAAATACAACGGCTGGGTAGCGTTCAGCGTTGACAGTAATATCTATGTTCAGCAATCGACAGTGATCGCACACGGCGGCGTCATGGGTCTTATCCACACTTTTGTCGGTTTGGATTGCAACGATTGTATATCTAGGCTTTTAAGTACCACTTGTGGCAGATATAGGCGCCAGTTGAATTGTGTGTTTTTGGGAACGGTGATAGAATCACACTGCCTCATGCGAAATCCACAGTCGATTTTACTTTTACTTCGTATGAATTTGTACAGCCGCATCTTGTTTTTGTCTGATGGGGTGACGTGAAGAACGCACCAAGAGATCTGATATTTTTTGCCACATCGTTGACTGCGGCGGCTCAGTGCATGGCATCGGCGTCTGAATCACGCGCACTAGTGACAATGCATTCTTTAATACGTATACGATCTTGTCGTAGTCGTCTGAAAAGCCGAAAATATGTCTCAGGGGTAAGGTGAATGAAAAAGCTCCTTTTTTGGCACGTTTTGGGGATAATTTTACCATGACGTGCTGCGAACCCTGTGTTTTAGGTCTCAGCTTCGGTAGATGAATCCATGCACCACAGCTGGTTGAGACCTTGGGATTTGGAGAAATCGTCGTGATAAATCAGAATTTCCAACATGGTAGTGGCAACGACTGGGTTATTGATATGTTCGATTAGCTGGCCTGAGAGAAGAGATACATGATTCCATTGTGAAAGAGAGACACTAGATCTGCATCAGCATATGCACTACTGTCGTTCTTTTGCAGTTGCCCCTCTACCAAAAGATAACTTTCAGCGGGATGGAGTAATAAGTCTTGGGTTTCGATATTGATTAGGATATCACCTTGATTATTCCGGTTGGCACCAGTTTGAGGTTCCTATTCGTGAACCTGATAAATCCCTGGAGACTTTCATCGAAAGTCAATCCTTCGGTGATTGTAAGGATGTCAAACATAATGTATGTATTTTTAGCGTTGACGAAGTAGTAGATGGTTTATACCACTTTACCAACCACATTTTTCAACACCTTTCAAGGCTACTGTGTCAAACAGTCCTGTCCTACCGTAGTCGTACTTTCGTGCGTAACCTTTTTTAATTTGCAACATTTATTTATAGGAAGCTACGATAAAGCGCCTTATATTCCTCAAAGTGATGTGTCTACCCTTTTTCATAGCATCAATAATCGACACAATTTCGTTGCGCACACCATTATTTCCTGCTCTGTAAGCTGCAGCAACACAGTTCCAAGCGATCGAGAAGCTGCTTGAAGTTGGCAGGAAGAAACACGACTGGCAGCCCACTGCCAAACTTATCCCTCTGGTAGATGTGGGATACGATTTCCTTCCTTGTAACTCTTGTTCGCTTTCGCCGTTTTTAAGAGGGTGGAATTGCATTGATACATGGCAACGGAACTTTTCAGTATCTCTTCAAAGTCGTCAAGGTCGTCAGCGTCGAACGAATCTGGTTTCTTTTTCACCATGAGTTCCCAGAGGCCAAGCTCACATCATCCACGAAAATATCATCGCCGTCAAAAGTAACTGATAAACTTCGGATGAAGAAACCATCGTTTTCAGATCGCAATCCAAGGGTGTGGTCGGCGGAAGGAGTCATACTGAGCTGCAAATACTGCTGTGCTCGAGGTCCGAGGGCGGTGGTTGTAGGTGGTGCAATAGGTAGAGGGTCGGCAAACTCGGGCGTTGGAGAAGGAAGGGCTGGCACGAATGGAGGTAAATCTTAAATTGTTTTGGTGATTTTTTTAAACTGCTTTCCGCTGAGCCTCAACCTCGGGCTTAAACACTTTGGAAAGGTCCAATCATGTCAAGGCGGTGCTGCATGTTACAGGATTGAATGTTCCGCTTAGTTACATGCAACTCCTTTAAGAATGCCTCCCGCTGCTTTGGGACGGGAATTTGGATGAACGTCATTTATTCATAGCGTTGGAACAAACGCCCCTAGGCGTTGGCGTGAACGGCTTCGAACGCCTTCAAGGGTTTGAATGAACGCATTCGAACGCACCTAAGCGTTGGTGTGAACGCCTTCGATTGCCTCGAACACCCCAATAGTGTTGGTTCGAATACCAAGTCGACCCAGGTCGATCGATTATATGCGATGGTTCAAGCGTGGGTCGAATGCCCATCTTCTGAAGATTCCTGTATCTGAGACATACGTCTTTACGCGGTTTGCATCGGTGATTGCACTGATGACCGAAAAAAGTTTTGGCGGGCATTTGGGTTGTTGTGGGCGTTGGGATCTTCCATTATGTTTATAGCCAATTCGACAGACTTTCATCCATATCGGGACATAAATAATGAAACACAATCCAACCACACTTGTAACACAGTCTTCATACCTTGCCCGGGGCCGACTCAAATTTACATTTCAGGGCCATTCGTATTTCTTAGGCTGGTGATCGAACTCTAGCTCCAGTTCAATATCTGACAATGACTACTCTAGGAACTCTGAATCCTTGTACTTCGAGGGGTTATCTTTGTAACAATTTATTATTGATACTATACCTATAAAACTCATCAAATTGCATCGATATTTTCCATTTGCCTTGGTGCTTTTAATATCGATGGTTACAAATACATAGGTTTTTGACCAGCAATGTTTACACTGAATGCCAAACTACTGTAAATTCAGAAATTATTACGTTCATTTATTATTGCGATTTTGTCATTTTAAATTAAATGCGATTTTAATTATTACGATTTTGAGAAAAGTCATGCTTAATTCAGTTAAGATATTACAAAATGCGAGTTTTAATTATTGCGTTTACAACTCTGTCGCATTATTCGCAATAATAAAAACCTCGCAATAATTTCTGAATTTACAGTATTCCTTGGTGAGATTGTTGCAGTGATCTCGTCGGATTTGTTCTTAGCATCATGCGAGAAGAAGCATAGGACATTGGCATTCTCCCGGATAGACTGGCGGGGCAGTTGAAGTAGTTGTCACAATTAAAAACAATCAATGTTGTGGCGATCACTCACGTAGTAGTCTTCATTTGCTAAGCATCAAGTCGTCGAACACAATGAGGTTTGGTCGAGTTTCCGGAGCTTAGTTCATCGCTCCTTTGCTCGAAGAAAAAGTTTCGATACCACTAGGGTGTCGTGGTGGTGGTAAGGCGTTGACCACATCGATCAACGAGTAGGGTGACCTGCCTTTGCACTGTACGAGGTTTATGATATCTTCCTTAGTGAAGCCTGTTCCCAGCGCTTGCTGCAACACCCGGTAGATGGGCTGGTGAAGCGATTTCCCGAAGACGTTCAATTGATCGTACTTGAGGCATCCATCGCACAGGATTAGGTTGTTTAACAGCGTTGTCTTACCACAGTCCGACTTCCCAATGATAAACCTTCTGATTGCGGCAGAAGATAGCGATCGCTCCTGTCGGGGGCGTTGGCACTGTAGGAAATGTCATCGACGTTCATTTATTTGGGACAATATCCCTAATGCGCCTTGAAATGAGGAACTCAAAAGTCACGTGTAAACAAAAAATCTCTGTGTAGTGATATTTGACACATTTCTATGATAAACAAATGACTAAGCTGAACCATTTGTGTTAATTTAGAAAGTAAGGGAACACAGAATAAATGTGTAAAAACTATGGAGCCATTAAATGTGTTCAAAGTATTAAATTTTTAAAGAACTTATTGTGTCAAAAATGGGATTTTTTACCATGAGGAGCCACATCGCAAAAGGATACTCGGGGTTTGCTAATTTACGGAAAAATGAATCACACTTCGTACCCCGAAAATTTAACCACATATGTAAAAATGTCTCAGCTTCGAAACAAGCCATCATACATATACAAGTTTATGATATGGGCTGAGCAACAGAAGAAAACGTTACCATTACCGCCTATGTAGAAATAATTGCGCATATTGCCCCATTTGAATAAAATAGCAATGAACTTTTGCTTGCAATGTCATTGGAAGACGGACATAGTTAACCCCAGCGAGGTAATGACCAGGAATCGAACAGGCGACGGTTTAAAGTTGGAAATTGTAAGGTATGCGGTGCCATGAAGTCTCAGTTTGTTGCTGCAACTGGTGCAGGGTTCATGGACAAACTACTAGTAATCAACCGATCACCCATGGAAATGCGTCTACCCGGACACAACTTTACCGGGCCAGAGATTAAACTTAGAAAGCGCCTGCACCCAGAAAGCTTGGTCAAACCACATTAATCGAGTTTACCAGGCTGCATATCACCACGATCTCTGTTATGCCCAGCACAAGGATAAAACCGCCCGTTACCCCATCTGTGGCAAAGCTATGCTAGCCTCGCTTTACACCATTACCAACACTTCCACACGCAAACGCATGGACCACAGCATCATCGGACCAATCATCGATACCAAAACTCGATTTGGTCTGAGTATTTAGAAAATAAAAGTTCGCTGGACCGATGATTTAGCGGATGAGTTGCACAAACCAGTTTGAGGCACGTTTCAAAAACTAGTAGTGTGGTGTGGATGAGACCTAGGCGGCCGACCTTGTTGATATGAGTGTCAAAACACCTACCGCATCGAACATATCTTGCGTAGAAGAACATGGAGAGGGATGAAAGAGCTTAACGTCACGTGGAGGGGTACCCCACAGAGTTCAACTATTGGGTCAAAGCTGCGGATGTGCAATAGACTAGTTCATATGACTGGAAAAAAAACTGCTGTGTTATCATATAGTTGCGCAGGTCCTCTTCAGATATGAGATTCGATTTGCGCCGTCTCCTGTCCGCCGTGTGATAAGACTTCACCTTCAATTCAATGGTATTGATTTTATCAAGAACCGCCATGCTTAGATCTACATAGTTCTTTGCATATACCATCCTTTGGTCATTAGTCTTTGTGCCGCAAGTAGACACTTTCCCACTTTTTTCTCGATATCGACAAGGTGTTTTTTCATGTCCTCGAGAGCTATTTCACGATCGCTTCTAGCGCAGCCTCTAGCTCATTGTTGTCTTTTATACCATCTTTCAACTGCTTGGTCACCTACCGTTTTGTCACAGCATCCGAGCTCTCCTTGGGATATCATAGGCTAGTAATGCGATTGTCGTTCCTATCGAAATGATGCACGATCCACCAGACGGATATGCACTGTCTTGCATGGGATCCAAACTTATCCATCTATTTATAGAGCGAAAAGATTGCATTTTCCACGATTTTCCCATTGTCAGCATCTTCAACACGGACAGACAAAAGTGACCACACACAACATCCCCTCGCGTCTCAAGTTCATCAGTTTTGAAAAGGATCTCAGGCTACAAATAGTCTACCATCTCGTCGGGCGTTGGCAAACCATAAGAGTCAAAGTAATACGCCAAGTGCGTTAAAAGATCCTTCCAGCTGTCGTGGTTAAGGTTCCACATTTGATGTGTCAGACCTTTGGTACATTTGTAGTAGTGTATCAGGCAACAGTATTGAATCTTCGTGGTGGTTACAGCATGTTTGAGCTGAGTGTTTAAAAGGAGTTTGTAGGGGAGAACTAAATTATGCACCCATATGCCGCTCATTTATTTACGGTTGACGATTTTGTAGTGGCCACGGGCAAGGGTGCTAATTCCATCAGGCATGATATGACGGTTGTCATCGTTGACTGATAGGGCTCTCTTGTGACACTCAAGTGTATATATCTTATGCCTATGACTTTTGATTGTGTATTCATAGTCCGGTAGCTCACTGTGTGCTTATCAAGGCATCTCTTGTAGTTTTCAAAGGTAATTTTTGACGATGCACTTCTTCACCCCTTAAGCCCTCTTCGCTTCGCGCTTGCCAACCTTGAACGCGTATATCTTGGACCGCAATCCAAGACTCAGTCATGGGGACTCCGGTTCATTCATCATTGAACATTCCTGTACTCAAGTCAGGAATATGACAGTTCTTGTCCATTCGTTTTTGATGCGTTTTGTTTTTTGATTTTGCCATGTGATTATGGACTTTCCAAATTGATTTTCCTCTGAGTTCAGTATTTTTGTGATTTTACTTTTTTCCAAGTATTTTCCTGTTCAGACCTCATTTGATACCGGAAGTGTGGTCACTTGAATAGTTGAATGTGCCGAACTTCTGCCGCCAGTGTTCGTTAATGTCTTTGTAGACATCTGGAGGTTCGACATTGTAAACGATACTGTCGGTGTAACAGATGGTTGTCTTGTCACGGTAGGTTGGCTTTAGGTACTTGTAAACATAGTCCGCCATTAAGGTCTTAGATATGTCTAGGTAAATTGGCTTGTCAAATTTCTATTTGGTCTTACGCATGTGCATGGCTGCAAGATACTCACTGAAGTTATTTCGGCGATCAAAATTGAGCTTGGTGACGAGCGTCATCACTTGTTTCTCGTTGGTAACCATTCGGACGTCAACGTTAACCCTCTTGCAGATATTTTCTATTGTCTTTCCGACACCGCATTGTTCATGAGCTTGAAAAAGTCTTTTTCAAAGTTAGTGGTGGCAGCGGCTCTGATCGCGGTGGTTAGATCTATAAAAATCTTCAGCCATATGATCTGGTTTAAACTTATAACCGTGTGGTTTTCTGATCTTGAGTCTGAGCGCAAGTACTGTTTTAGGTTGACGTAGTATACAACATACCTCAGTTTGTCTCCGAGGTTTCTTTACTTTGTTCAGCTGTACAGTTTCCGGGGCAAGCGAGTAGCCATTGTGGTAGTCATGAAGTTCCTTGAGATATTCGAAGTCTACTTCCAATATAAATCATTAGTCGTCTTCACTGCAAGGGTCTCAAAGGTTGGTTACGTCGGTGTTAATCCATTCAAAGCCACCGATCGGTGGATAGCTACTCATATCCCATCCATACAGGTTATCAGCATCCGCATACATCAAGTAGTTGGTGGGCATGTCGGCATTGAATCCTTCGACATAAGGGTTGTTGACTTTGGCAAACCGCTGCGCTAGACTGTTATCCCACCTCTAATCCCTTTTGCATCTCTGAAGTTCTCAAACACATCGCACAACAAGAGTACATCCGTTTTCAGATACAAGTCACGATACTCTCTCATGCTGGCGATATCCATTTCTTTTCACACACTTGCTGCGCGTATTAGTTCATAGTCTGCATGGCTTACTCCCTCACCGCTGATGGTATTGTGTAATGCTTCACTGGATGGCAACTCGGTCTCCTGGAGTTTTTCAAACCCATCCACATAGTCATAAGGGTACACACCCTTTCGCAAGAGTAAACCTTCATCAAGAGACTTCCCCGGCGCGTCAGCAGGTTTATCATTACCTTCATCCATGACTTCCTTGACTCTCTGTGAGCACCCGGCGTGCTCATTGTCCATGTCTATGTAAAGCACGATACCGTCAATTACAAGTGATTCAACTTCAATGTCCTGTTCTGTCAACTAATCAAACGCCACCATAAGTGCCTTGTTCTTCAAACTACAAATTACATAGTTCACCGTACTTCCATCGATGTTGTAGTCGGTGCCCCTACATTACTTTGAATTTTTCGCCTGCTCATAAAGGTACGGCTGCAATTTAAAAATAGAGTCTGTGATATGTCTCAGTCCTGATACCATTTCGGATCCTTCAGTGTAACCTTGGCCTGCCTCCAACTCAGTCCCACTAATGATGGCCGAAAGATGTTCCTTGGCTTAGTCCCAGACATTTCCCGTGTATACAATCTTATCTGTCATGTACTCGTCGTAATGCAGGCGTCGAGCCCGGCGCAGTTGATACCATTGTCGTGACAGTACCAGGAAAGCTATGTAGGTTGGGCAGTCCTGCGCAAGGTAGCCCTGTATGAGTGTCAGATGTGCGTTCTTGTCCAGCTTCTTTTCTTTTATAAGCCTGCTTCCCAGCTCAAAATATTTGCGGTGTGACACAATGTATTCTAGCTTACGCCTGTCTATGACCTCGCGCAGTGTGATTTTCCGACCGTTTTCAGACTCCGCGGGTATCACCCGGTACAATTCGGGATCAAACGCTCCTCTACCAAATACATTCTTGAAGGCTGCTCAAACTCTGGTGAAGGGATTTCATTTCCCCGTCTTTCATCTTGTACTCGCTCACCTGGAATGTCTTCCTAAACGAAATTTACTTTTCCTCCGAATTGGGAATGCATGTGAGCTGCCCCGGTGTCGACCCCAGGTTCTTAGTGTACAGATGACTATCATACCCGGCCAGATTGTGAAAAATACAGGTATAAACTTTGACATTTTGTACTTCAGTTAACACTGGTTATGTGCTGCGCCAATGTATTTTCGGTAAAGTGGCAGTAATCCCTCATATTGTCCTCACCAAGCGAACAATCACACAACCAGCTCTGCGTGGCCTCCTGCTGGTTTTCTTGTCCTCTTTCGTCAAGACCATATGCTTCATAAGATAGTTTCAGGTGTAAATGGCCTTGATTTTTTTCTCAAGGCATTCAACAAAGATCTGTGCCACATCTTCGTTCAGCTTTTGCATGATATACAGAGCTGGTGTCTTAGTATACACCTTGTCGTCAAAGCACTTGATGGGGTAGCAGAAACACGAAGACATGTGCTTTTGGTAGGCTTTCGTATGTGGTTTATCAATCCTGGTTTCAACCTTCTCGGTAAAACACTAAAATTCCGCGAACACCACGAAAGGGACTCCTATCGAGTGAGTGTTGTCAAAGGTCTGGTAGGTCCCTTCCTTAATAAGCTTGGGCAGATCGATCTTAACCGCCTTGTGGTTGACGCAACACTCTTTGTGGGTCTCCAGGACTTCTTTAATGTGAACTGGTTCACGCACCTGTAGCACAGGCGGGTCGCACAATTGTGGTCCGAAGTCTGGCTCAACACCAGCCAAGACTTTTTTATCAGCACCAAGTTGATGTCTCTCTCCCGCTGTTCGCTAACGTCTAATATGCGCAGCGGGTATACTTCATTGTCGTTAATTTATAATACATTGACTGTCAGGGTTGAATTGACATTCTCGAACTTACCAATACCCTTAAGGCTGACGGAGAACTACATCTTTTTTCAGATTGAGCTCTTCCTGCCACGGTGGTACTGTGTTATCATGTCTGTATGTTTTGAGTATACCTCGTCATGGTGCAAGGTCGAAAGTATGGCCCACTTAAAACAATCCTCATCAGTTTTTTCATATTGTTTACAGCCTTCTTTCAAAGTACTATGACCCTCCCAGCGGCCGGCGTTTGTTAATATTGACTTGAAGTTTTACAATTGCTTTCAATGTTCAGCCACATTTTTCAGAGGTTCACTGGGCAATCTTTACTCCGATCTTTTTGTTCATCTAATCAAGGGTTTCAGCTAAGATCGTGGCCTCGGTGAAAATCTCGAGTGAAAGTATCCCTTGTTCTCATCATCTGCATTACCTGATGGATTAATATTCACAAAGGTACAGTGTAGCACCACATTGATTTTGCTCCTTTCAATGTCCAAATTGTTATAAGTTCCTCCAGTGACTTCTGAGAGACGTCAAGGAATGTCTGCACATCCATAGCAATAATGGGGGTCATCTTCCAGGTAGTAAATGCCTCTTTCAAGGCTTTCGGTGGCGGATGCACTATCGACAGCCTGCTAATACCTTTCAACCCAAGTTTTTTTGCCTGGGTGATAATCGTCTTCCTCGTCTGGGGTTTCGGACGCACTGATATTTAAGGTTGGTTTCTTCTGTTACAATCAACTCAACCAACTGATCTTTCCCAAATCGGGAGTACCATCAAAGGTGGTTCATTTTGGTAATACCTCTCAGAGATTTGACATTTTCAACAACTTACTTCATGTCCGCTATTGGATCCATGTCTTCATCCCAACAATAAAAAGGATCAGTTTTTTTACCCACTAGGCGCAAATGATAGGTAATGGTCTAAGGTCCAATGGACCAAAAGGTCCAGGTGGGACAACTCATGGTTTGTCCTCACCATGGGTCCAAAGTTAGATTTAAATAAAATGCCTTACCCCAATTTTTAAAAGAGTGTTAAAAATTCCCTACGGCAATACTTTTTTAGCCACTAGGTGGAAATGGTAGGTAATGGGCTAGGGTCCAATGGTCCAAAAGGTCCAGGTGGGACAACTCATAGTTTGTCTTCACCATAGGTCCGAACTTAGGTCTTAAGGGTCAAACATGCCTACCCTAACTTTTCAAAAGTCTGTCAAAAATTCCCTACAGCAATACCTTTTTACCCACTAGTTGCAAATGATAGGTAATGGTCTAAGGTCCAATGGGTCAAAAGGTCCAGGTGGGACAACTCATGGTTTGTCCTCACCATGGGTCCAAAGTTAGATTTCAAAAAAATGCCTTACCCCAATTTTTAAAAGAGTGTAAAAAATTCCCTACGGCAATACTTTTTTAGCCACTAGGTGGAAATGGTAGGTAATGGGCTAGGGTCCAATGTGCCAAAAGGTCCAGGTGGGACAACTCATAGTTTGTTTTCACCATAGGTCCGAACTTAGGTCTTAAGGGTCAAACATGCCTACCCCAACTTTTCAAAAGTCTGTCAAAAATTTCCCTACGGCAATACTTTTTTACCCACTATGTGCAAATGATAGGTAATGGTCTAAGGTCCAATGGGTCAAAAGGTCCAGGTGGGACAACTCATGGTTTGTCCTCACCATGGGTCCAAAGTTAGATTTCAAAAAAATGCCTTACCCTAATTTTTAAAAGAGTGTAAAAAATTCCCTACGGCAATACTTTTTTAGCCACTAGGTGGAAATGGTAGGTAATGGGCTAGGGTCCAATGGGCCAAAAGGTCCAGGTGGGACAACTCATAGTTTGTCTTCACCATAGGTCCGAACTTAGGTCTTAAGGGTCAAACATGCCTACCCTAACTTTTCAAAAGTCTGTCAAAAATTCCCTACGACAATACTGTTTTACCCACTAGGTGCAAATGATAGGTAATGGTCTAAGGTCCAATGGGTCAAAAGGTCCAGGTGGGACAACTCATGGTTTGTCCTCACCATGGGTCCAAAGTTAGATTTCAAAAAAATACCTTACCCCAATTTTTAAAAGAGTGTAAAAAATTCCCTACGGCAATACTTTTTTAGCCACTAGGTGGAAATGGTAGGTAATGGGCTAGGGTCCAATGGGCCAAAAGGTCCAGGTGGGACAACTCATGGTTTGTCCTCACCATGGGTCCAAAGTTAGATTTAAAAAAAATGCCTTACCCTAATTTTTAAAAGAGTGTAAAAAATTCCCTACGGCAATACTTTTTTAGCCACTAGTCGGAAATGGTAGGTTTTGGGCTAGGGTCCAATGGGCCAAAAGTTCCAGGAGGGACAACTTATAGTTTGTCTTCACCATAGGTCCGAACATAGGTCTTAAGGGTCAAACATGCCTACCCCAAATTTTCAAAAGTCTGCCAAAAATTCCCTACGGCAATACTTTTTTACCCACTAGGTGCAAATGATAGGTAATGGTCTAAGGTCCAATGGGTCAAAAGGTCCAGGTGGGACAACTCATGGTTTGTCCTCACCATGGGTCCAAAGTTAGATTTCAAAAAAATGCCTTACCCCAATTTTTAAAAGAGTGTTAAAAATTCCCTACGGCAATACTTTTTTAGCCACTAGGTGGAAATGGTAGGTAATGGGCTAGGGTCCAATGTGCCAAAAGGTCCAGGTGGGACAACTCATAGTTTGTCTTCACCATAGGTCCGAACTTAGGTCTTAAGGGTCAAACATGCCTACCCCAACTTTTCAAAAGTCTGTCAAAAATTCCCTACGGCAATACTGTTTTACCCACTAGGTGCAAATGATAGGTAATGGTCTAAGGTCCAATGGATCAAAAAGTCCAGGTGGGACAACTCATGGTTTGTCCTCACCATGGGTCCAAAGTTAGATTTAAAAAAAATACCTTACCCCAATTTTTAAAAGAGTGTAAAAAATTCCCTACGGCAATACTTTTTTAGCCACTAGGTGGAAATGGTAGGTAATGGGCTAGGGTCCAATGGGCCAAAAGGTCCAGGTGGGACAACTTATAGTTTGTCTTCACCATAGGTCCGAATTTAGGTCCCAAGGGTCAAACATGCCTACTCCAACTTTTCAAAAGTCTGTCAAAAATTCCCTACGGCAATACTTTTTTACCCACTAGGTGCAAATGATAGGTTATAGTCTAAGGTCCAATGGGCCAAAAGGTCCAGGTGGGACAACTCATGGTTTGTCCTCACCATGGGTCCAAAGTTAGATTTCAAAAAAATGCCTTACCCCAATTTTTAAAAGAGTGTTAAAAATTCCCTACGGCAATACTTTTTTAGCCACTAGGTGAAAATGGTAGGTAATGGGCTAGGGTCCAATGTGCCAAAAGGTCCAGGTGGGACAACTCATAGTTTGTCTTCACCATAGGTCCGAACTTAGGTCTTAAGGGTCAAACATGCCTACCCCAACTTTTCAAAAGTCTGTCAAAAATTCCCTACGGCAATACTTTTTTACCCACTAGGTGCAAATGATAGGTAATGGTCTAAGGTCCAATGGGTCAAAAGGTCCAGGTGGGACAACTCATGGTTTGTCCTCACCATGGGTCCAAAGTTAGATTTCAAAAAAATGCCTTACCCCAATTTTTAAAAGAGTGTTAAAAATTCCCTACGGCAATACTTTTTTAGCCACTAGGTGAAAATGGTAGGTAATGGGCTAAGGTCCAATGTGCCAAAAGGTCCAGGTTGGACAACTCATAGTTTGTCTTCACCATAGGTCCGAACTTAGGTCTTAAGGGTCAAACATGCCTACCCCAACTTTTCAAAAGTCTGTCAAAAATTCCCTACGGCAATACTGTTTTACCCACTAGGTGCAAATGATAGGTAATGGTCTAAGGTCCAATGGATCAAAAAGTCCAGGTGGGACAACTCATGGTTTGTCCTCACCATGGGTCCAAAGTTAGATTTCAAAAAAATACCTTACCCCAATTTTTAAAAGAGTGTAAAAAATTCCCTACGGCAATACTTTTTTACCCACTAGGTGGAAATGGTAGGTAATGGGCTAGGGTCCAATGTGCCAAAAGGTCCAGGTGGGACAACTCATTGTTTGTCTTCACCATAGGTCCGAAGTTAGGTCCCAAGGGTCAAACATGCCTACCCCAACTTTTCAAAAGTCTGTCAAAAATTCCCTACGGCAATACTTTTTTACCCACTAGGTGCAAATGATAGGTAATGGTCTAAGGTCCAATGGGTCAAAAGGTCCAGGTGGGACAACTCATGGTTTGTCCTCACCATGGATCCAAAGTTAGATTTCAAAAAAATGCCTTACCCTAATTTTTAAAAGAGTGTAAAAAATTCCCTACGGCAATACTTTTTTAGCCACTAGGTGGAAATGGTAGGTAATGGGCTAGGGTCCAATGGGACAAAAGGTCCAGGTGGGACAACTCATAGTTTGTCTTCAACATAGGTCCGAACTTAGGTCTTAAGGGTCAAACATGCCTACCCTAACTTTTCAAGTCTGTCAAAAATTCCCTACGGCAATACTTTTTTACCCACTAGGTGCAAATGATAGGTAGTGGTCTAAGGTCCAATGGGTCAAAAGGTCCAGGTGGGACAACTCATGGTTTGTCCTCACCATGGGTCCAAAGTTAGATTTAAAAAAAATGCCTTACCCCAATTTTTAAAAGAGTGTTTTAAAATTCCCTACGGCAATACTTTTTTAGCCACTAGGTGGAAATGGTAGGTAATGGGCTAGGGTCCAATGTGCCAAAAGGTCCAGGTGGGACAACTCATAGTTTGTCTTCACCATAGGTCCGAACTTAGGTCTTAAGGGTCAAACATGCCTACCCCAACTTTTCAAAAGTCTGTCAAAAATTCCCTACGGCAATACTTTTTTACCAACTAGTAGCAAATGATAGGTAATGGTCTAAGGTCCAATGGGTCAAAAGGTCCAGGTGGGACAACTCATGGTTTGTCCTCACCATGGGTCCAAAGTTAGATTTCAAAAAAATACCTTACCCCAATTTTTAAAAGAGTGTAAAAAATTCCCTACGGCAATACTTTTTTAGCCACTAGGTGGAAATGGTAGGTAATGGGCTAGGGTCCAATGGGCCAAAAGGTCCAGGTGGGACAACTCAAAGTTTGTCTTCACCATAGGTCCGAACTTAGGTCCCAAGGGTCAAACATGCCTACCCCAACTTTTCAAAAGTCTGTCAAAAATTCCCTACGGCAATACTTTTTTACCCACTATGTGCAAATGATAGGTAATGGTCTAAGGTCTAATGGGTCAAAAGGTCCAGGTGGGACAACTCATGGTTTGTCCTCACCATGGGTCCAAAGTTAGATTTCAAAAAAATGCCTTACCCTAATTTTTAAAAGAGTGTAAAAAATTCCCTACGGCAATACTTTTTTAGCCACTAGGTGGAAATGGTAGGTAATGGGCTAGGGTCCAATGGGCCAAAAGGTCCAGGTGGGACAACTCATAGTTTGTCTTCACCATAGGTCCGAACTTAGGTCTTAAGGGTCAAACATGCCTACCCCAACTTTTCAAAAGTCTGCCAAAAATTCCCTACGGCAATACTTTTTTACCCACTAGGTGCAAATGATAGGTAATGGTCTAAGGTCCAATGGGTCAAAAGGTCCAGGTGGGACAACTCATGGTTTGTCCTCACCATGGATCCAAAGTTAGATTTCAAAAAAATGCCTTACCCCAATTTTTAAAAGAGTGTTAAAAATTCCCTACGGCAATACTTTTTTAGCCACTAGGTGGAAATGGTAGGTAATGGGCTAGGGTCCAATGTGCCAAAAGGTCCAGGTGGGACAACTCATAGTTTGTCTTCAACATAGGTCCGAACTTAGGTCTTAAGGGTCAAACATGCCTACCCTAACTTTTCAAGTCTGTCAAAAATTCCCTACGGCAATACTGTTTTACCCACTAGGTGCAAATGATAGGTAATGGTCTAAGGTCCAATGGTTCAAAAAGTCCAGGTGGGACAACTCATGGTTTGTCCTCACCATGGGTCCAAAGTTAGATTTCAAAAAAATACCTTACCCCAATTTTTAAAAGAGTGTAAAAAATTCCCTACGGCAATACTTTTTTAGCCACTAGGTGGAAATGGTAGGTAATTGGCTTGGGTCCAATGGGCCAAAAGGTCTAGGTGGGACAACTCATAGTTTGTCTTCACCATAGGTCCGAACTTAGGTCCCAAGGGTCAAACATGCCTACCCCAACTTTTCAAAAGTCTGTCAAAAATTCCCTACGGCAATACTTTTTTACCAACTAGTAGCAAATGATAGGTAATGGTCTAAGGTCCAATGGGTCAAAAGGTCCAGGTGGGACAACTCATGGGTTGTCCTCACCATGGGTCCAAAGTTAGATTTCAAAAAAATACCTTACCCCAATTTTTAAAAGAGTGTAAAAAATTCCCTACGGCAATACTTTTTTAGCCACTAGGTGGAAATGGTAGGTAATGGGCTAGGGTCCAATGGGCCAAAAGGTCCAGGTGGGACAACTCAAAGTTTGTCTTCACCATAGGTCCGAACTTAGGTCCCAAGGGTCAAACATGCCTACCCCAACTTTTCAAAAGTCTGTCAAAAATTCCCTACGGCAATACTTTTTTACCCACTATGTGCAAATGATAGGTAATGGTCTAAGGTCTAATGGGTCAAAAGGTCCAGGTGGGACAACTCATGGTTTGTCCTCACCATGGGTCCAAAGTTAGATTTCAAAAAAATGCCTTACCCTAATTTTTAAAAGAGTGTAAAAAATTCCCTACGGCAATACTTTTTTAGCCACTAGGTGGAAATGGTAGGTAATGGGCTAGGGTCCAATGGGCCAAAAGGTCCAGGTGGGACAACTCATAGTTTGTCTTCACCATAGGTCCGAACTTAGGTCTTAAGGGTCAAACATGCCTACCCCAACTTTTCAAAAGTCTGCCAAAAATTCCCTACGGCAATACTTTTTTACCCACTAGGTGCAAATGATAGGTAATGGTCTAAGGTCCAATGGGTCAAAAGGTCCAGGTGGGACAACTCATGGTTTGTCCTCACCATGGGTCCAAAGTTAGATTTCAAAAAAATGCCTTACCCCAATTTTTAAAAGAGTGTTAAAAATTCCCTACGGCAATACTTTTTTAGCCACTAGGTGGAAATGGTAGGTAATGGGCTAGGGTCCAATGTGCCAAAAGGTCCAGGTGGGACAACTCATAGTTTGTCTTCACCATAGGTCCGAACTTAGGTCTTAAGGGTCAAACATGCCTACCCCAACTTGTCAAAAGTCTGTCAAAAATTCCCTACGGCAATACTGTTTTACCCACTAGGTGCAAATGATAGGTAATGGTCTAAGGTCCAATGGTTCAAAAAGTCCAGGTGGGACAACTCATGGTTTGTCCTCACCATGGGTCCAAAGTTAGATTTCAAAAAAATACCTTACCCCAATTTTTAAAAGAGTGTAAAAAATTCCCTACGGCAATACTTTTTTAGCCACTAGGTGGAAATGGTAGGTAATTGGCTTGGGTCCAATGGGCCAAAAGGTCTAGGTGGGACAACTCATAGTTTGTCTTCACCATAGGTCCGAATTTAGGTCCCAAGGGTCAAACATGCCTACCCCAACTTTTCAAAAGTCTGTCAAAAATTCCCTACGGCAATACTTTTTTACCCACTAGGTGCAAATGATAGGTAATGGTCTAAGGTCAAATGGGTCAAAAATCCAGGTGGGACAAATCATGGTTTGTCCTCACCATGGGTCCAAAGTTAGATTCCAAAAAAATGCCTTACCCTAATTTTTAAAAGAGTGTAAAAAATTCCCTACGGCAATTCTTTTTTAGCCACTAGGTGGAAATGGTATGTAATGGGCTAGGGTCCAATGTGCCTTAAGTTCCAGGTGGGACAACTCATAGTTTGTCTTCACCATAGGTCCGAACTTAGGTCTTAAGGGTCAAACATGCCTACCCCAACTTTTCAAAAGTCTGTCAAAAATTCCCTACGGCAATACTTTTTTACCCACTAGGTGCAAATGATAGGTTATAGTCTAAGGTCCAATGGGCCAAAAGGTCCAGGTGGGACAACTCATGGTTTGTCCTCACCATGGGTCCAAAGTTAGATTACAAAAAAATGCCTTACCCTAATTTTTAAAAGAGTGTAAAAAATTCCCTACGGCAATACTTTTTTAGCCACTAGGTGGAAATGGTAGATAATGGGCTAGGGTCCAATGGGCCAAAAGGTCCAGGTGGAACACCTTATAGTTTGTCTTCACCAAAGGTCCGAACTTAGGTCTTAAGGGTCAAACATGCCTACCCCAACTTTTCAAAAGTCTGCCAAAAATTCCCTACGGCAATACTTTTCTACCCACTAGGTGCAAATGATAGGTAATGGTCTAAGGTCCAATGGGTCAAAAGGTCCAGGTGGGACAACTCATGGTTTGTCCTCACCATGGGTCCAAAGTTAAATTTCAAAAAAATGCCTTACCCCAATTTTTAAAAGAGTGTAAAAATTCCCTACGGCAATACTTTTTTAGCCACTAGGTGGAAATGGTAGGTAATGGGCAAGGGTCCAATGTGCCAAAAGGTCCAGGTGGGACAACTCATAGTTTGTCTTCACCATAGGTCCGAACTTAGGTCTTAAGGGTCAAACATGCCTACCTCAACTTTTCAAAAGTCTGTCAAAAATTCCCTACGGCAATACTTTTTTACCCACTAGGTGCAAATGATAGGTAATGGTCTAAGGTCCAATGGGCCAAATGGCCAAGATGGGAAAATTTCACCATAGGTCCAAAGGTAGGTTTCTTTTATAAATTGCTAATTTTATTTCTGTGCACACCATACATTGAGTACAACAAATAAACCTTTCGTATAATCAAATGTGAGCGCATTCCGCTTGTTCAGAAGTAGAATCTTTTGTCAAAACGAATTTGTCTGACAAAAAAATAGCAAAGCACGAGTGCAATTTTCTATTCTTGTAATGCAAAACTATTGATACTATTTAGGAACTACTTGACAGGATGCCGAGACTATGGAAAGCTATTTCTTACAATATCACAAAATTGATTTCTTATGGAAAAGTCGATGTCATGTAGCAACAATTTTGCCAGCATTTAAAAAAGTGCTTAGCTATACACTATTTAAAATTGCGCGCATTACGCTGTTTTGGTATATGAAAAGCGAATACTATTGTCTCTAAATTAATGATCAGGAAATTACATGTAAATTTGAAAAAAAAAAACATTAAATAGTGTCTTCGGCTACTCACTCATATATAAAAACAGATTATTTTGTGATTATATGATTGATAAAAACATTTAAAGTACGTTTGAATCTTTTGCAACTTTTGGGTTTATAGACATATTTGAAAACTGGCTGCTAGCGAAGTGGCTGCTAGCGAGTGGCTGCTAGCTTGAGCCTGGTTATATTCTGATGCAATTATCTTAGTCCTAAATTTAATAAAATAGAAGATATGAACAATTATGTAAAATGACAACCAGGCTCAAGCTAGCAGCCACTCGCTAGCAGCCACTACTTTCCTTTTTACAATTTGAGTAAAGGATGTATTTGTACTTGTCATGGAATTGATCGATACCATTGAACCGGGAAGATCGCAAGGATATGTCAGAACAAGTGGAATGAACAAATAATGTCATTTTTGACTGCTTTGCATGTGCTAAATAATCGTATGTCTCTTTAAAAAACAATAAAAGTTATGTATAAATATCTCCAAACTTTTTTGTTGCTATTTAAATGCCTCATGTTTTAAATGTTGTGTTTACATAAGATTTAAGCGACCAGACATCAATAAGATGACTTTTTTGTATAAATCTTAAGTATATATTCTTCACACCTAGCAAGTGGTGTTTCTTTAATCCGAATATAACAAATAAAAAAGATATTTTTCTTGCAGTTACTGCGTTTTAAAATTCTATTCAATGATAATGTTTTGAATACAAAACACCTTATTTTTTTTTTATTAAAATAACCTTGATAGATTATTAGATTTACATTTACAATGGGTGACCATTGATTTGAGGAGAAAAAATGTCCCACCGCAAGAAAGCCTTCGGCCACTCCAAACGTGGTTGTGTACTCAAAATCCCCATAATTGCCATTCATATATACACCTCGCCAAAAGTTAAGCAACACCTGATAATTTTCTAGAATCGTTTTTTACTGAATTCATAACTAATCGAAATATCGATACAATGAACTGAATTTGTGTTTTTATAAGATAACACATTGAATGTTAATTGAAAAGTGAAAGTTTGGACTGTTTTCATGATTGAATTTTTGACTGTTTCATTTTGGGAAAATGGTTGTAAAATGGCAAAATAAAATACAAGATAAAGTTTCAACTTATACTGTAGTTTTTGAAAACTTTGCTCTGCAATATACACAAAATTTTTTTCAAAACTCGAGAGTGACAATTTGTGAATACATTAAAATACAATTTAGGTCAGTAGCGAGTGTCTCCTCCACGCTTCCGGAAAAGTTCATCCACACGTCGTCTCGTGCTTTGAACTAAGCGTCGTAATGTTCTAACAGGAATTCTTTGCCATTCTTCAACCAAGGCTGCTCGTAATTCCTGTAAATTCTTACTAGCTGGAACCCTGTTGTTGATTTTTCGACCAATATCATCCCAGACATGCTCAATGGGATTCATATGAGGTGACAGGGTTGGCCAAGGAATGATGTCAATTGCCTCCTGACGTAATTAATCTGAAACAATGCATGCTCTGTGTGGCCTAGCATTATCGTCCATGAATATTGGTCTAGTTGCAAGATTGTGATTGTCAAAATGTAGCACAACGATATCCCGGATGATGTTATCGCGATATTTTTAACCCGTTATTATAGTCCCATCCAGAACATAAAGGTTCATTTTGTAGTCGAATGAAAAGCATCCCCAAACTGTCAAACCCCCACCACCAAAGGCTGTAGTTCCAAGGATGTGTTGTTTCCTGTATGCTGTATTCCGAGGACGCCATACGCGCATGCGCCCATCAATATGATGTAGGAGGAATCTGCTTTCGTCAGACCAATGGACTTGACGCCACTGTCTCAAAGTCCAATTGCGGTGACCAGGTGACCACTGATGTCGAGCTCGACGATGCCTACGAGTCAGCAATGGTCTTTTGACTGGTCTACGTGCACGAAAATTTGCACAATTTAGACTGCAGTTAACAGTTAAATTTCATTGCACGAAACTTGGAAGGAAAAAACTTGTATGTAGCTTTAGAAAACCTGTTTTTTAAGGTACCTAGGAATAAAATTTATACCTGAATTCTTACCTGTCGATTAACAATACATTAACGAAATATATGTAAACAAAGCAGTATCAATTTTAATTTTAAAACAAAAAATAGAAACAAAAACATTTAGGTGTTGCTTAACTTTTGGCGAGCCGGAGGTGTATATATAAGAGGAAAAGTCAGATATCCAGCAATTTTAATTACTGATACGCAACCAAATTTTTTGATTATTCCTAAATATCTCATAAGTTGGCGGATCCGCAGATGGTGATGCAAGAGGCCTGCTGCAATAAACACATCTATTACATCATGAAACAGAGAGGATATGGCGTATCAATTCATTACACACAATTAATACAAGTATACGAAAACAAATAACAGCTTTTATTGATGTTCATCATATTCATAATAAATTACATGTGTAGTACTATGCAGGTTCCCTTTTAATATATCTATGCTGTGTTAATAGTAATGTTGCATTGATGAATGAAATATGATGTAACAAAAAGAGTCGGAAGATACCAAGGGGACATTCAAAAATCTCAACTCGAAAAAACTTACAACGAAGTGGGGAAAAAAAACGACGAAAAAACAGACAAAACACCACATTGAGCAACACGAACTCAACCAAAAATCAGGTTGGAACACAGGTGTTCCGGAAGGGTAACATTAAAGTGCATCATTACAGAAAGGTTATATGTACAGTAACTCTTTGTTTAAAAGACATAGTTTTCAATTTAACTTTTGCACAGTTCATAATCGAAATGCAAACAATACGATGGTATTATCATTTACTGAACGCACAAAAAATACGTTTTCAAATAAACTGTTGAATCTTTATATATTTGAGTAATTTATCAAAATGGCTTTTTTATTTGCCCTAATGTCAACGTCCGGGTGTTAACATATAATCTGCCACTTCTGATGACATTGGCATTGGCACGGATCTGAGGTAGAATACAGTTCTTCCCACCTTATAATGTTGAAGTTGGTTTTTTTTTTTATCTATATAGTGTCTCAATTTCATAACTGATATTTCTGTTTTTACTCACTGGTTTCTCACGTTCCTGACTTTGATATTACATTTGTTTTTTTTTATGTTTTTTATGTTTGTTTTTTGTTTTTTTTTTGTGGGGGGGGGGAGGGGGAGTTGAGAGTAGAGAATATGAGTTTATCTTTAACGAGTTTTAATTTACACTTACAGCTACATGTTACTTGTAATTGTATTACAGGTGCTGTCTGTATAGATATAACAATTGCTTCTCCTGTCAACATATCTTGTCTTTATGAAATTAGAATTCATCTTCTCTCCAATATTTATCGATTTTAAACTTTACTTATTATTATTTGTCTTTAAAAAGGAGAGCAGATAGATATATTAATCATCAGCTAAATGGCCACCTTTAATATTTATATATCATATAATTGTATAAAAACATATGTTGCAACTCGCAAAAGATCTAGAAAAAGAGTTCTGATGACACTCGTCTTGTGTGCACTTATGTTTTAATTAGTATCATTCAGTAACAATTAATATTACCCACTAGGTCAATTCAATTTCTATACTTACTTATGTACCCAAAAGACACTATTTGCAATTACTCGAACAAATATTAAACATAAAAAAAAATAACTCGATATGAAGACGACAGTATCATTGAATTCAATTGAACCTACTTAATCATGATATAAGTCATATTATAATTTTGAGTTATTGTTCTTTGTACACAGTAAGAACGCGTTTAAGGAACGCGTTCAACATCGAAAGATTGTTTTTGTTCTAGAAAAAAATTTATACAGTCCTTTTCATCCCCCACCTCACCCCGAAAAAAATCGGATGTATTGCAGCTTCATACAAATATTTTGTTATGATATATTATTTTAATGTTAATTTGCCTGCTCAGTGGTAGATACTCCCAACATGACAAAAATATATACTTTACAAGGTCGGAGGGCGAAATTTCGATTTTTCATTTTTGTTTTAAATTAATACGGAAAAAGGAGTATAAAATAGCAAATGCAGTACGTTAGAATTTGACAGTCTACCACTGAAAATAAGGACCGGAATTTTCAACATTCAAATAAGAATGTTTTAGCCTGTTTTGTTTAAGACATAACCAGTAATAATTGACAGACATTCCATCAAATAACAGAAAAATACCTAAAGCAACTTTTAACACTGCTTCAACGAGACAAGATTACCATTGATCAACACCTGTGATTCACCAAACTCAGCGAATGAACGTAATGCACAAAAGATGATACATTTCTGTTCCACCTTTAAATGACGTAATTTTACTTAATACTTACCCAGCGAGTACTTTCATCTTTTTAATACGTTTTGTGTCACAACATATTTAAATTTGAAAAGATTTCGTCTAAGCGTTTTCAAGTTATTGAACGGACACTGTTTGGCAGCCTCCCGCACGACTGTCCGACCGCCCGCCGTACATCACCAAATTAATAACCGATATTTTCCATCGGAATTGGGTTAAAAAGGGAACTTCACAAAAACTGACATAAGCAAACGTTATCAACAAACGACTGAAAAACAACTGTCATATTCCTGAATTTGTTCAGGCATTTCCCGAGGAAAATGGTGGGTTAAACCTAGTTTTATATCAGCTAAACCTCCCACTGATATGACAGTTATTCATAGTTACGTTATACTGACAAAATTGAGATAATGTGACAATAATTGTTATCGAGCAGCCAAAACTGAACACGAGTTATACATATTTGAAAAAAAAAAAAAAGACTTTGGCTTCTAGGTCGATCAATTTTGACAGAATTACAATTTAATAAATGTTTTAGAGGATTACATATTTCTAGAATTTTTTTTTCAATTTTCACATTGGTCTATGTGTTTATAAAATTGAGAGAGGAAATGGGGAATGTGTCAAAGCGACAACAACCCGACCATAGAGCAGACAACAGCCGAAGGCTACCAATGGGTCTTCAATGTAGCGAGAAACTCCCGCACCCGTAGGTGTCCTTCAGCTGGCCCCTTAAAAATATGTATACTAGTACAGTGATAATTGACATCATACTAAACTCCGAATTATACACAAGAAACTAAAATTAAAAATCATACAAGACTAACAAAGGTCAGAGGCTCCTGACTTGGGACAGGCGCAAAATTTCAGCGGGGTTAAACATGTTTATGAGATTTCAACCCTCCCCTATACCTCTAGCCAATGTAGAAAAGTAAACGCATAACAATACGCACATTAAAATTCAGTTCAAAAGAAGTCCGAGTGCGATGTCAGAAGATGTAACAAAAGAAAATAAATAAAATGACAATAATACATAAATAACAACAGACTACTAGCAGTTAACTGACATGCCAGCTCCAAACCTCAAACAAACTGATTGAAAGATTATGTCTTCATCATATGAATATCAGGTACAATCCCTCCCGTTAGGGGTTTAGTATCATACTATCATAAAACATATGAGAAGAACATAACCTGTGACATGCCAACAACTGTTTTTCAAATAAATGTGTTTAGTTCCGATGCAAAGACCCTATAAGTGAATCAATATTAAAAGCCTAAATATGCAATCTTTAATGACCTGACAACAGTATCGTAACTATATCCCTTCTTAATAAATCTGTTTAAAGGTTTTGTAAGCTTTTGAGGTGAATACTGACATTTTTGTGCTTTGTAAAGAATATTACCATAAAAGATTGGACGTGAAATACCTGAACGTATAAGATGTCTGCATGTTGAGTTATATTTACGAATTATTTCCTTATACCGATGATAAAATTTAGTAAATGTTTTTACCAGTTTGTGATATCGAAAACCCTGGTGTAATAATGTTTTAGTAATACATAAATTTCCCTCGCTAAAATCTAATACGTTGTTATCTATTCTGTTTCACATTCAATGTTTATTACATGTTTTCATATTTATCCGGAACAAATTGAACTGGACCGATTTCTCAAATCACCGTATTATCGACTACCTTTAATTTCTGTGACACCGTCCGCTTCAATATTTTAACACATGGAAAATGGACGACATTTGAACTTCCTACGGAAATCGAGACATACCACTGTCAAGTACGTTTGATTCAATCATAAACTGTGATAAATTAATCTGTTTTAACTCCGTTATTTTTAGATAAGTGGTTTATAAATACATACGAACTGTAAGTTATTTATTTCCGAGAAATGAACTGTAAATTCTACTTTCGTTTTTGACTCGATTAATAATCTTGTATTTAACATTCATATTTAATTCGTACACATTGTAAAATATTGTATTTTTATTTCTTTCAGTTTACCAATCTACTGACTATTATGTAAACCTTTCTGGTGGAATTTATAATTACAATTTCAAACAAGTTGTGTTCGTTATATCTTCATCGAGATTGCGATTGCAGTCACCTGGTTAAACTAGTTGAGTCCGGCTCAGCATAGTAAATTGACAACAACTTGTCTACACATCTCCTGAACAGGAAATACAACGGAGCATCGTTCGTAGCTGTTACCTTGACACTACGCAACACAGCTTGTGCGTCCTAGGCAGCAAACCAACAACGTTGAACAAACATTGCCTACAAATAGTTGATTTACATCATGGATCCCAGTCACGAGGAACAACAAGAAGAGGTTCAGACTCCGGAGGGAGATGTCACTGAAGAACCTGAAGAAAATCCGTCTAAAACAACAAATTTAGATGAAAATGCCGAGACTAGGCGAGTGCGTGAACTCACCGAAAAGGGACAGGGAGCCTTTATAGAAAAACGTGACAAGTTCTATCACGACTTAGAGGCCCTATGGTCAAACCTAGAATCTCGGTTATTAGAAACGACCAACCCTCCTAACGACCTCCAGCAATTGTTAACAGCACAAGATAAAATTGTACAAGCCTGTACTAATTATCGCAGGCTCACAGACGAGTACTTGAAATTTCTCAAAAATACGAAAACATTAGACAGCCTTCAAGACATTGATACATGCAAATTCTCAACGGATATCCGAATGTCTAAAGTAGACCTAGCAATTGAAACTTTGCACGAGCATCGCCTTACCTTGACAAGGGCTAAATCAACAAAAACAAAGACATCTAGAGGCAAGAAATCCTCACACAGTGGGAGCTCCCACGTCTCTGACATTTCAAGTCTTGCACGGAAGAAGCGTGCTAAAGCAGAGGCTGCCAGAACTCAGATAGCCTTTGCTGAAAAACAGGCCTTGCTCCTAAAGCAGGAGGCAATGATAGAAGAACAGACTCTTTTCAAGCAAAATGAAATAAAGGCCGAGGCAGAACAAGAAGCCATCAGAGCAGAACAAGAAGCCATCAGAGCAGATCAAGAAGCCACAAGCAGAAAAGCCGAGGCGGAGCAAGAGGCCACACGCAGAAAAGCCGAGGCGGAGCAAGAAGCTATACGTAGAAATGCTGAGACTGCACACCAGAGAGCTGAAATGAAACGCGAGGCCATACGCAGGAAAACTTTAATGGAACAGGAGGCTGCACGTGCAACACGAGAAAAGGCCGAAATTAAAGCTGCTATGAACATTCTAGAAGCACAAAGAGAAGCTGCAGCCGCAGAAGCCGAGGCTCGTGTCCTAGAATACGACGGCAGCCAAGCATTTAGCGATCTTCCTGATGAAAAGGAAGACCCGCTCCAGCGTGTGCAAGATTTCGTCAATAAACTTCCTGTATCAACTGTTGTAAAGGAAGTAACAGGACCTCAAAAGAAAAAACAAATTCCTGTTAAGATCGAGCTGAGTCACGAAGCACCAGCGTTCGTGCCATCCGTGGCACTGAACTTACTGTCACAGACATCTGCTGTCTTGCCTTCCGATACTAAGTCACCGGAAGTTACCTCTATCCCAGATCTGGGATTAGTAACCGGCATACAAAAACTAGGCCTTTCAGATGAGATCCCTGCTGAACACCAAAAACAGGGTGTTAAAGAAGCGATCCCTGTCTTACGCACAAAACAAGACGTTATAGAAGAGATCCCTGTTTCACACCAAAAACAAGGCGTAATAGAAGAGATCCCTGTTGCACACCAGCAACAAATCAATCCCACATCGGAGATTACTAGATTTCTCTTGCGTAAGGACCTGCTTTTCTCCCGATTAACAAGCTTTAACGATCGGGCAGAATCCTTCCATACTTGGAAAGCGAGCTTTAAGAACGTGACTGATGAGTTACAAGTCTCTGACTCAGAACAGATCGACCTACTGATCAAGTGGCTCGGTCCAGAGTCTGCTAAACATGCCATAAGCATAAGAGCGTCGAACGCCAATAATCCTACAATAGGTATACAAAGATTATGGAAAAGGCTTGACGAGCGGTATGGTGCTCCAGAAATGTTGGAAGCCTCTCTCAGGAGTAAACTTGACAAATTCCCAACATTGACGAATAAGGACAACGCACGTCTTTATGAACTATCTGACATTCTATCAGAAATAGAATACCACAAGGAAAATCCCAAGCTGGGATGTCTGCTAGCTTATTTTGATTCACCGACCGGAATAAACCCTGTCATTGAAAAACTACCATATGGACTTCAGGAAAAGTGGATTACAAGGGCGTCTAGATACAAATCTAACCACGGCGTTGCCTTTCCTCCCTTTACAGAGTTATCTGCTTTCATCAGTGAAATCAGTAGAATTAAAAACGATCCAGGATTAATCTTTGGGTCAAAAGTCACACCAAATACAAAAGGTGCTGCGCCAAGGTTCACGTCTTACCCCAAGACTAAAGTTGGTACTCATAAAACAGCGGTTGAGCAACAATCCGGAGACGCCAGCAAACAAGGTCTTTGTATTCTGCACAATACAAAGCATTCCTTAAATGAATGTCGAGCGTTCCGAGCCAAATCAATAGAGGAACGCAAAGGTCTTTTGAAAGAAAACAATGTCTGTTACAAGTGTTGTGATTCTACCAAACACAGAAGCCGGGAATGCAACGCACGCATAAGTTGTAAAGAATGTGGAAGTAAACAACACACTACCGCACTTCACATCACTAGACCACAGCAACCTGCAAGTTCTCAGTCTAGCTCGCCTAAGCAAGCCTACGGCGGGGAGCCTATAGAATCGGCTGAAACTAAGGCAACCTCAGTTAACTCTACCTGTACTGAGATCTGCAAGGATGCGTATAGCGGAAAATCCTGTGCTAAAATACTGCCTGTGAATGTTTATCACAAAGATAATCAGGACAAAGTTATTCGCATGTACGCCATCATTGATGACCAAAGCAACCGGTCACTAGCATCGCCCGAATTCTTTAATCTTTTCGACGTCAAAGATAAACCGGAGAACTATACTTTATCAACATGCTCCGGCAAAGTAGTCACCTCCGGGAAAAGAGGAAGAGGTTTCATCATGGAATCAATCAACTGTACTGACAAGTTTGACCTTCCTGTACTGATTGAATGTGATCATATTCCAAATAATATGGACGAAATTCCTACTCCGGAAGTCACAATGCATCACCCTCATCTCAAAGAACTCAGAGGAAGCATTCCACCATTAGACGAAAATTGCCAAATTCTTCTCCTAATTGGCAGAGACCTTATAGAGGCACACCACGTCCTTGACCAGCGCATAGGACCACCAAGAACTCCATATGCACAACAATTGAAACTTGGTTGGGTAGTGATAGGAGAAACCTGCATTAACAAGCAGCACGTACCCTTTGAATTAAATGTTAAAATAACCAACATTTTACCTACAGGACAACCTTCAACCTTTCAACCATGCACAAGCAAGTTTGACATCCGGGAAAATAACACAGACCCTGTAACGAAAGATTTACAATCGCCACTCTTTGAAAAAACAAAGGACGATGATAAGCCTGGACAGTCATATGAGGACAAAATGTTCATGAAGCAGATGGACAACGAATTTGTGAGAGACTCGGAAGGAAGTTGGGTAGCACCGTTACCGTTCCGAGTGCCAAGACAGCCATTGCCAAGCAACAGACCACAGGCTCTTCACCGTGCTAACATGTTAGACGCCAGTCTGAATAGAAACCCGGTGAAGCGGGAACATTTTCTTACATTTATGAGTAAAATCTTAGATAATAATCATGCAGAGCTCGCTCCACCATTGCACGAACATGAGGAGTGCTGGTATTTGCCATTGTTTGGTGTTTATCATCCGAAGAAACCCGATCAGATAAGAGGTGTGTTTGATTCTTCCGCCAAATGTAACGGAGTTTCACTTAACAGCGTCCTGCTTACAGGTCCAGACTTGACCAATGATCTCTTGGGAGTACTGCTGCGTTTCAGGAAAGAAATGATCGCAGTAACTGCAGACGTTCAACATATGTTTCACTGCTTTGTTGTCAGAAAAGACCACCGAAATTACCTGAGATTTTTATGGCATAAAAACAATGACCTACAGGAGAACCTTGTCGAATACCGCATGAGGGTTCATGTTTTTGGAAATAGTCCGTCACCTGCCGTTGCTACGCTTGGACTCAGAAAAGCAGCTCAAGCATCAGAACAAGAGTTTGGCAGTCACGTGACTAGCTTTGTTACAAGAGACTTCTATGTCGACGACGGTCTAACGTCATGTCCTACTAAAGAGGAAGCTGTAAAGCTCATGAAGGACACACAGCAAGCATTATCAAAATATGGAAACTTACGCCTTCACAAGTTTGCCTCTAACTGTGCGGAAGTTATGTCTGCATTTCATGCCAGTGATTTGGCTTCAAATCTCAAAGATCTAGACTTAGAATGCGACAGCAAACCCCTACAACGTAGTCTTGGTCTCAGCTGGGACGTAAACACAGATAACTTCTTATTTCAATTATCATCAGAAAACAAACCGATCACTCGGAGAGGAATTTTATCAACGATAAACAGTCTCTACGATCCTCTTGGATTTTTAGCTCCAGTAATTATACAAGGCAAGCTCCTATTAAGGAAAATAGTATCAGAAACCGTTGATTGGGACCAACCTCTCTCTGATGAGACAGCAGCGGAGTGGAAATCTTGGAGAGATACTCTAATTGCTATCGAAACATTACGCATTCCACGTACCTACGTACCGTATCTCAGCAAAACAGCCACAAAGGAGTTGCACGTCTTCTCTGATGCATCAGAAAAAGCCATAGCAGCTGTTGCATATCTACGCACGACCGACAGTAGTGGTGAACCTAACATAGGGTTCATTCTTGGGAAAGCTAAAGTTGCACCAACGAGTGGTCACACTATTCCACGACTTGAATTATCTGCTGCTGTATTAGCAGTTGAGATTACACAAACCATTGTGGATAATTTAGATTTACATATAGACACCGTGAAATTCTACACAGACAGTAAAGTTGTCTTAGGTTACATCAGTAATGAGACAAGAAGGTTCTTTATCTATGTCGCCAATAGAGTAGAGAAAATAAGGAAATTTAGCTCTCCAAGTCAATGGAATTACGTACCAACTGACCGTAATCCCGCAGATTCGGGAACAAGGTCCGTACCAGCCCACGAAATTCATAGCAGTGAATGGTTATTGGGACCAAGACAACTTCTTTCCTCAGAACAGAAGAATTCTGAGGACATATATCAGCTAATAGATCCAGAGGAAGATGGAGAAATTCGTGCAACTGTTAATGTTGCAAAAACATTTGCCACACTTGAACATAAAGGTATCGGAACTGAAAGATTCAACAGATTCTCAAACTGGACATCACTTGTGCGAGCGATAGCCTTTTTAGAACGTTTCTCCCGTTTACACGGGTCAAAACAAGCAGCACCAGTGAATTCTCTTGAAGGATTTTCGAATGCCGAAAATTTCATTTTAATATCTGCTCAATTTGAAGTTTACGGAGAAGAAATTGATTGCATTAAACGTCGGGAACAAATTCATAAGCGGAGCCCGATAGCTAACTTAAATCCGTTTTTGGACGAACAAGGACTACTACGAGTAGGAGGCCGTATTGCCAAATCTGACTTAGACCTCCGTGAAAAGAAACCATTGATCGTCCCTGGACGCCATCATATAGCAACATTATTAGTTCGACACTACCACAACAAGATAAAACATCAAGGTCGCCATTTCACAGATGGAGCGATTCGATCCGCAGGATATTGGATCGTAGGAGCAAAACGCTTGATCTCATCTATTATTCACAAATGTGTGACATGCCGCAAACTCAGAGGAAAAACCGAGTATCAAATCATGTCTGATTTGCCAGAGGACCGTCTTGAACCTTCACCTCCGTTTACTAACGTTGGAATAGACACCTTTGGACCCTGGACAATTGTTTCACGTAAAACACGTGGTGGATACGCCAACTCAAAACGTTGGGCAATTTTATTCACATGCTTAGTGACAAGAGCTATTCACATCGAATTAATCGAGGAAATGAGTTCTTCAGCCTTCATAAACGCTGTCAGGAGATTCGCCGCTATAAGAGGCCAAGTTAAGATTTTCCGATCTGACCGTGGAACGAACTTTATCGGCGCAATCGACGATTTAAAGATTGACTCAATCAACGTTGAAGATGGACCCTTCAAGAACTTTCTGTACAATTCTGGTACAACTTGGATTTTCAATCCGCCGCATTCGTCCCACATGGGTGGAGCCTGGGAAAGAATGATTGGTATCACCAGGAGAATTCTTGATTCTATGCTTCTTAACGCAGCCGGAAGAAGCCTAACACATGACGTGCTCAACACACTAATGGCAGAAGTTTCAGCAATAGTGAACTCTAGACCTCTGGTACCGGTATCAACAGATCCAGAGAATCCGTTGATATTAACTCCGGCTATGTTATTGACACAGAAAACCGACTACATATTCACCTCAGATCATCTTGGAGAATTCGACAAACGAGATCTATGTCTTGCCGAATGGAGACGAGTACAGGCTCTTGCCAGTGTTTTCTGGTCCCGTTGGAGGAAGGAATACCTGCCGTTACTACAACAACGACGAAAATGGACCGAAGATCGCCGTGATCTCATCGAAGGAGACGTCATTCTTTTAAAGGACAAAAACATTTGCCGTACCCAATGGCCCGTTGGAATTATAGTGAACTCATTTAAAAGTTCAGACGAACATGTCCGAAAAGCAGAAGTGCGAGTAATCGTTAATGGAAAAGCCACAACCTACACACGCCCTATCGTGGACATGATTCTTCTCGTAGAGAACAACCCTGTGTAATTATATGTATATATATATATATTGGATTTAGATAGGACATTCACATGTGTTATATTTTATGGAATAGTGATATCAGATAGATTTCAGACGGGGAGTATTCTGTTTCACATTCAATGTTTATTACATGTTTTCATATTTATCCGGAACAAATTGAACTGGACCGATTTCTCAAATCACCGTATTATCGACTACCTTTAATTTCTGTGACACCGTCCGCTTCAATATTTTAACACATGGAAAATGGACGACATTTGAACTTCCTACGGAAATCGAGACATACCACTGTCAAGTACGTTTGATTCAATCATAAACTGTGATAAATTAATCTGTTTTAACTCCGTTATTTTTAGATAAGTGGTTTATAAATACATACAAACTGTAAGTTATTTATTTCCGAGAAATGAACTGTAAATTCTACTTTCGTTTTTGACTCGATTAATAATCTTGTATTTAACATTCATATTTAATTCGTACACATTGTAAAATATTGTATTTTTATTTCTTTCAGTTTACCAATCTACTGACTATTATGTAAACCTTTCTGGTGGAATTTATAATTACAATTTCAAACAAGTTGTGTTCGTTATATCTTCATCGAGATTGCGATTGCAGTCACCTGGTTAAACTAGTTGAGTCCGGCTCAGCATATTATCTATATCTTAGAGTTGATTGTTCAATACTTTTTCAAATTTAAATGTTCAGATATAATAAAAGTCTCAAACAAGCGATTTTTTTTTATTAAAAATATTATGAATGCATATGTATTTCATTTGTAATTGACCACAGTCACTGCATACTCTTAACGATTCAGGCCAGTATTTTATATTACCCAGTATTACCCTATAAAATCCACCCTTCTCCAGTATTTCCCATGCCCTATGTTGGACAAAACTTATAAAGCCGGCTTGTGCCAACCCTGGTGAAGGCATTTACGATTTTACAGTTGTGGTAAATTCTTGAGATAACTTGTCTTTTGTGTGCATGTGGTATCTCATTTTTTCGCTTTGGCAAGTTTGTTTAATGAAAACACTTAATCATTATACCGTCCACCCGAATTATGATGTATTTCTTCACGAATTTTTATATATTTAAATTTTAATTTGTGACACATATTCCCAGAAATTGGATAATCAATTCATGTTGAAAATATTTTACTTTATTCTAAATTTGTTGCTAAATTTGTATTGCATGCTATGTATATAAGATTCAACTTTGTATTACAGCTTGTTTTATATGTGTTTAATTAGACTGTTTTTATTATCAAGGTCTTTCCTCTATGCGCGGAAAGACCTTATTGTTTTTCTAATTAAGGTCTTTCCTCTCCGCGAGGAAAGACCTTATTGTTTTTAGAAGTTATCTTCCTTTAATTGGTTTTTTTCGACATGCCCCCCCTTCATGTTTTTAAAGATATCAAGACCTTATTTGGACAACATTGTTGGGCCAATGTTGGCAAACTATGTTGGGCCAACGTCATTTTGCTCATCGGCCCTCAGTTGGCCCAACATGTTGGGTCTTTGTTGACCCAACATCAGTATGCCAACAAGGTTAACTATTTGCCAACAATCTGCCAACAATGTCAACTATTTGCCAACAGTCTACCAACGTCGTCTAGTTTTAAAATTATGTTGGACCAATGTTTGTCGAACAGCAGTATGCCAACGATGGCTTCAGTCTGTCAAACATGTTTTTCATGCATTTCATGTTATGTATTATGAAATATTTATCTTTACTATATAAAGTATATTATATTGGCAGGTCAATCTCGGCTGTCATGTGGAGAGTGTGATATTACACTCGTGTCAAATTAGCAGCTGAGTTCAGTTGATTAGTTTAACAACTTGCAGAAACTGTATTCAAATTTTATTTGTTTTTTTGGGCTGGTTTTAAGTATTTTTTGTTTGTGCATAAAATTATTCAATTATTAAGATAAATACATTTAAATGACTACACAGATTTGAAAATATTAGATAAAGAGAATGAAAAGCACATTTTTTGGTTCGCACTTTGAAATAATATCTAAAAAAAAAATAAAAAAAATCTGTGGTATAATACGGGGAGATATAAAGAACTTAATACGTTGGCATATTGTTGGCACAATGTTGGCTCATATTTCAATATTGTCATGAAATACCAATGATATGTTGGTTTTTTTTTTTTATAAATATACTGTTTTAAAAACTTTTGAATTATTCAAAATACTAAGAATTTTCTAGCTCTTGGCACAGACGGTTTAAAATAGTCCTATTTGGGAAGACTTTATTATTTGATTTTTTTACTAAGTCCTCAATGCCCTTCAAACACAATCTATATTCTCTACGATAACATAGAATCATTCAAATAAAGTTCGAATAAAATTGGTTCAGTAGTTTCAGTCAGAAGATCTTACACTGAACCAATGGATAACGTAAGTCAAATATCGTTGGGCAAGCTACTTTAAAAATAACAGTTGGTAAGAAAATGTTGGGCCAACATTGGGCCAATAACACCAAAATGACAGTTGGTGGAAAGTTGTTGGGCCAACAAGGGGCCAATAGTGTCAAAATAACTGTTGGCTGAGTTTTGTTGGGCCAACAAGGGGCCAATAGTGTCAAAATAACTGTTGGCTAAGTTTTGTTGGGCCAACAAGGGGCCAATAGTGTCAAAATAACTGTTGGCTGAGTTTTGTTGGGCCAACGTCGGTTTCTTGTTGTGCTGCCAACGCCAACTATTTACCAACTGTGCCAACCAATCACCAATGTTGGCCCAACAAAGTATTGCTATCTGGGTAGATCTCATCATGACGTATTACCACATGAGGCTGCTAAGGATTTCATCATTCCCTGTGAGAGTTATGTCCCCTTGAAGCAATTTCTTTCTTTTGCATTTTTCTTAAAAGTTATTCCAGGTAGAATCGATTTGAAAACGGCAACATGTACAAGAACAGATGGCAATGTTTATAAACATATACAATCATTTTGTTGTTAACCCTTATAAGGAGTTATTTCCCTTGAAAAAATATACATAATTTTTGAAAAATTGTATCTCGAGAACCGGAAGTCGTAAAGACTTGGGACCTTCACCAATAATCTTAAGTTCATGTGACCGTCAATTTGCACCCAAGGTCAAAGGTCATAGAGTGCAAAAAAAAAAATTACGCTGCAATTTCAAGCTTGCATATTAAGAAAACGATAAGAGTTTGCTGCATTATTACAGCGAATAAAATGTTCCTCTCGACGAGCTCTACAATTTATCCACTGAGCTAAAAAGTGTCTGACTGTCTGTTCAAAAGTTACAATGGGATGATTCTTAAAAACATAAACTTGTGTGTATATCTTTTTAAAGGTAACAGATATCAACCTACTATAAACTGCAAAAATGATCAGTAGTTTAAAACCTTCAATTTGAGGTCAATGTCAGGTCATGATGAAATTTAGCCTTGACTTTCAAAGTGTATTATGACCTTGACCTTGTGAATTTTGAAAGGTCAAGTGGTCTTTAATTGAATGGTGGTAGTCTCATGTCTCTACGACTTCCGGTTCTTAAGTTTGGTATTGCATCATATATTTGATTATTAATTGTGACCTTGGTGAACTTTGAAATTGTCCCAATTCTTTTTCTATAATGTTGTCCTTCAACTGTAGATCATTTATCATTTAACAGATTTGAGATATCTATTGTCGTTTTAGAGATAATGTAGTTTGAAGTTTTTGCGAGTGGAGGCATGTATTTCTGAATCAACAAGAGCTTACCACTTTAAATGTTTTAGAAATTGAAGAGGTTCACATAGTTATATGTTTGACCAAATACCAAAAACATTCGATGGAAAAAAACACCAAAAAATCAATTTGAAATTTTCAAGTTTAGCATTGACTTTGTAAGTTTCATAACTTCTATTTATATAGTTGATATTGCATCATTATTTGCACTTTGTCAAATGCTGATATATCAAATTTAAGGTCTTAATAAACTCTACTTAAAAATGAAAATTTTAAACCCCCTTTTCATCCCAAGGGGACGGGTTAGGTCATTTAGTGCAAACATTCAAATTTCTCAGATGGTAAGGTTGTCGCATATCAAATGAAAGGACATAAAGCATACATTTCAAATTTCAAATTGACGTCTCCCAAAACTGGGCTGGATGGGGTCATTGAGTGCAAAAAATAAATTTTCTTTTAAGATAGGGTTGTTGTATATCAAATGAAAGGTCATGTGTACATTTGAAATATCAAATTCCCGACCTCCAAAATTTAGTTGAATAAGGTTATTAAGTGCAAAAATCAAACTTTCTAGAACAAGGCGTTGTCGCAGTTAATAAACATATACAATCATTTTGTTATTAACCCTTATAAGGAGTTATTTCCCTTGAACAAATATATATACACAATTTTTGAAAAATTGTATTTCGAGAACCGGAAGTCGTAGAGACTTAGACCTACACCAATAATCTTAAGTTCATGTGACCTTCAATTTGCACCCAAGGTCAAAGGTCACCGAGTGCAAAAAAAAAATTACGCTGCAATTTTAAGCTTGCATATTAAGAAAACGATAAGAGTTTGCTTCATACATACTGCTTATAAATTGTTCCTCTCAACAGGCTCTACATTTTATACATTAAGTTAAAAAATGTCCGACTGTCTGTTCAAAAGTTATAACAACATAATTCTTAATACTATATTAACAACTGTATATCTTTTAAAAGGTAACAGATATCAACCTACTATAAACTGCAAAGATGATCAGTTATTGAAGACCTTCAATTTGAGGTCACTGTCAGGTCATGATGAATTTCACCTTGACCTCCACATTATACTCTGACCTTGACCTTGTGACATTTGAAAGGTCAAGTGGTCTTTAATTGAATGGTGGTAGTCTCATGTCTCTACGACTTCCGGTTCTTAAGTTTGGTACTGCATCATATATTTGATTATTAATTGTGACCTTGGTGAACTTTGAAATTGTCCCAATTCTTTTTCTATAATGTTGTCCTTTAACTGTAGATCATTTACAATTGAACAGATTTGAGATATATATTGTCGTTTTAGAGATAATGCAGTTTGAAATTTTGCGAGCGGCGGCATGTACTTCTGAATCAACAACAGCTTACCACTTAAAATGTTTAAGAAATTGAAAAGGTTAACATAGTTATATGTTTGACCAAATATCAAAAACATTCCATGGAAAAAAGCACCAAAAAATCATTTTGAAATTTTCATGTTTTGCATTGACTTTGTAAGTTTCATAACTTCTATTTATAGCGTTGATATTGCATCAGTTTTGGCACTTTGTCAAATGGGGTCATCTGATATATCAAATTGAAGGTCTCAATAAACTCTACTTTAAAATGAAAATTTAAAACCTCTTTTTCATCCCAGGGGGAAGGGTGGGGTCATTTAGTGCAAAAATTCAAATTTCTCAGATAGTAAGGTTGTCGCATATCAAGTGAAAGAACATAAAGCGTACATTTCAAATTTCAAATTGACGTGCCCCAAAAATTGGTTGGATGGGGTCATTGAGTGCAAAAACTAAATTTTCTTTTACGATAGGGTTAATTGTTGTATATCAAATGAAAGGTCACGATATGTACATTTTAAATATCAAATTTCCGACCTCCAAAAATTAGTTGGATGGGGTTATCAAGTGCAAAAATCAAACTTTCTAGAACATGACGTTGTCGCATATCAAATGAAAGCTCATCTAGTATATGTTACATATATCATACTTCCGATCCCGAAAATGTAGCCGGATGAGGTCATTATAATTAAGTGTTAAAAGCGCAAAGTTTCAGAAGGTATGCTTGTCGTATATCAAACGAAAGGTCGTTCAAAGTACATTACGAAAATATCCCCTTTACAGGAAAGACCTTTCAATTGTTTTACAAACAATTGAGATACTAGTATGTATATATTTTTATATTCGGTCAAAAGCTCTCTAGAGCTTGTGTTGTATTTTAACTTATGCCGAATCAAAACAATTTTTTTCTTATCTTATCTAATAATATTGTGATGTGGTTGTCTCAATTTATGATTTTTCCAACCGAGTTACAGCTACCTAATGGTCGGTTGCCTTTTCTTTGTTTTACTGTGTTTTTTCTATTATTTTAACTGCACTTGTAAGGATTTTCCAGATTGGTTAAAGAATTAAAAATTATGCTTTATGCATTTAATGCGAAAAAAGATTTTCTTGATTTACTTTCACAATATGCTCATAATTCCAAAAATGCGAAGGCTAAAAGCTAAGGTATACATGTTTTGATATTTGAACATGTTGAATACTTGAGGATCTTTGTTACCAAAAGTGACATGTAAAAAAATGTCAAATTGGTATAAAAATTGTATGCCGAAGTAAGACATGCGTTTCAAATACAAGTTAAAATGATAGATAAAGAACGCATGTAGTAAATATTTTTTGACCTATTTACGGTTTTGTCACGTGAACAAATAATGTATAATTGACGGCTAAATATAGCCACAAGGAAGTTGTAATCAAGGACATTGAAAACGTGTTTGCTGCATTATAATGGAATATTGTATCTATTTCATATGTCTTCTTAACTGATATTGTAAGTAATTTTGACATGTTTAAATCAATGATACAAGAAATTTGAAGGTTTTCTTTACTTTCTTTGCAAATTATTGTCCAACAACACTTGTTCTTTTCATAGATTTTGAACCTAGCTAGGGTTACAGTGAGTGGCCCGACATGTGAAACAAGCGTTTTATATTGAATATACCAGTATTTCAACGTTATTATTCAAGCATT
Source organism: Mytilus galloprovincialis (assembly GCF_965363235.1). Taxonomy (NCBI): domain Eukaryota; kingdom Metazoa; phylum Mollusca; class Bivalvia; order Mytilida; family Mytilidae; genus Mytilus; species Mytilus galloprovincialis. The sequence goes on along the minus strand of NC_134845.1, from coordinate 17,155,379 downwards.
TATCAAATACTCCTTTTATTGGAATTTTTGATTCTCAATATTATGGTCTTCGACTTCTTACTTCATTTAGTTTCTAGAATGCAAACCGTTGCAACTTTGCCGATCTTTGCCAGTATATGCGTAAAGGGAAAACGGTAGTATTTATTCTTCCATAGGCGACAATCCTAACATGTTTTAAATTACCACTTAATATAAAAAAAAAACCTTGACAAAACAGTTATGTGTGATATTAGTATTTCATTATTCTGTTTTAGAAATTGAAGTCAAATGGTAGCATAACCATCGTCGAACAAATAAACAGTACTAAACGATGGAACGAATAATTCTCAATAAAATATTTCAATGTGTTTCAAAACTTATATTGTAAATATACACACTGCAGTTATTCATAAATAAATAGTATTAAAAAAATATTTTACCCTTTCATCCAAGCACAGTGCTCCTACATGTGTATAAGTTGACTTCCTGCACCTGCCTTGGGTACACCAAAGGCAAACCTGAAGCCAGGAAAATATGATACTACTTTTTCCCTCTATATGTATTTTTTTTTTCTTTTTTACACAACTTACATTGTAATTTTCAATGTCATTATGATAAAATCATGACAAGACAATGATGTGGGCTTTAAGCATTTTTAGGTGTAACGGAAATAAATGAATCGATGCATTCATATATACTAAACTAAATCACTTAGGCCTGTTTACGTTTTGTTTTTACATTTATTACGAATCCATAGCGTAAAATCGACAAAAATATATTTCCTTTGGTGATTGCTTATATAAAACTTTGACTTCTTATTATCATGATTATCCTTTTTGTTATGGTGCCGAAGTTTACCAATCGTCACCTTGATAAACAATCAGCACAAAATCCTGTAGCACGTGAAAATCAAGTGATAACAGTCACTGTGATTGCTATTTTTTTTTATATTTTCCATGCGTCCATATTTGCCATTTGAACGTTGATTTAATTAAACAATTGCTAAATTAATTAGGATCTGTTATAATTTGAATTTTCCCTTGGTTTACCCTCAGATAGACCATGTTGCAGAATCATTGTTATAAACGTTAATACACCAATACAGTTGATCATTTAAAATACGTGAAGAATCTATACTACTAAAGGAAGAGACCGATTTCACTGAGCCGCATGTTCTCTGAAACCATACAAAGTCAGAAATATTTGTGAAATGACGTATAAATGTAGTGTTTTGCAATTCCTAAACTTGTCTTTGAAACAATCTTTTTTCCACAGAAAACGCCAATTTTTGAGAAAATATCCAAATTTGGAGACCGTTATCGATCCGTGTCATATACGCACTTCCGGTATTTGAAACTAATAGACAACTTTCGAGTTCGATGCATTTCCGTCAAAAACTCTGGTTTTAGTGAACGTCATTTGTGCGTTTAGGGGTGTCGTCGCTTCCATTCCAATGTTGAGCGAGTGATTGGAAAACTATAATTCTATATTGTACGAATTATTCGGCAAATTGAATTCTCAAAATTGACAATCAACACTGCTGTCATTAGGGAATTGTCAGTAAGTACCTACAGAGCAACCATTATTTCTAGTTTATCCTGCACAATGACGATCACTAAGACGCTTGTTGAACGTAAATAGTGCAGGGATACAGGCGACCCCCTCTATCTGGTAAATGACGTCATAAAGGCGTGCATAATTGACGAGTTTTTGCCGGTGACGGATGAACTCGAAAGTGGTCTATAATTACGGACTCAGACTTGTAAAACTATGATAATTTTCTGGACTTCGTTTAAGATGTCACAATAAAAAAAAAAAAAAAAAAAAAAAAAAAAAAATTCCGACCTACCGACCATATTTTTCAAAATGATGTTTCCGGAAACACAGAATTTTTGTTAGACCTAGGGGACGGTTTACACATAAACATTGGGGAGGGTCTGGACGTCGAGTGCCTGTGGCCTGAGCCAACGTTTACAAATTTTGTCACATCTTCATGCACTCCACCCCTTTTCACTCACTGCATATTTTAACAACTGTCCAAAAAAGGAATACGTGTTGAACGTGTTGAAGTGATCTCGATCATGGCAGCCTAGGCCAACACTTAAAATTTGTCACATGCACAATGCCCATGGCATGGCAGCCTTTGCCAACGCTTACAATTTGTAACATGCACAATGCCCATGGCATACACTACAATCATATTATACATGTCATAAATTCAAAACATTTGTCATAAAAATGCAGGCTGAAATGTTCTTACCCCCACATAATTTTGAAACTGAATCTGTTGTAAATTAGTGGTGGACCCTCCTCAAACACAGACTGAAATGTCGATACTTATAAAAATTTACCCCCTCCTGTATAAATTGCGGACTGAAATACACGTATACCTTAAATCAGACACTCGATGGCTGAAATGTCATGACCTAAAATTACTTCCCTTATATAAAGTTGTGTGCTATGTGCTGAAATATGTCTCTAAGCAAACGATCGCAGCCTGAAATGTTGTTACCTTAATTGCCTCCCCTATATAAACTTGCGGACGGATTTTCTAGACATTTTACCCTTGAGCTGGCAGTCTAGAGTATCAGTGGCGTAGCTAGGGATAAAATAATGTGGATAGTTTCCATTACAAGAAAAATGTGGGGTGGTAAATTTTGGTAAATACTTTTTACTGGAAACACTTGGATGCACAAGCATACAAGTTACATGTAACTACAGTATAATAAATATTATATACAATGAAACCTGCCGAAACCGACAATCTTGTGGACTAAGATTTTGTTCAGTTTAGACAGGTTTGACTGTAATAATAATTAGTTACTCACGGTGTCTATCCATATCGGATCCTTTACGCGCAATTCGGTGGTACGCGGCTCCTTTGTGAACAGATAACGGATCCTTGCCGTAAAAACAACGTGGTGTTGTTAGATCTTGTTAGAAAGTTATGGATAACAACAAATCAGAGAGGTATTTTGTGTTAAATTCTTAGTTCACGGAACTTTAGAATGTCAAACTGATCCACTCTTCTTATGACTATAGATAGTTTTAAGAATAACATGCTATTTTTACAAGAAAAAGTGGGCAAGTGTCTCACATAACCTTTGTTTTTTTTCCCCAAAAAACAGCGTTTTATGCATGTTATTTCTGTAAATATCGATTTGAATAAACAGTTCATCATTTTTTAATTGCTCATTTCATTTTATTGAGTATAAAAGAGTATACAATACGCTCCAGATAGAATTAAAAGACCGTGTTGGAAACGGATCCTTCACGAGTAGCTTTGTATGCACAAAAAAAGTGGCAACGGAATCTTCACGAGAAACAGGCAACGGATTCTTTACGATTCTCTCTACTTCTTATATATCATTTATCTTTCAGAAAAAAGGGAAGCAAGAGGAAATCTAGTTTTCTTTGGTTGCACAAACCCAAAAAGAGGAAAAATGTGGAGGTCAAAAGCACCCCAACCGCGAGGGGTGTTTTAAATTTCGTGGTTATTTGCATAATGTGGCTAATACATTGAAAAATAGAAACATCTTTATTTTGGAAATTAATTAAACAAAACAAAACAACGCATATCATTTTAAATTTATTCTTACAAAAAATAACAAGAACGAATCAGCACAAGAAAAAACCCATGCACTGTGAGCTATCGCTGTAAAATACAAACAAAAAAGAAAAAAATGCACTACAAGCTATTGCTGTAAAATACTGACAAAAAAGAAGAAAAAACATCCACTGTGAGCTAGCTATTCATGTAAAATACTGATGAAAACCCCTATAAAATGCATATTTTGCAACAATTCAAGAAAAACAAATCAAATAATGGAATGTGGAAAAATCACAAAGCTTGTATCTATTACTACAGGCACATGGGGTAAAAGCATTTTTTTTTACTAAATGTTAAAACTTGGTTATTATTCTAAGTCTCGTTTTCATGTTCCAACAATATGGTTTCAATAACACTACTGTATGGACGCACAAATGAAGCCGAAAAAGGTGAAATAATCAAAACCTTTTATCAAATACTAGTATGATACTTAAGAAATAAGGAATAAATAATAAATATTTGTTTTTATTCCCCAAGTGCCTGTGGTTAATTCCCGTTATCTGTGCAGTTACATGGTACCAGGATTGTCATGTGCATATACTTAATAATAGTTTATAACCATCCTTTGGTATTATATACGTCAAGTGACGGTGATTCACTAATGAGCAGACATTAAATCCCAACTTTACTGGTGGCCAGTCCTTTTGACATGTTTATATACACTAGAACGGTGGTTAAAAAAACTACCACATTGAGAACACTGATAGCTATCAGGATCGTTGTGCACCTTCAGATGTTCCTTCAGGTAGCGTTGACATTTGAACTGTTTGGCACATGTATCACAGGAAAAAGGTTTGCCTTGTTTTCCACAGTGCTTCACATGTCGGCGAAGATTGGCTTGAAATTGGTATCTTTTATCGCATTTTGAGCATTCATAGGGCTTATTATTTTCGTGTTTGTTTCTATGGCCATCATAGTCATTTTTGTAGTTAAATCCGTGACCACAAAACTGGCACAGGTACCTGAAATCTCCATCATGTTAATCGTAAATATATGCATTTTACATGCACATTCAGGGGGCGGAGGTCATAATAGAAATTGATAGAAATCGTGTTTTCATGATCCTAGCAAAAAATGTAATTATAAGTATAGAATGCTTATTTTAGTAATTTTATAGGGTTGTAAAATGCTTCATACAAAATGTACTTCGGTCAACGGTTTTACACCCCAATAAATTTACAAAAAGAAACATTCAATTCTTAAATAAAAACCAGAGGCTGTGGTATAAATGCCAATTTGGCCACAAAAAGACCACAGGACCAAGGTATTATAGGTAACCGTAGAGCCTTTAACAGTGAGCATATTCATACAGTATAGCAACCTTTGAAAGACTCAGCATGTAATAGTGTTTAAATACTATCGTAAAAATTTAAATACTGAATTAGGAAAAGCAGAAATTTGGATTTCAAAGTCAACATTTCATTGAATTTATAAGAAATCTGATTATAGTCTAAATTTGAAGAATGTTCACGATATCATAAAATTAGGACAAGACTGACTGAAGTTGGATAAGTTTAAAGGCGTATAGCTAGCATCCATAAGAAACGACATTTTGTTTTTCAGAAAAGACCTTTCTTTTTTTGGATTTTGATTGGCATAATTTTCGTTGTGTGATGGGTATATTAAATTTTTTAAAGAAAACATTAATATCAAAAGAAACAATTTTCAGATAAGCTAGGCTGGGTTTGTTTTAATGACTGCAGTGGCCAATATTTCGGTACATATTATTCATGTTATCCTAGAGACTTTAATAAACCCTATTTCCATTTTACAGCTTTAAAGCGCTTTGATGTAAAAATATTTTTCAGAACTGTGAATATATTATAAAACTATCGGTAAAGGATGTTATGTTATTCATAACTAATTGGACAGTTTTTTCATACTTTTAATTCTTGATTACAAAAAATATGATCAGAAAAACCTTAAATGATCGTCGATTTATCCAAAAGTTTTGAAGTTGCACATAGGAAGTAGGGCACATTAGGAATTTTTATGTAGTTTCTTATCCCCTGAGATTTTGGCTCAGCTGTCAAAGAACAAATGTATGAAATGTTCAATCGCCGAAAATTTCTAAAGACAAGTAGTTTAGATTTCCCAACTTGGCAAAAGTCGTAGGAATATTGTTTGTCGTCAATACGTAGTCAACTACGTCAGTAGTCTTTAAATAAGTTCCACTGTTCATGCTGTTGGCGGCAATTTTAAATTATAAGACGAAATTTTTGTATCTTTTCAATTTGGAGGCAGGGGTTCAAGTAGCGGTTGTCCGAGGTGACGTCTGCGAACTTCCACTTTTGCAGTCGGACTTTCGACTTGGTTACTAGCTACGCTCGACATGCACGACTTGAGAGGAAATAAAAAAATAACTTTGCAAACCTTTTTACCAAAGTCTCCTAATAAACGATCTCAAAACTTGTTTTTAGCATTATTATTCATGACAGCGATGTTCATTTTGTTCAACCGCTAGCTTTATACAGAAAATCGCCGAAAAATAATGTGTAAATTCGAGTAAAATCGTATATGACAAAAACAACATTGAAAACAAAATGGCTGACATGAGAAGAAAATTCTAATATCGGATCCGATTCCGGAAGCGGATATGGGTAATTCCGGGTTTTGGCGATCTTTGAACTTTTAAAAAAATCAGACAGATGACAAAATAAATCTTTCCATGTTAAATAAATATAAACACTAAAATTGAAAACCAAAAGATATATGTAAAAGAATGAAAAAACAGAAAATATTTTGTACTAAAAATGTGAGAAACGTACAATTAAATACAATGATGATGAAGTAGAGCAGAATATAATGGTGCAACAGTGCCAGCGTTCTAAAGATCCATAGGTATCCATAGGAAACTCAAAATTACTTTTTCACAAATTTAATGTCAAAATCAAATACAATGTGAGTCTTTGTGACAACTGGGAACAGTATATCTAACAATATATATGGTCCTGGTGACAGTATAATTTTTCTTTATCAGTAATAAATGTTGGTAAAGCAAGTTAGATGCTTTTAAAGTGTAAACATATTACTAAATGTGTATTTTTTTTCTCAATTTTGATGGGTCAGTTAAAATAGCTGGAAGTTTCTTATTTTACACATATAGTGCAACTAGATTATATGATACCTGAATGTAAGCAAATTATATGTATGTGGAGTCCTTTGGGGCACTCTACCCCCTCCTGTTTGATAACTTTGAAACGGATGAGATCCCCACCTCTCAACCATATACATTCATGTATGGGACTATATAACTAATCAAATGAAATATAGGTGAAGTCCCTAGGGTCACCCACCACATCCTGCTTCAGAACTTGGAAACAGTAGTGATCCTCACCCCTCAACCATATGTATTCATGTATTGGACAATATAACCAATCAAATGAAATACAGGGGGAGTCCCTGGGGTCACCCCACCACTCCTGTTTGGGAACTTTGAAACAGTCGAGATCCCTACCCCTAAACCATATATATTCATGTATGGGACAATATAATAAATCAAATGAAATATAGGGGAGTCCCTGTGGGTCATCCCACCCCTCCTGTTTGAGAACTTGGAAACGGTCAAGATCCCCACCCCTAAACCATATATATTCATGTATGGGACAATATAACAAATCATATGAAATATAGGTGGTGTTCGTGGGGCCACTCTACCCCTTCCTGTTTGAGAATTTGAAAACGGTTGAGATCATCTCCATAAACCATATAATTATATTCATGTATTGGACAATATAACAAATCAAATGAATTATAGGGGAGTCCCTAGGGTCACTGCACCCTCATGTTTGAGAACTTGAAAACAGTCGAGATCCTCACCACGTAACCATATATACTCATGTATGGGACTAAATAACAAATCAAATAAAATATAGGGGAAGTCCCTGCGGTCACCCCACCCCTCCTGTTGTTTGAGAACTTGGAAACAGTCGAGATCCTAACCTTAAATTAAACCATATATTTTCATGTATGGGACAAAAGAACAAATCAAATGAAATATAGGGAGAGTCCTAAGGGTCACCCTACCCAATCCTGTTTAATAACTTAGAAACAGATGAGATCCCCACCCCTCAACCATATATATTCATGTATTGGACAATATAACAAATCAAATGAAATATAGGGGAAGTCACTGGGGTCCCCCACCCCTAAACCATATATATTCATGTATGGGACAATATAAAAAATCAAATGAAAAATAGGGGTAGTCCCTAGGGTCACTCACACCCTCTTGTGTGTGTTTTGAGAACTTGTAAAAGATTGAGATACCAACTCCTAAACCATATTCATTCCTGTTTGTCATTTCAAAAAGATTGAATGACATACAAGGTCAATCTCATAGGCGTCACATATGCATATCACTTTGCTAGACCTAACACCTGTCATTTTATTCCAAACTTAGACATCATGGACTTGGGTTAAAGGTTGGAGTCATTTACATTTACTATGGACAGGTCAGTCAGACCTCACTATTGATCCCTGTAGTAGTAAACATTTGTCTGATTTGTGTCTCATAACTTTTGTACTGTAGAACACAAACTCAGTTTTCTTTCCAGAGAAGCAAGTCCATTCATACTTTTACAAGCTCGTACTAAGGTCAACTTGAAATACTAACAGTCAACTAATACGAACAATTACGAGCAAATAGAAGAACTGCAATTATTGCGAATTTGTACCACTGCTGACTCGAGACTCATGACCATGAAAAAAAAATATACTTGATATATACGTTGCTATTGAAAACCTTGATAAAATATGAATTATTTGCCTTAATGATTAATTCATTAAATGAACATAAATGTACAATTATATATGAATGTTTAATGTTTGTTCTTTTAAATCTTTAAAAAAAAAAATTGAAGCAACATTGCCACAGTTTTCATAATTATGTTTGCCTTGGTTTTTGTTTAACTGCCTACAGTGCTAACAGCGCTTTGATTTATTTTTATTTTCTTCCTATCTTTGCGTTATAACGCAAACCTTTGCTTAGCGCCACACATTTTTTTTAATTTTCTTCCTATCTTTGCGTTATAACGCACATCTTTGCATTATAGCGAAAACCTTTGCGATATAACGCAAACCTTTGCGATATAACGCAAACCTTTGCGTTATAACGCACACCACTGCGTTAATTAATATAACGCAAACCTCTGCGTTATAACGCAAAGGTATAACGCAAACCTTTGCGTTATAACGCACACCACTGCGTTATAACGCAAACCTTTGCGTTGTAACGCAAACCTCTGCGTTATAACGCAAACCTTTGCTTTATAACGCAAACATCTAGATTTTAGTTATTCATTTAGTTTTGCATATATATGTCTGTAGATGTCATTCATTTCGGTTGTTATTTACTAGTAGATAAAAAAAGAAACATACATACAAGGCCAACTCATTATAATAAATATGCATTGGAATAATGGAATACTTCAATCGAATTATACATTAATTAAGACTGATTTGTGCATCAGAAAAGTATATAATTTAACTAGAAAATAGATTTAGTATAGTATATAGGCATATTTAAATGGCACTGGTTACGGTTACATGGAAATGTAACAATAATAAAAATATTATTGTTACATTGGAGACTAATTGCCGGAATGCAAAGTTGGGTAAGGAACCGATTAATTACGAATGTAACAATAATTATTGAGGCTACGGTTACATTGCGTTATTGTTACATGAAAAACAGCAATGTACGCTAGATTAATTAAACTTAAATCTTCTATATAGTTTTGTTGCTTAATTCATTTATGTCTACTAAATAATACTTGTTATAATAATAAATAATAAATATTATTTTTCAACAAATGGTGTTTAAATAGTTTTAGGTATTAAGGGATTTGATGTTCTTAAAGATACTTCAAATTAGTAGTGCCAAAGACGAAAAATACAGTTCAATGGTTTGCTGTTGAAAACTCGGACTGAGAAAACTGTTCACTTTTAAGTATTTAACTGCACACCTACTCGTATTACTGTCATTATACTTTGAACAAAAGATGAAGAGATTCCTATTACCAATTTTGTTTGGGTGAAAAATTTAAAACTTGCATGGGATGCGTTTGAAACGAAACTGAAACAATATCAAGACACAAATTTCATACAGCTATACAAACGCACTTACCAAAAATTGATACACCAAAAGCAAAGTTGCTAACTGTGAACTAATACTGTGAACTTCTGTATACATGTATAAAATTGAGAATGGAAATGGGGAATGTGTCAAAGCGACAACAACCCGAACATAGAGCAGACAACAGCCGAAGGTCACCAATGGGTCTTCAATGTAGCGAGAAACTCCCGCACCCGTCGGAGGCGTCCTTCACAAATATGTATACTAGTTCAGTGATAATGGACGTCATACTAAACTCCGAATTATACACAAGAAAATAACATTAAAAAATCATACAAGACTAACAAAGGCCATGCAAAGGCTCCTGACTTGAGAAAGGTGCAAAATTGCGGCGGGGTTAAACATGTTTATGAGATCTCAACCCTCCCCTATACCTCTAGCCAATATAGAAAAAAAAACAAACGCACAACACTACGCATAGTAAAACTCAGTTTAAGAGATGTCCGAGTCCTATTTCAGAATCCATGGAGGACGTACTATAAAAAAAATCAAAAAATTGTATGTTATACTTGCATGTATTGTAAATATAAGATAATGTCTTCAACTTTTATTATTTAGTACATATTACTAGTCCCATCGAACATTGCTGTTTTTCATGTAACAATAACGCAATGTAACCGTAGCCTCAATAATTATTGTTACATTCGTAATTAATCGGTTCCTTATCCAACCATGCATTCCGGCATTTAGTCCCCAATGTAACAATAATATTTTTATTATTGTTACATTTCCATGTAACCGTAGCCAGTGCCTATTTAAATTGAAAGATCAAAAATAATGTCATGCAATTATGAAACTTCCAAGTCAAATAGACAAAATGATCTTTCTGCTTTAAATGAATTATTAATAAGGAAACTTTTTTTTTAAATTTTGATGCAAGAAATCGTTTTTTTAAATCTCAGAATATGATAAAGATTCTTTGATAGAAAGTTATTGAATTTTCCTTTTAATATCATAGTGAAGTATTTTTAAGATGCTTGGGTAGCTATTTGAATGGAGAGAACATAATTTTATTAATAAAACATCTTCATTCTATACATTTATTGCCAAAGAGTAGCTTGTTTGAATCTAACCAACTTTACACAGTTCTAAAACGAGAGCTTACTTTGGAAGTATATTTATATTCGGTTATAGCTATATTAGCAGGGTTGATTTTTTTTCTTCGGTATAACCCCAATTTACTCAATTTTCTTTGTAATATATATACTAGTAGTAACATGGATATCGGTTTTGGGGGCCTCTATAGTTTGCTGTTGGGTTTGAGCCAATGCACCGTGTTAAAAACCATACTTTGGCCTATGATGGTTTACTTTTACGAATAGTGACTTAGATGGAGAGTTTTCTTATTGGCACTCATACCACATCTTCTTATATTATTCTGCTAATTATTAGTCAATGATATGTTCTAATTATTTAAACATTTTACTTTGCAATGACTACAAAGGTGATAAATTTTAATATATACAGCCTCCTCCATTAATAACTGCTGTTTCCTTTGAATTTTAAATAAGAAATAAGATAAAACAATGTTTGCGCTATTACGCAAATGTTTACGTTATATATCGCAAAGTTTTGCGTATATAACGCAAAGGTAAAGCGTTATATTGCAAAGGTTTGCGTTATATCGCAAATGTTTGCGTTATAACGCAAAGATAGGAAGAACAAGAAAAAAAATCAATGTGTGGCGCTAATACGCTTCTGTACAGGAGTATTTGTAAATCAATTGTTTTTTCTCAATTTTGTCAATTAGCAAAATAATAGTTTTTTATGATTTTTTTGTTTTATTTTTATGTTTTAGAATTTCAGAAAATGGCTCAAAGTGCAAAACAAAACTTCTGTGAAATGTGCATGAGTGCACGTGGGAGCCAATTTTGTTTAGATTGCAACCAGTATTTCTGTCTAAATTGCAAAACGAGTCATTTGCGAATTGCTGTTTGTCGAGATCATCGATTCAAGAACTCTGTAAGTGCGACATCAGACACATCACTTTTCTGTCAAGATCATAACGAATCACATGTTTTCATTTGTGATGAGTGTGAGGTTCCAGTGTGTAGAATTTGCACCGTCAAAAGCCACAAAGGACACTCAATGGCGGACATTGAAGAAACTGTTTCAAAAAAGAAAAACATGTTTTTAGCTTCTCTTAATTCAACCCTTAATACTGACGAAGTACTTGAGCTAGAAAATAGTGGTAATCAGATAGATCAATACGAAGTCATGTTAGATGAAAGCGTTAATTCAACAGTAGAAAGTATTCGAAGAGACGGTGAAGTCATCAAAATGTCGGTTGATGAAGTTGTGGGTCAGATGATACTAGAGGTAAATACAAAGTCATTCAACCAGAAAGTTTTGTTAAATGAGGCATTGAAGAAGACAAATGATGCCAAGGAGTTTACTAAAAGTCTGAGGTGTAAGGAGGCAGAAATTAGGACAAGCAAAGACAATATTGGTTTACTACTTGAAATGAAGTTATTAGAAGGCAGTTTTGAAAAGATGAAAGTTCCTTTTATCCCAACACCATACACTTTTAAGTACACTAAGTCGATGGCCAAAGAAGATGATATCAGAGCATTGATGGGCCAAGTTGAAATCAAGTGAGTCACATTTTCAGATTATATATACATATAAATGCCTTTTCAGATAATATATACATATAAATGCCTTTTCAGATAATATACGTCTAAAAAGTGTACAACAACACCAACATAAACAATTTTGGTCATATAGCTCTTCAACTGAAACGGTTTTTTATTCATCCTTGGTTTCTAAATATTCGGCTTTGAACGTTCCTGTTGAAGATAAATCCAGAGAAGCGCTTCGGGCGCACGAAATTTATAAAGTGTTGTTTTCATTTTTTTGCATTGCACAAGATCATATTTTTCTCTTACTGTTAATAACGTCTTAAAACTATATCCATTGGATGTTGGATGTTGGATGTGTACTAATTAATGTTTTGGTCTTGAATACATTATATTTTTATTAGTTGTCATTTGCTTTCAACTAGCTTTCAATAACTTCAGATTTGTACGTAGTATCTTGTGTTTGTGTTATCTGTTTTGTTGTTGCTTTGTATAGTTCTGAGAAGTTGAGCTTTTTTTCAAATCAAGTTTACAGTTTGTTCTTATATTGAACTGTTACACCACTGTCCAAAGTAAGGGGAGTTTTGGGCATCCGCAAAAATGTTTAACCGGACTACATTCTATACATGCCTGTTGTAAGCCAGAATCCTGCAAATGGATGGTTGTCGTTTGTTGCTGTCTATCATATTTGTTTTTTGTTTATTGTTTTGGACCCTTATTTTTGTTTTTTAACTTTTTTATAATTGTCATTTCGGGGTCTTTTATGGCTTGGTAGGCGATATGGATTGTGCTGATTTCAAAGATCGAAAGTGGAACTATATTTGAAAACTTCTACGTCATTTGGTATCTGCTGCAGAGTTGTCTCATTGGCAATCATGCCACATCTTCTTTATTTTATACAGGCTTTGTGTGACCAGTAAAAATCAGAATGAATATGTAGCATCTGGCATACTGTTGATATGTATTTACGTATACAATAGTAACATTTATGAAAAAGTTGGGGTAAATAATATATGTATTGCTTTGTGAACTAACATTGTAGCGTTCATCATTTAAACCATCATTGAAGCAAACGAAAAATCTCATGAAGATTTCCTATGGCTAAGAAAAAATAAAGATGCTAACTTTCTGATACTTAAAACCATTATAGGTCAAAGTACGGTCAGCCTATTTTTTCTCTGAATGGCTCTGACTGTCCTTTATTCAATACAAACCAGTTTTGTTTTGCCGAATGGCTCTGACTGTTCTTTTTCAATACAAACCAGTTTTTTTTTCTTTTTTGCCGAATGGCTCGGACTGTCCTTTATTCAATACAAGCCAGTGGTATTTTCGACTAAATGACCTTGGATGTCCTTAATTCAATACATGCCTATTTTTCTCCGAATGACTCTGACTGTCCTTTATTCAATACAAGCCATTAATATTTTTGTTTTAGTTCGAACGGCTCTGACTGTTCTTTATTTAATACAAGCCAGTGGTTTCTCCAAATGGCTTTGAATGTCCTTGATTTAATACATGCCTTTTTTCTCCGAAAGTGACCGACCTTTATTCAACACAAGCAAGTTTGTTTTTTTTCGCAAAATGGCTTTGCATGTCTACATATTTACATATTTATTCAATACAAGCCAGTGGTTTTTTTTTTCTTTTTATGGCTCTGACTTTTTTCATTCAGTTACTTTGATTGACAGAATTATTAGTTTACCTATTAAAAGCCAAAACTTTAATTTTAGAGAGAAATATTATTACGACAAAACATTTTTTTCGTTTCAGATTGGAAAATGTATTTGTAGATGAAGATGATGTTTTGTCAGGTAGAGTTTTTGAATCTGTACTTAGCCATGGAACAACATTTAGGAACGAAATTTGTTTTTTGAAAGATAGAATGAAAACTATAAAAAAAAGCCAAATGATACACAATTGCTGATTTTATTTTACAAAAGTCAGATGATGAATGAATTACGTAGTTCATATCTACCGAAGATTGTTCACGTTTTCATAGAAATCAATTCAAAGTGGAGACATTTCGTTTTGTCGTCGATTGACGAGTTAAATATGTACGTGCCAGGGTTGGTCGTTGCTGTTACTAAAGATCGCCCCGAAGCTGATGTTGTTATGATTGACAACGTGGCATCACCAAATAAGATTTATATATCTTGGTTTAAAAGGGGATCGCATTGTGTAGCGGAAATCGCCTTCGGTCAGAATTTTAAAGGCACTTCCAAGCTAAAGCAAGCAGCTTCGATGCTTGCAATTCTACATGGTATAGGATTTCGTCGTGAAATAACTAGATTGTACTGGATACTTTCAAAAAGTAAGCTACCAGATAAAAACGAGAACCAAATCATCAAGAGATTTGATCCGTATAGTATTCTTTTGTTAGGATGGATAAATCAGTATGAAAAGGGTGTTTGGACTTTCCAAGTAGAAGATCCAAACATTGAAGGCTTGAGTGAGCTCGATAAGGTCGTCCTTAACCTACTTTTTCCTCCATGTTTGACCAATGATTACAAACCAAAAGTAAGCCGAAAAACTGGGTTATTGTATTGCGGACGGAGAGTAATGGCAAACCACAATCACCCTGCCAGATCATTTACTGATGGACACTGTGGTCCAAACGATGGTGCAAACTGTCCATCTTGTAGAACTATTAAAGAACAAACAATTGGTAAAATGCTGCAGCTTAGTGAATTAGGTAAATTCCAAGGCTGGAGTGGCATGGTGTATTGCAACAATCCAAAAAAGAATTGCGGACCAAGTAACGGAAAACCGTGCCAATCATGTTATAATAACATCATAACTGCAGTCTAGTTTGGTGTTGATATCTGTATATACCTTTGTATACATGATGTATGAAAAAGGTCACACATAATTCAAGAACATTTTACACTTAGGAAGAACAAGACGCACACATTGCCATTGTGTTAGTTTTTGTTTCCATTTTGTAGATATGATTCTTTCATGTAACATTTCCCTTATCTTACGTATACTTTAGTGATTTGAGCTTTCTATTTGATCATTTGTTAATCGAAATTGATATTGATAAAAGTACATGTGAATCATTTGCACTTTTCTGATAAGTTATCTAACATGTATCGTGTAAAATTTTGTCTAAATAATCGTGTAGTTTCTGTTTAGCTTGCAATACACTTCTCGGTAAATTATGCCCTTTCTTAAAAAATATGTTTGTCACTGATGAGTCTTTGGTATACGAAACGCGCATCTGGCGAAGAAATTTTAAGGACTCTTTCCTTAAGGAGTTTTGTTGCTCTATCTAATTTTTAATTATTTGATATTAATTTGTCGTATTCATTTAGACAGGAGCCATGTTCCGAGGACCTCAGAGCTTTCAGCGAGGTGTAAACTTTTGCGACGTGTTGACGCACTTACTATGAACTCGAGATGAAAAACAGGTGAAATAAAAAGCGTTTATTCTGCTTGGTGGTTTGCATGTAAATTTTTGTGTAATCAAGAATGAATTCATCAAATTCATAATTTCTTGTCTAGAAAAAGGGATGCTATCAAAAGATACTTGTAAAAATTGCATAACACTTTATGACAGTGATACTTTATTTACAAGTATTATTACTTGATTGATACTTACAATGTATGTGAAATCTATTAAATGGGCCTTTTTCAAAAAAAATGTGGATTTTCTTGTACAATCAATATTTCTAAAAAAGTGTAAATATTTTTATCCAATTTTTAGATACACAATTTAGTTTTTGGTGTGTGTAACAAGTTCCAGCAAATTCAATATGACATTTAGCTACAGAAATTGCTTCCAGTGGGTTTCAAAGGGTCCAAAAACCCCAAAATTGCTTGTACGAAATTGAAAAACTGGTCTTTTTTAAATGCTGGTTTTAATACCCAGCGGAAATTATTATTTTTCTTTTGTTATTATAAATATATAGGTATCACTGCAGGTATGTATACACAAATACAGGGAATTATTAGATTGTATTAGCATTTTTTTTTACTTTTCATTTCGTACTTAAAAAAATGTCAACTACATAACACAAATGAAATAATGTTGCCAATAAACAACTGATTATATCCCTTGTAACTAAGGAAGTGCTCTCTACTTACTCTTCAACCTCTGATGACGTGTTTAAAGTTACAGGATGACATCATTGATTAATTTCATTATAGATTAGTTTTGGTGAGTACAAATTACTCCGTAATTTTATTCTATGTCAACTTTGTAACGGCAAAAACATTGATAAATTTTGGCATAAATATTTTTTTTTACATAAATCATTCAAAGTTTATAATACTGACTTTAATTCAATAAAAACCATTTATCTGGTAGTATTAGGGTCAGGAAAAACATCCAAAAACCACGAATAGGTCATCTACATAACGGTCAACTACATAACGTTATGTAGTTGACAAAAAGCGTTATGTAGTTGACAATGCTGAATTAAATTCACTTTAAAATATGTTTCTAAAAAGTGTTATTTTAACATGTTTAACTGTTTTGAAAAAAGTGTGATGATTTTTATGGAACTATATATCAAGCAAAATGTAAATATTATTAAAAAAAAATTAGGGACCGAAACTAAACCGTTATTTAGTTGACATATGTCCCATACTTGTTTCTATGTTATTTTTTAAAATATTTTTTTAGTAGCATTTAAGATTGCATATTTTTATTTCAGATTGTATTGTTGTTAAACTATTCAATTTCATATATAAAAGTTGAAAATTGAATATTTTTTTGTATTGTTATTTCACAACTGAAATATCCACATTTTTTGAAAACGACCCTAATAATATTTATGATACTCTATTGGTAAGGTATTAGGAAATCGAGAATCGCGTATGGTGTAATTATCAGACGATAATGTACCAATTAACTTATATCACAATGGTTATCATTACCTTGTCATATTTCAGTGTACAAAAAGAACTGTTATTAGAATGTTGTACGTCAGACGTGCGTTTCGTTTACAACGACGCGTCAGTGACGTTCAAATAAAAAAAGTGTCAATGGCCATGGGCCAAATATTACAAAGTTGAAGAGCATTTACAACCAAAATTTCTATCTTATAGTTAGAAAGAGTGAGGCCGTTTCGGATTTCCATGTATATATGAGGGACTTCTTTCAATAATATTTCAAACTTTTTATGGAAAAACAACAAACCCCATCACATTTGCAATTAAATGGAATGGAGGGTACTAGTGCTCACAATGACTCAAATTTAGTGTTTGAATTTAAAATCGTAAATTTCTAATATTCCAATTAGAGTTGTTCCTCTTAATTGTGTTTTTATCATAATAGAAATATAAGAATTGTGAACGTTTGTACAGTTTATTAAGATATTGCAGGTGACTTGCATATTTGGTTATTTTTTTCTTGATGATATATGATTACTTATTTAGGAGATGTTAGTCCAATAGTGAAGGTACAATCTGCCTTACCACCAGTGTTTCGAAATAGGTCTAAACCTTGTTACATGATTTACATACAAAAATGATAAAAATTTCAAATAATTATATTACAATGTATCTACAAAATGTATCTGTAACTACTAAATAAAGATTGCAACTCTTTAAAGTAAATATATAAGTACATCTTTCGTATCTTTCGTTCTTTTTCTTTTTGTCAATGAATGTACCTGATGAAAGTTACTATCTTGCTTTAAGTTATCAGACTCTTAGAACAAAAATGCGTAACCATTTAATAACCAATGTATAAAAAAACAAATGTTTCATCACTAAAAAGTAAAATAACAAAAATACCGAAGTCCAAGGAAAATACAAATCGGAAAGTCCGTTATCAAATGTCAAAATCAAAAGATCAAACACATCAAACAAATGTAATACAACTGTCATATTCCTGACTTAATACAGGCATTTCCTCATGTAGAAAATCGTGGATTAAACCTGGTTTTATAGCTAGCTAAACCTTTCAGATACTTTATAATTGCAGGAAGCTAATCCGCCCACAATGCACCAAAAATATTTATATCTTACGGTAAGACCTCTAGTGTAGAGTGGAATGATTACCCGCTATACACTTTATTGAGGAAGGAATCAATGTAGAATAAATCAATAAAGTTCATACTTAAATGATATTATCAAACAGAAAGACTGCCGAAATGAACATGAAACTACTTAGCCTTACAACGAAGTGGTTTAATTATCAGAGATTATCTTAAAATCATGCACTCAATAACTCGCCAGTAGTTAAGGACATAAAACATCAAATAACGTTTTGTTGCATCAAACAGTAAAAATATAAGGCGGTTGTATCAGTATAATTCAAATATAGAACCACGATCTCGTCAATACTAGTAAAATTGCAATAGTATACAGCGTTGTATTTTACCTTGACAACTTCTGGAAGGTCACAAACGTTTTATGTATTTGGCTTTCACATGTCAAAAATGGGTAGTAAATCAATAAGACTGCAACTAATCAACATAGGAAAGCAGATTACATATAAAGGTCAACATATTACAGTCTTCAACAATAGACAAAAGTTTATAAAATATGTTTAACCGCTCTAAATTTCTTTAATTTGTGAAGGCAGTACCCGTTTGTTGATTTTTAGACGTCTTTTGGTCATTTTTGTCGTTTAGTTGTTGTCTTGGTGACCATAGCCAAAATGTCATTGTATTTATATAGATATATTAAGGCAAACAATAAAAACAACAAAATAAAAACGAAGAAGACAAATACTAAATTTCAACAGAAGATTGTGCAAAAGGAACTCCAATAAACAACAGTGTGATTAATGTTGCTCAGTGATCAACGCATGTGATAAAAACACATCGGTAAGCAGCAATATAGAAGGGGGATTGCGAAGCAATAACGATGGTACAAGTTATATTCCGTACTCACACTAAAACAGTCACAAACTCGAAGAGTCGTCCTTAAGGGTTTATAGCGATAAGATCAGAATAAATTGATAGCAATGAATGTCAAAGATGTACCGTAGTCGACATAAGCTCTTGCGAAGCGAACGAAATATGTTCAACACGTAGATATGTTGCTTCATATTTTGTTAGCAAATTTGAATCAAATAATTTACATTTTATTAAAAGAGAGTAACATCATTTATATCGGAGAACCTAATAAGTGAACTATGCCACATCGTTAAACCATTGTTTTAATTCCTGTATTAATTCCTCTTCATATAGATAAAAAAAAATAAAAAAAGGAGCAATGAAGAATTAGTGCCGAAATACCAATCATCTGTTGATATTAATCAACCGAATTAAATGAAGGAAATAGTACAAATGATTGTAATCATAATTTTTTTATAAGATGGGTCAACGGGTACAATAATTTCAAGTTTAAATTGCTATAACAAAACCTCCTACACTGATATACAAATATTTAAATAGTAATTTGAATGAATTGCATTTTACGTGTTTGCACTATCACTATGCATCCCTTTGTGTCGAGTCGAGAAAAATATTTGTTTCCGCACATTGCGAATAAAGAATAATGATGGTTTTAATTTCCATTTTCATCAAATGAAATTAAACACTATTGGAAAATGTCTTTTTAAAATAGATAAAGTTTGCATTATAAACAAACATTAAGAATTATTTAACTTAAAATACATATCATTTCATTACCAAATTAAAAATAAGTAAATAGCAGGAATTTCCAGAGCACACCAACCACCAATACAAGACTTCCTAATGACAAACACCAACTAATAAATGGTTTTAACTTTCAAACAAGAAAACACCACAAATTAGCATTCATTTTGAGCTCACCTGGCCTATAAAGCCAAGTGAGATAGTCTCATCACTTGGCGTATGTCGTCGTCCGTTAAAGTTTACAAAAATCTGTTTCTCTGAAACTACTAGCCAAATACAACTAAACTTTGCCACAATCATACTTGTGGTATCTAGTTTAAAAATTGTTTCCAGTCAACATGGCCGACATGGCTAAAATTAGAACATATAGGTAAAATGCAAGTTTTGTCTGTTATCATGAAGACAGCAATAGATAAGGAAAATCTAAATGAACAAAAATGTTTAAAATTTTGAGATCTACATGTACATTCTGTCGATTTATGTCAAAACTGTCAGACGACTCTTTATTGGAGTTTTTGTCCTAAAATAATCTGATGAATATTTACAAATTTGTTTCAATTTTGCAAAATAAATACCAGCGATAAAAGATTTACAAATAAGACACTTTGACCTAAATCGTCAGTGAACTTCTTCTTGAAGTCATTGCTCTTTATTGACGATTTTTACCATTTTTTGCGAATGTGTCCATTACACAGATGTATCTTGAAAACTATAACACAACTATAACTATAGATAGCAACTATAAATAACTAAAACGATCAGCCGGACAAATTTCGCCTTTTGCCTTTCTAAACCATATATATGTTGTAAAAGTAAAACACACAATAACCATATTACATTGCAAAACTACGCCGATTGAGAAACGTTTTTTTGTGTTATCATTTTGTACTTTTAAGTTTACATTTTCATCTTTAATAAATTTTTCTTCACTATGAAGAATCTAAACCGGCCGAATCAACACCTCCTTGTCCTTCTTACTTTGACGACGCCGAAAAATTCTTCGAAACGTGTTGCCCAAAAACAGTAAGTTTGAAAGCATTTTGCCTTTTTTTAAACATTTGAATGTTCAAGTGACCAAAATGCTTTAGCAAGTTTTTGTCATTTCTTTTCGAAATACGACCCAGCATGAATTCATACATGTTTCTATGCACTGCCTACGATAGTATTGACATGTGATATATATTGTTTTCTGTTCTGTTCGTCTATCCGTTTGTCTGTATATCCGACGCTGATCAGGTAAGAATTTGAAGGTAGTTAACTATTACATCCCAGCTCCTTTGTTCTAACAGGGGTTATCTGAGCCGGATCACCCCTACCAGATCACCCCAGTTTAAGTTTCTTTGTTATGCATGCTTTCCTTTGTTCTGTATCATTTTGGCGGGAATGTCAAATCCAGTATAAAACTTATAATTAATTATACGGAGCCGACTATCTATCAAAATTCACGTAGAAAAAATCAAGTGTATATGCTGGGATTCGAACTCAAGACCTTTAGCACATCAAGCCACGACACATACCACTTCACCAGGACCACTGGATACGAACTATCAGAAATTTAACATATTTAAAGGAAGCAAGATATTTTCATAACTGGGGCGAGTTGGCAGACCTTTACTCAGTCGGGTTTAAAACCTTTTCGTTAAATAAATGAGTTGTCAGACTGATTGTTCAATTTTTACACTTTTTTAAAGTTGGGCGATTTGTTCATAAAGTGGCGATATAGTGTGTGCCGATTGGCCAGTGGGGTGAGTTGACATTGTTTGATATCTACTCATCGTGTTAGGGGGTCATAAAGGGTATACATCATATAGTAATATGTAAAGTATATAAAATGGTTGTTATGAATTTTAAATGGTTTTTCGTCTAATCTAAAACAGCTGGGATGTCAAATAGTTATCCCATTCGGACTTGGTGTGTCAGTGTAAGATCACCCTCTGGCCTCCGGCCATCGGGATGATCTTACACTGACACACCGCGTCCTTATGGAATAACTATTAAAGAAATCGATTGTTTTCATGTTATAAACATGACACGTGAATATTCATCAACAAACCCACGGCATCAAAATATGATAAAGCTCCCCAATCGCCTTCGGGCACCGAA
The DNA here is from genome assembly GCF_965363235.1 of Mytilus galloprovincialis. Taxonomy (NCBI): domain Eukaryota; kingdom Metazoa; phylum Mollusca; class Bivalvia; order Mytilida; family Mytilidae; genus Mytilus; species Mytilus galloprovincialis. The sequence goes on along the minus strand of NC_134845.1, from coordinate 17,133,416 downwards.
CCGACCGTGCGAGGGCTGTATAGCCAGTCAAGGTAGTTAAATACTTCCATATATATATTCATCAACAAATATATAATTAAATATATTCGAATTCTTTGAGTCTCCAAACGAAAAGTAATGCTAGCCCAACAGCATTAAAATTGAAAACTGTAATGTTAGTTTGTATTTTATTTGCTTGTAAACAATAAATATTCTTTTTATGTATCAGGGAGATTTCGAATATATTAATAAACTAATAAACGATATGCATTTTGCTATGCATCGTTGTTACTTCTGGTACATAGGTCACTTAGTTAACATATTTTCAATGGAATGGGATAACAATTTTACATCCCAGCTGTTTAAGATTAGACGAAAAACCATTTACAATTCATAAAATCTAGTTTAGAACGCCATACAACCATTATTATATACTTTACATATTACTATATGATGTATACCCTTTATGACCCCCTAACACGATGAGTAGATATCAAACAATGTCAACTCGCCCCACTGGCCAATCGGCACACACTATATCGCCACTTTATGAAAAAATCGCCCCACTCTTGTAACCGACTCGCCCAACTTTAAAAAAGTGTAAAATCAAATTGAAAAAATCAGTCTGACAACTCATTTATTTAACGAAAAGGTTTTAAACCCGACTGAGTAAAGGTCTGCCAACTCGCCCCAGTTATGAAAATATCTTGCTTCCTTTAAGTATGTTAAATTTCTGATAGTTCGCATCCAGTCGTCCTGGTGAAGTGGTATGTGTCGTGGCTTGATATGCTCAAGGTCTTGAGTTCGAATCCCGGCATATACACTGGATTTTTTTTACCTGAATTTTGATAGATAGTCTTCTCCGTATAATTAATTATAAGTTTTATACTGGATTTGACATTCCCGCCAAAATGTTACAGAACAAAGGAAAACATGCATAACAAAGAAACTTAAACTGGGGTGATCTGCAGGTAGGGGTGATCCGGCTCAGATCACCCCTGTTAGAACAAAAGAGCTGGGATGTAAAACAAACGTATATATAATTTGTCATGGCATATGCCTGCAAATATGAATGTGAACACACTTAATATGTCTCAAAATGAAAAATTAGACTATAGCGATATTTCAGCGAGATAACACATTTCTCTCACTTAACATTCTTAATCTTTTAATGAATGATGTATCGAGTTATAGTTACAGATTGATTTCTATGTGGAACCTAGCTGAGATAGGAACACAAATTAACGTAAATTTCTGTAATGTAAGCCCCATTGTTATATCTTACTTATACTTTGTTTAAGAGAGAAAATAATGCTAAGTGATATTTAATGACGTGATATTCATTTGTACAGTAAGTTTGTCTTCTGTCTTTACAACTTCTCGTGTACACTATATGATTATCATTTTTTTTTATGTTTCCGCTGTAGAGCATTAATAAAGGATAGATTTATAATTCTTGAACACAAATTGGCTACACACTCACATTTTGTACATGTTGCAGAATATGGTGAGGTTAAACATGTTTGTGAGGGCGCAACCCTCTCCTTAATCTGGGACAGCGGTGTAATAGCACAACATAAGAACAAACTGTAAGCATCAATTGCAATTGTCTTAACCAAAAAGATCAACACGAGGCAAAAACATAACTAAATAAAAATAATAAAGGCAAACCACTGATATAAGAGTACTCACAGTTTCTGAAAGATAATTCAAAACCAATTCCAACTATTAAATAGATCAGATCTAACAGGCTTCATTATCAATCAGTACACATCCGACGGATTTATTGTAAAGGGGTCATGAGCAGTACTAGAAACGCACAGCCCTGTGCAATACAAAATAAACTCACCATAGATACCAGGATTGAAATTTTATATTTACGCCAGAAGCGCTTTTCGTCTACAAAAGACCCATCAGTGACGCTCGAATAAAAAAATATTAAAAAGGGCAAATATAGTACGAAGTTGAAGAGCATTGAGGACAAAACATTCCTTAAAGTTTTGCCAAATACAGCTAAGGTAGTCTATTCCCGAGATAGACAAGCCTTAGTATTTAAAATATTCAAAGTTGTATTATTATACTAAGCGAACTTTTTAATATTCCCATTTCAGAAGCACGTGACAGCTTTTAGATTTTGACACTTTGAGTGAAACTAATACAAGGAACCTTGTTCTTACTCTTAAGTTCCATGTTTCATCCTATAAGACCAAATATCATAATTTTAATTAATCGAAGTTTCAATAGCTGTCCATATACGTAAATTCAAATTTTAAACATTCAATGCTTTGATAATGATCATAAGAGATATGTACTTTCTATAATTGTATCCTGATTAAAAGTTTTCTATTGACCAGCAATGTGTAACCTTTCTTGTTGTGACAAAGAAATGATATTATTTTGTATTGAAGGAAGACGTATTAATGATATATCGAATATGTGTGGTGAGTACATGTATCTATGGTTTCGAACATATCTTATGATTCCTGGCATCCAACTAAATCTTCGGCAGTATGAACGCTCCAGTTTTGAATCGAAATTAGCACATCAGTTTGCATTGTCCTGGTTGAAATAGATGAAAAATTTGAGAATGAAAACGAGGAATGTGTCAAAGCATGCATACATTAAAGGATCTTGCATGAATTATTTTCTAATTGGTTGAGAATATTACATGTAAAATAGAAAATACATTAACCGACAATTCATAACATTTCAATGTAAAGAATTGTAGGGAAGTTCAGGAAGCGTCAACAATTTATTTCCTTGACTATTATTCATACTGAGGCTTATTTTAAAAGAATCTTGATCCAACTGAAGGTTTATTTTAACATATCTGCATTTCAAAAATAATCTTTTCATCAGGAATAGAATTGGTGTGGATCTTCTTTGGTTTCGTTTGTGTTATGCTGTACATGCTCGTTTAGTAAAGCTTTTCCTGATTTCTTTCTCCTTATTTTTTAGATTTTGCTTTAATAGAAAACTTTTTCCTTAGTAATCCTTTATTAAATATACAGTTATAAGAAAATGAAATTATTTTTGAAGCAGTAACAACAAATTATTCACTAAAAGGGAAGCATTTTATGTCCCTCTCTACAACGCGGCGTAAATTTAAGTTGAAGAAAGAACTTATTGAAACCTCTATGGAGTCAGTACACTTTTATATGGATAATTCATTCAGCTTGAACACTTCAATTATTTATTATCACATTTGTTACATAAATGTGTGATAGTTACCTTAAAATTTGATTTATTAGCGTAAACAGTTATATTTTTTAGGGAATGAGAGGGACAAATGGACCAAAAGGGATCTTATAATGAAGACAAAGAGGAACATTAGTGGTGTTTATCATCTTAGAGCCATCTATTGTATCATGTTCAACTGTTTTTATGCAGATGAAATGAATTTTTGATTATTTCTTGGTGAATTTATTGGTCCACACTATATTTTATCATGATACAGCGTGATTTGGATTTTTCGAAGAAATTTTGCTCAAGTCGCTGTAGGTGTCGTCATACATTATACTAAATTTTTATCAAACTTTTGAACTGATTAGATAATTAAACTTGACAGTAATGCTTGAAATAACCAGTATTTCACTGAAAAATAATCACATTCAGTTTATTAAAAAAAAGTTTTCTTTATGTGTTATAGCATCAAATCATAGTACGTGACATCCGGTTTCATATAAAAAAGGGTTGAAAAAAATATTCCCTTGAATTTTACAGTTGTAGGAAACTAACCCTGCATTTCATTGCAGAAGGTTTTTTTTAGTCATAAACATGTCTGTATATATAGGGAGTTTCAAAGCACCATTTTATTTTTATTTACCGGTAGTATTTTTATAAAATGATTTTGAAACTTGAGGTTACATTGTTACTTAAGCTTGTAAACAGTAAAAAAAAAGGTGAACATTTGATTTTTTAACTGCCAGTGATGGTAATTAGTTATATGCAATGAAAGACTAATAGGGGAAATCAATGGTGGTATTGCTCCTAGAAATATTACAATAGTAAAGTTCAAAAATAATAATAAAGCATTACACATATTGAACATGTTGGAAGATAGATCTAATCGCTACCTGGTCCTTAGTCTATTGGAAAAATGGCACTTGATGTCGTTTTGTGCAATTACTTATGAACCACTTTAAATTGTTTTGCTGATAATTATTTTTCAAGGTTAAAAAAAAATATAAAGATTCCAGAAATTGTCAGTCAACACTTTATAGGAGTTATTGCCATGTAGTTTAATGAAGATTTACCAATTTTTCAAAACTTTGGTGAATAAAAAAAAATTGTCAATAGCACAAATTATCAGCAAGACAGTGTGACACAGGCTGTTAAGAGCCTCTATTTTTTTTTAAAGTCGCAAAATGACAGACATAGACTTAGATTGCAACCCGGGGGCAGAGACGACATACACTCTACAAAGCTTTTTTTTTAGAAGTTAGAAACATGTATACTTCTTACATTCTATCCAGATATATAATGTTACGAAGCTGCCGTCTGTCATATGTACATGTCCTTGACTTAATTTTCACTGTTCAGTTTCTGCTTGAATATTTTTTTGAGTTTTTTTGTCAGATGTGAATACTCACTTATAACTACATGTAGTAATAGGATACAATGTAACTATATTTAGTATAGAGGATCTTCGCAAGGTCTACATGTTTGTCAGACACAGTTTACTAGACCTTATGTCATTGATCAGTGATCAAGGTTTTATGGTTTATTTGTCAATGTTTAGTTGTTTAATTAGGTTTTTGTATCATATGCTACAAGCAATAGGCTCACTATATTTGGTGAATTGCATGATTGTAAGGTGAACATGTTTGTATGTTGGTCCGGGTTTTTCAGACCTTGCCCTCATTTACATAGATCATTCATTGATAATGTTCAGTTTATGTGATAATTGTAAAATTAAAATTGAGAATGGAAATGGGGAATGTGTCAAAGAGACAATAACCCGACCAAATAGCAAAAAAGCAGCTAAAGGCAATCAATGGGTCTTCAACACAGCGAGAACATTCTGTCACCTGGAGGCGGGCGACAGGTAGCCGTAAACTAAAATGTGTACTAGTTCGGTGAAAATGGACGTCACACTAAACTCCGAAACATATAAATGAGCTAAAATTTAAAAAAAAACCATGCAAGACTTACAAACGCCAGAGGCTCCAGACTTGAGACCGGCACAAAAATGCCGTGGGGTTAAACATGCTTTGTGAGATTTTAACCCTTCCCCTATACCTGTAGCCAATGTATAATAAACAAACACACAGCAATAAACACAGTTAAACTTAGTACAAAGAAGTCCGAGTCCGATGTCAGAATATGTAACAGAAGAAACTAAGCCAAATGACAATGATACATAAATTAACAAAGGAATACTAGCTGTTGCTGACATGCCAGCTCCAGACCTCAATTAAACTGATTGATGTCTTCATCATATGAAAATCAAGCACAATTCATTCCGTTAGGGGTTTAGTATCATACCATCATAAAAAACATGAGAAGAACATAGCCCAGTGTATGTAAAGTGCGGATCCTAAAATATCATTTTTACTGTATATGCCAGAAATTTTTGATGTAGAATGGTAAATAAACAGACGACTTTTTTTTATTTTTGAAGAAAATGAAGAAAATGAGTTAAAAAGTATACGTTAAGAAACACATAATACTAATAAAACAAAGTAAGAGATGCGAACGGGTTTTTTTCGCGCCTAAATCCAAATAGCTGTGAAATATATACCAAAATAGGTGAATATTTAGGACATTTCACGAACAGATCGTGCAGGTGTTTTATAACTTAGAGGTAAGATGTTGTTGCAGAAAAAATATTCATTTCAACACAATTATTAAAGTTATATAACGTAGAATAGGTTTTGTCATTCAGTTTCTTCATATTGAACTGAATTCCAATATGATGCTTTTTTTTATGCGAGTCATGTTTACTGTAGAAAAATGATACTATTCTTTCATTTTCACTGTAGAGCGATTCATTAGTATTGTATATGCGGCACATTTTCACTGTATGATATATTTTTTTTTTTATCTATTACAGCGTATTTTTTTAAGCATGTAAAGCAAGACTTTAGTTAGCGTGCTTGCTTTGTTTTTTTGTACAATCATTATGATAACACCCAATTTAATTCAAATATAACAATTATATAAATACAGGTTAAACTATGCCGATACATATTGTTTAAAGATGTCAATCTTATTTACAAAGTTTGTATAAACAATTATACAAACTAAGCAATCAAGTCAACCAAAGTTTTGCTTTACATGCATTAGGAAATTAGCTGTAAAGCCTTAATTTAGCCGACTTGCTCAAACAATAGATAAAGTAAGAGACGGATTTGATAAAATTTAACTTACGGAGGAAAGTTTGGTTTTAAAACACTCTAAATAAATTCAATAGAAATAACATTTATTTCAAAGGTATTCCATTTTTTAAATTTCTTATGAATCGTATAGGGATCTTTATCCTTGTTTTTTTTTATCCATTTCCATATCCTTGTTATTTTTTATCCATTTCCATGACACTTCACCACTAATTACGTACATCTTGATAAAGATTGAATCCTTGGTTTTTTTACCGTTTAAAAGGTTTTACACTGGGGCCCTTTATAACTTGCTGTTCGGTGTGAGCCAAGACTCCATGTTGAAGACCGTATTTTGACGTATAAAGGTATACTTTTATAAATTGTGACTCGTTTTGAGAGTTGTCTCATTGTCACATATGACATCTTATCTATCTGTGGCTCAACCCACCCGAAACGAGACGGGATAAAAAGGGTTAAAAACACACTTTTTAAATATATTTATAATGGGCTTAATATGAGTCAGAAAAGAGTAGAATAGTGGGTCGCGTTGGGGTATAAGCGTGACGCGGAATTGCCGATTTTTTTGTAAGCGTGAGACGTGATAGTCAAATGATTGTGTCGTGCAAACGAGAAATAAAGTATAGCGGGACACGGAAAATTTAAAAAAATGAGAACTGCATAATATAAGCGGGATACGGGAATCTAATAAAGCAGTAAGCGGGATCAGGGATCAGACCCCCCCCCCCCCCCCCCTCCAAATGAGATCCCAGAATAAGAAGTCATGCCTTCAATAACAAATGTATCCCATGCATGCATTTTTATAGACAAAAGACCTTATGGATATTTGGGGTTCTTTGACATGCTTAATCTGACCTTGTATCCAGTTTGGGGATTTTTACCAAGTTACCGAAATAGCCCACATAGAGGTCCAAAGGGTCTAAGATCATCAAACATGATTTGTAGCATGCATGTTGTGTACAATTACCCAAATGTGCATTGTTTGACCTCTGTGGTAGTATCCACTCGCGAATCTAGAATTTTTTATAAGTAGGGGTCCAATGACTACCTAAGAGGGGGCCCGCTCCAGTGATTCCATATAAAAGTAACCAAATGTTTTCCCAAAAAGGGGGCAACCCCCTGTCCCCCTAAATCCTCCTCTGGTATCGAGCTGTTCATTACGGATAATTTTTTTTGTATCAAGGGTGCTCTACTTCACGTACCAATGCAAACAATAAAGTTCGCCCACACCTTACATTTCATGTTTTAATGACTGTGGCTAATTTATGTCACATACCGTTTCACCTTATACAGTTAAAATCATGCAAGCAACAATCGAGTCAAGAACATTTGTTTTACCAAACTGTCTTTTTCAGAATATGGAAATTGAAGCAGTTGAGGGTACAACTGGGGAAAATTAATCTTTTATAAGCTTTTCTGTCACCATTGCGTTTCAAGATGCATATTTCTCTGTTCGCAAGTGTATTTATTGCGTGAAAGATAACGTCCTCAAATGTACTTGTCTCTATTTTACACAGACTGCACTTAAACTCCGCAATATCAATCTTTGACTTAAAAAAATACAGAAATATCTTTTAAATCAAGGAAAAACGTAATTTGAAGAATACAATATGACATTTTGAGAAGCGTTTTTGTTACAAGTTTGAAAAGCTATATATTTGGTAAAGAATGAATGAGGAGTTTGTATTTCAATTTGAAAATACATTTATTATAAATTCTAAAGTCATCAACTAAGTTTTTTCATTTGTTTCAAGTACATTTATCACATAATTCTACAATAAAAATTCCTCGCATCTTCGAAAATTCCACATCAGAAATGACTGCACTAACAGTGATAATTCATCGCATCTATAGTTAAAATGGATCGCTTTCAAAAATCGATATGCTATATTATGATGCTTTTATAACACTAATTTGAACTTTAATGCTATGTTTGTACATAATAAAGACATATCACAATGAAAATATGTAAAAACTTTCCTTCAAATCAATTAATTTGGTATTTTCAAAACGTAAACAAATACAGTTTTCCCATGATCCTTTATTCTATAATAGACATACCCGCATATGACAGTGAAAATGAACTAGCTGGATTCGGACTTTATATACACTGATAGCCCATTTCATGTCAACAACTGGTTTTAGAATAATTGTATTTATTTCCGATGCAAAGACCCTATGAGTGAATCAATATTAATTCCAAAATATGACATCTTTAATGACCTGATAACAGTATCGTAACTATATCCCTTCTGAATAAGTATGTTTAAAGGTTTTGTTAGCTTTTGAGGTGAATTTCGAAATGTTTGTGCTTTGTACAGAATATTACCCTAAAAGATAGGATGTGAAATACCTGAACGTATTAGATGTTTACATGTTGATTTTTATTTACGAATAATGTCCTTGTACCGATAATAAAATTTAGTAAATGTTTTGACTAATTGTGATATTGAAAACCCTGGTGTAATAATTTTTCAGTAATACAGAGATTTCTTTCGTTAAAATGAAATACGTTGTTACATACCCCAGCGAATCGAACAAGTTGAGATATATAAACACCATAAGATGGTGACAAGGGAACGTCACCATCTAAAAATGGATAATTAACAATAGGAAATGAAAAATCATCTGTTTTATCGTAAATTTTGGTATTAAGATTCCCGTTAAAGATATAGATATCAAGATCCAGGAAAGGTCAGTATTTATTGTTAGTATTAGCTTTATTTAAAGTTAGTTCAGCAGGATAAATCTCCTACGTGTACATACTGAAGTGGTCATCATTGAGAGTCAATATATAATCATCCAAAGTGTTATTAAATTTTTGCATCAGATGTTGTCCTGATGGGTCTTTGCTGATTTTAGTCATAAATTGTAACTCGTAACAATAAAGAAACAGGTCCGCAATAAATGGTGCACAGATAGTCCCCATTTAAATTCCGATAGCTTGACGATATACGGAATCTCCATAGAGAACAACAATGTTATCTAGTAAATATTCAAGTGCAGTTATCGTCTCAAAGCAGGTCCAATTGACATAGTTTTTTTGTGTTGTTACTAAAAGATGACCATAAATAGTTTGAACATATATATTCGCATTCTGACTTTTTAAATGACCATTTAATTAGGTGTGTGATTTTTTTCTTAATGAGATTATGAGGCAAAGTGGTATATAGGATAGAAAAATCAAAACTTAGGAACTATACCAAAGCTTTTAGTTACATATGATACATTGGTTTCTATAATGATTTGTATGTTATGTATCAGGGGTTAACACACATTAGAATTGTAAGAAGACATGACTTTTTCACTCAATTTGGCAAACACAGATTTACATTTGTGTGAGTTTTCAATGTAACATAATACAATGCACAGAAAAGTTATTACAGCTGTTCTATGTAGCCCATGAAAATTACATGTTTTAGTCATGCTACTATTGACAAATCCTTAAATACTGTATTTGAGAAAACTAGAACTTTATTTAAAATATGATCCACATGGATATTTTTTAATGAAACTGAAGAAGCTGAAGTCGACAAGCATGCAACCAGTTTTAAGAAAGTTTGTGAAGTATGAAAGATGGGAAAGATATAAGGCAATTGGTTCATGTTAAAAACATTTGACAGATAGCGAAATTATGGAATAGGGATCCTATTTTGAACCTTTTATTAGTTGGCGTTAAAATGTTAGCAAACCTGGCGAACAGGAGAACTTATGTTTGAATGTTTCCGTATCAACTTCACAAATAATACACGATGGTCTTGAAGTATAGATTTTGCGTACTGACGTTGTTTATCATCTTAATAACGTGTTATATTATTCCTTTATTTGTCTTTATTAATTTTACTTTTATACTTTGAACGACAAAATTATTTTATTTATTAATATCACTTTTACTGTTAACCCACTTTTTTGTGATATACATTTGACGTGACTCTGTACTTATGTATCCCGTCATACTTTGAACCACACTATTATTTTATTCAGTATTAATACTTTAACTGTCAAGTCAGGTTTTGTTATATCTATTTTTCGTGACTGTATTTGTGCATCACGTCATACTTTGAACGACAAAATTATTTCATTTCTACCTTTGCGAATTTTAAACGCGCAATTTTACACCAGTACTCAAAACCCTCCTTCCTTGATGGGTGCATTTTACATAGACAAATAAAATCGTATAATATAATCAAAATGAGGATGTTAATTTGATGTATGCTTTTTTGTGCTTCTTCGTTACATTTGTTGTTTTTATAGTAATTCAGATGATTACACAATGTTGACTACTGTACCCTTATTGTTGACATTTTTACCTATTGTGTCTGTTTGTTTTGTTCACCCATCGGTGACAATATAATGGAACTTGATGCGACTGTCATACAAGTGAGAGGTTTAGCTAGCTATAAAACCAGGTTCAATCCACCATTTAAAATATTTTTTTACCAACATTTTTTTCTCTGAAAAAAAAACGCCTGTACTAAATCGGGAAAATGGCGGTTGTTTTCTCGTCATTCTGTTGGTTAATATCTATATATAGTTGAGCGTTTATTTTTATCATGATAAAAAATCCCCCCTTTTTGGTTCACCATGGAGTTCTGTATTTCTGTCAATACACTTTAAAAAGGGGGTGGCATGTTTTTAGGGTGTAGGTTATAGGAGGCAAAACAGTTAGGATGTGGGATGTATGGAGTAAAAAAAAAGATAGATGGAGAAAGAATAAAATAAAATTTGGGAAATTGGAAAAATTACTATGTGACATGAAAAACAGGATTTGGGAAATGAGCATCCCGTGTACCCTTAATCAACCTTTTTCCCACCTCCAAATGTTTACAATCATGAGTTCATTCATACTCAGGATGACCATTATCCAAATGTATAGACATTATCGCTATTTCGGAACCTGCCACAATTGACCTCAGAATGTGACACTCGAACTATTGACGTCATCGAATGAGCCGTGGAAGGGAGCAAACCCCCCACTTTCGAAATGGATGGAGGAGGCAAAACATATTTCTTTGACTTTGTTGTTTTGTACGTAGGTATCATATTTTTGTGTGTGTGGAGGGGTTTATATAAACGCGTACGTACGTGGGCATAGGAGCCGGGAAAGGGAACCATTACACACTTGCAAAGGTGAGGGGCAAATTTATAAGACCCCCCCTTTTGGCAATTCATTTTGTTATTAAAATATAAGTGGCTACGAATGAGGATATACACTGATTTGTAGACTATTTCTAGACACATTCCCCGTTTCCATTCTCAATTATACTAGACTGTCATGAATGAAATTATAGATTAAAGGTGGTTTTTTTTGGCTTGTCACTTTATAAAGTATCTCTCTACTCGTACTTCACTGATATGCATCAAAGGAATAAGCAATAATTAACATTTTATAGAATTGAGAAGCGCTAGTGTTATGGCAATATACTAATGTATTAAAGACTAGATATATCTTCAAACATCGTGATACATAAACAGGTATGCAATTGTTTTGTGTTCAATCTTTTGAATTATGCAAATTGTATTACTTTCTAATTGGAAACGTCGTACAAGTCAGATACAAAACAAAAGTAACAATATAAACGGGATGGTAACAACCAGCCGTAAAGTTTATCTGCTATTGCCTCGGACTTAACCTGACTTCGACGTGCAGAAAAACTATACCGGCCTGTTTTTGTGTTACCTTTGTTCTGTATCTAATACTTAACATTGAGAATGGAAATGGAGAATATGTCAAAGAGACAACAACGCGATTAAAGAGCAGACAACAACCGAAGGCCACCAATGAGTCTTCAACGCAGCGGGAAAATCCCGCACCCGAAGGTAGTCCTCAACTGGCCCCTAAATAAAATTGTGTACTAGTTCAGTGAAAATGGACGTCACACTAAACTCCAAAACATATAAATTAACTAAAATTAAAAAACATACAACTTGAAAAAAAAACAAAGGCCAGAGGCTCCTGACTAGGACAGGCGCAAAAATGCAATTACAATATACAGTATTCAATACTATTTAATGTGTCTTTAAACACAATTGGTGTGTCTTGCTTAAACAACTAAAAATAAAAAGTAACTATCATCGTATAGTGTTTTCAAAGCACATATCTTCACTCAGTTTTCTCTAAAATGAAAAAAAAAAAAAAAACAGAACATGTAGCACTATAAATTATAATTTCTAATAACAAATTCTAAATATTTGATAGAATTAATAAATTACAATAAAATACATTTTGCAAACACTTTTACATCCTTGATTGGAACATTGCTCCTCAAACAAAATTTCTAATATCATCAATATAAAGTTGATGAATCCCTGAAAAATCCAAGTTATATGTGGTACATGTGTAGGTTGAGAACGTTTCATTAGATGTTCATTGTCAGGCCTAGTAAAGTGATGGGCTTGACACCCTGCATTCGCTTTCACTAATTGTTGCTTTACTGGAATATTCCTGTGTAAAGTCTGGAAGTTTTTGATTGCAGTTATTATTTATTTTCATTGGCCCCAGCATTGAATTTCATCGGTTGAAAAGTTGGTGTTGATTATCAATCCGAAAGGTCAAAATTATCCGCTTGTAGTCGCCGCTGCTTCCAAAATGACATGAATTTCTATTTTTTTTCTTTGGTAAGATTCCACTTCAAGAATTATATTTTTTACCTAAGTTAGCAAACCAATGAAAGGTTTACCCTTTTTTTCTGCTTACACCATTTTTGTTTTATGCTGTTTTAGTTTTGGTTTAGTTTTGCTTGAAACCCATTTGGTCTTGGCGCTCCCGATGAAGGTTATGATAGAATTCAATGCCGTAATCGAGTTGACATTATATAGAATGTCGTTTCTATTTAGATCTTCTGATTTTTATTCTCCAATATAGTAGGTGGGGTTGGGCCTTCCAAACATTTGATCTTAGGCCAGAATGTAATGACTTGTAATTTAAATGGAAGCTTTTGTCTGAACACTTTCTGTCCATTGTATATATAATTATACAACAAACACAATGGAATGCCCCAGGTAAAATTGACCTTAAGTTATGTCTATTCTGTTAACACCATCTTGGTTTTTTATGATCCCAGGCGTTTTATTTTCTTGCCTATCCAAATATATGGTACGGAGCTATCTGGTTGAGATCATCCATGAAACACCTGGTGTGATCACGGAAATCATACTCTATATAAACTATTTATATTCATCTACGATTTTATCATATAAAAAGGACGTTTATTTCTAATTTAAACTTTATTTGCCAATTTCAGAGCTAAGCATATATGTCTGCTGATTTTAGACAAATGTTGGTTTTAGAATTCCTAAATTCCTAAAAATCCTGAATTGAACCCCTTTATATGATGGGTTTTTTCTTGTTCAATCGTTTTCTGTGTAGTTTTATTTACTTTTTCCTTTGGTCATAGTGTTACTGTACATTACTTTGATTTGTGGTAACATATACATGTAATAAGTAAAAGATCATCATTGATTTTTGAAGTCTCAGACTAATGTCACCAAAAACTAGTGTGCAAGACAATATAATTGTCATAAATTATGTAAGAAATGAATAATTTAATAAATAAACAGGAAAAAAACATCAAACAAGTCTTTCATCCTTTTGCCTACTCACCATAGGTTCTGCATTTATTATGATAAAAAATAGAAAGTAGAGTTTTCTTAGTATTAGTCCACATTTAATTTACTGTAAATTTGTTTTAAAAAAGAACAAAGGCATCACATTAAAAGACGTTTCAACAATGTTTTATGACTGTATCAAGTGTTAAGTACGATACACAAAGGGTAATGCATGTTCTTAGAAAAGAAAATGATGTTTATACATTTTTTGTACTTACGATCTTTCAGAGTGCTTATGAATAATGGATCACCAAGTTGGCTTTCTCCATCTGCAGAACTGGCAGATAACTGGAACTTGTATTCAGTGCCAGCCTTTAGCCCATGAGCTTTGAACATTTTACCAGGCGCTGTCACGGAATTTTTGTAGTTCGTTAAAGGAGTTATCCCGTAGTGGATATTGAATTTAACGGGTATGTCAAAATCTGGAGAATCCCAACCGATCGCAATACTGGTTTGATTGCGTAGTAGAAGCTGTAAATTGCTTGGAGTCGGTGGAACTAAATAGAAACGTTTGAAATAACTCAGTATTGTTAGGAATTTAATGCAGTCTAACAAAGATTGCAAAATCAATAAAAGAAATGACATATCAACCACAAAACGTAAAGTTTCATTCACATAACGTAAAGGTGCAACCATATGTTATAATGATATATCCCTATACCTTAAAGATATAACCTTATTAAGTAATGATATAACCATGTAACGTAAAGATATAAGCACAACACGAAAAAGATATTACACATGTACCACATATTAACGTTTTTATGTAAACATATAACGTTTAAGCGTTCCTTGTGAAGTTTAACCTAGACAAATCGCATCTGACGCACTAATTCATATCGAACTATTATAATTCAATGTACTGTAAATTCACAGAAAAATATATTGATTGGCAATTTGTACATTTTCCATCCTACTACCTAACTGTTTTTAGATCATAGATAGAACGTGATATTCGAAAATATTCGGTATAACGCCACGTAAAACAGTAACGTCAGGTTTTCGTGTCAACCCGCGTGAATTTATCATGAAATGCACGCGACATTTATTCACAAAACTAAACAACTATCGCAATTTTGTACACATGAAAACAGTTTTTATAACTACTTTATGGTATTTCATATTATATACCATGTTTAAAAATAGGTGTTTAAAGACATATGACTGCTAACAAAAGATTAATGACAATTTTAATTTCTTCAGCTCGATCAGCAGCTTGCACTAGCGTGGTCACTTGATATTCTTGCTCATAAAGTAAGTATTACAAACAAACACGGCATTATTCTATATATATCTGTAATGGCGTTCAGTTTTTGTTGAGGTTATATTAGTACTACTTTCTTGATACCTTTGTTTTTGAAGCATCTTTTACCCGTATCTTACAGTGATTTTTTTTCTCAAGTTATTTTACAAATATTATTTTACTCTATTTTTTTCTTAATTTGTTGTTTTGTTCTATATCTAGCATCCTCCAAAAATCTTCCCAATGATGACTGGCGTATAAAACTATATTCATATGTCATCTGGGAGATGTTCAAATGAGAAACCATATTCAGTCATACTGAAGTTTGAGCCAAATTGAATGCATCGTGTTTTCACAATATTACAAGGGTCTTTTGACGTCCGAAAAGCCTTGCAATAACTGTTTGAGTAATACACATAAGACAATATTTTGTTAGTTGTACAAGGTGTTCCATGGTATCAGTCTTTTGAACAGTTGAAAAGGAACAAAATGGATAAAAATAATGAACTTCCCAATATCAAAAATTAAACAAAAATACTGGTAATGGTATATACATAATTGAGTTTTGTGATTTTGCATTATCATGTTGTTTTGATTCTTGTAAGTGTGAATTCTCTGGAAAATTAATCTTAATAGAATCATCTCAGTGCGCATGACACGTTCTGTTGATATAAACCTCTCTTGGTGTGCTATATAAGAAAATACCAAGGGGACATTCAACTCCCAATCGGTATACCTTGGCAGATCTGATTTTCAAACGTAGATGTATGGTAGCGATATTTGTCGATTGCTTCAACTCTGTTAGTGGGAAAAAGGCAGGCAACAATATTTTTCGAAGAAGAAAAAAAAGACAAACTACTTACACAAAGCTTATATTGATAATAATAATAATAATAATAATAATAATAATAATAATAATAATAATAATAATAATAATAATAATATTAATGTAAGCAAAACATTACACCTACCTGGATCTAAACAGCATGATAAGGCACGATCACAACACACAAGAATAACAATCAGCATCAACATTTCTGCTTCTTTGGCGTACATTTGTCGTTAGTTATGAAATTAACATAGTTGGGTCAGTTTTTATACTAACATATCTTGATAATTAATTTTTTGGTAATGTTGATTATGACATTCTGGTAACGTTTTCTCTAATCATTAAGACCATTTATATTATGTAATACCAACCTTTCGGGAAAGAAACATAATTATATGAAATTATATGAATAAAAATATGATAAATGTCAGTGACACCTTTGTCTGGATTTTACTAGTGCAATAAAGCTAAATTTACATAAAAATACAAACGAAAATTCCCAAAGTACAGCTTCACCTGTTGCGATAAAGAGCATGTCATTATGTTTGCTGTCCATATCCGGTGCAATTTCGAGCTTGTTTTGTCTATACGTGTATACAGGCGGTAGATTTAGGTTTACTGTCTATACCCGCGGCTATTAAGATGTTTCCATACCGGGTACTGTCAAAATCAAAAAAACGTTTTAGAGCTTTTCAAGCTGTGTCTTGTCTTTACTCAGGCGATTACGACCGTGTCATAAACTAAAAATAAGGCTTGCTGTGGTGCGTGCAAACTTATGACTTGCTGGAAATGACCTTTATCACAACGGTAAAAGAATGATAACTCAAGACAATATGGATCATAAAAGGCAGAATTCCTTTAATCAATCTTGCAGGGTAAAACGGACTTTAAAATAATGTAATAAAAAATCCGGGTTTCGGGTATTTGATACAAAGAAAAAACAACGTTGATATGACAGTCACGTGGTTGATGTTAAAATTTCATACCTAAATATTCTCTATGTTAATGCATTCTTAGTTGTGTTTTCGCTGGAGAGTGGCGTGTAATTTTGAATGCTAACACAAAACAAAAATGAATAAAAAGTTGTTGAACTTTAAAGTCGGTTAAAAACATAAGTAGTTGGTTATAACTCGCATGTTAGCTTCAATATAGAATATATAAACATGACAAGAGGTGGTATGATTTTCAATGAAAAAACTCAAATAACCTGTTTTTTACTAATTATAGGTCATCGTACGGTCTTCAACAATAAGACAAACCTTTTCTGTTTAGTCAGCTATAAAAGGCCCCGGCATGAAAAATGTTAAACAGTTCAATCGAGAAAACTAACGGCCTTATTTATAACAATACAATTTACGGAAAACAAATATGACAGACATGAACCAACGACATCCACTGAAATATAGGATCCTGACTTGGGACAGGCACATAAAGAATGTGGCGGAATAAACATGTTTGAGAGCTCGAAAAATTTTACTATGTCTTTTCAACATTAGAAGTAAAATTAAATAGAATACAACAATCTTGCAACATGTAGGTAGCAATAGCAAATCTTTTCATTTTCTAAACCAGATGGTCATTTTTAATACAATAAGGAAATGTCAGTCTGCTATATGAGTACCAACAAGTACTTTTCAAAACAGTAGATATAAAACTATAACGAACACATCATTAATAAGTACATGTAGCAAATCTATTATCTGTATTGATCGGTCAATCAATTTCTAAAAAAAATACCGAAATTTATCTTGTTTTATGAGTTACAACACAACTATTACTATTTCTTTAGAACATACGAGGTATAACTACATACACACCTGTTATAAGTAACAAAACTTTTAATTTCTTCACCGATCAGTCAAATCTCAGGAAACTTCAGTTTGATATACATAAGAATGATAAGTTACGACATTTTTGTCGACAGTTTTACCTTGCTACATATGTAGCATACAAAATGCTATTTCTTTAGAACATTAGGGTAAAACTGTATAGAACACACCACATCAATTTTCAAAACCAAAAATCAAGGCTAGTATCGAAAAATACAATATTTCATGATAGTATTACCGTAACGGTGTTAAGGTAATAACCTTTAAGAATAAGTTGATTAAAAGAATCAATGATTTTACATGGATGGTATCTAATATTTTCATTATTTAAAGCAAAAATATTATCAAGGTAACGGTAAATGTTTGTAAATTAATCAATAAAATGTAATTTAGACGGATCTTTATTGAGTTTGACCATAAACTGTGATTCATAACATTTAATGAACAAGCATAATTTTCAAAGGGCGTATTAATGTTAAGATAAGAAATAAAAAGATCAATCACAGATTGCTCTAATGATTTGCTTTTGAAGCGATATTTGAAGGAAAATATTTACTATAAAGATATTATGTTTTAACAGATTTTAAAGTTCAGCACCTTTTTTTTAATTCATTTTCGTATTTTTAAGCTATCAAAATTATACGCCATTCTCCAGCGAAAACAATGCCAAGAATGCATCGACAGAAAAAATAAATAGATTCAAAATTGTAACATAAACCACGTGACTGTTATAGCAACGTTTATTTTGAGTCAATTAATGGAAACTATATCTGTTTTATAGTCATATGCTTTCTCTCAATTTAAAAAAACTCAGTTTATATTTTATGATATTCTTTTTGTATTCAATGACCAAACCTGGCTCATCTATACAATAATAATAAGTCTTTTTTTCTCTGCAAGACAGGTAATGAACTTTGCCCTTATTATCAATATTATTTGAGTTATTCTTTAAATTCTAAAATCATTTCAAGGATATCGTACTAAGGTTTGCACGCAACAGCACGCTTTCTTTTCGGTCGATTTAAAGTTTGCAATCGCGAAATATCAAACATGTCTCGGATATGTAAAGTTCACGGTATGACAATCTCTAAATGGCCACATGTCTATCAGATGGCCATTCTTATATTATTGTTCGTTTCTGTGTGTGTTGCATTTACACGTTGAGTCGTTTGTGTTTTCTCTTATTTTTGAGAAATTGAGATAAGACGTGGCACGGTACTTGTTTATCCCAAATTCATGTATTTGGTTTTCATGTTATATTTGTTATTCTCGTGGTGTTTTGTCTGATGTTTGGTCCGTTTCTGTGTGTGTTACGTTTCGGTGTTATGTCGTTGTTCTTCTCTTATATTTAATGCGTTTCCCTCGGTTTTAGTTTGTTACCCCGATTTTGTTTTTTGTCCATGGATTTATGAGTTTTGAACAGCGGTATGCTACTGTTGCCTTTATTTGTCTAGACAGGAATCATTATAAATACTATAAATCGACCGCCTGTATACATATATAGACAGTTTAAACATGACAAGCTCTTAATCGCACCGTTTACAGACAGCAAACTGTATGACGCACTCTTAATCGCTCCGGATACAAACAGTAAACGGTATGGCACAATCTTAATCGCACCGTATACAGACAGCAAACAGTATTACGCGCTCTTAATCGCACCGGATACAGACAGCAAACGGTATGACAAGCTCTTAATTTCACCGGATACAAACATCAAACTGTATGACAAGCTCTTAATCGCACCGTATACATGGTATACAAACAGCAAACTGTATGACGCGCGCTCTTAATCGCATCGGATACAGACAGGAAACGGTATGACGCGCTCTTAATCGCACCGGATACCAACAGCAAACGGTATGACGCGCTACTAATCGCACCGGATATAGACAGCAAAATGTATGACGTGCTCTTAATCGCACTAGATTAAACAGCAAACTGTATGATGCGCTCTCAATTGCACAGTATACAGACAGCAACTGGTATGACGCGCTATTAATCGCACCTTATGCAGACAGCAAACGGTGTAACGCACTCTTAATCGCACCGGTTACAGACAGCAAACGGTATGCCAAGCTCTTAATCGCATCGGATAAAAACAGCAAACTGTATGACGCGCTTTTTATCGCCCAAGAAATAGACAGCTCACGATATTGAAATATCTACATCAACACACGGAATTTCAATCTTTAAATTGCTCTCAGTATAACCAACACATCTTATCATAAGCTCTAAATTTGATCCAGTTGATTTTCATTTTCTACTAAAAAAAACAATCCAACCCAAATTGTACATTTTGTCAAAAAGAAGATGAAACAATTGAACACTTGTTTTGGAATTGTGAGATTGCACAAATATTTTTAAATGAAACTAAACATTGGTTTCTTTCAAATGGTATAAGTATTCCGTTTAATATTCAAAATTGTATTTTTGGAGATATCTCAAATGCATTTAGTAGAAATGTGACCAACCTGATTTTTCTGCATATCAGACATTATATTTTTAGTTGTAAATATTTTAAGAGAAGACTTACATTATTTGGAGTGCAAAAGAAAATACAGGATCTTTACTGTATTGAGAAACACATTGCTGTAAGAAACAAGAAACTGGAAATTTTCGATGAAATGTGGAATAATTTCACTATATTATTTGACAGTTAAAGAAATAAAAGTACAAACATATAGAAACAAACCTTTATGTGTAAATTTGACAGAAATAGGAAAGGACGTTTTAAATCAAAATTCATCTAGGCAAAACTTTTTTTTATTTTTTATATTTTTTTCTCTCTAATTATCAGTTCTCTCCAATATCTGGTCTTAGATAATGCAGAATTCACTATGATTTTGTGTATTTTTTCTTTCTTTCTCTACTTCAAACATATTTTATATATATATATATATATATATATATATATATATATATATCTGTATGTTTTGTTATTTAAAGTATAGTAATTTTTAAGCTATTTAGATTGTTGAGGAACATTCAAATTGTTATTTCTGTTATGGTATATATTTTTATTTTATTATATCATTATAATGTGTAAATTACTAACAAATACTAATATCTGCATATATATGTTATTTACTAATGTTAACGAGGCCGGGATAAGGTACCGGTATTCGATGTATTCAACTAACAAATGTACAGATTTCAATAAAATATGAAACCTAAAAAAAAAAAAACAAAAAAAAAAACAAAAAAAAAAAACAATCGCTTCGACGTTCATTTAAGGTCCAGATAAACTCATCATAGATACCAGGATAAAAAAATTATATTAACGTCAGACACGTGTTTCGTCTACAAAAGACTCATCAGTGACACTCGAATCAAAAAATGTTTAAAATGCCAAATAAAGTACGAAGTTGAAGTGCAGTGAGGACTAAAAATTCCTAAAAGTTTTGCCAAATACAGCTAGGGTAATCTATTCCTGAGGTAGAAAAGCCTTAGTTTTTCAAAAATTCAAAGTTTTGTTAACAGTTAATTTATAATTAAGAACATATCAATGATAACTCAAATCACCACAGAAGTACTGACTACTGGGCTGGTGATACCCTCAGCTGTACTTTGATGTATCTTTTCATGTGTTTTTGTTATGTAAATTTATTTTTATTGACCAATTATTTTCTTATTATAAAAACAATTGTCTAAACATTGCTAGATCCAGACAAAGGCCTCATTAACATTAATCATCATTTTAGTCATAAGTTATTATATTGAAGCATGACATATTATGTAATTTTAGTTCTCTATTAGCTTTATTAAGTATGTAAAGTTATATAATAATGTATTTATAATTATAAACAAAAATGACAAAATTTTTTAAATTTATTAACGGAGAATGTTTGAATAACAATAACATGTGTAATGGTAACGTTTGCTCTAATCATTAAGACCATTTATACCATATTATGACGTGCCAACCTTGCAGAAAAGTTCACATGTTATTGTTATTTCAAACTTTGAATTGTTGAAAAACTAAGGCTTTTCTACCTCAGGAATAGATTACCCTAGCTGTATTTGGCAAAACTTTTATGAATTTTTAGTCCTCAATGCTCTTCAACTTTGCACTTTATTTGGCCTTTTAAACAGTTTTTGATTCGAGCGTCACTGATGAGTCTTTTGTAGACGAAACGCGCGTCTGGCGTAAATATAAAAATTTAATCCCGGTATCTATGATGAGTTTATTTGCAACCACTGGGTCGATACCACTGCTGGTGGAGATTTATTTCCCCGAGGATATCACCAGCCCAGTAGTCAGTACTTCTGTGTTGACTTGAGTTATCATTGATATGTTCTTAATTATAAATTAACCGTTTACTAAACTTTGAATTTTTGAAAAACTAAGGCTTTTCTACCTCAGGAATAAATTACCCTAGCTGTATTTGGCAAAACTTTTAGGAATTTTTGGTCCTCAATGCTCTTCAACTTCGTACTTAATTTGGCATTTTAAACATCTTTTGATTCGAGCGTCACTGATGAGTCTTTTGTAGACGAAACACGCGTCTGACGTAAATATTAAATTTTTATCCTGGTATCTATGATGAGTTTATCTTACCTTAAATGAACGTCGAAGCGATTGTTATTTTAGTAGAAAATAAAAATCATATGGATCAAATTTAGAGCTAATAATAACATGTGTTGGTTATACTGAGAGCAATTTAAAGATTGAAATTTCGTGTGTTGATGTAGATATTTCAATATCGTGAGCTGTCTATATCTTGGGCGATTAAGAGCGCGTCATTCAGTTTGCTGTTTGTATCTGGTGCGATTAAGAGCGCGTCATACCGTTTGCTGTCTGTATACGGTGCGATTAATAGCGCGTCGTACCAGTTGCTGTCTGTATACTGTGCTATTGAGAGCGCGTATACAGTTTGCTGTTTAATCCGGTGCGATTAAAAGCACGTCATACATTTAGTTGTCTATATCCGGTGCGATTAATAGCGCGTCATACCGTTTGCTGTTTGTATCCGGTGCAATTAAGAGCGCGTCATACTGTTTGTTGTATGTATCCGGTACGATTTAGAGCGCGTCATACCGTTTGCTTTTTGTATCCAGTGCGATTAAGAGCGCGTCATACACTTTGCTCTTTGTATCCGGTGCGATTAAAAGTTTGTCATACCGTTTGCTGTCTGTATCCTGTGCGATAAAGAGCGCGTCATACTATTTGCTGTCTGTATACGGTGCGATTAAGATTGCGCCATACCGTTTACTGTTTGTATCCGGAGCGATTAAGAGCGCCTCATACAGTTTGCTGACTGTATACGGTGCGATGTAGAGCTTGTCATGTTTAAACTGTCTATATATGTATACAGGTGGTCAATTTATAGTATTTATAATGATTCCTGTCTATACCTGTGGCCATTTAGAGATTGTCATACCGTGAACTTTACATATCCGAGACGTTTTAGATATTTCGCGATTGCAAACTTTTCATCGTCCGAAAAGAAAGCGTGCTGTTGCGTGCAAACCTTAATATGATATCCTTGAAATGATTTTAGAAATACAAGAATAACTGAAATAATATTGATAATAAGGGCAGAATTAATTTCCTGTGTTGCAGAGAAAAACGGACTTATTAATAATGTATAGAATAGCCAGGTTTGGTCATTGAATTCAAAAAGAATATCATAAAATATAAACTGAGTTGTATTAGATTGAGAGGAAACATATAACGATAAAACAGATATAGTTTCCATTAATTGACTCAAAAAAAAAATCGTTGCTATAACAGTCACGTGGTTTATGTTACAAGTTTGTATCTATTTATTTTCTCTGTCGATGCATTCTTGGCATTGTTTTCGCTAAAGAATGGCGTATAATTTTGAATGCTAAAAAATACGAAAATGAATAAAATAGGTGCTGAACTTTAAAATCTGTTAAAACATAATATCTTTATAGTAAATATTTTCCTTCAAATATCGCTTCAAAAGCAAATCATTGGAGCAATCTGTGATTGATCGTTATATTTCGTATCTTAAAAATAATACGCCCTTTGAAAATTATGCTTGTTCTTTAACTGTTAATCACAGTTTATGGCCAAACTCAGTAAAGATCCGTATAAATTACATTTTATTGATTAATTTAAAAACATTTACCGTTACCTTGATAATATTTTTGCTTTAAATAATAAAAATATTAGATACCATCCATGTTAAATCATTGTTTCTTTGAATTGACCTATTCTTAAAGGTTATTAATTTAACACCGTTACGGTAATACTATCATGAAATATTGTGTTTTACGATACTAGCCTTGATTTTTGGTTTGGAAAATTGATGTGGTGTGTTCTATACAGTTTTACCCCTAATGTTCTAAAGAAATAACATTTTGTATGCTACATATGTAGCAAGGTAAAACTGTCGACAAAAATGTCGTAACTTATCATTCTTATGTATATCAAACTGAAGTTTCCTGAGATTTGACTGATCGGTGAAGAAATTAAAAGTTTTGTAACTTATAACAGGTGTGTATGTAGTTTTACCTCGTATGTTCTAAAGAAATAGTAATAGGTGTGTTGTAACTCATAAAGCAAGATACATTTCGGTATTTCTTTTAGAAATTGATTGACCGATAAATACAGATAATAGAATTGCTACATGTACTTATTAATGATGTGTTCGTTATAGTTTTATATCTACTGCTCTGAAAAGTATTTGTTGGTACTTATATAGCAGACTGACATTTCCTAATGGTATTAAAAATGACCATCTGGTTTAGGAAATGAAAATATCTGCTATTGCTACCTTCATGTTGCAAGATTGTATTCTATTTAATTATACTTCTAATGTTGAAAAGACATAGTACAATTTTTCGAGCTCTCAAACATGTTTATTCCGCCACATTCTTTATGTGCCTGTCCCAAGTCAGGATCCTATATTTCAGTGGATGTCGTTGGTTCATGTCAGTCATATTTGTTTTCCGTCAATTGTATTGTTTTAAATAAGGCCGTTAGTTTTCTCGATTGAACTGTTTAACATTTTTCATGCCGGGGCCTTTTATAGCTGACTAAACAGAAAGGGCTTTTCTTATTGTTGAAGACCGTACGATGACCTTTAATTACTTATAAACAGGTTATTTGAATTTTCTCATTGAAAATCATACCACCTCTTGTCATGTTTATAATTTATATGTTGAAGCTAACATGCGAGTTATAACCAACCACTTCTATTATGTTTTAACAGACTTTAAATTTCAGCAACCTTTTATTCATTTTTGTTTTGTGTTAGCATTCAAAATTACACGCCACTCTCCAGCGAAAACACAACTAAGAATGCATTGACATAGAAAATATTTAGGTATGAAATTATAACATCAACCACGTGACTGTCATATCAACGTTGTTTTTTTATATCAAATACCCGAAACCCGACTTTTTTATTACATTATATTTCAGTCCGTTTTACCCTGCAAGATTGATTAAAGGAATTCTGCCTTTTATGATCCATATTATTTTGAGTTATCATTCTTTTACCGTTGTGATAAAGGTCATGTCCAGCAAGTCATAAGTTTGCACGCATCAGCGAGCCTTATTTTCAGTTTATGACACGGTCGTAATCGCCTGAGTAAAGACAAGACACAGCTTGAAAAGCTCTAAAACGTTGTTTTGATTTTGACAGTACATGGTATGAAAACCTCTTAATAGCCGCGGGTATAGACAGCAAACCTAAATCGACCGCCTGTATACACGTTTCGACAAAACACGCTCTAAATTGCACCGGATATCGACAGCAAACATAACGACATGCTCTTTATCGCAACAGGTGAAGCTGCACTTTGGGATATTTTCGTTTGTGTTTTTATGTAAATTTAGCTTTATTGCACTAGTAAAATCCAGACAAAGGAGTCACTGACATTTATCATCTTTTTATTCATATAATTTTATATAATTATGTTTCTTTCCCGAAAGGTTGGTATTACATAATATAAATGGTCTTAATGATTAGAGAACACGTTACCAGAATGTCATAATCAACATTACCAAAAAAATAATTATCAAGATATGTTAGTATAAAAACTGACCCAACTAAGTTAATTTCATAACGACAAAAGTACACCAAAGAAGCAGAAATGTTGATGCTGATTGTTATTCTTGTGTGTTGTGATCGTGCCTTATCATGCTGTTTAGATCCAGGTAGGTGTAATGTTTTGCTTACATTAATATTATTATTATTATTATTATTATTATTATTATTATTATTATTATTATTATTATTATTAATATAAGCTTTGTGTAGTTAGTTTGTCTTTTTTTCTTCTTCGAAAAATACTGTTACCTGCCTTTTTCCTTCTAACAGAGTTGAAGCAATCGACAAATATCGATACCATACATCTACGTTTCATAGTCAGATCTGCCAAGGTGTGCCGAATGGGAGTTGAATGTCCCCTTGGTATTTTCTTATCTAGCGATCCAAGAGAAGTTTATATCAACACGACGTGTCATCCGCACTGAAAGAATTCTATTATATTTATTGTCCAGAGAATTCACACCTACGAGAACAAAAACAACATAATAATGCAAAATCACCACACAATTATATATATATACAATAACCAGGATTTTTGTTTGTTTTTTGATATTGGAAAGTTCATTATTTTTATCCATTTTGTTCCTTTTTAACTGTTCAAAAGCCTGATACCATTGAACAACTTGTACAACTAGCAATATATTGTCTTATGAGTATCACTCAAACAGTTATTGCAAGACTTTTCGGACGTCAAATGACCCTTGTTATATTGTGAAAACACGATGCATTCAATTTGGCTCAAACTACAGTAAAACTGAATATGGTTTCTCATTTGAACATCTCCCAGATGACATGTGAATATAGTTTTATACGCCAGTCAAAATTGGGAACATTTTGGAGGATGCTAGATATAGAACAAAACAACAAATTAAGAAATCAATAGAGTAAAATAATATTTGTAAAATAATTTGAGAAAAAAATCACTGTATGATACGAGTAAAAGATGCTTCAAAAACAAAGGTTTCAGGAAAGTAGTACTAATATAACCTCAACAAAAACTGAACGCAATTACAGATATATATATATACAATAATGCTGTGTTTGTTTTTAATACTTACTTTGTGAACAAGAATATCAAGTGACCACGCTAGTGCAAGCTGCTGTTCGAGCTGATGAAATTAAATTGTCATTAATTTTTTTTCAGCAGTCATATGTCTTTAAACACCTATTTTTAAACATGGTATAGAATACGAAATACTATGAAGTAGTTGGAAAAACTGTTTTTATGTGTACACAATTGCGATAGTTGTTCAGTTGTGTGAATAAATATCTCGTGCTTTTCATGATAAATTGACGCGGGTTGACACGAAAACGTGACGTTGCTGCAATTTTACGTGGCGTTATTATGGAATATTTTCAAATATCACGTTCTACCTATGATCTAAAACAGTTAGGTTATAGGATGGAAAATGTACAAATTACCAATCAATATATTTTTCTGTGAATTAATGTACATTGAGTTATAATAGTTCGATATGAATTGTTGCGTCGGATGCGATTTGTCTAGATTAAACTTCACCAGGAACGCTCAAACGTTATATGTTTACATAATAACGTTCAGATGTGGTTCATGTGTAATATCTTTACGTTACATGGTTATATCTTTACTTAATTTGGTTATATCTTTAAAGTATAGGGATATATCATTATAACATATAGTTGCATCTTTACGTTATGTGATTGAAACTTTACGTTTTGTGGCTAATATGGCATTCTTTTTATTGATTTTACAATCTTTGTTAGACTGCATTTAATTACTAACAATACTGAGTTATTTCAAACGTTTCTATTTAGTTCCACCGACTCCAAGCAATTTACAGCTACTACTACGCAATCAAACCAGTATTGCGATCGGTTGGGATTCTCCAGATTTTGATATACCCGTTAAATTCAATATCTACTACGGGATAACTCCTTCAACAAATTACAAAAAAACAGTGACAGCGCCTGGTAAAATGTTCAAAGCTCATGGGCTGAAGGCTGGCACTGAATACAAGTTCCAGTTATCTGCCAGTTCTGCAGATGGAGAAAGCCAACTTGGTGATCCATTATTCATAAGCACTCTGAAAGACCGTAAGTATAAACATCATTTTCTTGTTTAAGAACATGCATTACCTTTTGTGTATCGTACTTAACACATGATACAGTCATAAAACATTGTTGAAACGTCTTTGAATGTGATACCTTTGTTCTTTTTTAAAACACATTTACAGTAAATTAAATGTGGACTAACACTAAGATAACTCTACTGTCTATGTTTTATACATTATAAATTCAGAACCTTTAGTAAGTAAGCAAAAGGGGGACTTGTCTGATGATTTTTCCTGTTTATTTAAGAAATTCTTCATTTCTTACATAATTTATGACAATTATATTGTCTTTCACACTAGTTTTGGTGACATTAACCTGAGACTTCAAAAATCAATCTTCTACTTATTACATGTATATGTAACCAGAAATCAAAGTAATGTACAGTAACACTATGACCAAATGAAAAAAAGTAAACAAAACTACACAGAAAACGATTGAACAAGAAAAAATCCATCATATAAAGGGGTTCAATTCAGGTATTTAGGAATTTTGAAACCAACATTTCTCTAAAATTAGTAGACATATATGCTTAGCTCTGAAATCCGCAAATAAGGTTTACATTAGAAATAAACGTCCTTTTTATATGATAAAATCGTAGATGAATATAAATAGTTTATATAGAGTATGATTGCCGTGATCACACCAGATGTTTCATGGATGATCTTAACCAGATAGCTCCGTGCCATATGTTTGGATAGGCAAAAAAATAAAACGCCTGCAGCTGGGATCATAAAAAACCAAGATGGTGTTAACAGAATAGACATAACTTAACGTCAACTTTACCTGGGGCATTCCATTGTGTTTGCTGTATAATTATATATACTATGAACAGAAAGTGTTCAAACAAAAGCTTGCATTTAAATTACAAGCCATTACATTTTGGCCTAAAAGAAAATGTTTGGAAGGGCCAACCCCACCTACTATATTGGAGAATAAAAATCAGAAGATCTAAATAGAAACGACATTCTATATAATGTTAACTCGATGACGGTATTGAATTCTATCATAACCTTCAGCGGGAGCGCCAAGACCAAATGGGTTTAAAGCAAAACTTACAATACTTACAACAGCATAAAACAAAAATGGTGTAAGCAGAAAAACAAGGGTAAACTTTTCATTGGTTTGCAAACTTAGATGAAAAATAAAATTATTGAAGAGGAATCTAGGAAAAGAAAGAAAAAAAAGCAATTGATGTGATTTTGGAAGCAGTGGCGACTACAAGCGAATAATTATGACCTTTCGGATTGATAGTCCACACCAACTTTTAGACCGAGGAAATTCAAATCTGGATTTTGTGATTCGAAATTTTATTTTATAGTGCCACATATTCTGTTTTTTTTTCATTTCAGAGAAAACAGAGTGAAGAGATGTGTTTTGAAAACCCTAGACGATGATAGTTAATTTCATTTTTTAGTTTGTTTAAGCAAGTCACACCAATTATATTTAAAGACATATTAAATAGTAATGTATACTGTATATTGTATTGTATATTTGCGTCTGTCCTAGTCAGGAGCCTCTGGCCTTTGTTAGTCTTGTATGTGTTTTAATTTTAGTTCATTTATTTGTTTTGAAGTTGCGTGTGACGTCCATTTTCACTGAACTAGTACACAATTTTATTTAGGCATATTGACATATTCCCCATTTCCATTCTCAATTTTATGTATTAGATACAGAATTCGAACAAAGGTAACAAAAAAACAGGACAGTAGAGTTTTTTCTTCACGTCAAAGTCAGGTCAATTCCGAGGCGATAGCAGAAAAACTTTACGGTTGGTTTCTAACTAGAAAGTAATACAATTTGCATTTAAGACGATTGCACAGACAAAAAGATTGAACACAAAAAAATTGCATACCGTTTCTGTATCACGATGTTTAATGATATTTTGTCTTTAATGAATTAGTATATTGTATTAACACTAGCGCTTCTCAATTCTCTAAAATGTAAATAATTGCTTATTCCTTTGATATATATATCCGTGAAGTAGGAGTAGATTGAAAAGTGAAGAAAAAAAGGGGGGGCTTTGTAAAGTGACAAGCCAAAAAAAAAAAATACATTAAACTTATATTTTCTATCATATTAGTCTAATATAATTGAGAATGGAAACGGGGAATGTGTCTAGAAATAGTCTACAAGTAAGTTAATGTCCTCATTCGTAGCCACTTTATATTTTGATAACAAAATAAATTGCCAAAAGGGGGTGGGGGTCTTACAATTTTGCACTTCATCTTTGCAAGTGTGTATTGCAATTATGGTCCCCTTTTCCGGCTCCTACGCCCCTGCGTTTATACAAACCCCTTTACACAAAAAAAAGCATACATACATACATACATACAAACAAACAAAGTCAAAGAAATATGATTTTCCTCCTCCATTCATTTTAAAAGTGTGGGGGGGGGGTTGCTCCCTACCACGGCTCATACTATGACGTCAATAGTTCAAGTGTCGCAGATTCTGAGGTCAAGTGTCGCAGGTTCCGAAATAGCGATAAGGTCTATACATTAGGGAATGGTCATCCTGAATATGAATGAACTCATGATTGTAAACATTTGGAGCTGGGAAAAAGGTTGGTTAAGGGTACACGGGGTCCTCATTTCCCAAATCCTGTTTTTCTAGTCACATAGTATTTTTTTCCAATTTCCCAAATTTTATCTTATTCTTTCCTCATCTAACTTTCTTTTTGCTCCCTACATCCCACATCCTAACTGTTTTGCCTCCTATAACCCACATCCCAAAAGCATGCCACCCCCTTTAAAGTGTATTGACAAAAATACAGAACTCCATGGTGAACCAAAAAGGGGGTAGTCTTTTATCCTGATAAAAATAAACGCTAAACTATATATAGATATTAACCAACAGGATGACGAGAAAACAACCGTCATATTCCGGATTTAGTACAGGCGTAAACAAATGTTGGTGAAACTTAGTTTAATAGCTAGCTATCGTTAAGGTACCCAATTTTCACCTATTTCACTTTTTTTGTGTAACAGGCAAAAGTGTTCTAAGACTTTCTGTATTCATTGAGTAGTTGTATCCATATTTACATAATGTGCTGATACCTAAAATTGCACCCATTTTGACCGTTTTTCCACCTTCGTTTATTTGTGAAACAGACAATACTTTACATACTGTTGTTTATTTTGAAAATTTATCTTTATTTACCATACAGATAATTTTAATTTTAAATCGGTACAGAATCTTAAAAAAAAATGGTTTGGTCCGACCTCCCAATATTCTGCACTGAGGAATACCTAAACTGCCAGGCTAGTACAGGATTGGGGAAATGTTCGCCAAGTCGCCAACATTCTAAATAGGACCACTGTTCGCCAAGTTCGCCAACTTCGGAAACATTCTGAATAGGACCCCCTGAAGGCTAAGTTCGCTAACTTTGGAAACATTTATCAATACGACCCCTGTTCGCCAACTTCGCCAACTTCGAAAACATTCTGAATAGGACCCCTGTTCGCCAAGTTGCCAACTTCAGAAACATTCAAACAAGTATCCCTGTTCGCCAACTTCGATAACATCGGAAACATTCAAACAAGTACTTCTGTTCTCCAACTTCGCCAACATTCAAACAAGTAACCCTGTTCGCCAAGTTCGCCAGCTTCAGAAACTTTTAACAAGTATCCCTGTACTTCAAGTCCGAAAACATTCAAACAAGTACCCCTTTTCGTCAACTTTGCCAACTTCGGAAAAATTTTAACAACTACCCCAGTTCGCAAATTTTCGGAAACATTCAAACAAGTACCCCTGTTCGCCAAGTTTGCCAACTTCGGAAACATTCTAAGAATTATCCCAGTTCGCCAACATTCAAACAAGAAATTCTGTTTGACCAGGTTGGCAACATCGAAAACATTCAAAAATAAGTTCTCCTGTTCGACAAGTTTGCCAACATTTTAACACCAACTAATAAAAGGTTCAAAATAGGATCCCTGTTCCAAAATTTTGCTATCTGTCAAATGTTTAAACATGAACCAATTGCCTTATCTCTTTCCCATCTTTCATATTTCATAACCTTTCTTAAAACTGGTTGCCTGTTTGTCGAATTCAGCTTCTTCAGTCTCATTAAAAATTCCCATGTTGACCATATTTTAAATAAAGTTCTAGTTTTCGCAAATACAGTATTTAAGGATTTGTCAATATAAATTGTTAATAGTAGCATGAGTAAAACATGTAATTTTCATGGGTTACATAAAACAGCTGTAATAACTTTTCTGTGCATTGTATATTGTTACATTGAAAACTCACACAAATGTAAATCTGTGTTTGCCAAATTGAGTGAAGACGTCGTGTCTCCTTACAATTCTAATGTGTGTTAACCTCTAATACATAACATACAAATCATTATAGAAACTAATGAAAATAAGAATTAATAAAAAGACAAACTGAGAGTTACTTGCCGTTCTTCTATGGAATAGGAAATTCATACAAATCTAATACCATCTCCAAAAGAAAACCTAATTCAGTTGATCAATTGCAACTTGTCAAGAAACTAAATAATGCTACACTTCGATAATTAAATAGCCCACCAATAGTTTCCAAAAAGGAAAACAAATATCTTTAAAAAAAACCAAAACTGAACAGCCTACAAACAGCAATATCACATTACCATTATAAGATATAACAAGTGCTTTTAAAATTACGGGAATATAAAACTTGAAGTAATTTCATATCTTAAACTGTCAAATGAACAGGTTCTTATAATTTATCCACAAAAAACACTATCAATTATTGTCACTGTTGACTTTTTTTAGTAATGGTTATGTAAAACAATCCAAATCCAAAACTATGAAGTCTGAACTGAAGTGTAAATTTAAATAAAATATCACATGTAACTAAAAGCTTTGGTATAGTTCCTAAGTTTTGATTTTTCTACCCTATATACCACTTTGCCTCATAATCTGATTAAGAAAAAAATCACACACCTAATTAAATGGTAATTTAAAAGTCAGAATGCGAATATATAACAAACTCTTTAAGGTCATTTTTAAGTAATAGCACAAAAAAAAAAGAACTATGCCAAATTGGACCTGATCGGGATTCAAATGGAAACTGACTATGCACCATTTATTGCAGACCTGTTTCTTTATTGTTACGAGTTACAATTTATGACTTTAAAAAAAGACCCATCAGGACAACATCTGATACAAAAAATTTAATAACACTTTTAGATATTTGGATGATATATTGGCTCTCAATGATGACCACTTTAGTATGTACACGTAAGAGATGTATCTTGCTGAACTGACTTTAAATAAAGCTAATACTAACAATGAATACTGAAAGATTATTACACCAGGTTTTTCGATATCACAAAGTCATAACATTTACTAAATTTTATCTTCGGTTCAACAATGTACAAGGACATCATTCGTAAATATAAATCAACTTGCAAACATCTAATACATTCATGCATTTCACTATCTTTTAAGGTAATATTTTATACAATGCACAAACATTTCGGCATTCACCTCAAAAGCTATCCAAACCTTTAAACATACTTATTCAGAAGGGATATAGCTACGATACTATTATCAGGTCATTAAAGATTACATATTTTGGAATTAATATTGATTCACTCATAGGGACTTGACATCGGCAATAAACACATTTATTCTTAAATCAGTTGTTGGCATGATATGTGTTATGTTTTTCTCATATATTTTATGATGGTATGATACTAAATCCCTAACGGGAGGAATTGTGCTTGATTTTCATATGATGAAGACATAATCTTTCAATCAATTTGAGGTCTGGAGCTGGCATGTTAGTAACTGCTAGTAATCCTTTGTGGATTGATGTATCATTGTCATTTTGCTGTGTGTTTGTTTATTCTATATTGGCTACAGGTATAGGGGAAGGGTTAAAATCTCACAAAACATGTTTAACCCCGCTGCATTATTGCGCCTGTACCAAGTCAGGAGCATCTGGCCGTTGTAAGTCTTACATGTTTTTTTTAATTTTCGTTCATTTATATGTTTTGGAGTTTAGTGTAACGTCCATTTTCACTGATGAACTAGTACACATTCTAGGTTAGGGACTACATGAAGACCGCCTCCGGGTGCGGGAGGTCTGCTTCTGACCAGACCTGTGGACAAGTCTGCTATTGACCAGACCTGATGACCGGTCTGCTTATGACAGATTATCGTGTTTAAGAGTTTTCATATCAGACTTGAGCTTTAATTAAAATATGTTAACAACATCCGAATTGTTTTCCCTAGATAGCAAATTTCTTTACTCGCTAGACTCTACTAGATATTATACATATAAACAAAATTCCTTTTTTTATTTGATATATTCTTATATACATAAAACAATGCGTTTTTATCCATGATGGACCAGACCTGACTGGTGCATTGACAAAAATAATTAACAACATCTGTATATCATGCGCTATCCTAGATTACATCAAGATTGGAATTATTTCACCAATTTTCAAAACGAAAGGTTTGCCAACTGATCCGCAAAAAACTACAGAGGAATTATAGTTCTTCCTGTTATTGGTAAAATTCTAGAGATACTTCTTAAGGAACATCTGTGGCAAATGATAGCTGCCATCCAAAACCAATTTCAGAGAGGATTCACGTCTAAAAAATCACCGTTATTTTGCGCTCTTCTACTTAATGAAGTGATTATCGATACAGTATACAGAAAACACCTTTATATGTAGCACTGCTTGATGCAAAATCTGCTTTTGACGTTGTAAACAATAGTAGTTTATATAGGAAGTTATATCTAGCAGGAATTTCCGGTTCATTATGGCTACTTTTACTTTTCGATATTAAGCAGGGAGTTAGGCAGGGAGGAATACTAAGCACAGAATAATATTAACTTTATATTAATGATGTTCTTAACCAATTCAAGTAAAGGACAGTGCACTGAGATCCTATATTGAACACATTCACTGTCCTATACCAACCTGTGCAGATGATGTCACTCTGGTAGTGAATGACCCTACCAATATGCAAACCCTTTTGTCAACTGTGGAGAATTACAGTCAACAGAAGTATTCATTACAGCTTGTGTAAAATTATTAAAACTGGGAAACCAAAAATAGAGGATAACTTCAATTTCATATTTAATGATATACCCATTCAAAATGTTGAAACAGCTGTACATTTAGGAATTACTTATAGTAGTAACCCGCGGCAAATATTCCAATCCATGTCCAGGAAAACATCAACAAAGCAAGTAGAACAATGTACAGCTTGATGGTAACAGGCATGCATGGCAAGAATGGTCTTAATCCCGTAGCATGCCTGCAATTATTCCGTTTACGTGTTACCAGTACTCATTTATGGCCTAAAATACTCTTACCAAATTCTACTCAAATGGAACCAATTGAAGTCTTCTATCGGAAAAGTATCAAACAAATGTTATCTATCCCCAATAATACAACAGACATGGCCGTATATATACTGTCGGTTACCATTCCAGTAATCAGTAAAAA
Organism: Mytilus galloprovincialis; assembly: GCF_965363235.1. NCBI lineage: Eukaryota > Metazoa > Mollusca > Bivalvia > Mytilida > Mytilidae > Mytilus > Mytilus galloprovincialis. The sequence continues at coordinate 17,098,019 of NC_134845.1, read as the reverse complement.
GCATAAACTAGCTTTAGGAACCTTTTCAAACATTTCAAGACAGGAGAACTCTATAGAGAGACAAGTTGCAGAAAGACAAATTCTTATCTCAACTGCTGTAAAGGACAGTTGGTTCAATAAAATTAGATCTTTATTAATTAAATACAGCTTACCATCATTTTTTTTTTACATTTTAGATGAACCACCCTCGACATTAAAATGGAAGAACCTTATCAGGAAAGCGATTGACAACTACTGGGTTGATCATGTGGTGACCATGTCTGTCTACTACAAGAGTATTTCATATATTTCTACAGCTAATTATAAAACTGGTCATCTTCAGTATCCAGACTTCTGCAAACGACATCCAAACTACGAATCCTTACTGGTACATATATTCTCCAGTGTAACAGGGCAGCCTTTAACCAGATATCAACCCAACATGTCTTTTGTCATGTTTTTTCTAGGGTTATCCGTACTTGCCAATACTAAGTCAGAAAATTATCGTTATTACCCATTTGGTTTTTTCTTTTCCATTTCATGATTTAAATTTAAAAAGTAAAATCACAAAAAATACTGAACTCCGAAGAAAATTCAAAACGGAAAGTCCCTCATCAAATGAATTTAATGTTCACTGTACTCTGACTTTCGAAAACTGTTCTTTATCGATATAGTTTGTTTTACTATATATAGAAAGAATAACTTAAAATCATGTCATTATAAAGTGGCAAATAAGTGAAAAGTCAAAATACTCAAAAATATTTTGCAGGACAATGAAACACAAAGAATACTAACTCCATAAGACAAACAATCACGCACAACAAGCAAAACACCACAACAATCTCATTTTTTTTTTGTTAAATCATCCTGAATCCGTTATAGTGAGCGCATTGAACATGGAGAGCTTTAAATCTGCTCACTATCACAGTCAAATAAATAGACGGGACTCTTGCAGGTGAATGTTAATTTCACACAATAGGATATTGAACATTTCAAGTTTTACAATGAAACATTACAATGGTTGAATATCTTGAATGTTGACTGAATTATTTATCAAATTATATAGTTACGTACTGAAGTAAAAATGGAACTTATGATACAGTAGGAACATAATCAAGATACTGTGATGTAAGCTCCCTTTGTTACAAAGAAGTACGTCTAGTTAAACCCCTTTTTGACCCCAACATATAGCAGTTTTACAAAAATTTTAAAAACGTTAACTTTTAGCTATTTATTGGAAAGTAGAATACTTCTGTTACATAAATATGAGTTTCCGTCTAAAATGGAAGTGGCCGCATTCGTGTTTTCATATTTAAGATTGACATTGAGCGTCGTCTAAATGAGTAAATCAGTGCAAATCTTTCACATAAACTAATTGGATCGACTGAAGTAGACACTAAAGTGTCTAAAAAGTCATCAGATGAACCTGAAATTAGAGGCCAAAATCGGCTCTTACCGGACTTACTCCTTTATCTCAAATGTATACATGACAGTAGTTTTCCATTTGTTTGATGTGTTTAAGCTTTTGATTTTGCAATCTGATTAAGGACTTTCCGTTTTGAATTTTCCGCGGAGTTCGGAAGATTTGTGATTAAACGTTTTGTTATATATTTCAATAATTTAAAACATTTTGTTTCATCTTTATGAAGGAAAAAGAATGATCAGTGATATCATATAACGTGCTATTTCAATGTAATGTATATGAAGTTTGTATAGTGTGAACAAGCAAGAGCATAATACCCCAGTCCCATTAGGCCACGATCGCACTACGATCTGTGAAACAAATGCAAATTTTGATGTTGATCGCAGTAAGGTCTTCAAGATCGTGATGAGCGTGGCAAACTTGGAACATGTTCAAAACAATCGTGGTGCGGTCGTGGCGAAATCAGGTCGTAGTAGAAGCGTAGTGAGAGCGCACTAAGATCGTAGTAAGATCGCAAAAGTTGCTGTACCATCGTCGTGAGAGCGTAGCGAAAGCGTGATTGTATTCGGAGAAACTGCGCTACGATCTCATTGCGACGTTATTACGACCTCACTACGACCATCACATTCTCATCGCGACCAAACTACGCTTCCACTACGAATATGCCACGCTGTTCATGACCATAGTACGATTCTAGCACGCCCTTGCCGTCCTCATCACGCTCTTCTTACGACTTGACTACGTTTATACTACGACCATTATTCTCATTGTCATTTTCCCATAAAATATATTAATTCTCTACAGGTTTTGTTTGTCTGTATTTGATTGGGACTTCTTGTCCACTTTCTCTAACGGCTCAACCATGCTTCTTGTTTTCATATAGATTAGACCGTTGGTTTTCCCGTTTGAATGGTTTTACACTTGTAATTTTTTGGGCCTTTTATATCTTGCTGTTCGATGTAAGCCAAAGCTCCGTGTTGAAGGCCGTATCTTGGCCTATAATTGTTACTTTTAAAAATTGTTACTTGGATTGAGAGTTGTCTCATTGGAACTCATACCACATCTTCCTATAGCTATTGACACATCTGTTTCATATCTGCTATCGTTCACTAAAATATCGTCATTTCAGCTTTATGGACCAGCAATAGGTTATAATTTAGGTAGATTGGTCGGTCCGACATCTCTACTTGATCAAGATTCGTTACTATCAGAGCCCAATCTGCCTCTACATCAACCCTTACACCACGCCCAACTGTTCTAGTGATTTTGGTGGCATGCCTGTATTTTGTTTTCTCGAGAAATCTACGTATTAATCAGAAATAGAACTGAAGGAATGATACTGTATTGATATGGAACACGATGTTGACGTTATTGCTGAGAGTGTAGTAAGATCGCGGTTTGGACGTAGTGTAATCATGGTAAGAACGTGCTATAATTGCAGAAGCGTGGTAAGATCGTGTTGCAATCGGATAACCCGTGGTATGGTCGTAGTGAGAACGTGAAAAGAGTAGAAAGGTCTTGATAAGCGTAGTAAGGTCGCAGAATAAGCGCGATGAGAACGTGTTATAATCGTAGCGGGATCGTTGTAGAAGCGTAATAAGGACGTAGTAGCATAGTGAAAGCAACGAAAATTTACATTTTCATGCCGCTCATACCGCGACCTCACAACGATCTGAATTTAATTTAGATCGCGGTGAGCGTGGTGCGATCGTGGTCTAGTGGGACTGGGGCTTAACGTACAATGTATCAACTGAGCTATGAAAACACCATAAGATGTGGTAGAGAGTATGTTACTGCTGATAAATTGGAAGTGGTTAATTTGGAAGTTAATATCGTCCCGTTTGCAATAGATGTTATTGTGAAGTCGTACATCGACAACACGACATCGTATAATCGGTTATATAAAAGACCCCGATGAATAACAATTTGAAAGAGAAAACTAACGACCTAAGTTTTAACAAAGCATTTTAAATTCATATTTCATAATTTTAATGAGCCGAAGTTTCAATCGCTGTGCGTATATGTAAATTCAAATTTCAAACGTTTAACATGCTCCGACTATGATCGTTGGAGATATGTACTTTCTATAACTTGATCCTGTTTAAAAGTTTCTTTATCAGTAATAATGTTTAACGTTTCTTGTTCTGATAAAGCACTGTAATTGTCACGTAGTGAAGGATCAAGTAATAATGATAAATCGAAGATTTCTGTGTTTTCTAACATGTTTGTCTGACTCCTGACATCCAATCGAATCTTTAAAAGTATGAATGTTGCCATTTTGAACCGAGTTTAGAACATCAGTTAGTGTTCTTCTGGTAGAAACAGAAGTTTACTGTGTCGATATCCGTCTTAGCTTTCTGAAATTATAAAAAAATAATTGCAGTAACAATATTTAACCTTTTTATAAAATGAAGCATTGCCAATATCTTATTCTTTTAGAACTATAAAAGAATCCATCAAAATGTTTTTCATAAACTAATGTAGGTGTTTGAAACAAATATCTTTTTTATGCTTTACAAATAGGAAATATTGGGTCCGTGAGTTATTTCTGTAAACGACACAATTTGTCTCCTTTATTAATAATTGTGTTGGTAAATTCCCTTCAGATATTGGTCATGGGAACAATTCTTGACAACATCTTATGCATGAATGTAATTGGTTGAACCGGAATGTTGCATCCAGTTAAGTAGTTTTTAGTGTCAAGAGTTTAGACGCAATATGATCATGATGTATCTTTAGGGTTTTAAAGAAACTCTTTAAAAGTTTACAGAATTAACATAATGTGTATATATTTATCAATATAAATAGCAGCCGTGTTACTCAGGTTTCGTGCATTTTCTGCATAGCATAAAAGAAATCAAAGACGATCCGCAACAATACTATCCTTAATGAAAGGATTATATTTGCAATGTAGTCATGTTAAAATTAACATTCAGTTGGCAAATCATTATTTAAAAGTAAGCTGCAGTATGAACAATAGTTGGGGAAATAAATTGTTGAAGCCTTTGTACTTCCCTACAATCCTTTACATATAAAAGGTAATAGTTTGTCGGTTTTTGTATTTTGTATTTTGATATTCTCAATAAATTAGATCCTTATTCAAACGTCTGTAATTTAATCAGGATCTTTCATGTTCTTTATCAATCTGTACTTGATTTGAATGACATCAATATTAATACATGACATAATAACTACTCTCTTTTGATTTTATTATAAGTGTTGACAGAAGATTTACAACTTATTCAAACCAGTCACTCTTCGGTATATATGGTAGTATGCTGTTTGTTTAAATGTTCCGTGGCACATATTTTATGCATATAAAACCCGTTTAATCAACCATTTTCTACATGAGATCGTACCTGTACCACGTCAGGAATATGACAGTTAGTATAAATTCGTGTGATGTGTTTCAGCTTTTGATTTTGTGATTTGATTACAGACTTTCCGTTTTGGGTTTTCCTCGGGGTTTGGTATTTTTGTTATTTCACTTTTCAGAACGAGAGCAAATTAAGCAATTAATCAATCAGATAGGTACTGCATAGTCGGTCAATCGGACTGAAGTTGTAAATGTGGTCTATTTAAACAAAAAAGGGTACGTTTGTTAAAACTAATTATGAAACATGTAGATTAATTCAATAATGGTATATCACTGTTTGATAGTAATAAATCGATTTTACTGAAAGCAATCCAGGTCTTTTAAAATAAGGGAAAAGTGAACACTACATAAACACACGTCAACATACATAGAAAGTACTATTTTATAACAACTACCATATAACTGACTAAGAAGACAACATCTAAAGAACATAAATTAGTGGATTGACCCTTGTTTTATGGCTGGACAGACATATGGCAATGATAAAAATATCGCTATAATGACACATTAAGTGACAGGAATACAATACAAATGAATGCAAGAACAGTCAGGACAGTGAAACATATTGATTTTGTTACAACACCTACATGTAGGTAGGCTAATAGTTGTTACTTTCAAAAGGAACATACAGTTGTTAGAAGTAAAAAAACAAAAATACCGCACTACGAGGAAAATTCAAAACGTAAACTTCTTAATCAAACAGCAAAATAAACTCAACAAACGAATGGATAAGTGTAAGTATATAAAAGAAGGTTTGTATGATTTATGAGTCTGAACACAAATAATAAACACGAGTTAGATCTATTTTGATAAGATTGAATATAATTTATTAACATTCTGTACACACGAAGTTCGATTCGTGTACACAATACTCATCAGTAATGGGAAAGGGGGGGGGGGGGGGTCCTTGAAGAATGAGCTGCACTATGAATTAAAGGTAGATACATGAATTGTCGGCGTTTCTCAACTCCTGGATACTAAATCAACCGCTAAATTGTTTCTTATTTGAATAATGAACTATCCAGTGATGTATTCAAAACCACAAAGCATCCTAAAACTTCTCTTCGTGCAAACAATGCTGAGAAATAAAAAATCAACACTTTAAATATAAAAAGAGACTGTCAGATTAATAGCAAAACAGATTTCCTGTATGAAAATTATATTTGAAAATCTTTACCCCCAAACATACATGTATAGAGTGCATAAATTAAGTGAATTTATGTAGGGTTCGGAAAAGAAATGCCAAAACAAATTGAAGTACCACTTTTCGCTACTTAAAGGCTACAATTCAACACTGTTGAAAGTTAATATCCTGAAAATCGAACTTGATTTTTATTTATTAGTAGTTATATGAAACAAAAAATCTAAATTTGAAAAGAATGTGTCAAACCGTATTCAAGTTATTAAACTGAAAACACTTCAAGTATCAACTTTTGCTACTTAAAGGTCTAGAACGCAGCAACTATAAAATTTCAAATAGTGAAAATCGAACTTGACCTTCAATCGCCCAACAACCCGCGCCCTATACACCACCAAATCAATAACGGATATTTTCCTTTTTAAATACGGGTAATAAGATAAGTGCGAACACTTTATCCTGTTTTTAATTTTGCAGTTACCAACAAATTTATTAATTACAACGGGATTAGTTAGTTTACAACAGCATACATTTGCACTTTGCATATCCTGAAGTGACTATCCTGTTACTTTGGTTACAGTACAATAATAAGCAGTATTTGACCGAAGCACCTTCAAAAAGAATACATTGATATACATTTTTACACATAATGAAATGTTTGGTTATTCAAGCATATTGGAAGGCTACACCGCCTTTAATTTTGCAATTTAGCACAGACAAAATGTAACACTGCTGTCGGTAGCAGGAAAGACAACACAGTTTACAGACTAGAATTAACTTAGTATGGTAACATATAGTTATCGCATGAACCTGTTACCATAATCACAATGACGAAGTTAAAACAATAGTCTAGGGAATAACTTGATGTTGGAATCCTTTGAAAGAGAACATTAAATCTGACCATTTCGAATGCCATTACATTGTTGAATGTTATTATTATAACATTTGAAAAAAAAAAGTTTCAGAGGTATATTAATTTCATCATGGAAAATTAAAAACAAATCTATCAACTCGCAGACTGGAAATATAAAGAAGTGTTCGCTATCGAAAACAACCTTATTGGCCACGACAAACAAGATACGAAAGTTATCGAGACCTTTTCTAAATATCATTAAACTCATTTTGATCAGTGTAACAGAATAAACCAAATAGTGTACATCCTATCAAAACAATTTTCAATATATTCTTGATCATTATTATCAAGATTTTATTTATGTATATGTAGTATAATTGTGTCTTTGGTTTAAACAGGTAAGTTTTATTCCATTTTGAAATTTCGAAATATGACATTATAAAAATATGACCTTTATGTAGAACTTGATTGGAAAAACTAAATATGCTGAGTACAATTAGTTTTAAAATTAGTTTAATGTAGAAAAGCAACTCTTTTGGGAGACAAGGAATATGATATTGTTTATTAGTTTCCTTGTAAGAGATGATCAAATCTTTCTCTTCAAATATGATGTTATCTCACAAATGACCTTTAATTCATACTTAATAAACAAACTTTTATTAACAAAAAGTATTTTATTGTTCTATGAAGCCATTGTGTTCATTTTGTAACGTTCATTTTATGTCTTGTTTTATACACTGACTTGAATATTAGAATCCTATATAATGTTCACACTACAATGTTAGTAACATCATGTGTAAGATAATTTTCATAGATTGGATGAAACTTTTTTCTATGTATCCTTTTATAAATCGAGCTTGCTGCTCGTTGAAGTCCGTACTTTCGCCTAATGGTTTACTTTCACAAGTTGTGACTTTGATGGAGAGTTGTTTCATTGGCACTCATACCACATCTTCTTATATTTATTTATGTTGTTGTTACGTGATTTCTCTACCGAGATTTGAACATCGATAAATTACCTCATTGAGTACGAACATCAAAAGAAAATCAAATCTATTGCCGTAGATTTACCGACAACGTTCGTTCAATATAACACTTTCAGATATCCTCCAACAGGCTTATCATGAGCCTTCACATTGTTTTCGTTCCTCGTTCTCTTTAACTGTAGAGGTGTCAGCTTTTTATTTTTAAAACACATCAACGGTAGAGAAATCCTAAGTATGGTTACATTAATTTGCTGTAGAAAAGTTTCATAACGTTTCTGTTTTGTAATGCTCTGGTTCTTTTGTGGTGTTGTTATTTGATATCTTTAAATATCATTTATTTAAATGCATTAATCATAACACTTTCATTTATCAGATTTGATTTCGTTCAAAGTAATCAGTACGATATTTTACGTTTGAAGTTAGATTCATAACAAACCTGACATAGTTTTATAATATAGTTAATTGCTACCTCAGTTTTATATTAATAAGAATTAAAATGTGCTTTGTTATTAAATGCAATATCAGTATTTAGTTCAAATATATAATCTTAAATTAATCCTAATTCTAATGACGTCATTTTTTCGTCATTTTTCATTTTTTGATGCTCTGTTTTACTAATTCTAATGACGTCATTTTTTCGTCATTTTTCAGTTTCAAATAGGACGTCACTTGGCGTAGAGGTTTAAACGTATTCGGATGTGTCTACTTTTGTGTTTCAAATGTCTGGTTATGTAAATGTATTTCAGTTGTTTCCTGTAATTAGTTAATACTTCAGCTTTATCATGTACATCTTTTGAATATTCATTTTATTAAATTTACTGTTTGCAAAAGTATAAATTACTCTAAATTATAGGGATTTTCTGGTAACTTAACGGAAAACCCTTGCCGTTTTTGGCACAACCTTTTTGATCTTTTGGTCCTCGATGCTGTTCAACTTTGTACTCGTTTCGGCTTTCAAACTTTTGTATCTGTGCGTCACACATAGGTCTTGTGTGGACAAAATACACTTCTGGCGTATTAAAATTTTGAACTTGTTGCCTTTTGTTGGCTGTTGTTCGTGTGATTCTTTGTCAATTGTGTTCTCCAATTTATTTATATTGTAGTCCTGTGTTGTCATTTTGATGTTATATTTCACATGGCCATAAAAGTGCGAGGTTTGGCATGCCACAAAACCAGGTTCAACCCACCATTTTTTCCTTTAAAAATGCCCTGTACCAAGTCAGGAATATGGTCATTGTTATATTATAGTTCGTTTCTGTGTGTATTACATTATAACGTTGTGTCGTTTGTTTTCTCTTATTTTTGAGTGTAAATTCACATTGCGATAAGACGTGTCACGGTACTTGTCTATCCCAAATTCATGTATTTGGTTTTGATGTTATATATATATGTTATATTTGTTATTCTCGTTGGATTTTGTCTATATGTGTTACATTTTAGTGTTATGTCGTTGTTCTCCTCTTATATTTAATGCGTTTCCCTCGGTTTTAGTTTGTTATCCCGATTTTGTTTTTTGTCCATGGATTTATGAGTTTTGAACAGCGGTATACTACTGTTGCCTTTATTCATTATTACAATCCATCGGTGGAACACAACATAGAATAAGCCAGCATTCACTTTAAATCCCTATTTCGAAAAACAAAATTGACTTTTGAAATAATAATTTTCAAAATGTTTTGTTAAAAACACTTTGTAAAGTTTCATATTGTATGAACCAATCAAATAAAGTTATTAAGATCAATAAAAGGTGCATGTTGCCATTATGCCATGAAATATATATCAGACACAAATTATACTGTTGGAGGATGCTGCCATTGCCTATTCAAATAAATAATTATTCATAATATATGAAATTTTTATCCCCATTGTTTTTTTTTGAAGTTTAATGAAATATTCTGTCAAAAATAATTAAAATTTTGAGGCAATGATTTCAAATAATACATCAAAATATTTACAAAAGGACACGATAGCATCCTTAACGTTGCTTTTTATAGCTTGTTTAGATAGTTTATGAATGAGTAACAACCCATCAGGGTGATAAGGTGAGCCAATAAAATTGCAATAAACCCATACAAATACAATAGAGAACCCATAAATGTGCAATAGTGAACTCATCAATGTGCAATAGTGAACCCCTAAAGGTACAATAGTTAACCCATAAAAGTGCAATAGTAAATCCATATAAATACAATTTAGTCAACCCATGAATATTTGATAATGAACTCATAAAGGTGAAAAAGTTAACCCATAGAGGTACAAAAATAAATATGCAAAATAAAACACATAAAGGTACAATACTGAACCCGTATAGGTACTATAGTGAACCTTAAAAGAATAGTGAAGCCATACAAGTACAATTGTAAACCTATAATGGTAAAGTGGGGAACCAATCAAGATGTAATAGGGAACCCTTAAAGGTACAACAATGAACCCTTCAAGGTGAAGTACTGAATCCATGAAGATGCAGCAGTAAACTAATAAAGTTACAATACTAAACCCATAAATGTAAAAAAATTAACCCATAAAGATGAAATAATGAACCAATAACGGTGCAATAGTGATACCATAAAGGTGCAATAGTGAACTCATTAAGATACAACATCGAACCTATATTAAGGTGCAAAAATTAAACATTAATGTTTAGTATCATATTTACATTTTTATCAAATAATGGACAAAGTTCGTGTTTCTGTCATACCAAAATATAAATGTTTGACCAAATTATTGTGTCCTACTTGCGCATGATATTATTATTTGAAACTGATGTTGACAGGTATACATTCAGTTTTCTTTTATTTTGTTCAGCACTGCGTGATTCGTATTAAGTCTTCCGAGGTACTATATGTTTTGTAACCAAATATTTACGTTAGTTGCAGAATTTATGTCATAAAAATTAAGTTGAGCCTGTTGTATGTATTAAATTAACGTTACCTTTGTATATAAGTTTATAACTCACAAAAAAAAAATTTGCCTGATAAAGAGCACAGTATTTGTCGATGCATATGCTACGAGAATAGTGCACACATCGTTATGTTATTTTGTTCGAAGTTTGTTACTCCTATTCTCTTTCCTCTTGCAACTTTTTAAAGCGTATCGGAAGTAAGTCTTTATACAGTTTCTTCACTCATCGTAATTTGCTTGATTGAAGGCTATTCTCAAGAAGAATTTTTATGGTACCAAAAGTCTAATCTGGTAAAATCATGAAAGTTGAAGTGATCTTTTTATGGGCGCCATTGGGATTTGTTTGATGATTTGTAATAGCTATGTCACCGATACACACAGGTGTGTTCCTCGTGTCGTAGCTTATATAGTATCCATAGTTTCTTTGATATGAGATCGCCTTATACAAATTATCACGAAATATGATACATGGTCCTACCGACGAGACAAATCAATTGGTGGAGCACGTACCTTGTATCCTGTCAATTTAATTTGATTGACATAGAAATGTAAGCTATTTGGCTTTAGCGCAGATACCATAAGGCTGATAAGTGGCGATTCGACTAATTGGTTGTCCAAATTCAATACCTCAAAAAAGGAACAATGGCGTTTAACAAGTTTCGTCAATTTTGTCAATTCATTTAAGACAGACACTAACAGTTTTCTTTTCCTCCATTCATTTGTTAATATCGTAATCTTGGATATTTATGATGGCTCATTGTAAATTTGGAACATGCATGTTCACAGCTGTGGTTTAATGTCCAGGTATCAAAGTGTATCAAATATTTGGCATGTGTAATGCAGCTTCGAATTTTGAAAGTGAAGTAAAACATCGTTACTTTCACTTTGCTAAATTCTCTGGAAACTCAGATCTTACAAAAATTTACTAATCAAATAGTTGTTACATTTTTCCATTTTTTTCTTCTCATAAAAGAGTCCATCTATTAAAGATCGGTCAATTGTCCACATGTCTTACATCATTGCATAGAGTAAATTGCTCATGTTTATTTTACATCAACATTTTTACAAGGAAAATAAAGGCAACATTAGTACACGGCCGTTCAATAGTCATAAATTGATTCGAAAACAAATCAGGGTCACAAACTACAACCGAGAGAAACACTTTAATTATAAGAGGAAAACAACGGAACAACAGAAACAACGAACTAGTACTGCTATAACAACAAATGCCAACATACATTGAAACGGTGTCTAACAACTGTCATATTCCTGACTTGGCAAAGGACATTTTAAGAAAATAATGTCTGATTAGCAGACCTGTGTATAGGCTTATATGAATGACATTAATTTACAGTTTGACACCACATTTTTGAATCAAGTATGAGACAAGAAAAATAGGAAATAACAGTAAATAATTTTTTTTTTGTTTTGTCTATACATGATAGTTATTCTCATGGTTCCATTTGAAGATGTTTCTATTTTATTAAATGTGGACATTGTATGCTGCTGTTGACATTTTGTGTTTCATAATATTTAATGCTTAGACAACATATTTTTTTTTCTATAGACAGCTGCTAGTCATGTTCTTAATTTTCAGAAATCGAACCGTTTTCGATTGATTTATCAACCTTGCTAATGTTCAAACTCCGCTACACTTTGATAATGAGTGCACACTTAATAATACAAAATTTAAAAAACCTTCAATTCTACCGTTTAAAAACTTTACGTTGTGTAACGGCATACGTTTAATGGAAAAATATGTATATTGTTTCATGAATAGTCATACGAAATTCTACATGTTTGTCAGAAATCAAGTTATTTAACATTTCCGAGTACAAAATGGACTCGTTATGGCAGTTTTAGCAATTAAAATGTCAAGATTAATGCTCATTTTGGTTTAAAAACAAGTTAAAGTATTGTGTCAAAACATCATGAATAGTAAGCTACTTATGTATTTTTTCCTGTTTATAAATGTTTTTAATTTTCATGCTGAGATTTATGTCTTTTACCGTAAGGCAATTATATATCTCATTTAGTGCGTTAAACTCGTCCTTTTTTACGCTTTATGAACTTCATTAGAAGGGTGTTGAGCCTTCTATAAAAAGACTGCTTACAAATAGTTATCAGGGAGAACGACTGAAATAGCGCTAGATATGTTTACAGGTCATTCTCACAAATTAGTTCACCGATACAATATAAGTCTCGGCTACCAAGTGATACGTTGTCACACTCTTAGATGTTCATGTAAAAGACTAGTTGTATGATTGATAATTTTACCGCTTGTGTCCTTTCCCGATTATAACATTTTGACTGAATGTCGCATTGCACATGATGCCTGTATACAGCATAGCATGGGACGATAACCATTTTTCGATACAAGATCTCGCTTTTATTGGATTATTGGATTTAATGCTATTCCTTCATAATTGTGTTTGTTTTCTAAATTAATCAACTAGATTTGAACATACGTTAACGACTGTTGTCTTAATTTTCGTCGCGAAAATTATGTTGCAATCAGACTTTCAAGGTTTCCCTTGTTCTTAAAATAAAATGTCCTTTTCGTCTACAACTTAGAGAAAAACGTGTATGTGGGAAATCATCAATACCATGTTATTGAATTGTTTTATTTAACATTTGATTTATATGCATTTAACAGTATCCAAAAACTGCATTAATGTAAAATAAACTGTTTAAGTGTTCATTATGTGAATTGCATAATTGTTTTAATGGTATAGTATTCACGTTATCATTTTAATTATGGGTTTGATTTTTTCAAATCATAATATATCGATAAAATAGATGCTTGAAAACTCAGAAACTTTTCCAATGTTTTTAAACTGACAAACGAAGCATGTCTGATTGGTCATCTTTTTCAGATCAACTAAGGCCAGATGTTTCTGTCTTCAGAGAGGCACAACAAAAGGTGGAGTTAAACATGTTTTGTGAGATTTTAACCCTCCCCTTATACTTCTTACCAATGTAGAATAAACATACACACATTAATACGCATATTTAAAATCAGTTTATAAGAAGTCCGAATTATATGTTAGTAAAGATAACAGAAGAAACATATGAAAATGATGAACATAAACTTAGAAAAACTTCTAGCAGTTATTGACATGCCAGCTTCAGACCAAATAAAAATTAGAGAATTGGACACAGGGGTACAGGACAAAATCAATGAAAAAGCGTAAAATAACAATAATACAGACCTCCCTGGAAAGTTTAATCGGAAAATCCCTTATCAAATGGGAAATTAAAGGTTCAGACGCATCAAACGAACAGAACACAACTGTTATATTCATGAATTGAAACAGGTATTTGCATATATAGAAAAATGGTGGAAAGTGTTTAAATCTTGCGTTTCTGACTATGAATCGGCTACTATTGGTTTTTGGTTTTTAACTCGCTTGGTCTGCACAACCGTTTTCTTCCTAAATTGCCTTTAGTGCTTCAACAATTTTGTGTTTTTTCGGTCATCCGTCAACTTTATATTTCGTAAGTAGATCGGTAAGCTATAAATTTCAGCTTAGTAAACGATTTAAGATAGATGACTACTACGCGTTTGTTTTAACTAGATATATTTATCACAGCCTTTTGTTTGCTAAGTTAAAAATTTGTTGTCTTAAAGTTTTCAAACTTTTTTTCGATAGTGTGTCTATGTATCTTAAAAAAAGAAGGAAGGTGAACAATAAAAATAGGACGACAAGTCAAAGAATAACATGAAAAACAATGCATCGCAAAAAGAAAATCGACGACATGTCAGTAAGTTACAAAATACTACACATAAAAACTAAGATAAGAAACTATTGTTATCTCAGGTATCTCCATAGCAAGCACACATTTGTTTCCAGGTGGTATTTGCCATGTTACAAAGTCCCAGTTGAAATTCAATAAACAGTTAAGTACGGTTATTCCCTAATCGAAGAAAAAAATGCATTGTGGGTAAGACAATTGAACCAAGTCTTTAATCGTCTGTGACATAGGACAACACAAGTATAAAACCGTCGAATAACTTTCGCGTTGAAAATGGTCAGGGAGAACAGTTATCGTCGCTTGTTTTTCGTTTTTCTAGTACCTATTTTGGACAGTGTGTTACTTGCCAATTTTTATTCACTTTCCAAATTTATTAATTCATTTTATGCGTCAAAAAGCAAGTAGGGGGATGAATTTGCGCAGAAATAAAAATCATGAATTTTAAAGTTGCGAATTGGACCAGCTGAAAAAGTGAAAAAAAAACAAATTCAAGACCCCCTTAACATAAAATTGTCCATTTTGGGAGTTGGAGCTGATAACGTTTGCTGTAACTTTTATATAATTTGTTTCACAAGTTGTACACCACGCTGTTAAAATATCATTAAGAAAGCGCAAGTGGGATTTTTTTTAAATTTCAATTGTTTGTCTCAAAGAAATTTACTACGAAATAACTGTGTTCTCGGAAATAAGATCATTAGACAAAGTTATACGTCATCAGCTTTATTTTTTATAAAACAAATCCTGTATCTATCATCGTGTTTTGTGGTTTGTGCTTGAACAGACTTTTTCAATTGGAATTGATTTTCTATATTTTCCATTTATTTTGTGCTGTTAAAACACCATGTCGGGTAGGTAAGAAGAAGTGTGACATATCATCTCCCAGAATGTGAATCTTCCCTGAATTCTTTCCTTCCATCAACAACACTTCGAGTTTCACTATCGTATTACTGCTGCTTAATTTGTCCATAATCGTAATTACATTTTGGTAAAGCATTTATAGGGCCGAATCTGCAAACTCTTACGTAATAGCTTTTGGTGAGAGCAACTTAGTCTTTGGTTGCCTATTCAGTGTTATGTGAACTTGTTTGTCCATTCGTCTTCTCTTGAATTTTTAACAATGCGCTGTCAATATATCTCTACTTAATGAGTTTCAGGAGACTTCTTGGTTGCTTCCAACTCTTTTTTGAGACACAATGCATACAATTGACCTAACCATTTATGTATGGAACATTTAATCAAGTGGTTGTTGTTGGGTTGCTGTCTGTCATTTCAATTTTTTGTTTATTTTTGTAAATGATGAATAAAAAAAAATGTTTTTCTCTTTTCGACTGTTCAATATTTTCCATTACAAAAATTATGAAAGCTTTCAATTGTCTTAGGCCGTTGTACGACATATAATTGCTTTCATTCATTTCCCCCCCAGTATGAAATATAACTACATGGATAAAACCAAAGGATTCCGAAAATCTGGCAAAAAATCAAAAACAAGAGAAGCGAACACACTGAAGTGTTTCTTCATTAAATGCTTTTGATCATAAAACTGTACCATTCAATGAGAAACAAAACGGATGGTACTTGTAAAGGAAGCAACTGAGCTCACATGGGGAGGGGGAGGGTTTCAGAGTGTTGTTCTCTTTTAATAAATTTACATGCATGACATACATATATATACTTCAATCATCTTTTAATTGTTTCATTTTTGTATAAGAGTCCACTGAGGGAGTAATAAAAATCTACAACTAGTTTCTCAGTGTTTGACTAAATGTAAGACGTAAAAGCATATGTATAAACTGAATTCCCGTTGCTTACGTCATAAAATAATATGCCATATAAAAATGAACAAAACTGACCTAGAAATAAACGAAGTTTTAGAAATTCAGTTTTATAAACTTTTTAGATATTTGCTAGAGGAATTTGATGGCGAATGCGGGGTAAAAGATACATTAAACTCATAGATAGAAATTAAACTGACAACACCATAAAAAAAGATAAAGGACAAACAGACAAATAGACAAACTATAGAACACCATATAGGAAACTAATGACCAAGTAACACGAAACACATAAAAATGTGTGTGTTCTCAGGTGCTCCGGCATGATAAGCAGATCCTGTTTCACACAGGGTACCTATAGTGTTGTTCAAGTTAGTACAAACCCGGTAAATAGTCTACTTTGGCATAAAAAAAATATTCTAGAAATTCACAGCGGCATTTTATCAGAAATATCAATGAAAGTTTTCATTTGTATTGTTTATTTATCAAACAATCCAAATTCACCGTGTTGAATGCTGTTTTATAGGCTTAACAAGGCTTTCTATGATGGCCATATGAAGGCACTCCACATTTGCTTGCTGAATAGAGTGTCCTAGCAAATGTACAGCACCATCCATTCGATTTTAACCAATTGGTAACTCTTCTATCACACTCGTCACCGCATGTTAAAACTGCTGAGTTGTGACAACCACAACTTGAGGAACTACAATGTTGGATTGAGCGAAAATCGTGAAGTATTCTATGTGTATCTGCATCAACAGCTTTACAAAAACAGCTAAAATAACATCAACAAATGCAAAAATTAACATACATGTGTATTGAATTTCATACCGAGGAACATGGTTCAACTGGTGACATATTATTCTTTGATAAAACAACAAACAAAAATGAAGATATGAAGAACATTTGAAATAAATTTAACAGATGATATCTGACGAATGTAGCAAATATCGTTACATTTTTCACATTTATTATATTAATGAATATCTTTAACATTTTAAATTGGGTTGGCGTATATGAGACAACTTCAATAAAACACTAAAAAACAAATACTGAAAATATGCCTAGTGTAACAAACGTTACTGATACTGCAAGCATCTATATATATATATTAGACCGTTGGTTTTCCCGTTTGAATGGTTTTACACTAGTAATTTTGGGGCCCTTTAAAGCTTGTTGGTTGTTCGGTGTGAGCCAAGGCTCCGTGTTGAAGGCCGTACATCGACCTATAATGGTTTACTTTTATAAATTGTTATTTGAATGGAGAGTTGTCTCATTGGCACTTACACCACATCTTCCTATATCTATTGTACGTTTTACTTTATAATAATTGCATTACATATTAGTTGAGAGATTTGAAATCATTTACACAATCTAGGTTTCTTTTAAATTTGATTTGTTCCTTAATTTGGACACGGTAGACTGCATACATAAGTTTTTAGAAAAAAAAGCGTCTTTAAAATTTAATTTGTTCCTTAATTTGGATACGGTAGACTGTATACATAGGCTTTTAAAAAAATGATAAGTTAGTTTGCTTAAACTGTATGTATAATGTCTTTTCACTAACAAATTTTAAGTTTGGTGTTTATAGCAGTCATCCTGTTGAATTTGAGATTAAGGATATTAAAGATACAGTAAAGCTTGTTTTACTTCAAATACTATCATAAAATGAGAGCCAAACTTTGCGACAAGAAACAACGTTATTGCAATTTTCATTTTCAAACTTTCTACTTAAATTTGGAGTATTACTCCAACAATCATGCATTTTTAGAGGGATTCCAAATTTCAAATCATAATTTATGCGAACCAGGTGGACTCTTTACAGGAAAGTTACTTTACCGATGGTTTAAACGGTAAAATTGAATCATATATTCGATATTATTTATGGATGCAATCCACAAGCACAAGAATTGACCCAATGGTAATAAGCTTCATATAACTATATTCGTATGACGAACGATTATACTGAAATATGTATATATCGAATGTTCAGTTACTTACTGTTTAGTGATGACTGGTGGGGCTCTATACCTATGCCTTCTTCTTCTGAAACGCCATCCTTCACCCTGGTCGGTAAATACAAGGAACATAAGGACGAACAATAATTTCTGCATATCTTCCTGGAAAAATACATATATGAATAAATATAAAGATAGCAATTACTTAAGGATGTATATATCGAAGCAATACTATCTTCAATACAACTGCTAATTTGTTACATTGTGTATACAAAATAACAAACCGTTCAGAGGAAAGTTCAAAACAGAAATCATAATCACAAGGCAAAATCGACAAATCAAACCCGTCAACGTTTTCTGATAACATGCATTAACAGTAGTATTCATAATGAAACGCCACAAACGACGTTCAAAACGAACTTCTATACACTTACTATATCATTTGTATTTGGTTGGATACAATCTTCTTTTTTTACAATTTGAAAATATGATTTTGCATCAGCCAAAAATGTATAAATCAACAGGTTTTTATATACATATCGAAGATAATAACAGTTTAAACCATGTATATAACTGTTCATACAGCGTATTTTAAATCCTTAAGGTTTCGATCAATTCCATTATAACAATCATAACTTACCTGGTCTTCAAATTTTTCTCAGTAGATGAATCTGCTCCTGTTGTTGGAACTTCTGATGGAATGCAGAGAAGAACAGTCTGTTTTATAGTCAGGAAAGCAGTTAATGTATTCAGATTGTGCAACATATTGCAAATACCACATTAATATCTCAAATGCTTGGCATGCTGATTAACATAATGTGGGCGGTTGATTATATTCGGACATTTGTACTGACTTTTTTTTTAAGATAGCAGTGATAGATTGTATATGAATGTGAGTGTTTGGTCTCGGCCTCTTTGTTTGTGTTCAATATATTGTGGAGATATCACCCCTTCTGGTATTGACCAACCGTATAAGTTGGTTGATATGTCAAGGTTAAGGAGTTATTTTATCAAATTGTATCAACACTGGTTATGTATTGTGCATCCCATGATACTCCTATATAGCATAGATATTTACTTGTAAATTTACTTTTAACCATGTAAAATCTGATCACAATTACGTATGAAGCCATTTTTGAAGACATTCTTTTTTACCTTTATATCTGTAATTTTGTATACCAAAGGTGTCTCTATGTATACATATTGTCCTTTTACATTGATGGTCAAATCACTTGGTAACCTATAAACTGTTCTTGCTGAGGTAGATATTGTTTTATAGCCATACATGTTTCATGTGATACATACATTTTACAATAATATTGTGTGAAATTATTTGTCATAATCGTAAACAGTTTTTTTTAGAATTTATAAATTTGATACATCATTGTGTTCATCAATTCATATCTTGTTCAGATTGACTCGCCACCACTTCAATTACTTACATTCTGAATTAGAAGTGTTTTAAAAGTGTTCAGAAAGATTTAAAAGATCTGTAGACTGGGTTGGTTCTCACGATTACAATACATTTATTATTGGCATTGCACAAGTCATGTCTTCTCTGACTGTTCATGACGTTAAAATACTAAATCCCTGGGATGTGTTTTAGTTGATTTCAGTCTCTGATGCAAGATTTTTTATTATTAATTGTTTTTGGCTTTTAAGTAGCTGTCAGTAACTGCGAGTACTCTCAAATCAAATCATATTCTTGTTAATTTGACCTTTTGATACTGTTTATAATGCTTTTTTGTTATTTTATATTATTATGGATCTTGTCTATATACCAGCTTTGATTATTTGGAATATCTTCTAATTTTCACTTCTTCTTACTACATTTGTATAAACTTCAATATTTACCTGTATTATTAAAACCGTTTTTTTTTTTTTTCAAAAGTGATTATTTTCGAAGGGTTAACTATTCCGCAGTGGTGTCTTGCCATGGCTTTGTTTGGACTTGTTTGTTTGCTTAATGGCCTTGAATGTTTGTCCCTAAAATTTTATAAAACTGTGCTTTTGCATTCAGATATCACAGATCAAATTTATTCGTTCATAGTGTATTAATTTACGTTTTTTGATTGAGTTAAGCCTGCCAATTGATATTTTATTGTGTGTTTTTCTGTGTTGTGATGTTATGCTATTGTTTCAGGAAAAAGGGAAAAGGTTTGGTACCATTAAAACGTTTAATCCCGCTGCATATGTTTGCACCTGTCCTAAGTCAGGAATCTGATGTACAGTAGTTGTCGTTTGTTTATGTAATTTATACGTGTTTCTCGTTCCTAGTTTTTTTATATAGATTAGACCGTTGGTTTTTCCGTTTGAATGGTTTTACACTAGTAATTGTGGGGCCCTTTATTGCTCCGTGTTATAGGCCGTACATTGACCTATAATGATTTAATTTTTTCAAATTGTTATTTGGATGGAGAGTTGTCTCATTGGAACTCACACCACATCTTCCTATATCCATGTAATTATGTTTATATCTGTCCCTTTTCTGGCACTCAGATAGCACGACTTAGTTTAACTACCATTGGTCTTTTTGATAACTTTTAAATACATCCTGCCACTATTAATACCATAAGAAAATAGAAATATATGATTTTATCGCAAAATAAACTCATCATAGATACCAGGATTAAAATTTTATATTAACGCCAGGCGCGCGTTTCGTCTACAAAAAACTCATCAGTGATGCTCGAATCAAAAAAAATGTTTAAAAGGCCAAATAGAGTACGAAGTTGAAGAGCATTGAGGACAACAAAATAATCAACTGTCCGGGATTTCAATAATTCTCCAACACTTTACGAAATCTGCAAATACATACCCAATAGTACAGCTAGTACATTATAAAAGTACCTTCAAATGTCATTGAATTAATTTGAATTTTGTCACGATCATAGCATAATATGTACAACTGAGAATGATTAATTACATGTACACGGTAGATTTTTTGATGTAATGTAACATATTCGTGAATAATAATGCTGATTATTAATTTTATTCGTCTGCAACTTTTTTTTTAAAAGTACAATGTCTCGTAAGTTATTTTGAAATATGTAAATGTTGTAGTTAAGAAATGAACATTTCACATTTATAACAATTGGTATTTGAATGTTTTTAATGCGTGTAATTGCGTTACTTATTAACGCTTTCAAGCATCCTTGTTTATGTTGACTTCAGCTTTAATGTAGCCAACAATGACGCTTAAATCGTGCTTGTGTCTTGTGTCTTTTCCTTACACGAGTAGCACAATATCTTTAATTCCACATGCACCTGCCCAACACGATATGGCATGCATTTCAGTTTTTCTTTGATTTATTCATTTGTTGATATATTAATAAATGACCATCTTTTACCAAAAATATCTAAAATTCAAACTTGCTTAACACACGATTCCAGCCATCTTCACAACGTAGTCTGTGCAGACTGAATTGATGTGTATGATTCTTTTTGTTTTAAACTCCACAAGTATCCTCGATGCTATTTTAATGATACATAATGCATTTTAATTCCGAAAGAACTTCACAAAAATAATATTTATTGTATTTTTCCAAGATATCCCGAACAATGGCCACACCAGCAATTGAGTTTTACCGATGATATTATTGATTTTTGTTAATTGTTCAACACATGAAATAGTTTATCTACTTCAAATGTTATAAATGCATACACGAAAAAAGTATCCAGGTATACTATCCGATTTCATTGCGTACTACGAGGGGGATTTATTTATAGCAGCAAACAAAGGCAAGTTTTATAATAAATCTTAACATATAGTCATCTATTGTTGACCTATTCCTTCTAGGAATATATTCCAATCGCTTAGGCGATGAGGAACAAAATAATAAAATGATAAAAAAGCATGAGACAAACCGACTATGCATGAAAAAGGTTCAACCATACCGAGTGCAGCACTGTCAAATCTATTTTAAATACAACAATACAACAATATGTTGAATGAACACACATGAAGCGTGTAAGCAATTATAAATATTTCGCTGTCATCGGAATATCCCCTCGTATATTTTGTCATTGATTTCTAAGAAAATTATGATTCAAAGTTAAAACTTTTATTAGTAAAAATGCATTTATATTGTTATATAATATAACTATATAATATTATATAACTATAACAAATTCCCAACACAGGGTGAGATTTAATGTTGTGTTTACAATTATTTATTTGCAATTTTGTCGCAGGACCAGTATGTGGTTTGTATATAAACACTTAGTAAATTATCTTTTTCGGATACACGATTCCTTCTTACTATGACTATAAACTGATTTTACTTCTGATCCTCGTATTACAGCAGGTCTATCAAACGTTTAATTTTAGTGTAGCTGAAATGGTTGGTAGGAAGAATGCGAGTAACACAGAGGTCGATGAGGATATCAAATAATTAGGCGGAAAAGTATCTTGAAGCATCAAAAACAAAAGTTTCAACGTACATTGTCTAATAAATTGATGATACAGAGAAAACCAACATGAGAAAATGGTCACGAAATGAGAATGGAAGCTGTCAGTAAAAAATCAATTTGAAAGTTGTTTTAAGATATTGAATTGATGGGTGACTAATATTGTATTAGAATGTGACCTTAAAAAATATAATAGTGTTTGTGTAATTGTCATTTTTGTTTTGAAATAGTTTGTGAAATGAAGAAAAAAACTGTGAATTAATGATTTCTTTTAGTCTTTGAATTATTAATTATATCCAATATTTTTAGAAGTTTTCATTCTATAAAATAGTGGACGGTTAACTGTAACATAATGGTATCTTACAGGTGAATGATGTCGCTTAAAGAAAAATCACATAACCAATATCTGCTATACAACTATGACCGAAATATCACAAAATACATGGAGCTTCAGAAAGGCTTACTCATGTTAAATGTATAAAATAATATATTGTCAACCACGTGTCACCAATGATCTAAGGAAGGACAATGAGTAAAAGTAACTGGACAATGCATCTTTGTACTGCAGTACTCGTCGTATTTTTTTTTTATTTCAAATGGATATACTAAATTAAACGAAAATGTTATAGATATTTAAATATTGTTTTTGAAAAACAGTTTAAAGATAAAAATTAAGATGGCATAATTCACCTTTTCTACATTCAGAAACAAACTTTAGGTTCTTGCAAAATGATTTCTGTTTCTACCGGCTGACAAAGCAGCCAACAATCTGGTAGTTTTATGCCGTATGTGCGCCTATCAGAGGGCCATATAGTAAACAATCATATCATACATACACAACACAGCTCGAAGCTTCTTCTGAACTTTTGAATGTTACTATGATGTATTGGTTACCTACTCTTCACCAACACCTAGTACATCATTGTTTCATAATTGTTTTCTCGTTTTTCGTTGTTGATTTCAATGATCAAGAACGAAAATCGACATTTGAATTATATGTTTGTATTTTGTTCTAATTGTTTCTCGTTTTATATTGAGATATAGGTATTCCTGTGCTCGTTTACAACTTGATAGTCCTACATATTGTATATCCGATTTTGGCTTTTTACAATTTACAATAAACGAGGCTTGGGTTGTCATGAAATGATACAGGATAAGGAAAACGAATAAGACCGTCCGTTCAGTGTTGTCATAACAACATTATTACAAGATAATCTAATTAGATATAGGAAGATGTGGTGTGAGTGCCAATGCATGTAAGTCGTTGTCTGTCATTTTACGGAATATGTGTGGGTATCCACGTGTATTTGTGTTTAATAATTTGACCGAATAAGCCAAATTTAAAACAATTGTAAAAAGTGCTAAATCAAGAAGAAGTCTTTGACTGACCGCTGTAGAATATACATTTAAAAGGCTCAAAGGGGTAGTGTATTTATTTCCTTTTCGTTTAGGAAAGTCATGGTTTATTAACAGTAATGAGAAAATGAAATGATACTGAAAGTCATTCAATAAGGGCGAAATATACCAGAGGAACATTCAAACTCATAGTTCGCAATAAACTGACAACGCTATGACTAGAAAAGAAAATGACTAACAAACAAATAAATGCACAAACGACACAATACAGAAAACTATAGAAAAAGCAACACGAACCCTTCCAAATACCAAGGGTGATATCAGGTGCTCTGGGAGGGTACGAACATATTATTAGAAACATTATTAACATGAGTAATACAATTTGAGGAAAATAAAATTGAGAATGGAAATGGGGAATGTGTCGAAGAGACAATCACCCGACCATATAACAGACAACAGCAGAAGGCCACCACCAGGTCTTCAATGCAGCGAATAATTCCCGCAGCCGAAGGCGTCCTTCAACTGGCCCCTAAACTAATATATCTACTAGTTCAGTGATAATGAACGCCATACTAAACTCCAAATTGTACACAAGAAACTAAAATTAAAAATAATACAAGACTAACAAAGGCTAGAGTCTCCTGACTAAGGACAGGGGCAAAATTGCGGCGGGGATAAACATGTGTATGAGATCTCAACCCTCCCCCTATACCTCTAGCCAATGTAGAAAAGTAAACGCATAATAATAGGCACATTAAAATTCAGTTCAAGAGAAGTCCGAGTCTGATCTAGAAGTTGTAACCAAAGAAAATAAACAAAATGACAATAATACATAAATAACAACAGACTACTGGCAGTTATCTGACATGCCAGCTCCAGACTTCGACTAAACTGAATAAAAGATAATGTCTTCACCATATGAATATCAGGCACAATCCTTCCCGTTAATGGTTTAGTATAATACCATCATACCATATATGAGAAGAACATAGCTCGTGTCATGCCAACAACTGGTTTTTAAATAAATGTGTTTAGTTCCGATCCAAAGACCCTATAAGTGAATAAATATTAACGCCAAAATATGCAAGGTTGACAAGGAAACGTCACCATCTAAAAATAGATAATTAAGGTTCATCATAACAAATGGATGAATATGGCCGTATATATTTTCACCTCAAAAACTACTCTGTGTACAGACTTACCTGTGCTGTTTGGAAAGTTTTAATGCCTAGCATCCACTAGATATATAAAAGTTAAATGCATTTTGTGTTAAAGAAAGATAAAATCTTTTTTGGTTTTTGCTGGGCATTTTTTTTCCTTTCTGCAGAAGATGTAAAAATAAACAAAAAACCTGAACTACTTTGATACTGTCCACTCACTGACTCAGATGAACTCTTCAACTCACCTGTAGTTGTGAAAATGCCTCTTGTTCATGTCAATTAAGGACAATCAAAACAATACAAACCGGTTTTTTATCTGAGGGAGCATCTCATAGTTGTACCACAACTTAGTTAATTTTCAGACCTTTTGCATGAAGGAAAAAAAATGCCCATCAAAATCCAAAAGAGATTTTATCTTTCTGAAAGACAAAATGTATTTAACTTTATCTAGTGGATGCCAGGCATTAAAACTTTCCAAACTTCACAGGTAAGTCTGTACATTAGAGTAATTTTTGGCATGTAAATACAGCCATATTTGTCCGTTTGTTATGATGAACCTTTACAATAGGAACAAAATCATCTCTTTTATCATATATTTTAGTATTTAAAAGCTTTCCATTAATGATATACATATCAAGATCGAGGAAAATGCAGTGGTCATTGTTAGTATTAGCTTTGTTTAAAGTAAGTTCAACAGGATAAATTTCTTTAGTATACATACTGCAGTCGTCATTATTGAGAGCCAAAATATCATTCAAATATCTACATTTTTGTAAAAGTATTAATAAATTTGTGTATCGGATGTTGTTTCGATGGGTTTTTTGTTGATACACAAAAAGTCCGCAATAATTGGTGCACAGTTAGTCCCCATTGGAATTCCGATAACCTGACGATATACGGAATTTCCAAAGCGAAAACAAATGTTGTGTAGTAAGTATTCAAGGGCAGATATAGTATCAAAGGATGTCCAATTGACATAGTTTTTTTTTGTTTATTGCTGCTAAAAATGACCTAAAAGAGTTTGAACATATAAATTCACATTCTGACTTTTTAAATGCCCATTTAATTAGGTGTGTGATTTTTTTCTTAATGAGAATGCGAATGTGAGGCAATATGGTATATAGGGTAGAAAAATTGGAACCGATTTGAAATCATCTATATATGCATGCAATTTATCAAGTACTTCCAACGAGTTCTTGACGCTCCAAAGTAATTAATTCCACTATTTTCTAATGCCTTATATGAACAATTTATTATCAAGTTTTTGATTGTACCAAGTGAACTGGTAAGAAGAATAGACAATTTAGTGGTGAAACAATGGCTTGAAGATGAATTTAATCTATATTGTAAGGTTTTTCTGTGTAGTTTCGGAAGCAAATACATAATTGGGACTTTCAGTGTATTTGGTTCTGCTTGTAAAGAAGTAGCTAAAAGTTTATGTTTGTTACAGATGTCGTTTTCTGAAAATGGAGTAGTTGAAAAGTTGGTGAATTGGTGATTTCTTTTTTCAGAATCTCAATGTAAAATTTATGTCAAACAATCATAATATTATTAACAACTTTATCCAAAAAAAAAACAAAAAACAAATTCCTTGGCTAGTTTTTTTAGTTTATATGTGATACGAGAGATAGGTTTATTGTTAAGAATAAAATATTTTTTAAAATGTTGAACACGTATATCAACTATGTTCATTACTGAATTGAAAAAAGAGTCCAAAGACTTTTTGTCCGCTTTTTCCCCGTTTTATCCATTTCAAACAGTAAGTACGGAGTGAGTCGTGGATGATATTACGACACTCATTCCAATTAATAATTGACGGGGGACGATATTTAGGTCCTTTACTGAGGAATGATTTTAACTCTCGGTCTTAAACGATTGATACGATGCTTTTCGTCCGCAATTTGTTTTTTGTCCGCTTTTGCTTTTTGTCCGATAATTTTGCTTTTTGTCCGACACTTTTGCTTTTTGTCCGTTGCTTTTTGTCCGTTATGCTTTTTGTCCGATAATTTTGCTTTTTGTCCGATAATTTTGCTTTTGTCCAAAACTTTTGCTTTTTGTTCGTTGCTTTAATTACTATATCCACTGTTGTCACAGTTTCAAGGTGTTTCATAACGGGTATGCTGATAGGGTATTATGCCCTTACCTTAAAAAAAACTTGAAACTATTACAGGAGTGGAAGAAGTCTTGGATGCATATGGTAGTTGTAGCAACACATGTGCAGGATATTCTAATCTTAACCACCACGTGACGTGTTTCAAGTTAAGCACCATATGCACATTAAAAGGCTGACACTAGAATCAGTGTGCATGACGAACTATGGATTGTGTTTAGGAGGGGAAAAAGCTTTGGATAAATATCTATCAATGACCTTTCAAATGCACAAGCGATGAGTGATCACACACACATATTGTTATCCATGTATTTACCTTACCGGTTGTGATACGGTTCTCAGTTTGCTTGAAAAGGGAAAAAAAGACTGCGTGGGAGACATTGATTGCATTTGAAGATGTGACTTAAACATAAAGAATGATAATGTTAATGGCGCTTCTGGATAACGAAAGGACAAAGAGGATCACTTTTAAAAAAACTCTCATCATTTTGTCAGAAGCTTGTACATTGTGGATGTACGAAAGGTTGCCGCGGTTGTTGTTAATGTGGAAAATCAAGTCTCCCGTGCCCTGTGTGGTGTGCATGTGGTGGTGACTGGGAATTAACATGTTTATTTGGCAAAATAGTGGTAATTTTTTAAAATGTTTAGTACTTAAGTGATTTTATTTTGTTTTAATCAATCTATCCAAAACTCTACATCGAAGATATGGATTGAGGACTCACCTTTTACATTTACGCCATATTGTTTTTTTTTTTACCAGAAGTGTTTACTTTACATTTTAAAATCAACTACAGTATATGATTAGTGGTTTAGAGGATAAGTTAAAGCCAAAAAAATTTAATGACCACCACAAAGAAAAACACTTTCTTCACATTTTGAAAAGAAGTTGAATATCAAAATAATAATAAACTGTTATCACAGAGATATGTCTCGCTTTTTTGTGATTTTGATTATGCAACTGTTGAAATCAAAATAGCAATACTTTAACATCTTATACAAGTAATGCAAGTATTCAAAGTCAATGGACCATGACTGAGCTACATGGCTAAACAATCTCCATGTAAATGAGATATGCCAATGCTAATTCAACTCATACCAAATACTATTGACTTATTATAAGTCGTTCCCAAACCTAAACACACACATTAACTTGTAAACTATGTAAAAGTTTCAAAGTCAATGAACCATGAAGAGCGGGAGGAGCTATTTAATCTCCATGGAAACGAAACTTGCAAATGCCAATAGATTTGCATACCAAATATCATTGACTTAACATAAGCAGTTCATCTTAAACTGATATAATTACAAACTAATACATAATAAGTAAGATAAGTTTCAAAGTCATTAGACTGTGACTGAGGGGCAAGATCAAATATTCTCCATGGAAATGAGATGTGCCAATGCTTATACAACTGAATACCAATTAACATTGGCCTACCACTAATGGTTCCCCTTGAACTGACCTAATCACAAACTTATACATGATAACTAAGAAAAAATTTCAATGTCAATAGACCATGACTAAGGGGGCGGAACCAAATTATCTCAAGGGAAATGAGATATTTCAATGCTTATACAACTGCATACCAAATATCATTGACCTACTACTTGTGGTTCCCCATAAACTGACCTAATCACAAACTAATACATGTAAAATAAGCAAAAGTTTCTAAGTCAATAGACCATGACTGAGGGGGCAGGCCCAAACAATCTCCCTGGAAATGAGATGTTTTAATTATTTGGTTAAAATTTCAAAATTTCAAAACTTTTACACAATTTGGAATTTTGATATTTTAGAACTTTGATCAAAATTCCAAAAATCTAAAATTTCAAAATTTTTAAAACTTTGAACTGATAAGTGTTACACGGACCGCATTCCCGTGGCTTTCTTTCGTTTACTTCGCCTACATTTTATACAGACCAGTATTTTTCTTCAATTGTTTTATCAATATTCACATCTTGAACACTCATAACAAAATTTAGATTTCAGAAATAAATAGCATTTACAGTGTAGCCATAAATGAATTACTTTTCAAGAGATGTTTTCGTTTAAGGATAATTCCATGATTTTTGTGCAATTTCCAGTCTTAACGTTAATGTCTTGAATAAACATCTTTATGCGTTTGTGCGTTTTTCCGCATGCGTTTCAGTTTTTATCATGAAATTTTATCTATTTGCCAAGACAAAACTCAATTAGTTTAATGAACTGGACATTGGTTTCGCATTAAATTTGTTCACATCTATACACCTTGTTTAATTACCTGTACATAAGATTTGTTCACACTTGTAAACTCTATGTCATTTAAATGTTCATTACGTAGAACCGAATGCAAAGTTTTCTAGCAGTAAGGGAACGACCATTCGACTTCAAATCGGCGGAGGGGGGGAGGGGGTGGGGGCGGGGGTAGGGTGATCGATGGAAATACTCCGAACCCCAATTGGATCAAAAAAGGTCCTACAGATGATACAAAAAAATTCTAAATCAAGAGTTTCCCCATACTTTATAGTGTTAAATGTTGAAAAAAAATTTGATTACCAGCATCGAAAAAAAAAAACCCGCAATAAAACATTTGCCCAGAATTTTTTTTGGCTCAGATAAATTAACAAAATACCCCCCCCCCTTTTTTTTTAAGTTAAGTGGTTGCTTCTTTATGAAAGCCATTTTGATGATTTGCAGTAGTTTAAAAATAATAAAGATGTCTCGATTAAGCATTAGAAAACGTAGGCTGCAGCAGCGTGCTTACAGGCGAAGAATATATATTTTTATTCTCATAAAGCCAATGCATTACATCGGTACAGAGATTGAAGGAGAAAAAGGAATGATATATTAGGGATAACTATATTCCTATCTTTTCTGTTTGTTTCAAATGGTATTTCTTCTCCAAGGAGTATTAGGCAAAGAGAGGGGGTAATGTTTTTTTTTTTTTAGTTTTAAGGGTAATTTAACGGATCCGAGATACATGTACTAGACAAACAATAAATTTACCTCACACTTTTTAAGTAATGCATTTATGAGTGAATCGTTGTTTGAGTAAAGACCAGTGGCAAACATTTCTGTGCAAGTCAAGTCGATTCGGAAAGACCTTAATTTTCAAATGAATTATGTGTTCGGCAATGATGATGCTTTGAGTCTTGATAAGGGCTTAACAAAGATACGTTTAGTTAAAAAAAAATATATATATGAGGTTTAGACAAATATTTCTGTAAAGAACTTTATTAATAATTGTTATAGATATCAATTTTATTCAAAAATTGTTTCTTCCTTAAATATACACGGTAAGACTAATGTTTTAGATGCCTAGTTTTGTGTACCCTTAATATACACAAGGCCTACATCGAGTATCGGCTGCATGTAGACAAAACATGTTTTACACTACATGTAAACATTGAGTTTTATCAATGGGAACGTAATTTTGTTTAGTTTACGTGTGAGTTACACTTACACAACACCGAGTTTAGGCCAATGTGAACACGGCCTTAGTCAAGTGGTTTAAACAAGTTAGTTAAGTCGTTAAAACAAGTTAGCTTACTCGTTATAACGACTTCAAAATAAAACTCCAATCAAATGTAAACTAAAACAAGCTAACTTACCTTAAAAGTAAAATATCAGGGGCAGCAACTCCAAAACGTGTTGTCTAATGTAACTGAAAAATTTCGGGCAGCTAGATCTTGACATCGGATGAACAATTTTATCCCAAGCTCTAAATGCTTTAGTTTCAGAGATATAAGCCAAAATCTACATTTTACCACAATGTTCTATTTTTAGACATGGCGGCCATCTTGATTATTGGGCAGGGTCTTCAGATACTTTTTTGAAACTAAATACCCTAAGGATGATTCTGGCCATATTTGCTTTAATTTTGCCATTAGTTTCAGATTTTCTTAAAGTTAACGACGACGACTGATGCCAAGTGATGAGAAAAGCTCACTTAACCCTCTGGTACAGGTGAGCTAAAAAGGCAAAACGGACAAAAAGCAACGGACAAAGAGCAAAAGTGTCGGACAAAAAGCAAAATTATCGGACAAATGGCAAAACGGACACAAAGCAACGGACAAAAAGCCAAAGTGTCGGACAAAAAGCGAAACGGACAAAAAGCAACGGACAAAAAGCAAAAGTGTCGGACAAAAAGCAAAATTATCGGACAAAAAGCAAAAGCGGACAAAAAGCGAATTGCGGACAAAAAGCACCGTATCAAACGATGTTAAGATCTCCTGTTATAACATAGGAAATGGGTCCATAAATGTATTCGGAATTACTGCAATTACATGAAATAGGTGTATTTTCAATGATGTTAACATCTTTACACAATTGGCTATTTTAATTAAACACAAATTTCCGGGTAGATTTCTTGTAAGTATAACAGATGATAGGGAGCTCAGTATTATAAAAACATCCAGGAATTTGTTCTTTAACAGAATGGTCGTTAAAAATATCGGCAATATTTACAAAATCAAAACCCTTATTGACATACTTTATTTTAATCAAATGTTTTTATGATCTTCATGGCGATCAATTTTTTGAAACAGTTTGGAATAACAATATGCCATTATAGTTTGAACGATTTCATACTTAGGACTGCTATATGAAATTAAGTTGCAATTCACTAAAATTTTATGTTACTTATTAACCGGTAATGAACAGAGCTCTGTTAACAGAAAATGTCTTCCATTGTTTTTTAAAATAGAAATTAGGTCCGAAATATTGGTATGATTGCTCCCAAATTTTCTTTAATTGCGATTTTTTCTATGACCATGAGAACTGTTTTTACGAACAGTTTTAGAAACTATATTCAAAATGTTAACAGATTCGGTTCTTGTTACCAATTCCCATGATATTATCATTAAGAGCGAGAGGGTAGACTGTCTGTATTTTTTTAATCCAATGTATTCAATTATTTTCCGTGATCGTACAAACTTTGAATGAGATTCGCCAGGCTGCTTAAAAATATAATTACTTACTACTAAAGGTGGAACTGCTAAATATTTTAATAGGATGATTGTGCTTCTTAAGGTGTTGATAAATGATACTTTTGAATTTATTGGGTCTTTTAAAACGATACAGATGTTCTTGAGTGCGTTTAGATAAATGTCAGTTTCATCTACGTACTGAATATCGCATCCCGGTTTGTTTCATATAGTACGTAGGGTGCCTAATCAACAAATTTTATCGATTTGCCTTAACGGATTAACACACGGCTATATTTTATATCATTGAAAAGAGAAAACAAGCCTCGTCGAAATACCGTTGTCGTCGTTGGCTGTTGTGGTCACGTTTTTTTTAAATCAGGGTCAAAGGTCAAAGAAAAAATTCCAGAAAAATGCACAGTCACATTTAGATAGCTTCTTTCTCCTATAGATATGAGTTTGGAGCAAAATAAAAACAACTTCTTTATAGAAAAAAATCTTTTCTACCTACATTTAGAATTTATTTTATATTTTTATCGACAAACATGACTTTAGATTGACTTCTTTGCATAAAAAGTTCAAATTTGAAATTTTCAAACAGCTGTTAAGTAATGTTTGATATTTTTGTATTCAATTCATAACAAGTAAGATCTAAAGATGTTTTTTTTTAGATCTTAACTTAAATAATTTGTCGAAAGAAAAATGGGGTTTTCACGTCTTTTCATAGTATGGTGTTCGTCCGTTTCTAGGTAAATATAAAATTTATGTTATTTGGCGTGAAAGAGTATATATAAATGATTTGTTACAAAATTGTACAACATTAACGTCGAGCTTGGTTGATTAAAGTTCTGTGTAAAGCTTTGCTTTACAGATGTAAAAGTTACTGCAAACGGAGATAACGGGGGGTTAACGTTATGAAAACAAACCGTCTATTAGAAACGAGTAAAACACCTCATCCTATATATACAGATGACTAAATGACAAACAATTGGCTATAATGTTTACAAGTATTCCAAAAATATAATAAGGGAGAGGGTTATGTACAGCACCTATGTATTTTACAAACAATTGCAATCAAAACAGGCGTTAGAAACCAAAAGGAAATTAAAAACTTATAAAATGAAGACAAGCTGACAACACTGAACAGCATAGCAAAAACACGAAAAATGTTCTATGAAACTAGTATTACCTACTACGATCTAAATTATTATGGACTATTTTATTTGCATTCGATAGCTAAGAATGATTCATAAGGTACAAACAGAAAAATGAAATCTTATATGTAACATCATCTTCGTCGTCATCAATGTTTCTAACTACAACCAGACGAGCATTTACACTTTGACATATGTCTAAATCTGTACATGATATATTTTGTTTTGAAGCAAATGCAACCCTTTGAAAACACAGATATATCCTTACAAGTACAAACTAAATCTTGCAGAAATTCATTTGACATCTGACCTTCGAGATGGACAGGAACAAGTCATACTCCTTTCAAATCCGAGCTGATGCGGAGATTGTTAGGGTAGATTTGCTATATTGGGAGACATCAAATTTATGTCATATTGTTTCAAAGTAGATTCACAAGGAGGAAGTTTGACAAGGTAGACATTTTAAATTGTAGCTAATTTTACGCTCAATTTGTTTAAGTCACAATGATCTATTTTGAGTTTTGACTTGAGATCATTTAATCTAACAACAAAATCTCGAGCTGCATCTATCGATTCATCAGCGTCACAATTAGAAAGGTTTGACAAATCGGTGAAATAATCTATGTTGTCCTTCAAGACTTAAAAACATTGTGCTTACCTATCCTAAACAGGGATGACGTTGTATTGCATCATGTTACAGCATGTGCGGCTGGTAGAATGTTACAGATAGCAAAAAAGAGAAATGAAGACAATTGTTCTAGTTTATGAACAGATAGTGTAAGCTTTAAAACAATTAACGGCACGAGAAAGGTGATGTTTAAATCAAGGCAGAATTATCACTAAATATGTGTTTTAAATTGCTATTTTCTTCTCACACGAAAGATATTTGGCACACATATGAACCATGTCTAATTGATGTAATCAGAGTAAAAATCCCGTGGAAGTAATTCGCAATAAATTTTCTTTGGTTCACAAATTTCAGCTTAAAAAAATGCCTTACTAAAATCATGAAAAACTTATACTTAAATTATATAAATCTTTTCAGCCTTCACTATATGATAAATTATTTTTTTAAGCTAAATGATAAGTATCATTTGAACAAATAACGCAGAAAGCAATAACTTTATTTTTGTGTTGAAGATTGCCTGTATGATGAGGTATCTTTGAGTACCCTAAGAAACCACAAAATCTTGAAGAACGTGACCACGGGAGCTTACGACGACATTCATGATTGGAAACTATAATGATTTTCCAAAAGTTTGCATATAAATACAGCCGTGTGTTATCCGTTAACTTAAACTCGTTAACTAGACGTCTTTTTCGATACTGGGCACCCTACTAATATGAGTAAATAAATAATACTGTTTGTTTTTCAAGTTATATCAGTTTCAAAATTTAAACAACATTTGAGACCATTAAACGAAGACCTTACCGTATTGTTGGTGGAAAGACGGGCACATGTATTAAAGTCATTTTTTGGGCTAGAAACTCATCGATCGAAGATAATGTTAGCGATGGAAGTATTTTTAGATAAGCGATTTTGAAGATTAAGACGTGTAGATACCCTTTGAACGAGTTTAGTATTTAATATTTCTTCTATTTCTTAGCTTCATATTTGTTTTTTGTTTGTGAATTATAAAAGAAAAAAAACAGCCTACAATGAATCAAATTTTGTAAAAATGATAAATCTGTTCGGATAATGACGTCAAACGCTATCCGTATTAATTACATGAAAAAGATAGGGTATATCAGGGTAGCGACTGACGTCTGACTAAAAAGTAGAATAGGGCTGAATATTGAAAAATTTTGATAAATATTCCTAAAGTAATGAATTAGAGAAGTTCTCGCTCGGAAACACACTCCATAATCTAGTATATTATAAGAGCATTAACCTGAATCACGGGGAGGCACTCTACTGTCTCTACACGGCACTAATGACAAACTCTGTAAAAATAAATGAGAATGGAAATGGTTTATTTTTTTGTGGAAATATGAGGTTTTTACAAACAAAATACAGAATAATAAGTATAAGAAGAAAAACTATAATGTATGGGTGCATTTTGAGACACTGACTAGGTGAAGATAGGACACAAGCAAGTTAACTTCATCGTTTAAATGTCTGTTTTTGGACTGCCGCACACCTATTGGCATGTCTGCTAAAGACCATGACTGTGAACAAGTCTACTGTTGACCAGTCCCGAGACAGGTCTGACCAGACCAGACCTGTGAAAAGATCTGCAAAGACCAAACATGTGGACTTTATAGAAAATAAAATGGACTATAACTTATTTTAATTTGATAAAGTCCATTAGTTATAAACAATTGGAAAATGGTAATCACTCGGGAAAGGGGATATAAAAACTTACTTATCAGTTGGTTAAATCATTTTTAAGGTTTTGTCCGTAATGAGGACAACAAACGGACAGATAACGAACATACTTGAATCTTAACAAAAAATGGTATTATAATTGTTCTATTTTAGATATGAAATAAGCAAGTAAAATATTATCTTACAAATTAAAAAGACAAAGATATGAATTCAGTGATCAGTCGTTTAAAATCAACCAGATCATTTGGGCTCTAGTTGATAGTTGCCACAATGGAAAGCATACCGAGCATTTTTATTTTACAATGTGTTGTTTTTCTAACAAGAAAACAGCAGCAGCTATCATAGTTTCCTATGGGGAATGAGTGGTACAAGGAGTTTTCTGGATATCTTATATCGAACAAATCGAAGTTATCATACAATCAGTTCAGTCTCAGTAAAAAAATATCACTATTAAATGAATCGATAGAGCTGACGAAATAATTAAATCAACCGCACTTTATGTGTTCACCATGTAACTCTGTAGGTAGTGGTTGCAAAAAAATTTACCTTACGAGAATGACAAATACCTAGCATGAGTTGTCTATTCAATGAAAATAGCATTAGCAAAAAATATATATAAGGAAAAGCATAGCAAAGTTTATTTCTTAAATCTGAAATTTCTTAATTTGATCAATGGTAATCAAATCAAGCCTATCAAAGAACCATGAAAACACCATGCATCTTACAATATGAAAATGAACTTAAATTTGTAGTTTAGATCTCAAACAATTAATGATTTAACTAAAATAGATCCATGCCAAACTAACATTTCTTTTTAGCTTTTAAGGTGTACTAAACTGTGTATAAGTAAAGAAATATTAAGTCGGGGATTAAGTTACCTCAAATTACTAAAACAGTTATCAAAAACTGCCGTAGATATAAAGATTTGGTTTTAAAGTTTTGTTATACCTGTACAACTCTTATTTAAATCGGATAGCACATTCTCAATTTTATGCTGATGTTGTTAAAAGAGGGACGAAAGATACCAAAGGGACAGTCAAACTCATCAATCTAAAACAAACTGACAACGCCATGGCTAAAAATGAAAAAGACAAACAGAAAAACAATAGTACACATGACACAACATAGAAAACTAAAGAATAAACAACACGAACCCCACCAAAAACTAGGGGTGATCTCAGGTGCTCCGGAAGGGTAAGCAGATCCTGCTCCACATGTGACACCCGTCGTGTTGCTTATGTGATTACAAATCCGGTAAATAGTCTGTTAACAGTGCCCGAAAATGTAAAAACTGATCGATCCTTTATCAATTTTATTTTCAAAGGTTATAAATTCAACATTTTGATATTGATAATGATATCGTTTTTATTGTTATCAATGTTGATTTGGAAATCAGTAAATTAAAACTAATATTATTATAACTGTTATATACTGTACACTTTCATTGATATATAATTTGTAGATACCTGTATATTTGTATTGTATAATGTCATGTTTGCTCTGACTGTTTATGGTATTATTACACTTAATCTTTTGGATGACAGTTTTGTCCTGATTGATAATTTGGAATAAGATGCATGGTAGTTTTTATTTGTTGTTTTTGGCTTTGAACTTTGTTATTAAGGTTTCATCAAAAATCAAAGAAGATCTG
Organism: Mytilus galloprovincialis; assembly: GCF_965363235.1. NCBI lineage: Eukaryota > Metazoa > Mollusca > Bivalvia > Mytilida > Mytilidae > Mytilus > Mytilus galloprovincialis. The sequence continues at coordinate 17,060,802 of NC_134845.1, read as the reverse complement.
CAACAAATTTATACCTCACGAACACTTTATTTACGAAATGTAGTTAAATTAAAAAAAAACTTTCAGTTGGCAAGGGATTCTTTAAAAAAAAGGGTCCAGTACAAACAATAATTAGTGAAAATAAATTGTTATGCAGTCCTTTACATAGAAATGGTATAATTTGTCGGTCTATGTATATTCCATTTCACTATTCTTAAAAGATGATACTTGTTTATATGCCTGATCATTGACTGCATGCATATAAACAGTTATGGGCAATAAAAACAAAGTACTTCTAATATATCGTGTTTATTTTCGTATTTAAATCGAAAGAGAAATTATTTAAACGAATTTTACTTGAAAACGAGTTCTCTAATAACGATTAAGATATCAAATAAACGTCTATATTGTAATCTGTCTCTTTCATGTTCTATATCATATTGTACTTAATTTGAACGACATCAACATAAATACATGACATAATAACTTTTATCTTCTGACTAATCATAATTATGTAAGTGATGTCAGATAAGGATCAACTCATTCAAATCATTCACTATTCCGTATCTACATGCAAAATACTAGTTCATTTCCTCAATATAAAGCAGCAAAGTAGTACAATGCAACGACATTGAGAAATTTACAAACGACAATAACTAAAATTGGTCATTAACATGTTGTTTGTTTTACAATTCAGTGCAACAAATATCTTACACATATTTCTGACGATGTTTCATAGGTGGTTAAACGTGTACAATGACTTCACATTTAAATATGATAATACAACTCTTCTCGTTTATTTACAAATATTTTAATAGTGTTTTAAATGAATTGCATTTTAATTGTTTGCACTACGTAAACCTTTGTTTTCAGGGTTTTCCCTACATGCAAATGTCAATACTCAGTCAAAAAATTATGGTTCCCGCATATTACAAGCATTGAATTATGTTGGCTTTATCCTTTTGCATTTCATGCTTTGAATTTAAATGGTTACGATACTTTGACTTTTGAAAACTGCCCTTCATCGATATAGTTTGTATTAATATATAGAAAAGAATATCTTAAAGTCATGTAAACATCATGTGACAAATAAGGAAAAAAAGTAAAATACTCAGAAATATTTGACAGTCAAATGGAACGCACAAAATACCAACATCGTAAGACAAACAATCATGCACAACAAGCGAAACACCACAATATTCGTCCTCAGTTTTTTTCAAGACAGTATGTTAGTTGAATCATAAGGAAGCCACTGCGACTCCAGAGCCGTGTTTTTTAATTTATTATTGTAAGTTAAAAATTTACACTAAAATTATATGAAATGTTTCAAGTTTATAACTGAAACACTAGATTGTACAATGCATGTGTATCTAAAATTTTGATTTAATCATTTATCACGTCAAAAAGTTACAGATTGAGTATAATGGAACATGTTAAACAGTAGGAATACACATCAAATTACTCTTATGTAAGCTCCCTTTGTTATATACATGTATTTTAATAATTTAAAACATTATTTTTATTGATCTTATTTATGAGTTTGCCCCAAGCAGAGGTTATACTTTATATTTCACCACTAATCAGAAAAATGATTTTATTTATTTATTCAATTTTATCCCTTTTTTGATATAAGTTATATATAATATATTTTTTTTAACCTAAATATAATCAGAGATATATTTCTTATATAAGGTTAAAATCTTTTATAAATTTTGTTGGCTGTTGTTATATATGTCAGTTAAAAAAAGATTTATTTAAACAGTTAAAAAAGTAGAGGGTTTTTGGTCTAGTATGGTTCAGACTGGTCGAGTATTGTTCAGACCTTTGGTTAAGTATGGTTTAGACTGGAAAAATAGGTCGAGTACATGTCAAGAATGGGTTAAGACTGTTTCAGACTGGTCGAGTAATAGTTCAGACTATTTTCAACAGCAAAGATAAGGGTCAAGTACGATTCAGTACAGTCAAGTATGGTTCAGACTGGGGTCGAGTAATGTCAAGTAAAAGTCAGACCAATTCAGACTGGTCGAGTAAAAATCAGTACGGTCGAGTACATATATAGGCCATTTCAGATTTTAATGGTTTGTAGTGAGTTGTATTCAATCTCCATTCTTTTTCGATAATTTTTATTGTACACAATCTGTTTAATCAAATCTAAAATTCGAATAATATCAATTACTGGATATCAAATAAATGTATATTATATATAATTTAGATCCAAATGTACCTCCGAGCTTATTGGGTCTGGAGCTGTGAAATGGTTATGTTATTTTTTTTTTTTTATTCATATTTGTAACGAAAAGCATAGAAACACGGTTTCCATGTAAACTGCAAGTCACATCAGGCAGATATTTAAAAACGCTGGTCAATATTTAAACAAATAGAAAACTTGAAATATCCATGCATGAATGTGCTTTGGGGTTCTAAAAATCGTATGGCTAACAACTATTTCTGAACAGATAACCATTTTCCGAATGCATGAGGTAGATAAACTGCGATGCTACAGATTTTGATAATTTTAATTATTTATCCAAAAATGTAATAATAGTACATTTTTATTAAACTAATTTTGTTAGGGTAAAGCTAATAAAGTTTGCTTGATAGAAACTATATCACTGCCACTTGCAACTATTATTAAAACCAATTTTGTTAGGGTAAAGCTAATAAAGTTTGCTTTGATAGAAACTATATCACTGCCATTTGCAAGTAACGTCCTTCGTTCAAAATTTAACCATAACATGCTACATTTTTAATTGTGTATCCAGATAGCTCCACAATCAATGTACAGGTGCGAACTTCATTTGTCTGAATGAAAAAATAAAAATTAAAATAATGAGATATGATTGACAATCCGACAGCTAACCACAGTAGTTCACATAATGGGCAAATATATGTGAGGGAATATGATGTTAAGTAGCTGTCTTCTTTTTATTTGGTTCATATGTGTTTCTCGTTTTCTCGTTTTTTTACATCGATTAAACCGTTGTTTTTCCTGTTTTAATGGTTTCGCACATGTCAATTTTTGAGGTCCTTCATAACTTGTTGTTCGGTGTGCTCCAAGTCTCCCTGTTAAAGACCGTACCTAGACATATATTGGTGTACTATTAGAAATTGTTACTTGGACAAGAGAGTTGTCGTATCATATCTTCTTATATCAATATAAGGAATTATTGGCAAACGGACGGCATTTATCAACGAGAAAACCGATACCGTATAGTCGGCTATATTAAAGGCCCCGTTAAGAAACAATTCGAAAGAGAAAATTGACGACCTCAGTAATAGAAAATCAGTTAACCAAAAACAAATATGACATATTTAAATCAATTACAAACACTGCACATATATTATTATACGGTTGTTTTTAACATGCTTGTAAACAGAAAAACATCCCCGTAATCAAGGACAGTGTAGTAACAGCAAAAGAATTTATTTTAAAGACGTCATAAACAATCTGAGAAACGCACACCCTTTTTTTATTATCATTAGATAAAACCTTTCAATAATCCGACTTTAGAGGAATGAGACAACTTTTAAAATTCGATCCTGTTTGTAAAACTAAATAAAGGCAACAGTAGTATACCGCTGTTCAAAACTCATAAATCCATGGACAAAAAACAAAATCGGGGTAACAAACCAAAACCGAGCGAAACGCATTAAATATAAGAGGAGAACAACGACACAACACCGAAACGCAACACACACAGAAACAGACCAATCATCAGACAAAACACCACGAGAATAACAAATGTAACATGAAAACCAAATACATGAATTTGGGATAGACAAGTACCGTGCCACGTCTTATCTCAATATCTCAAAAATAAGAGAAAACACAAACGACTCAACGTTAAAATGCAACACAAAGAGAAACGAACAATATTATAACAATGACCATCTTCCTGACTTGGTACAGGACACTTTTAAAGGGGAATAAAAGTGGTGGGTTGAACCTGGTTTTAAGGCATGCCAAACCTCGCACTTTAATGGCAAAGTTAAATACAACACCGAAACGACAACACAACACCACAGGACCACAACACAAACAAACAGGAGAACATATTAGACACAGAAAAACATGATTAATAGATAACAAAAAGCATCAGGTCCAAAATTCAATACGCCAAAAACGCGCCTTGCCCACACAAGACTCACCAGTGACGCCCAGATATAAAAGATCGAACGTGAAAAAAGTACAAAGTTGTACAGCACTGAAGATCAAAAGTTGAAAAGGTTTCGCCAAATACGGCATTGTTTTTATGCCCGGGATAAGAACATTCTTATTATATAGAACAATTCATGCTATTGCAAACAGTAAATTTTATCAAATGAATATGAAAGAGATATACACAAAGAAACTAAAGTATTAACTAATTACAGAAAACTAAACCTGAATACATAACGCCTAGATATAAAAGATCGAACGTGAAAAAGGTACAAAGTTGTACAGCACTGAAGATTAAAAGTTGAAAAGGTTTTGACAAATACGGCATTGTTTTTATGCACGGGATAAGAACATCCTTATTATATAGAATACTTAATGCTATTGCAAACAGTAAATGTTAACAAATGAATATGAAAGAGATATATATAATGAAACTGAAATATTAACTAATTACAGAAAACTAAACCCAAGTTTATCACAAAATAGACACACATCCGAATCAGTCCAAGCGTCAACGTAATTAAAAAAAATTGTGACGTCACATACGATGGCGAAAAGGCAGAAACGTTATGCCACATTTGAATTTATGAAATTTAGAAACAGCATGACGTCACATATGAAAAACTATCATTCAAAAATGAGATAGAATTAGGATTGAGTTAGAACTAAATACTGATAATTCATTTAAACAAAATGCATATTGCAATACTTATTAATAGCAATTAACTGTAATATATATATGTCCAGTTTGTTATGAATCCAACCACAAACGTAAATAATCGTACAAAATTTAATATAATTATTAAAGAGGAGGTGGTTAATTTTTCTATACGTCATACCTAAATATATAATAAGAAGACGTCAACACATTTGACAAAATCTGATGAGAATTACAAATATAACATTAAACATGTAAACTAAATACATGAATTTGGGATAAACAAGTACATAAACACGTCTTATAGTAATGCGAATTCACATTCAGCAAAACGGTCACAATCGGGAATAAGTCACGTTTGGTAATTAAAAGATTAGACGACATAATGACAAACCACAATTTACCATGTGGTAAAAATGTCCTTAGCTAGTTTGGTTAAAGAGACATTATATGGATCAACCAATTCGTGATGGTGTCCATAAAATTTACGGAGTGTCAATTTTAATCTGTCCTCCTCATAACTTTGTTGGAGCAGTTTCTGCGTAAGGAGCACACTCCTGTATATGAAGTCCGTATAGTGTGAACAAGCACGTGAATAACGTATCAATTGTGATATGTAAACACCATACGAAGGGGCAGAGGGTATGTTACTGCTGAGAAATGGGAAATTGATAATTGGGAAGTTGAACCTAGCTCTCTCTCTCTAATCTAACTATAACTCTAAAATTCATATCGATGTACTACATGTATCATATAGGACCACATTCCGTAATTGTAATGAGTCGAAATTGCAATAACTGTCCGTCTATGTAAATTCAAATGTTAAACATTCTTAATACTCTACGTTAGAGATATGTACTTTCAATAACTGTATCCTGTTTAGTAGTTTCGTCTTTATCAGTAATATTGTAAAGCATTTGGTGTTCTGATAAAGCACTGATATTATCTCGTAGTGACGGAACAAGTAATAATGATAAATTAAACATTTGAGGGGATTGTCGCTGTTTTCTAACATGTTTGTCTGACTCCTTGCATCCAATCGAATCCTTGTAAGCATGAACATTGCCATTTTGAACCAAGGCTGGAACATCAGTTTGTGTTGTTTTGGTAGAAGCAGAATTCTGCTGTGTCGAAGTCCGTCTTCGCATGCTGAAACTATAATAAAATAAATGTATTAATAATATTAAACCTTTGATAAATTAAAGCATTGCCGCTATTTGAAGGCTTTATGAACTATTGAAAAATCAATCAATCTTTGTTTTTCATTAACTAATGTAAGGAAATAAAACATCATTGTTATGCTTTGTAAATAGAAATAATAAGGTCAATGAACTACTTTTTAAACACAAATTATCTCCTTTTGTCATAATTGATTGTTTCGGGAAATTCCCTAGTCATGGGAACAATCCCGGACAGCAATTTTTGCATGAATTTAATTGGGTGAACTGGAATGTTGCATGCAGTTAAGTAGATTTCGATGTCAAGAGTTTAGACGATGTATCGTTAGGATTCTAAAGAAACTCTTTAAATGTTTACAGAATCTGAATAATGTGTATATATTTATCAGTATTAATATCAGAGGTGTTACTCAGGTTTCGTGCATTTACTGCATAACATAAAAACCAAAGAAACCCGGAATAATTCTATCCCTGATGAAAATAATATATTTGAAATGAAGATATGTTTACACAAACCATCAGTAAGCAGTTATGAAGATGCAGTAGGAACAATAGTCATAATATAACTTGTTGAAGCTTCTAAAATCCCCTACAATTCTTTACATAGAAAGGTAATAATTTGTCAGGTTATGTATTTACTATTTTAATATTGTCAATACTTTAGATAATGATTCAAATAAGATCGTTGACTTCATGCATACATGAACTGTTATGGCCACTATAAATTATTCCCTCCTTAAATGTGGTGTTTGCTGTCGTAATGCGACTCGAAATGAATTTAAATCACAGCTCTTCTTTTTTGTTATTTAAAGATTAAATTGATAGATAAATTATTTAAATGAAAGTGCAGTTTTATTTGAATACAAGTCTTCTAATAATGAGCACAGTGAGATATCAAATAAACGTCTTTTATGTAATCTATCTCTTTCATGTTCTTTTTCAATTTGTACTGCATTTGAACGACACCAACATAAATAAATGACATAATAACTATTCTCTTCTGACTTTATTTTAAGTGCTGTCAGAAAATATACAGCTTGTTCAAATAAGTAACTCAGCCGTATCTATGATAGTTAATTTCCTTAATAGAAACGTGATGGAAATATAGACCACGTAAGAAAATATTATCACGGCACAGACGGGGGGTATAACAACAAGAATTTGAATGAAGCACTTTGCATATCCTGTTGTGGCTATCCTGTTACTTAAGTAGCAGTTACATGATAACAGTATTTCATCGAAGCGTCTTCAAAAAGTATATACATGTATTTACATACATTTTTACACATACTGGATATTTTGGTTATTTAAGCTGTTTTAAAGGCTTTAACGCAATTTAGCACAGACTTAATGTAACAATGTTCCCGGTAGACGTTAAGACAATACGGGTGACAGGATATAATTAACTAAATATGGTGTTATAAAGTTATGGTTCTCTTCCCAAAAATACAATGACAAAAATAAAACAATATGCGATGGAATTACTCGTTGTTGGAATCATTAGAAAGAGACAACGAAAACTGACCATTTCGAATGCTATCTGAGACTTAAATTATTGATCAATTTGTACTGCATTTGAACGACACCAACATAAATAAATGACATAATAACTATTCTCGTCTGACTTTATTTTAAGGGATGCCAGAAAATATACAGCTTGTTCAAATAAGTAACTCGTCCGTATCTATGATAGTTTATTTCCTTAATAGAAACGTGTTTGAAATATATACCATATAAGAAAAAATTATCACGGCACAGACGGAGGGGTGAGTTATTTAACAACAGCATACATTTACATGAATCAATTTGCATATCCTCATGTGACTATCCTGTTACTTTGTTACAATACCGTTTACAGGATATAATTAACTAAATAAAGTGTTATATAGTTATCGCATGGTCCTGTTCCCAAAATACAATGACGAAAGTAAAACAATATGCGATGGAATTACTCGTTGTTGGAATCATTAGAAAGAGACAACAAAAACTGACCATTTCAAATGCTATCTTAGACTTAAATTGTTGATTTTTATTTTTATAACATTTGAAAAACAAGTTTTCTAAATAGCATTACACTTTTGATTAGTGTAACAGGAAAGTCCTATTGAAGGAATTTTCAATATTTGTTTTCCCGTTATTATAAAGATTTCATATTTGTATATGTTGCCCCGAAAGTATTGTTTGTTTGCTACAACTAGGAACGATTATTCCATTTTGTAATTAAGAAATTTGACATTTATAGAAACATGACCTTCATGTAGAATTCGATTGGAAAACTTATAAGTATGAAGAGTATTGCCTGCTTAAATTTTAGAATCATTTTGATGAATAAGAAAACAAATCAACTCTTTTGGGAGACAAGGATCATGATATTGTTTATTAGTTCCCTTGTAAGAGATGATCAAATCTTTCTTTTCAAATATGATGTTATCTCACAAATGACCTTTTATACATGCTTAATAAATATAGTTTAAATAAACAAAATTTTTTATTGTTCTTTGAAGCACATTGTGTTCAGATTTTTTAACGTTTATTTTATGTCTTATTTTATACACTTACTTGAATATTAGAATCCTATCTAATGTTCACATCCAAATGTTAGTAACATTAGGTATAAGATAATTTGCATAAATTGGATGAAACTGATTTTTTTAATGTTTTTTTGTTTTTATAAATTCAGTACGTGAATTATTAATACTTCCAAGTTATTGTTTTGTTATTGCTTTTCCCTTTCACACTTTTAAGATATATATATTACAAAAAGAATTTTTAATATCCGAGAATTTTGACTTTACTATTTTAAATATCTTATCTTTTCAAACTAGCAAAACTACTTTTATTATACGCATGCACATGTACACACAAGACCTGTGGTATCTAAATAGATTTACACTATTTAACTGAGGATCGATGTCATCGAGACACTGATATTCATATTTGACTGTACAAACATGTTGCTTTTGTCAACTAGAAATTAACCTTTTTTTACGACCGCAAATTTTTTTTTCTAAGGTAAGTATACTGCTATGAACTCATGGTTGTCTGTTCAGTCGTATGATTCGTCGTCCATTTGGTTTCAGGACAATAAATTTAGTTTCAGTGACTGGATCTCTATGAAATATTACGTTCAGGTCCATACCACAACAGGAACGTTGGGATGATTTTTTGGGGATTATTTTACCAACAGTTTAGGAATAACGGGACAACAATAGTGCAAAACAAGCATTTTTCCAAATTTTTTAAGAGGTTCATATTTTTCTTTTTTAAATTTTTCAAATTTGAATTTTTTTTTAAAGATATTTGACCACATTTATTTTGTGTCAGAAACCTATATAAAACAAATTTGATCACAATCTAAATTCAACCAGTATCAACCATGAATATTGTGTCCAAATTTGACCCATCTGTTCAGGGTTCGACCTCTGCGGTCGTATCATGCTTCGCTCAGAGAAGCGTTTTATTAATTTTATAAGCACACAAATCTAAAATCATATATTTGTTCATATCAAAATGGTGGGCAATTCGAAATCTACATACAAATCTACATACAGAGGAAAAGTTTGCATTGATTAATTTAATCCTGTGAATATTAATTAGTATAAACATTCTATAACAACATGTATATTCTTATGTGCAATAAATATTATGAAAACTATAACAAATAGTTCTGCTTTTATATACCAAACACATAAATATAAATTTCTGTTAGAACATCATTCAATCAAAACAAATAATTTTCTTACACAACCTATTTATATAAACGTCGAATGAATATAGGACCGAATGCTTCTAAAAAAGGGGAACCATAATTTAAAAAAAAACTAAATTAGGATTGTTCATTGATTAAAAGTAAAAAAAAAAGATGTAAACATGTTAAAGCGCTTTCTTATGCCATTTTTATTTCGTTTTCTAATTAAAAAAAACTGTTTACTGAAGAATCAGTATACACCATTCTTCAATAAAATCTATTATGGATAAGGCGTTAACAAGCCTTTAGTTATAGTTGTAATTAATATTTGATTGTGTAAAATAAATTGCATTTTTTGTCGAGTCGTTCAATGGTTTCAATAAAGTTGTTGGTATTGACAGAAAATATTAAGGTCGTCATATGACATAAAATTGGTTTTTATCTACACTTTTATGAACACTTACATATTTCTCCGGCAAACCATTGGAAGGTTTCTTTTAAAAGTTTCGTTGATGTTGACGTAAATGTAAAAGTTAATTCCATAATTAGAAAATTGAAACAAATACAGTATTGCTTTGATAAGCCCACGTTGTGCTGATATAAATGTCGTTGCTGACGTGGTAAACGAATCAACTGCATTGAAAATTGATATTGGAAGTGTACTTATTATGAAATATATACTAATGAAGAATAACATATGAGTAAGGCGCTTACTACTCCTTATGTTGCGCTTTCTATATTCTTTACTCCTCATAAATAATCCACGTAATCGTCCAGAGCTCCGTAATGATTGTCCAATAAAGATATTCATTATAAACATCAACATAAATGGAAGTAAAGACAGCCATACAAGATCTATAACAACATAATATTTTTCTTCAAAATTGAAAGATGCAGGTGATGTGTTATTGCATATGTATTTATTCTGTACTTCCATCAAACCGTTATTTATAAAAAGATGACCATCTATTGCGAAGCTCATCAGCATTGGTACTATGAGAACTATTTTAAGCAGTGATGAAAATTTTGCAGTTCGATATTGTAACGGAAACCGAGTTTTCACGAACCTCTCAACGGTTATGGATACCAGTATCCATGACGAAATATGCATTGAAAAATATATCATAAAAACATCCAGTTTACAACCGACGTCAGAAATGGTCCTAATGTCGAAATCGAACGTTGCTAGAATCCATCGTCTCACTAATCCAGTTATAAGTACGGTAGTGTCCGATACAGAAAGAATAAAAAGGAAATTGTAGGTTATATTTTTCCATTGTTTCATCCGACATAAAACAATAATAATTCCAATGTTTCCAAAACCTCCGACAATCAATATTATTGGTGATATAATTCTCCAAATCCATTGTGTAATTTCCTCTAAATGTACAGCATTTGTATCTAACGGCAGATCAGTAATATTGTAAGAATAATTAGAGTAAGATACATTAACATAATTTGACGATTTGAATGAGCACTCTATGTATCTCTCAGTTGTTTCTATAGTACTGTTTACACTTGTTTGAAGACCGACAACCATTAAATGTTTTTTTTTCTACACACAGAAAAGGGTTCTAACAAACGATAAGTCATCTAACATTTCCTTATAAGAAAACATATAGCAGATTTACTAGGGTGTATCTATGCAAGGTAATATTTTGTGCATTGTTCGTCACTGGAATTCTTTTCTTTTTTATACATAATAATTTTTCACCTCTACACGGTTCACAATCTTTATACTTCCTCTTTATATCATCAAAAGTGTTGAAATATCAAACCCTGCTTTACAATCTGTTAATACTCAATTTGCAAGTGATTAATTCTTTGAAGCATACTCTGTACACTATATTTGTATAAATAAAATAGTTTTTTTTGTTGAAGTGTATGTATTTAATGACGGACGACTTGTATTGTATGTAAATATACATGGCTCGTAATTAGATTTTTTAAAAAATGCCTTGTCATGATTACATTTACACATCTATTTATCTTAAAATCATATTTTATATAAAAAAGTCTATCCATAACTACTTTTTAAATGTAGCGTCTAGATTTGATAAATAGAATTATAATTCTTTTAACATCTATGATCATTTACGAAAAGGATAATGATATTTAATTAATATGTACAATTGATAAATAATTTTTATTTTTCTTAAAGCTTGAAAACAACGATTATTGAAATCATATAGCTAACAAATGCAAATACTTCTCTATTTATTAATGAATCAAAGGTTTTGTGTTTCGTAATTAGACAGCCATATTCATACAAACAAACAAAATACAAAAACGAAGACAACTACATAAAAAAAGAACAGGTATATCAGTCTGATAATTATGTGAGTAGCTTAAATGAAATTTCTAGTTAAACAGTTTTATAATCATACCTTACGTTAAGGGTAATTTGTAAATTACAATTCCATCCTTTACTAATCCGAATTGACTTAAAGGTATTGAATCATGCAGTAGAATTCTATAACTAAATGTAAACTGGTTTTATGATGTAATAGATTTACATTTGATTATGTGCAAACGTTTCTTTCACAAAACTGATTATTTATCAAATTTAAAGTAGATGCGAACATTGTTCTGACACTTATTTAGAATTGTTCATGGTCGAATACAAATGTGTCGTATTTAAAATGTCATAAGCAAGAAGGCCAAAGTTATGAAAGGATAGCACTTGAAAACTGTATTCGTGTTAAATATTTGTTTCAAATTGAGTGGAGTTTACAATGTTTTGATCTGGAAATATCGCCAACAAAATTGAACAGATTTACAACGATAATTATCTTGCTTCTTATTTTTATTATTCTGTGTAGGTATGGTTTGAAGTTGATTTCCTTTTTAATTGATTATTAATTAATTAAATACTCGTGTCACAGTACTATTATAATAGTACATTCTATAGACTCCAAACTTATCTGGTCATTTACAACGTGTTCGAAGTTGATGTCGAGTTTTCAAACATATCACAAATGTAACTGAAATCAAAGTTCATGACGAATGTAAAATATGCAAGAAACAAACAAATTCCAAACAAAGAATTAAACTGGAAACAGCCATTTTTCAATTAAATTTTCATTTCATTTCCAATGCTATATACAACCAATTATTGTTTTTTTTTTAAATTCCGTACTCCATGTATATTCTACCTCACAATTATTTTATTTCCTTGTACATGTGTTCGTAAATTTATATGGCGAGATTTTGTCCAACGTTATGGTTGTCTTTTTCGAATTGTTTTATAAATACCCCTCCCCGTTCTTTTTTGTTTGTTTTATTTTTTATGTATTGTCATTGTATCATTACTTTTACAAATTGTGACTTTCATGGAGAGTTGTCTCATTGGCACTCATACAACATATCCTTATATATAATTATGATTATAAAGCAAATTTACAGATCTAACATTGTTGGGTTGATGTTTAGACGAGTTGTATATATATATATATATATATATATATATATTGTTGTTACCTGATTTCTGTAACGATATGTACTACTTTATTGTATACGAACATCAAAAGAAAAGACAATCCATCGTCTTAGATTCATCTACAACGTTCTTCAATTTCTCATATAATTCCTGAGTTTTTATATATTCTCCAACAGGATACTCATAAGCCATTTATTGATAATCATTCCCCTTTCTATATCACTGTAAAGGTGTTTAATTTAGAAACACATCAATGGTAAAGAAATCCAAAGTATGGTTACACTAATTTGCTGTAGAAATGTTTCATATTGTTTCTGTTTTGTAAGGCTCTAGTTCTTTTGTGATGACGTTATTCAATATTTTGACATATTATTTATTTTTATGCATTAATCATAACACTCTCATTTTTACAATTAATTGGTAGAACACAATTCAAAATAAGCCAATATTCAAGATTGATCCCTAATGCGAAAAAACAAACTAACTTTTGAAATAACGATTTCAAATTTTTTTGTTAGAAACGCATTGTAAAGTTTTATGAACCGATCAAATAAGGGGATAAAGATCAATAACAGGTGCATGTTGTCATTATGCCATGCATGATACATTTGTAAGACACAAAAAATACTATTGGAGGAGGTCGCCCTTCCCTATTCAAATAAACGATTATTCGTAATATAGGAAATCCTTATCCCCATTGTTAATTTTTGAAGGTTTGATAAAAGATTCTGTAAAAAATAATTATGATCTTGAGGTAATGATTTCAACTTACACTATACACGCGACAGTTTAACATATTTACAAAAGAACTTGTAATCAACATTGGCGAGGTTATTCCTAGCTTGGCTAGTTAGTTTGTTAATGAGTAGTGAACCCATCAAGGTGAAAAGGTAAGCCCATAAAGTTGTAACAGTAAACCCATCCAAATTTAAAAGCAAACTCATCAAGAAGCAAAAGTGAACCCATATAAATGCAATAGTGAACCAAAAAAGATATCAATGTGAACCCTTACAACTGCAATAGTGAACCCATTCAACTGCAATAGTGAACCCATATAGGTAGAATAGTGCACCAGTAAAGGTGTATCCGGGAACCAATACAAATTCAAAAATAACCAATACAAATGACATTTAAAACCAATTCTTCAGAGAACAATTGAAGGTCTTTCAACCTCGATAATAAGAATGAAATTTAAAAAAAATATGTTACAAAATGTCACTCCTTGTTGATGTAATTTGTAATCTCAAACTGATATAAAAAAAAGATAATGAACAAGAAAGAATTTTAAGCAAAGTTCAAAATCTAGAACGTCAAATTGACCTTTGACCTCGACCTCAATTTCAAGGTCTTATGTCAGTGATCTCGAATCAAAAGACCCCAGTTCAATCACTTCTATGGTTGTGGAGAAATACTGATTTCAAATACATAAGGGGAGAAAACTCCTATAAGGTTCAACCAAAACACTTTAACTGAAATAGGTTGAAGTTGCCCCTTATTGTTAACAGTTATTTCATTATCATAACATTAACTGTAACAGTCTCTTTTGAATAATGATAACAAGCAAAATTCAAAATTTATGACATGACCTTGACCTTTGACCTTGACCTCAATTATTTTCTTCGAATGGACCAAGGACTTCATATGAAAAGACTGTAGGCCTCTACAACTTACATGTATACCGTATGAATTTATTCAACATATCGCCTATCTTAAATTCTCAAAGGGAAATAACTCCCATTAGATGTCTTTCGATCACTCCAGTTAAAATTTAAATCATTCTAAAGAGTAGACGAACAGTTTTGTGAAAACAGTTTGTTAAAAAAAATTTTCGTTTTAGAGATATAGTGATAAAAAGAAAAGGGGGACGCGGGGAGATAACTCCTATAAAAATAAGTGTTCGGTCACACAGGGTGAGTTTTGAAACCCCCATCACTGTACAACAACATTGACCAAACATCCATTCGATATGTTGGAAAACAAAAAAGCATCTCAGAAAACAAAAGATCTTTCCACGAATAGTGGAAAGACCTAATAATAACCAATACAAATGCAATAGTAACCCAATAGGTACAAATAAAAACCCATGAACATGAAATATCGAACCCATAAAATGAATTAGATCTACTACAGTAAATCCGCCAGCCCATACATACATGTAAACGGTGTCTAACAACTGCAATATTCCAGAATTAGTACAAGACCATTAAAAATATGTGTGGAAAGCAGACAAGTGTATAGCCATTTTGAATGATATTGATTTAAAGTTTGATACTAATAAAATTGAGAATGGAAATGGGGAATGTGTCAAAGAGACAACATCCCGACCATGCATGGAACAGTAAACAACAGATGGTCACCAACAGGTTTTCAATGCAGCGAGAAACTCCCGCACCTGGAGGCGTCCTTCAGCTGTCATTTATTCAAGTATGCATGCTATAAGGCAAATTGGAAATTACAGATAAAAACATATATTTCGATTTTTTCTATACATGATAGATATTCTCTTGGTTCCATTTGAAGATGTTTTTATTTTATTATTTCGGGTCTCGGTGACCGAATGGTCTAAGTACTAACATTTTTATCAATAGCCAGTCTACACTGAGGTTGTGAGTTCGAACCCCGCTCGTGTGCGTGCACTAGATTTCCAATATTATTTGACTATGATTGTCAGTTTTCTTATTGAAAGTCGGAGTTTTTATCCAGGCACACCGGATTCCTTCACCAATAAAAGGTGGCCGCCACTAAGTAGCCAAAAAGCGCTGTTTAAAAGTGGTAACACAAAAAAAAAAACCCACAAAATTCGAAAATCAATTCTATTTTATTTTCTGTGAAAATAGAATGCTGATGTTGACATTGTGTGTTTCATAATACATTATGTTTAGACGACTGAATTGTTTATATTGAATGTTGTCATGTTCCCGATTTTCAAACGTTGAATAGTTTTCAACTGTTTATCAAGATTTTCTAAGGGTGAAACTTTGCTATTCTTATACACTGATTGCGATTTTGATAAAAAAAAAAAAAAAAAATGCGATGGTACCGTTAGGATACTTTAAATGTTGTAAGGCGATAAGTTTGATTGAAAAACATTGATATTTTTTTCCAAAAATTCGTTATTCGTGATAAATCATGCAAACTTATACATGCTTGTCAGAAATCTGATATTTAAAAAACAATATTTTGAAATATACCGAGTAGAGATTGACTCGTTATGGCAGTTTTATGGTTAGCAATTAAAATGTCAAGATTAAATTTTGGGTTGATTAAAGTGTTGTGTCAAAACATCATGAACAGTTGCTACTTATATGCTTCTTCCTGTTCAAATTTCTATTAATTTTGTTCGCTGGTATTTATATCTTTTACCATAAGGTATTTAGATATCTGAATTGATACGTTTCACTCTTGCTTTTTCACACTATACGAATTTCATAAGCAGGGTTTTGCGCCTTACAAAAAATCCAGCTCCCAAATAGTGAAAAAAAAACGAATGAAATCGCGTGAGATATGTTTACAGATCATACATACAAATTATGTCTCGATTCCCTAGTGGTATGCTTCCACACTGTTAAATCTTCAGAAACCATGATAGTTTAAATTATCTGGACTTTTATCGATTGTGTCCTTTTCCGATTATTTTGATTGTAAGTGGTTTCGCATGGCACGTAATGCCTGTAAAGCATGAGACGATAACACTATTGCCATACCAGATCTTGCTTTTTTATGAGTGCATGCTATTCCCTCAGGTTTGTGTTTTCTTTTCTTTCTTAAACAAATGATGATGTGAACAAATAATTATTAATGTTGGTTACTTTGCACATCATCGTCATTGCCTGTGCACACTAGTCATGTAATCAGACTTACATTTTATAACAATTGTAGACTTAACATGACAATTTATAGAAAAACGTATGTGTGGCAAATCATTAATACAGAGTTATCAAACTTTCCTTTGCCTAATTGAATTTTCATTTAATTATTTGTTATATATGTTACACACTATTTAAGAGCTGCATTAAATTGTATATTAAAAGTAGTTATAATGTAATTTTTTAAAACTGTATAATGTTTTTTAAAATAACAACGTTAATGTTTAAATCATATATTTCATCTTTTAAAATGTAAATGTTTGATTGAATAGAAAAAAAGATATATGCTATACATGACCAGAACACATGACATGTATGTTCTACTGTCCGTAGCAATCAGCAAGCTCTATGGTTTAAATAGTGAAATAAAAATATAATAAAGGTGCAAGTGTAATTATATTATGAAGAGTATGTACCAATTGTAGTACCTTTTATCTGTTTGTATACACGAGCATCTTTACGAAAGCTTCAACAACGAATTCAATCTACTGTCTATTATATCTCTTTTTCATGCGTGTACGAACTGGTGACATAAAAACTGGTGGAATTTGTTTGTTATGGTACTGTTGTCGATTACGATTATTTAAGTCTATATCATCACGTATGCAATCAAATTAAGAATTGAAATGGAAAAGTGTCAAAGAGACAACAACCCGACTACAGAGCAGAAATTGCAACCACCAACTGGTCTTCTAAAAAACGATGATATCCAGCACCCAGATGCGGCTTCAAGTAGCCCTTAAACAATAATGTAACTTAAAACACATCCAAGATTAACGAAGGCAACCGGTAACTGACTTTGAACATGAATTTTGGATCCTCAATGCTCTTCAACTTTGTACTTGTTTGTCCTTATAAATATTTTGATATGAGCGTCACTGTAGAGTCTTGTGTAGACGAAACTCGCGTCTGGCGTACTAAATTATAATCCTGGTACCTTTGATAACTATTTACCCATTTGTTTTCTTCCTTAATGTCTTTTCATACTTCACGATTTGGTGTTTGTTAGTCAGCTATGCACATTATATTTTCTTTACCTCATAGTAAACACAAGTATGATGGCGTTCGTACAACTTTCGAAGTGAAGTTTTCCGTTTTACCATCTTAAGCCTCGGTCACAGCTTAACGTTCATGTCCTTAAGACGTCGGTTCTTATCCGTTAGACGTCTGTCCATATCCGTGGCATGTCCATTTGTCGTACGTTTTATCCGTCGACGTCCGTTCTGTCCGATGGAAATTTTTGAGCATGTTCAAAACTTTGAACGGACGACAAACGAATAAAATGTCTATTGAACGTCCGGTAGGCGTCCGTTTTGTACGGTACTCGTCTGTTTCGTTTCCGTTTTGTATCCGTTACGTGTCCGTTATACATTCGTTGGAGGTCTGGAAGATAAATTCATCAACGAACTTCTACCGTATGTTCAACGGATAAAACGGCTATACACACATGTTTTGTAATGGTCCTGCACTGTTTCTAGAATATTGCAGTTGTTAGACACCGTTAATGTATGGGCTGGCGGATGTTTTGTAGTAGTTCTAATTCATTTGATGGGTTCGATATTTCATGTTCATGGGTTTTTATTTGTACCTATTGGGTTACTATTGCATTTGTATTAGTTATTATTTTGTTTTTCTTCTGATTTTTTGTTCTGCCGTCTGAGATGCTTTTTTGTTTTACAACATATCGAATGGATGTTTGGTCAATGTTGTTGTACAGTGATGGGGATTTCAAAACTCACCCTGTGTGACCGAACACTTATTTTTATAGGAGTTATCTCCACGCATCACCCTTTTCTTGTTATCGCTATATCTCTAAAACGATAAAAGATTTTAACAAACTGTTTGCACCAAATTGTTTGTCTACTCTTTAGAATGATTTAGTTAATTTTGACTGGAGTGATCAAAAGACATCTTATGGGAGTTATTTCCCTTTGAAAATTTAAGATAGGCGATATGTTGAATAAATTCATACGGTATAAGTCTTTTCATATGAAGTCCTTGGTCCATTTGAAGGAAATAATTGAGGTGAAGGTCAAAGGTCAAGGTTGTGTCATCAATTTTGAATTTTACTTGTTATCATTATTCAAAAGAAACTGTTACAGTTTATGATATGATAATGAAATAACTGTTTACAATAAGGTGCAACTTCAACCTATTTCAGTCAGAGTGTTGTGATTAACCCTTATAGGAGTGTTCTCCCCTGATGTATTTGAAATCAGTATTTCTCCACAACCATACGAGTGATTGACCTGGGGTCTTTTGAAGTACATCAACAAGAAGTGACATTTTGTAACATAGTTTTTTTTTAAATTTCATTCTTATTATCGAGGTTGAAAGACCTTCAATTGTTCTCTGAAGAATTGGTTTTTAATTACATTTGTATTGGTTGTTATTGAATTTGTATGGGTTCTCGAATATACCTTTACTGGTGCACTATTGTACCTATATGGGTTCACTATTGCAGTTGTAAGGGTTCACAATTATATCTTTTTTGGTTCATTATTGCATTTATATGGGTTCACCTTTGCTTCTGTAGTCTGTTTGTGTTGTTTACGCATCGTTGTAAATATAATGGAATTTGATGCGCCTGTCATACAAGTGAGAGCTTTAAAACCAGGTTCAATCCACCATTTTCTACATAACATTTACCAATTCAATATGATGACAAATGTTATATATTTGTTTGATGTGTTTGAGCTTTTGATTTTGCCATTTGATTAAGGCCTTTCCGTTTTGAATTTTCCTCGGAGTTCAGTATTTTTGTGATTTAACTTTTTAGACACTAATTAATCAAACTAGTTCTACAAACTTGTTCCACAATGACTACAGATAGATAATGACAAGAGAAACGTTAACGGAATAGAAATAAATGACTTGCACTGACAACATATCATAATCAACATGATTGATATAATTTGGCGAAAAGGTTATTTTGGAGTGAAATATGTGGTTTTAAGAGAACAAAATACAAAATATAGTAATAGAAAAAAAAATACAATTTATTGTTATATTTTTAGGCTAATGACTTGGTGACGATAGGACACTTTATCTTTCTATTTTATTGTGTAGTCCTCCATTTATTAGTATTCATATTAAAGTTATTTTGAGGTGAAATGTGTGATTTTTAGAGAAAAAAGCGGCAAAAAATTGAACTGAGAAAAAGCTCATATGTTAATGGTTAACATCTTTGAAATGTGATCTTTATAGAAAATAGAACATACAATATAATATTTCTATTGTAAAGTCATGATGTAATGAACAAATCATTAATATCTATATAAATATACATGAGATATGTTTTAGAGGAAAAATGTTGAATACTAGAAATGAAAAAAGCTTGGCTATTTATGATTAATCTTTTGAAGTAGGATCTTTATAGAACAAAAAAGAAACCTGTCATATCTTATTTCAATATTATAAAGTCCTACAGCTATAAAAAATTAAAACCTGGTAGGATTGGGGAAATGGATATAAAAAATGTGGTGTGCATGGTTACAACTTTTAACAAATTGGTTTTTGCATATTTGAGTTATTGTCCGAAATGAGTACGACGATCGACCTTACTTTCTAAGTACTGCACAGGCATTTTTTTAGTTTTTATTGTCTAAAATGTGATCGACGAACGGTCAGATAAGGAATATACTTTAATTTAAAAAAAGAATACTGGTATTACGGTTTTCGAATTTTAGATGTTTAACATAAACATAAATAAGAAAATATTATCTTACATTTTAAAAGGCAACCCTATGATACAGTAGGAACACATATCAAATTTCTGCGATGCAAGCTCCCATTGTTACCAATTTATGTACATAATAAAATGAATGTACCACGTCAGGTATTTGACAGTTGTATTCCTTTCGTTTGATGTGTTTGAACTTTTGATTTTGCCATTTGATTAAGGACTTCCCGTGTTGAATTTTCCGAAAATTTAGTAGTTTTGTGATTTTACCTTTTGTTATATATTATAATTGTTCAAAACATTTTGTTTCTGTTTTACGAAAGAAAAATAGTGATAAATGATATTAAATAAGATGATATTTAAATATACCGTCTTCCGTCTTAATGATAACACGCATTTCTTTTTTTTCCGCTATGAAGCTGTATAAAAGTGTAACTGCATGATTTTTAATTTAAGAAATGGACATGCTACTTACATTTGGTGTCTTTTTATGTGTTTACGACTATTTTCAGTTTGTTACTTGGATGAGTTAGGCCTATTGTATCGTCAAATGCTTTAATTTGCCCTTTTCATATTTCAACTTATTACCTTTTTTGTTGCAAAACATTTGTGTGTGCTACTAGAAACATATTTATGTGATTGGAAAGGCAATATAAATGTATGGTGTTTTTTCTACCCTAAAGCAACAATCCCAATGGAGATATTCCATGTCGAAAAAATCTATTGGTATGGTTTCATCTATTGAATCTTTTCACATTTTGTCTTTTGTTACACAGGCCTGTTGACTCTGTAAGATACAGTTTGCAAAACCATAAGAAATTTTGTGAAAAAGAAACACAGTTAGTGTAACAAATGATAAATACAATAGATAATGAAAACGGTGAATTTTTCATAGGCAAAACATCCGGATCAAAGAGCAGAAAGCAACTTAAGGCCACCAATTAGATTTCAACAACAGCGGCGAGCTTTATCTTACCCCAAAACAATAATGTAGGGCGGACTCTACTTTAAAGTTTAATAAGTTTATATTTTAAAACACACAGCTGGAACAATAAAATGGGAACATTTCGGATTAGCATATTTTTATAAACGTGTAAATTTAAATCATGTGAACAACGGCCGAAGCCCTTGTTTCCGGAGGGAAACATGTGTCCACACCGGCTGTGCTACAGGGATACGTATCTCTTAGTTGTTTTTATTTATGCAAGATTCTCATCATTGCTGTATACTTTTCAATTAAAGACAGAAATTAAACAGTATAATATTTTTCTTCAATGTTCTCAATTGTAATGGTCATTTAGTCGTGATGTCATATTTTGAATGACCTCATTGTTGGACATGTGGCGTTACAGACGTCGAGCTGTCTTATTTTCCGGCACACGAAATGAAAACTTGAACAATACCGTCAGCAAGAGGGTGAAAGACATGTAATCGTTTGACAATGTTAATAGGTACTACTCAGGTAATGAAATGTCAGGATTTATCAATGTTCCAATACCCCTAATAGCGATTATCATACCCTAGTTAAATGGTAACGTGGTGATAAGTGGAAATCCGTAACTTGTGTAACACCTATCGATACGTAAGGAGTCAGTTGATTTCTTTTTGATTGCATGACATCACTTTTGTTCTTACTGGTTACGTCATAGTTTAATGTGATTGTATTTTACTGATTGCTCTTATACATAGCTTAACAGGAAAATTTATGTGTACGATTTCATCGTTAAACGGTTCATTTTTCGGCCTTACACTGTATCCCCTCTGGATTGTATTAACGCTGTATGGGTCCGTATAATGTCAGTAGCAAACACCATAACTTGTACTATTATCAAAGATATCCATAGATAAAAAAAGGTGTGGTATGAGTGCCAGTGAGAAAACTCTCTATCAAAGTCACAGTTTGTAAAACATAAACCAGTATAGGTCAGAGTAAGGGACCATAGATGCTTGACCATTGATGGTTAAATCCAACAACTATTTATATCTACCCATTTACATTAATAAAAATATCTTTAAGTCTAACAAAACTCGATCATGGTATGTGGAAATATATGAACAGTTTTTGATGCCTGAGGTTAAATAAATTATAAAGATTTTGGCAAATTTAAATTATTTATCAAAAAAAAAATTTAATATGACAAATATGTCCTTCGATGCAAACATTTTACAATATCATGCAACGTTGTAAATTGTGTATCAAAATAGCTCAACCAGCAATGTATAGTTTTAAATACAAATAAAGAGATGTGGTATGATTGTCAATGCTATCCACAGGAGTTCATATGAAGTGCATATAGGCAATTATTTGCCACTGGACGACACTCAGTAACGTGAAAGCCGATATCGTAAAGTCGCCTTTATAAAGAGCCCAGATAAGAAACAATTTGAAAAATTAAACTTACGACTTTAGTTTTAACAAAGCCTTTTACAAAAAGCATAAGAACCAACTGTTAAAATCAGTTGAGATTGACTTATCAACACAAATCGGTACCAGGCAAAAACATAAAATAAGATAACCGAAAAAAAATGGACACATTGCAGTTACTGAAATCTAATATATGTTTACCTAAGTATCAATTAATACTTATACAATGAATTAAGTTTAAAGACGTCATAAACTGTTTGAGAACCGCACGTCCTTTTTGAATTAATCATACTGCCAAGTAGTCCCATTCTGGAGGAATGAGATAACTTTTAGATTTTGATCCTGTGTGTAAAACTAATACAAGGAATCTAAATCTATCTCTACTCTACTTCTAACTCTATAGTTCAGATCCATATATTACATGTATTATATAGGACCATATTTCGTAATTGTAATAAGTCGAAGTTCCAATAGCAGCTCGTTTATGTAAATTCCAATTTTAAACATTTCTAATACTCTAAGTATGATCGTTAGAGATGTGTACTTTCTATAACTGTGTCCTGTGTAAAAGATTCATCTTTACCAGTAACGTGAATCGGTATTTTGTTCTGATAAAGCACTGATATTATCTTGTAGTGAAGGAACAAGTAACAATGATAAATTAAAGATTTATATGCATATACATATTCATGGATGTTGGATGTGTACGGATTGATAGTTTAGTCTTAGTTGCAAGATTTTTTTATTAGTTGTTAGTGGCTTTGAACTAGCTGTCAGATAACTGCGAGTACTCTCAGATCTGTTCATTGTGTCTTTTTGTGTGGGGATGTAAGTACCGGGCCACGTCCACTTGTATTTTTGTCCATCTGATGAGTTAAGCCTTTTTCAACTGATTTTTATAGTTCGTTCTTATGTTGTACTGTTATACCACTGTCCCATGTTAGGGGAGGGTTGGAATCCCGATAACATGTTTAACCCCGCCACATTATTTGTATGTGTCTGTCCCAAGTCAGGAGCCTGTAATTCAGTGGTTGTCGTTTGTTTATGTGTTACATATTTGTTTTTCGTTCATTTTTTTTTACATAAATAAGGCCGTTAGTTTTCTCGTTTGAATTGTTTTACATTGTCTTATCGGGACCTTTTATAGCTGACTATGCGGTATGGGCTTTGCTCATTGTTGAAGGCCGTAAGGTGACCTATAGTTGTTAATGTCTGTGTCATTTTGGTCTTTTGTGGATAGTTGTCTCATTGGCAATCATACCACATCTTCTTGTTTATATTGTGTGGAGTGTCGCTGTTTTCTAACATGTTTGTCTGACTCCTGGTATCCACGAATATGAACGTTGCCATTTTGAACCTGGTTTGGAACATCAGTTAATGTTGTTCTGATAGAGATAGAATTCTGGTGTGTCCGTCGTCGCATACTGAAACTATAATAAACTAAATGTATTAATAATGTTTAACCTTTGATAAAGTAAAGCATTGTCGATATTTGAATACTTTATGAACTATTGAAGAATCAATCCACTTTTTGTTTCATTAACTAATGTAGGTAATAAAACATCTCCTTTTGTCATAATTGCTTGTTTTAGGAAATTCCCTATATATTATGGTCATGGAAGCAATCCAGGACAGCAATTTATGCATGAATTTAATTGGGTGAACCAGAATGTTTCATGCAGTTGAGTAGATTTCGGTGTCAAGAGTTTAGACGCAATATGATCATGATGTATCGTTAGGGTTCTTCAAAAGTTTACATAATCTACATAATGTATATTTATCAGTATTGATAGCAGGAGTGTTACCCAGGTTTCGTGCATTTACTGTATAACATAAAAACCAAAGAAAACCCGGAACAATTCTATCCCTGATGAAAATAATATATTTGAAATGAAGATATGTTTACACAAACCATCAGTTAGCAGTTATGAAGTAGGAACAATAGCCAGGAAATAAATTGTTGAAGCTTCTAAACTCCCCTACAATTCTGTACATAGAAGGTAATACTTAGTCGGTTTATGTGTTCTCTATTTAATATTCTCAATCAATTAAATAATAATTCAAAATAATGCAAGATCTTTAACTTCATGCATCAACGAACTGTTATGGGCAATATAAATTAATCCCTCCTTATATGTGGTGTTTACTTTCGTAATGCGACTTGCGATGAGTTTAAATCACAGCTCCTGGGGTATTTTTTTTCTTCTTTTTTTTATTAAAAGATTGAATTGATAGATAAATTATTTAAATGAAAGTGCAGTTTTATTTGAATACGAGTCCTCTAATCACTAGCACAGTGAGATATCAAATACATGTTTTTAATGTAATATATCTCTTTTATGTTATTTATCAATTTGTACTGCATTTGAACGACACCAACATAAATAAATGACATAATAACTATTCTATTCTGAACTTATTATAAGTGCTGTCAGAAAATAAACTGCTTGTTCAAATAAGTACCTCGTCCGTATTTATGATAGTTTATTCCCTTAATAGAAACGTGTTGGAAATATAGACCACATAAGAAAATGTTATCACGGCATAGACGGGGGCCTGGGAGTTATTAAACAACAACATGAATTTCCATAAAGCACTTTGCATATCCTGATGTGACTATCCTGTTACTTTGTTACAATACGGTTTACAGGATATAATAAACTAAATATGGTGTTATATAGTTATCGCATGGTCCTGTTCCAAAATCACAATGACAAAAGTAAAACATATGCGATAGAAACAATTGAGACTGGAATTATGAGAAAGAGACAACAAAAACTGACCATTTCGAATGCTATCTTAGACTTACATTTTTGATTTTGATTTTTATAACATTTGAAAAACAAGTTTTAAAGTTCTTTTAGGTTATGGAAAATTGTAAAAAATTTATCAACTTGCAGACTGGAAATATAAAGAAGTTTTCGCTATCGATAATTACAAGCTACAAATGTAATCGAGACCTTCTCCAAATGTTATTAAACTTTTGACCAGTGTAACAGGAAAGTGCTATCGAAAGAATTGTCAATGTATTCTATTCCGTTATTATAAAGATTTAATATTTGTATATGTTGAACAGCGGTATACTAGTGTTGCCTTTATTTGCCACAAAAGTATTGTTTGTTTGCTACAACTAGGAACGATTATTCCATTTTGTAATTAAGAAATTTGACATTTTTAGAAAAATGACCTTCATGTAGAATTCGATTGGAAAACTAAGTATGAAGATTATTGCCTGCTTAAATTTTAGAATAATTTTGATGAAGAAGAAAACAAAGCAACTTTTTTGGCAGACAAGGATCATGATATTGTTTATTAGTTTCCTTGTAAGAGATGATCAAATCTGTGTTTCAAATATGATGTTAACTCACAAATGGCCTTTTATACATGCTTAATAAACATAGTTTAAAAATGTTTTTATTGTTCTTTGAAGCTCATTGAGTTCAGCTTTTTTTAACGTTCATTTTATGTCTTATTTTATACACAGACTTGAATATTAGAATCCTATCTAATGTTCACATCAAAATGTTAGTATATTAAGTAAAAGATAATTTGCATAAATTAGATGAAAATGAATTTTTAAATGTTTCTTTTATAAATCAAGGACGTGAATGTTGAACTTCCGAGTTATCCTTTTGTTATTGCTATTCCCTTTTTCTACACTTTCACATTTGTAAGATATATATTACAAAACAAACATACTTTTCATATACGCATGCAAATGCACACATGTGACCTGTCGTATCTAAATAGATTGACTCTCTCAAACTAAGGATTACTCAGAGGATTGATATCGTCGAAACACTACATATTTCATTAGAGAATCATATTACAATTAATAAACATTTTGCTCTTGTCTATTAAAATTCAAAAGTTTTTGTTTTTGTAAGCACAACAATCTAGAATCATATATTTGTTCGTTATTAACACAATGGTTCATTTGACATTAACATACACAGGAAAAGTTTCCATGAATTAATTAAACCCTGGGAAGGTTAATATATATAATTAGTTATCAAAGTTACCAGGATAATAATTTAGTACCCCAGACACGCGTGTTGTCTACATAAGACTCATCAGTGACGCTCATATCAAAATATTTATAAAGCCAAACAAGTTCAAAGTTAAAGAGCATTGAGGGTCCAAAATTTCCAAAAAGTTGTGCCAAATACAGCTAAGGTAATCTATGCCTGGGATAAGAAAATCCTTAGTGTTTCGAAAAATTCAAAGTTTTGTAAAGAGGAAATTTGTAAAATGACCACATTATTAATATTCATGTCAACACCGAAATGTTGACTACTGGGCTGGTGATAACCTCGGGGACGAAACGTCCACCAGCAATGGCATCGACCCAGTGGTGTAAATAGTTATCAAAGGTACCAGGATTATAATTTAGTACGCCAGACGCGCGTTTGGTCTACATAAGACTCGTCATTCTAAAATGTTCAATAAAGATTATGAAAACAATAGCAGGTTCTGCTTTTATAAACCAAACACATCAATATTAAATTATGTTGACGAGAACATGTTTTATTCAAAACAAAGTATTCCCTACACAACCTATATACGAATGAATATAAGACAAAATACCTCTCAAAAAAGGAAACCATGACTTAAAATATTTTTAAGGAAATTTCATTCATTGAATGTATGTTACGAAGATCTACGAAAGAAAAATTTTATAAAAGCTTTTGATATAGCTTTTTTGAAAAATAATAACACTGTTTACTGTAGAATCAATTCACACAATTCTTCATTAAAACTATTCTATAAGTAAGGCGTTTATAAGCCTTTGGTTATCGTTGTAATTAATATTTGAATGTGATTCATAAATTTTATTTTTCGCGGAGTCGTTCAATGGATTCAATTTAATTATATTCATATAACACGATTTTTTTTCTATAATATACACTTACATATTTCGATTGCAAATCTTTGGAAGGTTTATTTAAAAGTTTCGTTGATGTTGACGTAAATGTAAAAGTTAATGCCATAATTTAAAATTGAAACAAATACAGTATTGCTTTGGTAAGCCCACGTTGTGCTGATACTAATGTAGTTGCTGATGTGGTTAACGAGTCAACTGCATTGACAATTTATATTGGGAGTGTTGGGATTAGAAAACATATACTATAGTACGGTGACCGAGTAAGGAAAAGTCACTAATTTAAAGAGTTTAATTGTCATTCGGACTATACGGCTATAAATCACAGTGTTGGTAGATCAAAGGTTAAACTTTACATTTTGACTTGTTGTCAAAAAATCGTACGTTGCAATTTTTGTGAAATGGACTTTGAAGTACGTTAGTTTACTTTAAAGAAAAATCGACTTTGAAAAGTTTCGAGGTTTATATTGTAAAAGAGCATCCGTGATATACTTTCTGTTATTATATACATTGTTGCAACACCTTATTTTAACGATTTCAAATAAAATTTAGCAAAATTAATCCGTTATTGAAGAGTTTTTGTAAAAGTTTAACAGTACGAAAATTTTGCATTTAATAGAGTACTTTTCAATTCAATTTTATCATTTGATATTACGGAAAATGTAAAATAGAAAACATTAATATGATTTTTCATACCTTTATTAAACAACAATATCAAATAAATTTATCTCAGAAGCAATATTTCAACAATTCAAGCCAGACACAAGGCCTAACGTCTAATATGACGTAGTTATCCAAAGCTCATATACAGCCCGTTATAGATACACATAAGCAACAGGGATATGCTGCATCACCTATATTCAAATAGTGGAATACGTTTCTGGAAGCTGTACATATCAGTACATGCCAGTTTACATACTCGATATGCTTCAATTTCCTGCGATTTTCTATTAGACAGACTCCTGGACATTTAAACAGTAAATGGACCGACATTGCAACAGAAAAGACCGCTATTAAAGAATCAAAGGGATCAGGTGGCATTTTAGGCATAGCAAAACAACAGTCTACGTTTGTTCGATAAACTCATTATAGATACCTGGATAAAGTTTTGTATCTACGCCCAACAGATGGACACTTACTAGACATATTCTAGCATCCCTTAGTCGTGAAAGGCTTGAAAGGGCTGCACTTGCTGCAAATAATGCAAATCATTCACATGAGGAAACAATCCAACAGCATTGAAAAGAGATAAAGAACATGTTAATGCCATTGTGTACCATCTAGTAAGTGAAACCATAACTGATCCTTTTTGATGTTGAACCTCATCCTAATCTTATCAATATTCCTCTCGAATGCAAACTACAAGAAATATTCAAGATTCTTAGCTCACAGCTGTGGAGGGAGGCTTGAACATGTCTAGACATTTCATCACTAGTGCTTTTTCTGTAAGTCAGTCAAGGAGTTTTTATAGTCCAATATCAAAGTCAAAACTAAAAATGTTTGAAAACCTGACCACAAAAACAAGTTTTGAATGCAAATCGGGGGATATAATTTCAGTTCACATATATCCAGAACTTGTATTTAGATGTGTACTGATTTTGGCAAACTGTAGAGGTGATGTTACAAAAGAAAATGTGCTGTCGCATCCTGTAGGTATCATTCCAGTTACTAATTTTCACGATGACGGCACCATGAGAAAATCATGTAAGTATGATTTGGTGAAGCAATTCGAATATAAATTCTCTTGTGCACTTTCAATTCACTACCTTCCTTTGGCCCATTACTAACAACTTACATCAGAGATGGTACTGAATTGGTTCAATGTACTGGTTTTACGAAAAAAAAAAATATTCGGTAACCTTGCAGCTGAATGTTATAAGAATATGTTCAAACGCTTTTCTATAGCGCACACAATATCTGATGTTTTTGACCGATACGACATGAAAAACTCTATAGCGTCTTCTGAAAGGGAACGCCGAACAAAGACTACAGCTTCCACCAAAGAGTATCAGATTATTGAAGGGAGAAGTATTCTTGACTGGAAGAAGTTTCTTTCTGTTAATAAAACAAACAAGTTATCCGGAATTTCCTTGGTATAGTTTTATTCTTTAAAAGAAATTCCCTATGATTGTCAGCTTTACTTAGCCAGAACGGTTGTAAATCCCGAAATTGTCAAAGTTATTTTAAGCAACACTGTTAATGACTGTCGTAACTTGTTAAGCACTCAAGATGAACCCGATACTGGTATAAAACTTTATGTCTTATACCTTGACAAGGAGTTTAGAGAAATGGGAAAGAGCGGCAGAACAATCACATGGACCTCTGATACGTATGTAATTGTTCTGTGAGTTCACTTCTACAACCATATGACCATTACAAGCGAGTGTTAGATGCAAAAGTGGAACATTAACAGTGTAAAGGACGAACGAAAGTTTTTACCCATTCACCAAATATGTGCCTGCCTTTCCCCAACGAGACTTTAGTGGTTTACAGAGCTTCGGTAGTACTGACAAAGATGAAGCCCTTGTTTGGGCAAGAAAGTTAATTTTAAGGCTATATGATCCTAAAAATCTCTTGATCATTCCATCATGATATGAATAAAATGCGCGTCAAGCTTGCCACTAGTAAAGATGTAAGTTTAGTCAGATTACCTCCATGTGAAGTGGCATTAAAACAGCAATGTTTTACGAACTTCGTTTTAAACTACCATTTGGACAGCATCACACATTCCTAAACCCCCTATTTCGACACCTTTAAAATAGGGTTTGCGAGAGTTAAATAATTCATTATAGCCCGTGTATTCTAAAGTGCATATGTCAGTAGAATTCTTGCAGGATCTTCTGTTTTCATGTAAGGGAAAACATCCATGTAAAACGTCATGTGTTTGTTCACAACAAGACCTTACATGTACGGAGCTTTGCTCCTACAAAGGATAAGAATTATGTAGAAATTGACAATCATGTTCTGTGACAGATGAACCAAAGGATACTCCTGGATACATTATGTTGTGTAGATCTCTTTGATTAGATGTTTTCAATTGTAACTGTTTTCGAGGTCTTGAGTGGTTTTCGCTATAATGAATAACATGAATGAACTTTTAAAAAATTACGCCTTCAGGATATTAGTCTTCAAGTAAAAACAATGTTGATCATTTATTGCTGAGGTTGGATGTCACCGGCTAACTAACTACTGTATCTTTAACAGAATATGTGTTGATCTTGGATAATAGAAGAAGTATTTGAAAAGCGCCAATTTTCAGAGCAAATCGACCAATTAATCTTTTTTTTAACATTTTCAAGATAATTCATTGGTAGTTAATTTGAAGAAAAAAAATGTATCTGAAATTTAACATAGATTGCTGTATATATCTTGAAATTTTTGAAAATATAGAAAAAAAATAAAAACAGATTTTGATCTTCGACCTTATTTTATGCAAAACTGTTACCACATTTCTTTTTGACGACATCGATATTTCAAAAGTACTAATTTTTCCGAATCCAATGATATATAATATAGCCATATAGTTTGTTAGACGATTAAATCTAAAAAATATTGTGTCTGGTCACCGTGCTACTAATGAAGAATAACATCTGAGTATGGTGCTTACTACTCCTTATGTTGCGATTTCTATATTCTTTACTCCTCATAAATAATCCACGTAATCGTCCAGAGCTCCGTAATGTTTGTCCAATAAAGATATTCATGATAAACATCAATATTAATGGAAGTAAAGACAGCCACACTAAATCTATGACAACATAATAATTTTCGTCAAAATTGAAAGATGCAGGTGATGTGTTATTGCATATATATTCATTCTATACTTTCATCAATCCGTTATTTATAAAAAGATGATCACATATTGCGAAGCTCATCAGCATTGGTACTATAAGAACTATTTTAGGCAGTGATGAAAATTTTGCAGTTCGAAATTAACTGAGTTTTCAAAAACCTTTCAACAGTTATGGACACCAGTATTAAAAACGAAATATGCATTGAACAATATATCATAAAGACATCCAGTTTACAACCGACGTCAGAAATAGTCCGAATGTCGAAATCGAACGTTGCTAGAATCCATCGTCTCACTAATCCAGTTATAAGTACAGTAGTGTCCGATAATAAGAGAATAAAAAGGCAATTGTAGGTTATATTTTTCCATTGTTTCACCCAACATTGTAAACGGATAAAATGTCCGTTGAACGTCCGGTAGACGTCTGTTTTGTAAGGTATTCGTCCGTTTTGTTTCCGTTTTGTATCCGTTACGTGTCCGTTATACATCCGTTGGAGGTTTGGCAGATAAATTCACCAACGGACTTCTAACGGACGTTTAAGGGATAAAACGGATGTTGATCGAATGTGAAACGGACTTCTACCGGACAAATAACGGATAAAACGGATGATGAACGGATCTGAAACGGATAAATGCCAATTGAAAATTTTGCGTCAGAAATGTCAATTAGATTTCGTAAGATTCATGAACTCTTATTAATAAAAAAAAAAAAAGACACTAAGAAACCTCTGCAATTTTATAAGATGTATTTATAGCAAGCTCACTCCTTCTTAACAACCATAATTGCTTTACCATACTTATACGTATAGAAAGTATTTCTTTATACAATTTTAACTTTTATATTTGACTGTATAAGTACATATATTCTTTTATATGTTATCTCATCCGAAATTTTGAATTTTATGCATTTTTAATGAATTTTCATTTTTATTTTTTTTTTTTTTTAACTTCTCTGTTACCTTTGTACTTGCATGGTTTTATGATAATAAACTATCTATCATAATTTAAAAAATCGATATACTGATTATGCCTGTAATGGGTCCACTATTGGAAATAAAATATATCTCTTAATATATCTTATCTTATCTTGTTTATTCATAATTGATCATAGAGTAAGGGCACTTCTTCGCAGTCTTGAAGCTCTTATTCAGGCAAGACACTGCCCTTTGGCTGCATTTTGAAGAACAAACCAAAACCAGTTTCACAGAAACATTTTAAATATTTATGCAATTAACATGTATTATTATTGTCGCCTTTAATTTTTCCGTATATCTTGTTCATCCGTTTTATCCGGTATGTTTCCGTTAGGTGTCCGTTTTATGCAGTACTCGTCCGTTAGATGTACGTTCGACATCCGTTCTGTCCTTTACGTTTCCGTTTCTCGTACTTTGCGTATCCGTTGTGTGTCCGTAATGCATTTGTTACACGCAACGGATAACAATTTTGTCAACGGACAACTTTTATTTTCATCCGTTAGGCAACCATTCCTGCTATCCGGTAAGGTGTGACCTAGGCTTTACCATACAATTATTTTATTTACCCGTTCATGTGTTCGTAATTTTATATGGCGGCATTGTGTCCAATGTTATTGTTGTCTTTTTCATACTGTTTTACATCACCCACCTTCCTTTTTTGTTTTATTAATTATGTATTGTCATTACGTCATTACTTTTTACAATTGTGACTTTAATGGAGAGTTGTCTCATTGCATTGACACTCATACAACATATCCTTATGTCTATATATTTTGTTGTTAGCTGATTTCTGTAACGATATTTACTACTTTATTGTATACGAACATCAAAGGAAAAGAAAATCCATTGTCGTAGATTTATCTTCAACGTTCGATCAATAAAAATCTAATATAATTCCTGAGTTTTTATATATTCTCAAACAGGCTATTCTGGAGTAATGTATTGCTAATCATTCTTCTTTCTCTATACCTGTAAAAGTGTCACCTTCTTTATGTTTAGAAATACATCAATGGTAGACAAATCCAAAGTATGGTTACATTAATTTGCTAGAGAAATGTTTAATAACGCTTCTGTTTTGTAAGGCTCTGGTTCTTTTGTGATGACGTATCTTTACATATTATCTATTGTTATGCAGTAATCATAACACTTTTATTATCACAATCCATTGGTAGAACATAATTCAAAATAGGCAAACATTCACGTTTAATATCTAATACGAAAAAGACATTAACTTTTAAAATAACGTTTTCAAAATGTTTTGTTAGAAACACATTGTAAAGTTTCATAAACCAATCAAATAAAGTGATAGATATCAATAACAGGTGCACGTTGCCATTACGCCATACTACATTGATAAGATAGTAATTATGGAGTTTGCCATTGCCTATTCAAATAAACGATTATTCATAATATCGGACATCCTCATCCCCATTGTTATTTTTTGAAAGTTTGTTGAAAGATTCTGTAAAAATTAAATAGAATTTTGAGGTTATGATTTCAACTTACAATAGACACGCGACAAGCAAACTCATCAAGATGCAAAAGTGAAACTATACTAATACAATACTGAACCAATAAAGATACAAAGGTGAACCCATACAAATGCAATAATGATCCAATAAAGATACTAAAGTGAACCCATACTAGTAGTAGTGAAACCATATAGGTACAATATTGAATCCATCAAGATGTAATAGTGAAACCATATAGGTACAATATTGAATCCATCAAGATGTAATAGTGAAACTATATATGTGCAATAGTGAACTCATATAGGTGCAATAATGAACCTATACAAATGTAATAGTGAACCCATAAAGGTCCAAGAGTTAACCAATAAAGGTACAATAGTGAACCCATTAAGATACATAACTGAACCCATAAAGGTACAATAGTGAACACTTAAAGGTGCTTCAGTGAACCCTTTAAGGTGCAATAGTGAACTCATAAAGATGTATTAATGGACACATAAAGGTGCAACAGGTAATCCATAAAGTTACAATAGTGAACAACGTATAAGGGTACAATACTGAACCCAGAAAAGTATATTAGTGAATCCATACAATTGCAATAGTGAACCCATGAAGGTAAAATTGTGAACCCACGTGTGGAAAGCTGACCTGTGTATAGCTATTATGAATGCCACTGATTTAAAGTTTGACACTGCATTTATTGAATCGTGCATGGAACAATGAAAATAGGAAATTCCAGTAAAAAAATAATTGTTTGTTTTGTCTATACATGATATGTATTCTTTTTGTTACATTTGAAGATGTTTATATTTTATTTAATGTTGAAATAATATGCTGATCTTGATATTGTGTGTTTAACAAAACATTATGTTTCGATTATTCAGACAAGTCAATTGTTACTTTTGTCTGTGATCATGTCGAGCCGTTTTTAATTGAATTATTATCATTTGCAAATACTGAAACTTACGATTTACAATGATGCCGATTAAATACTTTACATGTTGTAACGCGATAAGCTTGATTGAAAAACATTGATATCTTTATTTCTAAAAAGTCGTAACTCAAGATAAATCATGCAAAATCCTAAATGCTTGTAGGAAATATGATCTTTTAGAAACAGTATTTTCACATATACCGAGTGCAGATTGAATCGTTATGGCAGTTTTACGGTAAGCAATCAAAATGTCAAGATTAATGTTAATTTTGGTTTAAAAAAAGTTAGAGTGTTGTGTGAAAACATCATGAACAGTGAGCTACTAATATGTTTCTTATATGTTATTTATATTTAATAATCACGCTGGTATTTATATCGTTTACCATAAGGTATTTACATATCTAAGTTGATACGTTACGCTCGTGCATTTTCACACTACACGAAAAACTTCATTTGCAGGTCCTTGTGCCTTACAAACAAAAATACTTCAAAATAGTTATGAAGTAGAACTAGACAATTATGATTCTCCGGTCAAGTTGGTTCACTGATATGTCTCTCGACTCCTCACCCTCATAGATCTTCTGACTCCAGACTAAATGATAAATTTACACATTGTTTCCTATTCACCACATTTCTTATTCAATATTTAATCATTTCATAGTTATATAAGAATCCACTGAAGGAGTAATCGAGGTCTGTAACTGAATAAAATCTAGTATAACAATGTTTGACTAAATGTAAAACGTAAACATATATTCCTCGCTTGCTTTATGAAGTAATACATCATAGAACAAGGAAAGATACCAGAGGGATATTCAAACTCTAAAATAGAAAATAAACAGACAATGCCACGCCTAAATTGGAAAAAGACAAACAGACAAATAATGGTACACAACATTGAAAACTAAAGACTCATCAACACGAACCCCACAGAAAATGGGGGTGAGCTCATGTGTTCCGGAAGGGTAAGCATTTTCTGCTTCATATGTGGCACCCGTAGTGTTGCTCATGTTAGTAAAACCCGGTAAATAGTCTTATTCTGTATGTCTCATGTTCGAAATTGTTGTGCAGTTTTCATGTACATGGATTCAAGAAATAAATATTGATTCTAAAAATAAAAACAAACAACAGGGAGAAATAAACCAACACAGAAGCTTTTTTTAAAAGAAATGTCAGTAAATGTTTTGTATGTGTATTGTTTATTTATCAAACAATCAAAAGTCATCCTGTTAGATATAATGATATAGGTTTAACATGGCTTTCTATGATGTCCATATTTAGGCGATCCACATGTGCTTGCTTTATACCATGTCCTAGCAAATTTACATTTCCCTCCATTCGATTTTAACCAATTGGTAACTCTTCTATCACACTCGTCACCGCATGTTATCATTTCTGTTCGTCGACAAGCACACGTAGGCCAGCCCCGACAACTTTGAATTGATCCAAAGTTGTGAAGTATTCCATGTGTATCTGCATCAACAGCTTTACAAAAACAGCTACAAACACATGAATAAATCAACGTTATATTAAATATCATACTGAAGAACAGGGTTCAATCGATGACATCTATTTTTTGGATAAAACAACAAACAAAACAAAACCAGATCAGAAGAGCCTTCGGAATAAGTTGAAAAGATAGTATCTGACGAATACATTAGATATTATTAATTTGTTTTCTATTAATTATGTAAGTGAATATAGTACATGTTAAATTAGATCGGTTTATATGAAACAACATCATAAAAGCACACCAATATGTCTAGTGTAACAAAAGAAACTGATACTGCAGTTGTAGGATTAAATAGTGTCCCCCATGAAATGATGTCCCATGGACAAAATTTCACAGATATGACCTGTGGAATTTTGTTAAGGACAAGATTTTATTATAAAATATTGTCCACTTCTAAGTAAAAGTGTCCCTTGAAAAGTTATTTTATTTTGACCTTTGTTGGATATTTTTTCATAGTGAATTCATGTCATAAAAGTCCTGTCTAATACAAATAATTTAATTTACAAAAAATACTAAATCAGATTTGGCTCTCTTATTTTGATGCTGAAATTCATCACAAACTGATGTATATTTCTTGACAATGTCTGTGATTCTTGAGAAGTAATATTTTCCAGATATCTTATTACAGGTCTTATTAACCCCAAGATGACATCTACTCTCATTATGGCATAGGTACAACACCTGTTTCAGTTTGTCCTTATGAAAAACAAATTTTAATGTTTTCTCCTGTGTTTTCTGTCAACATATATATATATAAAACATTTCATTGTTTTTAATTTCAAATTGCGTGGCCTTCCTTCTAAATGATATTCTTTCATTATTATTAAACTCATAAAGTCATGTAGCTGTATATATTCACCACTTTCCATTTATGTTTACATCTGTGTTGTCTTGATTTAAATTTCAAATCTGATTTAACTAATTGATTAAAACATTACAATGATTGCTTAATTGTTTTCCTTCTTTAGGGACAGAAAAAAATAGCTACAATATGAAAAATTGTCTCTTGCTACATATTTTTATAAAAACATCCAGGAAATTATGTCCAAGCACACGGGACAATTTTTCACTATTTAATAGTTTACAAATGTGATATTCTGTCCCGTGAACGAAATTTCACAGATGAACTGTGAAATATAGTTCAAGAAGTCACAATTTCAAGGGACACTTTTTGGCTTACACAGTCATCAAGATATATTTTGTTTTCACTTTTTATTACAAATGTATTACATGTACATATTAGTTGACAGATTTGAAACCATTTCAACAATCTATGCTTCTCTTTAATTTGATTTGTTCCTTAAATTGTATATGGTAGACTTTATACATAAGCTTTAAAAAATTTATGATAAATTAGCATAAAGTTTAAATTGGATGTTCTACTATAAAGATGATGTCCTAGATGGGGGTTTTTGTTAATCTAAGGTATCCGTCGTTTTTCTGTGGTTTACATGTTGAAATAATATTATAAAAAAAACAATTATTTCTTTGCCATGAAAGTTTTTTGCGTTTATTTGTACTGTATTTTGTAATGTAATGTTATCATTTTAACGGTCTTTTAAACCTTGCAGTTTAAGCGGGAGGTTTATATAGCCATAAAACAACATCTGCTTATATCTATTTAAAATTGTAAAATGAAAATCATAACTTCGATATAATGGTTGGTTAACTCTCCAAATTGTATATTAAAATATCGTTGAATGTGCTGATAGTACTTACTATGACCGTTTATACATAAGAATACGCATTGACCGAAAGGAATAAAGTTTTTATCATAGTTGAATGGCAATTATAAATCAAACAGATTTCTGAAATACATGTATTAATATCGAATAGTACTTACTTTCTTGTGTCTCCAGTAACTCTAACCCTTCTGAAGAACCATCCTTCCACTTGTAAAAAAGATATAAGAATCACCAGGAAAATGAAGATTTTCTGCATACCTTCCTGTAAAAAACATATAGACATATTAATTGATGGTACACAGTTCATTAAGCACCTTATATGGCACATTAACAATAAGTTTCAATGAGATGAGATTGTAGGTAAGACGAGGATGAATACGTCCTTAACTCCTGGCCTTCTTCTGCAGATTATTGTAGCTAAGCATTCAAAAGTCGTTTGACACAAACAATGAATATCAGATAATAATTCTTCAAAAATACTGAGAATCAATTATTTATGTTGATTTTCTGGTTCATATTTCTTCTGTTAAAACTTGTGGTAACATGGTATATCTAAACAATAGTGATATTGCAAAGAATAAAATATGACTATATAAAAAAGACCAAAAGCAATTCAACAAAAAAAAAAGTAGACTAAACAAACAATCCGGAGTTGATCTTGTGTTCTCTAAAAGATAAGGCAGATCATGATACATTTTTAGAATTTTACTCGTGAAATTTTTTTTTGTTATAAAACGAGGAAGATTTAGTGTTCACTGAAAATATAATAACGTACAAATGATTTACATGTCTGCTTGATTTCTTTTTTTTTTACAATTTTTTTAAATATCAGAACTACATATAACACTATAGAAGGTTTATTACACATTGCTCATTATTTCAATTTAGCCTGCATATATAAATTTGGTAATGTTTCCTAATCGAGTAGGTGCAACATTTTCAGTACGCTGTCAGTTCTGATTTACTACATAAAGTGATCAAATAGACCAGTTGTATTCAAAACACTTAAATAGGAATGAAACGCCGTGAACAAAAATGTCCTGTCGCAACATTTAACACGGTACTAAATCATGAATTTTGAAACCTTTATTTAAATCACTGTATACATGTTAGTGTAGAAATTGTCAAGATAAATATTATGTTATATAAGGAATGGCTCTAATATGTGTTCTGTCTATGAAGAAATAACATAGAAAATATGGTACACACTAAGTAACCCGAAAAGACAGAAAAATATATTACAGTAATTTCTTATAATTTAATTCTAAATTGCATTTCAAACCAGAGTGAACCATGAAAAAACGTTGATTGCGTTACGGTGATATGACAAGATTATGTCTATGAACTGATAAACAAACCAATGTCAGCCAATCAGAAGACGCGTTCCATCCAAAATTAAATTATTTCTATAAAAAAAGTTTTTGTATTACAAATTGTAAAGAAGATTGAAATGCACGTGCATACACTAAGACGGACTCTGAGTGAAATTTTCAATAGGTTTTTTACGTTATTATATAAGATCTGACTTTGTTGTGTTTATGCATCATAAAGAGAAAAATAGAGTAGAAAGCAAGAGCGACGCTTTGAACATAAGGATGATTCACTTTAATACATTTAGAAGATGGCAACTTTTACTTGATTAAGAAAGAGATAGGGAACGCTTTAAACATTATTATGATATACATGGACTTTAACCTATAATGAAGATGTCAACATTTTAGTAGGAACCCTAAACAGTATGATAAATATTTTACGTTAACACTGAACATTATTTATTCATATAGTTCTAATCTTACCTACGTTATAGCAGTACTAATGTGAATACAATATGAGGCACCAATTGTTGTTCTAATTACATGTATTCAAATACAGAGGTATTGATTACAATTTTGGTTATCAGATTTCTGTCAACGTTTGCAACCATCTGTTTTCCATGAACTATTTAAAAATGTTTTCATGGAAGTTAACTTTATTATCTAATTGTGAAACAATTGTTTTCAAAGAACTATAGTCAATACAGAATTTGCAAAAATATGCATTCAACTATATACATCGTATCGCAAATCAAACACATATTGACTTATTATGTTGCATGTAACTTACGAGATCACCCCTATTTTTTTGGTGTGGTTCGTGTTGTGTATTCTTTTGTTTTCTATGTGGTGTCATGTGTGCTGTTGTTTTGTCTTTTTCATTTTTAGCCATGACGTTGTCAGTTTGTTTTAGATTTATGAGTTTGACTGTCCCTTTGGTATCTTTTGTCCCTCTTTTACGCGCACTCATTGAAAATGAAATTATTCAAAAATGTAAATCATAATTCCAATGATGTACAGTCAAGCCTGAATTTGTATTTATGTTGCAAATATAATGAATAATCGATTGTGTGCCTAATTTTGTGAGCAGTAGTCAACACTAAATTAAAAAAAAAACTAAAAAAAACTAAATACTTAAACAAGTGTTATTGAAACCTGTTTATTTAAAACTTAAATATTGATTAGAAAAGATGTACACAATGTAAACGTTATCGATAATTCAACGTCTCTTTTCTTTGCAAAGTTACGAGCACTCATTGAAGACATAACTAATAATATCAGATATGTTCCTTATGTCGTAACTACAATACCTTACCCTTTTCACGAATGTGACCTACCGAATTAGACTATTTACTGGATTTGTCATAACATAAGCAACACGACGGATGCAACATGCGAAGCAGGATCTGCATATTTTTCAGGAGCACCTTAGATCATCCCCAGTTGTTGGTGGGGTTCTTGTTGCTTAGTCTTTAGTTTTCTATGTTGTGTCTTCTGTACTATTGTTTGTCTGTTTGTCTTTTATTTTTAGCCATGACGTTATCAGTTTATTTTCAATCTATGAGCTTAAATGTCCCTCTGGTATATTTCGTCCCTCTTTTATGAAACTTATCAAAAAAATGTAAATCACAATTTAAATTATCTGACATATACAGTCAGGTCTGAATTTTGTTTTTATTTTGATTATTGATAATGTGTTTAATTTTGAGAGCAATAGTCAACACAAAATAAAAACAAACTAAAACAAACAAACAACAGAAAAAAAAATACTTAAACAAGTGTTAGTGAAACATGTGTATGTAAAAGTTTATTATTGATTAGAAAAGATGTAAATGTAAAAGTTATCGATAAACCCATGTCTTCTTTTTTTTTATTTGTTGGTGTGTTGTTTTGTTTCATTGTTTTTGTATGGTATATATATATATATATATATATGTATAGGAAAAAGTTAAGTAAAGTCCGATTGCTGGTAACATATAAGAAAATTTTGAAAGATAACAACGGTTTCAATGCATCACTTTTTTACTAGTACTTTCACTGCTTCCGCAGATCTTCAGGTAATGTGACTTGTATACAAATAAAACAATTGATTGACGTTAACAATAGTATGACGTTAACTAATACAAGGGAGACTACTAATGTCATTTTAAGACTTTAAAATGTTACGTTAAAGTTAGAATATCATTTATCATTTAATCCCGGGTTGAGAATGTTTATTAATAAGTCTTCTTTCTTCCTCCAGAGAAAATCATTTTGACGATTGACCATATACAATGGAAATATTTTAAATCGTCCATTAGAACAACGATAGAAATGGTCGTTTGCCCTGATGAGTGTTAAATCTTCATGGTTGGTTTGCTGTCTATGTAAAGTCATTCTAGTCCGCAGTTTATTTTATGTCTCTCCAACATAGAATTCCTCACAATTTAAACATATGAGAGAATAGATGACGTTTGAACTTTTAAAAGACAAATTTTGCTTAACAGTAAAATGTTTTCCATTTTTGAAATAAATTGAACTTTCTTCTATTAAATTTGGACAAGTCATACATCGTTTATCGGTACATTTTTTTACAATTGGCACAGTTTCCTTAAAGTCAAATTTTGGAGATGTTAAATATCATTTCAGACTTTTTTCGACTGTCTTTTACTGTTATAATCTTCTTTTTCTGTAAGACTTGTCCATTCTTTCCCTTTTGTGTAAATGTGTTTCAATTTGTCGCATGAAACTAAATATGTCATAATCTCGCGGATGATAAGTTGTGACAAACGGAATAACTTTGTTTAAATTGTTCGATGATTCCTCAGTAGTTTCTGATCGCCGTGATTCTGTAACAATTGGTCCTTTTGTCAGTGTCCTTTGAGTTCCGTAATTTCCTCAATGTTTCGGATCGCCGTGATTCTGTAACAATTGGTTCTTTTGTCAGTGCCTGTCGAAATGGTTGATATACAATAATTTGGCTTCCCATACATCAGTAAATGGAGTACATTTATCTATCAAAATAGTGTCACTCAGGACAAGAGCGACCTTAATCTCTTTAACAGTATTTTTAATTGGATTAATATCAATTTATTTTTTCATTTGCGGGTATTGCACATATAAATAATAAATGTAATTTCATTTTATAAAGAGTTTTAAAAATAAAATGAAAATGTGTACGATATATTTTTACATTTCACTCACTTTCAGAAACAAAATAAATCTATAGAAAAAAATAAAATATTATGTTTGCGTTCAAGTATCTTATTGATGTAGCTGTGACTTCCTCGCAGTATTTTTAAATAGTCATTTATAACTTTATCTTTTATCTTTGTAAATAGGTTCATGTAACTAGACACTTCATTATTAAATACGCACGAAACCTCGATGTTGTTAACCGTCTACATTTACATGTCAACATTAAAACACCCATATACGAGTAATATTTGATACTTGCAAACAAATAGATTCATTTGGTATTCATAATTTCTATATTTAAAATCAATTAAAACATATTTAACTCTTTTATACACATGTCATTCCTATCAATAAAATTATAATTTAACCCTGTGTTTCTCTCATCTGTGACTAACCTGTAAGGATGTGTGACTATACGGTCCTGGTTTCAACAAAACATTTACCGCTGTCAT
Source organism: Mytilus galloprovincialis (assembly GCF_965363235.1). Classification (NCBI taxonomy): domain Eukaryota; kingdom Metazoa; phylum Mollusca; class Bivalvia; order Mytilida; family Mytilidae; genus Mytilus; species Mytilus galloprovincialis. The sequence continues at coordinate 17,017,593 of NC_134845.1, read as the reverse complement.
ATCGTTTTATTTGCACATTTACTTTTGATTCAAGACATATTTGCATACATTTTTATTCAATATATATTTTGTGAAATTACGAAACGTTTCAATTTCAGACACATTTTCAACTGTAAAAATAAAACGTTTCCAGTTGTGTCTTTTGTAATTTATCTCTGCTACTTTAACAGACATTAATGTTGTAGAATTTTGTTTATGAAGAATGGATATGTAGAGGTATATGTACTTACTTAAACTGTTGGGTTTTTAGATTTCAACTCGTCGAAAGTTTAGTCTTGAACTTTAATCACAGGAAACAAGAGGTTTATGTACACTTGAAATGAAACATTATATGTCAATGCATGTGTTTATCAAATACAAGTTATTTGGAGAATGGTTTTGTCTTCGTTTTTATGTTTATTTTATTCAGAGGAGTCTGGTGTCGGTGGTAGGTGAACTATTCAATATTGCAGTATAATTTGGTGATTTTAATGTGTATCATTAATATCAATGTTATGTTTTTTTTGTTTTTTTTTTATTTTATTCATAATCAGCATTTTTTTACTTAACATATTAAATGTATACATGTGTTTAATGGACGTAATATGGTATACCGCTGTCTGTCCATATGTTTTTAAATCCGTTGTCATTATGTCTGACAATAACTCAAAATCGAATAAACCAATTAGCATGAAACTTTGTCTCATTATACATGTCTTGATTGATCTCCCTTTTGATTTTTACAAATTTCAGATTTGACGTTTCCGAGTTATTGGGTTTTATTCAACAAATGAGGGAACTTTCCGAACAAGGTCTCAACAGTATATAAATCTTCGATGACATTAATTTGTGTTTAAATGGTGGGAAATTCAGTTTAAAACGGATATGTGCGATCATCAAATCATCAATTAATGCCTTCGAAGCTGAAAATAATCAATATTGTTATAACCACTCTAAACAAAATGATTGTAACACACGATGTTGCAAAGGAATATTAGGTTACATCTGATCTAAAAAAAAAAATAGTTATGCCTAACAGAAAACTTCAAAGTGCAAAACATTTCAATTTGATAACAAACCACTCTAAAGTCCTTTTGACAAAGTTTGATACTATCGATGTTTCGTCTGTTATACCAGGGTATCACCAGCCCAGTAGTCAACACTTCGGTGTTGACATGAATATCAATAATGTGGTCAATTTTATAAATTTCCTGTTTACAAAACTATGAATTTTTCGAAAAACTTAGGATTTTCTTATCCCAGGCATAGATTACCTTAGCTGTATTTGGCACTACTTTTTGGAATTTTAGATCCTCAATACTCTTCAACTTTGTACTTGTTTGGCTTTATAAATATTTGGATTTGAGCGTCACTGATGAGTCTTATGTAGACGAAACGCGCGTCTGGCGTACTAAATTATAATCCTGGTACTTTTGATAACTATTTACACCACTGAGTCGATGCCACTGCTGGTGGACGTTTCGTCCCCGAAGGTATCACCAGCCCAGTAGTCAACACTTCGGTGTTGACATGAATATCAATAATGTGGTCATTTTTATAAATTTCCTGTTTACAAAACTATGAATTTTTCGAAAAACTAAGGATTTTCTTATCCCAGGCATAGATTACCTTAGCTGTATTTGGCACTACCTTTTGGAATTTTGGATCGTCAATGCTCTTCAACTTTGTACCTTATTGGCTTTATAAATATTTGAATTTGAGCGTCACTGATTAGTCTTATGTAGACGAAACGCGCGTCTGGCGTACTAAATTATAATCCTGGTACTTTTGATAACTATCTATACCACTGATTTATCGGTTATGATGAGGTTCAAGGATAAAATGGTTCATCATTGCTTAAAATCAATACATTGACGGTTGATTGCTGATAACTCATAATAATCCGTCAACCTACAAAGATTTAGCAGGAAAAGGAAAACTGATGAGTAGATTAAAAAATAAGTGTAATATATATATAAAAAAAAATATGACTATCCTAAGACCCTCTCGTGTAGTCCTAACTTTGTGACCAACTTTAAGAGATGTTCTAATTTAGGAGTACTTTGTGAAACCCACTAAGGAGTAAGATTTGTCATAAGACCAGCATAACAACATGGCATAGTCCTAAGACAGATTTGTGAAACTGGCCCCAGATGCATAGTTTTGATACTTTCTTTATACCTTTGTTAGTCTTGTATTATTTTTAATTTTAGTTTCTTGTGTACAATTTGGAGTTTAGTATGGCGTTCATTATCACTGAACTTGTATATATATTTGTTTAGGGGCCAGCTGAAGGACGCCTCCGGGTGCGGAAATTTCTCGCTGCATTGAAGAGCTGTTGGTTACCTGCTGCTGTTGTCTGCTCTATGGTCGGGTTGTTGTCTCTTTGACACAGTCCCCATTTCCATTCTCGTTTTGTTTCTAAAACTTTTTGATCATTGTCCTCCAAAGAAAAAAAGAACGTTTTTATTGTTCTTCTTTATTCATTAATAAATTAAAATGTCTAGTTTACTTCATTTAGTTTAATCTTAATTTTTGTACGAGTTAAAACCATTTTTAACCAATATTTCGTACATGTTTAAGATGTACGAGGTACTTTTGTACATGTTATAACTTGTATTTTTACATTATACAAGTTATAACATGTACATTATTTTTCGTACATGTTATAACCTTATCAAAATCGCAACATGTACATGACATATACTAATACACAATCTCATAAATCAGTTTTTCATCATATCTTTATAGTTTAATAATAGCTGCTCGACACGATATGAAGATTTTTCAGATCTCGTTTGCTGTGCACACCAGACAAAAAACTTCATATTGTGACTCGCATCCAATATTTTACATTTTTCATATGCAGACAACTTTATCAGTGCATATCATTTGGTAGGAACTGATCTGTAAAAAAACTCAACTGCGCACCTTTACAACATTTGATATTATGTAAACCCAAATATTGAAATTTGATCTCAAGTTGCAACTAACCTAAATGAAATTCAAATAAGAATTCACATCAGTTTTTGAACTTTGGTTCTTGTTTTGTGCTTTCATTGGCAGTCATCACGGTACTATGTGTTGGATCGACGAGATACTGGACAATGGAAGTGTTTAATATCGATCTCAGATCTATAACAAATATCGAATGTTAGGTTAATGTATTTTTTATATACACGTCCATGCAGTTTTCATCAATGATACTGGTTTGTATTACGTTTGAAAGATTTTTGAAAACAAGATTCCCATTTCGATACCACACAATTGTTTCAAAGAAAAAGACCATCTTTTTGGTAATATATAAAAAAAAGAAGATGTGGTATGATTGCCAATGAGACAACTATCCACAAAAGACCAACTTAAAACAGACATTAACAACTATAGGTCACCGTACGGCCTTCAACAATGAGCAAAGCCTATTCTGCATAGTCAGCTATAAAAGGCCCCGAAAAGACAATGTAAAACAATTCAAACGAGAAAGCTAACGGCCTTATTTATGTAAAAAAAATGAACGAAAAACAAATATGTAACACATAAACATACGACAACCACTAAATTACAGGCTCCTGTTAGGAATGCCTGTATATTTGTTCTTTTGACTGGTCTGAATATTTTCTGGTTTGAAACCCAAGGACTAGTCGTTCTAGATGGTGAACTCTCTTGTGAGGCAACCACAACAGGATATTTCTGGTTTGAGGAATTCATCTATACCTATGTTGATCTATTTGTACTTTCAGTCTTCCCTTTTGTTGCAATGGTAATAATGAACATTTTCATTAACATGGTTTTGATGGAATCTAAAGAATTAAGAAAAATGTCGGTATCTGATGAGTCAACAAGGAAAGAACTGGGAAAATTCAGCAGAGCGTTAACCAACATGATTCTCTTGACGAGTTTATATTTTCTAGTACCGACAGTTCCCGTGTCTGTATATTTCAAAACAGAGTCATATCTAGCTCCTGATGCAGATGATCTGACACTTGCAAAGATGGATGTCGCCTGGGCGATGACATATCTATTCATGTTCTCAAATTATGTTGTAAATTTTTCCTGTATATGATGACAAACACGGCATTTAAAAGAGCTTTCCTAGAGATATGTTGCTGTGTCGTCAACAAACTGTAAGTACGATACGTATTGCGAAGTGAATAGCAAAACACGTTCTTCATTATAATACATATTATGCAATTATCATTAATACCTTTCTTCATTGATTGATTTTGTTATTTGAATATTTAAATAAAGTTTGGGAACAAATTATTATTATAGATAAATGTGTATTTGTATTTTTTAACATTTTCAAAATGCCTGGCATCCAATACATACACTCAAACTATATGGAAACAAATTTGATATTTTGATGAATCTGATTATTTGTTCTGATTTATCTACGCTGTAGTTTAAGCAATTTCAATTAATTAAGGGAGAGATGAGAAATGCGTTATAAGACAGTAATCCAACACAATAAAACTAAAACTTATCTATAATGCAACATAATTATTTCAACAGATTTGACTCCGGATAGCAAAATAATTAGAGGCTGATTTTTTTGTTTTTTTATCCTCCGACCTTCTCAATGAGTCAACAAAATATACAGTGGCATTATTATACAATTACAATGAATCATACACTGTATACACACTGTTCAATTCCACATACTCTTATCATCATGTATATACTATTAACAAAAGGGGAAAAGCACAAAAGACACAAAGTACTCACAAGCAATAAAAAACGCATTATATAAAAATAAGTAGATAAGGTATGATTGCCAAAGAAACAACTTCCACCAAAGTTCAAATAACGTGGATATAAGCAAATAAAGGCAACCGTACGGCCTTCAACAATAGAGTAAACCCATACCGTAGTATCGGCTAAAAAGGCTCCGCCATAATAAAAATATGAAACAAGTCAAATGTCAAAGTAACGATGCTTCCAATGCTCAATTATTTCGATTAAAATGCGTTTATCGGTTCGTATACATAGCTTGTTCGGGAGCTTTAAAATTTCTATTTTACTTTCCAGACCGACAAGGAGAGGCAGTCGATATGTGAGTACAACACAAGTCTCGTTTGTTACATCACCGACTGAAAGCGAACGGAAACTACCTGCAGTATCGCAGTCTTCTGAATTTGATCCTATTTAACAATAGTGTGTTTTTGCTTATTCAACCTACACAACATATAACTGTTCTAAGTTTTGAACTGATATTTATATTAAAAACTTTATTGATAACACTGTGTGTTAGAATTGACAAAATTTAATTATTCATGTTGAATAAAAATACTAAATGCAAATTGCATTTTTAATGAGTTTCTTCCTTAAATATGTATATTCATACCTGATATACATATGTAAAACAATCCAGCTATATATTTTGCTTTGTTGTGTTAATAAAAACACATGATGTTATCGTTGTGTTTTATCTTATATACTCTTAGTATTAAAGGAAATTACATATTAACACGAAGAATGGCGAAATATCCCAGTAGAACATTTTAACTCATTAGTCGAAAATATACTGACAACGCCTTAATTAAACGTAGAAAAACATAAACAAAGACATAAAACACAACATAATTAACTGAGCAACAAACACCACAAAAACTGGGGTATTCTCAAGTGCTCTGGAAGGGTGAGCAGATTCTGCTAAATATGTGATACCCGTTATTTAACATTTATTTGTCAAACAGGCCTCTAAAAAACTGTATGTATAGACAGGAAAGTTTACAGAGTATAATTCTGACAATAGTAGAGTCATAATATATAGTAGTAAAACTATCTTTTAATGATAGTGAACGTGTTAACAAAGAGATAAGAGTTGATATGGCCTCTTAATCTAGAGAACTCTTTTTTGTTAATATACAAAACTTGGTATGTGATATGATTGCACAAAGTACAACTTCCACCAAAATTTAATTGTAGAAGATATATTAAGCATTTATAAACAGTTTACGATCTTCGAAGTAATTTCATACCGTTTATATGGATTATTGTTAATTAGGTTTAAAACAAACTATTATTTCTGTTAAAGTACACAAAAAAATAATATTGCTTGTCTACATGCAATATAATTAATATATAACAAGTAAAATAGAGTTTCATAAAAGAAATGTCCAGTGTTCATAAAAATATCTAATTAATATGGGACAAAGCATTCTATATAGAATCCACTCTGATTCTGGTGAAACAATATATACCAAACAAACACTAAAAGAGATATTTGATATGTTTGATTAGCATGAATTTTCAACAGATTGCTGCATTATATTTGAAACTGTGCTCGTCTTGTACATTTACACCCAGAATCACCATTTTTGAGATAAGGGTATTTTATTTCCACGTATTAATATAACTTTTTATTTAACTAGCATATGGCCAAGATGTATCCCGTTTCAATTAATTACTTTGTCATACATCTCTTGGATTTTCCGTCTTTAGCCTCCATCTTTGTTACAGAAGTCAAAGCAATAATTGATAACAACGCAGCAAATTGCTCTCGTAGATGAAGACTATGATAAAAAAAATCTAATTTTTGTTATGGATAATTACTGTATACAGTCAGTTATAAAAGCTCAGAGAGCTTATGTTTATTTTTTATATAACATGCCGACTATAGCTAGAAATGAAGCTTTGAATAGAATTTGAACATGCTATTTAACATAATTACGGGAACAGCAAATACTTTCCTGAACCTAGAGCGTTTCAAAACCAAAAAAATGCTTTATTTGTCCTATTATAATATATATCATTCTTGGGGGATTGCATTTGTACTGATTTTACAACGGTTTAACCCTTTATTCTGATTTAATATAAAAGAGTAAGCTGTGGTAAAATCACATACATTCAGGCCCCGCTAAATCATTTTCTTTTTTTTTCTTTAGATCAGTGAATTTAATAATCAATTATAATATCAAAGATCGACAATTTTTTTTTATTTCAGTGTCTTAACCTCTATTTGTTTATCACAGATAGAAGTATTTTTTTTCTTAACCATTTTTTTTCTTGATGAGTCTGTTTTTTAAACAAACTGTTTTCTCGGATGATTACGTAAAGAATATTAAAAGATGGATAGAAAACCAGTTAGTTTGAAAAATTAATCCATCAAATTATAAACGAATTAATAAATTCTGCGAGAAAGTAAACGCACATAAAAACACCAAAAACGTTACTATGAAGGTCTGTTTTTTTTATTGATAGGCAGGCACAAACACCAATGAATCAATTACTAGTAATCAATAATTATTCATGTTCATTTATATTATGCATTATGTTTAATTGTATAATACTAAAAATCAGTATGCTGTATTAAATATTAATGCCGAGATATCTAATCTTTGATGCACATATAACTTGAGCTTCATGCTGTAAGCTAAATAAATTGTTAAACAGCATTAGTACGACAAAGATGATTCAATTGTTACACAAATAACAATCATACGTTTTTCTGTTTTTATATCTGCAAAATATCTAATTTACATGTATAACGATTACTTAACATTGCAATTCGTTGGTTAAACTTCGAGATGATAGATACATACACTTTTCTTTTGTTTATTTCCATAAAATAAAAACTTTCAACAAATTGAAACATAATATATCTATACAAATATGTCATACATATATGCAAAACGCTATACTTAGTTCAAAATCAATATTAAAAACAGGAACAGTAACTTAGTTTATATATAAAATGTGGAGAACAATCAATTAAAATATTTCAAATAGTTTAAATAGTAAACACGATAAATCTCAACATAAAATGATTAAAAGAACATTTTGTATTACATGGTAACGATACTTTGATCGATTTTTTATATATGAATTATGGCGTCATAACTCATAACATATTCACAAATTGGAACCAATTTTTACAAATGCATCTAACTATAATCTGGTTTAACTTCTTTATTGCTTAGTGTGGATTTTTAGGCTGCAGTTTATTCTTTTAAATCTTTAGGGTTCAATGCTACGTAAGATTTGATATTTTTATTGATTTTATTGACCTATATTTCATTATTTAAAAATATTCAGAATAATAGCTGTCAAAGAATACATTTCATATGTAAACAACAGGAGGACAGTATATATACTCTATTGGCAATAAAGCAATTAGAAAGTTTTTATATTGGTGTTCATTTTTTTCAATAGCCTGTTCTTGGAATAGTTCTATCAAGGGACACAGTCCAGTGTGATCATCATAATCGCACACGATGAAAAATGTTTACTTTTCATTGTCATCAAAAGATACAGGACAGAATTATTTAACAAATTGTTTTTCAATTTCAATAACCAACGATTAATGAATCGTGCATTAATTATGTGATTTTACTTGATGCTTGGTGGTAGTTTCTAGATCACAACCAAGATGAAAAATGCTTATCAGCGAAATCTTGATTTAATTAAATTTCTGGTAATTTATATTTTTTATTGCTGTTATTGGGTTTTCTGTTATTAAGTTAGTGTTGGTCAATGCTTAAAATTTATAACCATTCGTTTAATTGGCATTTAAAAGGAGAATAAAATCAAATCTAATCTTTCTAAAAATATGAATTTTGGACAGATACTTATTACTGTTGATTGTTAAACCTAAAGATTTCTTCGATGATAAATACAATATCTTGAAAATAATCCCGCGCCACAATTTTAGAGTGTATGATTCGCAGATGAGTATACCTGAGTCCCAAGTCAGGAGCCTGTAGTTCAGTGGTTGTCGTTTGTTGATGTGTTACATATTTGTTTTTGTTTTGTTTTAACATAAATAAGGTCGCCAGTTTTCTCAAATTGATTGTTTAACATTTGTCATTCTGGGGCCTTTTATAGCTTACTATGCGGTATGGACTTCGCTCATTGTTGATGGCTGTACGGTGGCATATAGTTGATAATTTCTTTGTCATTTGGTCTCTTGTGGAGAGTTGTCTCATAGGCAATTATACCATATCTTCTTTTTTTTATAAATGAATACACTTTTAAAAATAGGTTGGTTATAAACATTGCTAAATTAAAATTCTGCTAAATAAGCCAAACTTTGAAAACAATATAATGACTTTGATTAAAGTTTTGACGATGAAACTATTGCACTATTCAAATTTGATTGATGATCCCTCCACCTAAAAATAAAAGACGTATTATATTTAAAAAAAAAAAAAATCATCTTAACTTTAGATATATGTTCTTAGCAAAATACTGCATTGAGGTGTAAAAACATTAAGGAAAAATGGAAAATCACATAAATAAATCCGAGGAAAATTCAAAACTGGAAGTCCGTCTGTATATACTCTAATAGCAAAATTTAACGCTCAAATAAATCAAACGAAAACGAATGGACAACAACTGTCACATTCCTGACTTAGTACAGGCATTTTCTTATTTAGAAAACGGTGAATTAAATCTAGTATCATAGCTAGCTAAACCTTTTATATGTATGACAGTCGTACACAGTTTCATTTTATTGACAACCATATGTGAACAAAACACACAGACATAATATGTAAAATGTCAAGACACGTACATTTGAAGTCCTTTAAATAATATTTATGTTAAAATCAGTTGACAGTTATGATACAATAATTTACCTGCTTTTGGTGCAAATATATTTTTTTCATCAGGTAATTGGGATGTTTGAGCATTTATTATTGTTTCGTGAAATATTTGTTTGTTTTTCTTTTGGTATTGTTGATAAATGAATAAAAAAAATGAAACATTTGAATCTATCTGCAATTGCAGATGTCTTTAAATGTGACATGCATGCAAATAAGACAACTTATCGCAAGAGACCAAACCATGAAGATGTTAATAGATTTCAGTCAAGTAATGTTTTCCATCCTGTCAATCAGAAACGTTCCTGTTCGTCAATTTTATTTTATATTTCAAATAACAAATAACATATTGATTTAGTTACATTTACACTTTTAACAACGTGTTAGATCTAGAACTTCTGGCAAAGTACCTACACCTTACCTAAGTACATCCTTAGTTAGAGACATTATTGTCCAATATAAGAAATCCTGCTAAATACAAGTCATCAATACCTGCTTGGAATACATAGTTCACACATTATACTATTAAGCAGCCAGCGACGAAAGTGTTTGTTTATTGTTATATATATGTAGAAATGTATTGTATAGTTGGAGTATTGGTACAAACATAGAACGGTCGTCTATGGAACGCCACAGCTGTCTTATCTGAAACTCTGATATAACTTTATCTTGTTTTATTATTACTAAATAGTATTTTGTCTTTACTTAATATGGTTTTGACATAACTTAATGATGTGTTAATATAACTCAATACGGAATAGTCATTAGTTAATGATATTTCGATATTACACGATATGGTTTCGTATTGACTTGATATGGTTTTGTCATTACTCGATATGGTTTCACCATTATTTGATATGGTTGTGTCATTTGTCAATGTGGTTTTAATATTACTTGATGTGTATGTAACTTAACGTAATGTAGTTGTTTCATTACATGATGTGGTTTTGTTATTTCGTAATGATGATTTGTCTTTTCTTTATATGGTTTTAACATTACGTAATGAGGTTTCAAAATTTTACGATTTTACACTACTTGATGTGTTTGTTTCATTATTTGATTTGGTCTTGTCATTCTTTGGTGTGGTCCTGTCATTCTTTTATGTGCTTATCACATTACTTGTTGAGGTAAAACCACGTGACCAAAGCGGAAAAACCTGTTCTATATTTAGATAGATTTCCATGTTGTATGTGCCTTGAATGAGTGTGGCAATCGATCGAATTAGTGTTCAAATGAAAGTTCGGGCTACTGTTTGAGTTAAACTTTGAGTTAGTTTTAAATTCAAGTCATGCTTAGAATTAAAGATCTAGTAAGCATTGAGTTTCGAGTTGGACTTCTAGTTTTAGTCACATATGAAGGCAAAGTTCTAGTTACAATTTTGAATTTGAGTCACTTCTTGAGGTAGAGTTTGAGTAAGATTCATTGTCATTCTTTGATGTGGTTATCCCATTACTTGATCAGGTAAAAGCACGTGACCAATTCGGATAAAATATGTTCTATTTTTAACTTATTTCAATATGTCGTTTGATTAATGTGCTTTGGGTGGGTATCGCCAAAGTTAAAGTTCAGATAAAAGATCGATGGGTTGTTCAGGGTTATTTGGTATGAAAAAGGTGAACGGCAGAAAATAATAAAAAAAAATCCTAAAAATTTGACAGTATTCCAAACATAATTGGGATATCCCCAAACCACTTGGTCCTGTTATTTTATACCAAGTTCTCTAATAGAAGCAGTATTATAATACATTTGTAAAATATTCCACGGAACGTTGTGTCTCGCCTGATATTCCTGCCTTTAGTGTAAATAAAGGCAACAGTAGTATACCGCTGTTCAAAACTCATAAATCTATGGACAAAAAACAAAATCGGGGTAACAAACTAAAACTGAGGGAAACGCATTAAATATTAGAGGAGAACAAAGACACAACATTAAAATAAACACACACAGCAACGGACTAAGCATTAGACAACATCCGATGAGAACAGCCAATATAACATTGAAACCAAATACATGAATTTGGGATAGATAAGTACCGTGACACGTCTTATAGTAATGTGAATTCACACTCAAAAATTGGAGAAAACAAACGACACAACGGAAACACAACGTAAAAATGTTACACACGCAGAAACGAACTAGGATATAACAATGGCCATTTTCCTGACTTGGTACAGGACATTTGTAAAGAAAAAATGGTGGGTTGAACCTAGTTCTGTGGCATGCCAAACCTCGCACTTTGATGGCATTGTTAAATATAACATTAAAATGACAACATAATAATACAGGACTACAATACAAATAAATAGCAGAACGTACATGTATTAGGCAAAGAAACACATGAATAAAAGATAACAAAAGGCATCAAGTTTAAAATTCATTACGTCAAAAACGCGCCTCGTCCAAACAAGACTTACCAGTGAAGCCCAGATATAAAAGTTCGAAAGTCAAAAAAAGGGGGACAAAGTAGTACAGCTCTGATGATCAAAAGTTGAAAAAGGTTGTGTCAAATACGGCTAGGGTTTTTTGCTTGTGATAAGAACATCCTTATTATATAGAACAATTTATGCTATTACATAAAAACGTAATGTTGATCGGCTGTACATTAATCGGTAAAAAAAGTGTTTTTCTGTAGATGTTTTTTTCTTGATATTGAGAATTAACTCCTATACAAGTTTTAAAACACTTCATGGAGGTAATAAAATCATGTCAACACAGTTTCATTCGGTTTTATTCAACTTAAACAAAACTGTATGGTTTTTCAACAATGAGCAAAACTCGTTCCCCATAGTAAGCTGTGAAAGGTCCCGACGACGTTGTTGTGTCTCACTGCCGCTACATTGATGTCGCAGGCTCGACTCAAATTAAAAGACTCATACTTTATTGTTATTAAATAAAACACTTCAAATCAAGTCACACTTAAGTTACAGAAAAATCGGGGAGGGGGACTCGGACTAAGCGACAAAGCATCAATACTGTAAAATAAGAATTCTCCGATTTTGTTTTAGCGTGAATGATCATTTGAACATACATACGAATATCAATCTTTTATTTTTAATCAATTGAATTCTCTGATCTACCTCACACTAATTGAAAAAAAGAATCTTTTGGAATATTTTTCACATATGATGACAGTTGTCGTAACCATAACACCGTCATCTTTTACTCGAATGTGAATTACCAAATAAAACCAAATCACTCAGTTTGTAATTTCGTGAATAACACGATGGGTACCATTCACACATTGAACAGAATCTCTTAACCTTTCTGGGGAACCCGAGATCACCCCGATGAATTTAGATTACCCAGTAATACCGATCTATTGAGTCAGCCAATTGAAAATGTTTTTTAAGCCACCGCAACTTTACTGCAACTGAAAGGTAGGGGCATAGTGTTTAACCTCTGTCCGTCCGTCCGTCCGTCCCATTATGGTTATATAGTTATTCCGCATGACTCCTCCAACATTTTAAATCCTAGGAAGTTCTCTCTTTACTGTCTATTTGTACCTATATTGAAAGTGTGCTGCATGTGGTCAGGGTTTAATTTTTATTAATATTTGCTCTTTTGGGAGAAAGGTGAACTTTCTCATTTTTGGGGAAATTTACTTGCATAAGTAGGGCGTTTCCAGATAACTCCTCCTACAGTTTGAATGCTAGGAATTTATCACTCTGCTGGATGTTTGTACATGTTCTGAGGGTTTGCATGTGGTCAGGTTTTTTTCTTTTTTCTTATTTTTCCTCTTTTGGGAGAAAAATTGAACTTAGTCCTTTTTGGGATATAAATGAGTGGAATGCGGGGGCATTACTTTGTCTAGTTTACATTTTTCTCTCGTATTGTGCTGTTACGTATGCACTTCTGTTACAGTCCAACGTTATGTTAGAATGCATCGCTCACCTATAGCCACGAGCACTTTCTTTATATATAAAATTGAGAATTGAAATGTGGAATGTGCCAAAGAGACAACAACCCGACCATAGAGCAGACAACAGCAGAAGGTCACCAACAGGTCTTCAATGCAACGAGAAATTATAGCACCCGGAGGCGTCCTTCAGCTGGCCCCTAAACAAATATATACTGCTTCAGTGATAATGAACACCATACTAAACTCCAAATTGTACACAAGAAACTAAAAGTTAAAATAATACAAGACTAACAAAGGCCAGAGGCTCCTGTCTTGTGACAGGCGCAAAAATGCGGCGGGGTTAAACATGTTTGTGAGATCTCAACCCTCCCCCTATACCTCTAACCAATGCAGAAAAAAGTAAACGCATAACAATACAGTACCTGCTCCAAGTCAAGAGCATGACGACGTTCAATTGTTGTCATTGTATACATATGTGTCATACTTGTTTTTTTTTTTGTAAATTAGACCGTTAGTTTTTCGTTTGATTTTTTTTTAACATAGTGCATGGTGGCCTTATGTAGCTGACGATATGGAGTGTTGAAGGCTGTACGGTTGTATATTTACGATTTCTTATATCCTCTGTATCTAAACTCTAGTGGATAGTTGTCTCATTGGCAATCACAACACATCTAACTTTAATTCAATTCCTATGTTGCGTTTTGTATACTGTAACATTGTTTATTTAGTACGCATACCCCGGAGCCCGCTTTTCGGAAGCCCAGGTAAAATCCCTTGTTTTGCGATAGAAAATTTAATTACGAACTTAAAAAAGACATATAAAATAGCTCGAATTTCAGCACGAAATCTTAATTAATCTAAATGAGACTTAAATTCGAATCTTACTCAAACTCTACCTCAAAAAGTGACTCAAATTCAAAGTTGTAACTAGAACTCTGCCTTTGAATGTGACTCAAACTAGAAGTCCAACTCGAAACTCAATGCTTACTAGAACTTAAATTCTAAGCATGACTTGAATTCAAAACTAACTCAAAGTTTAACTCAAACAGAAGCCCGAACTTTCATTTGAACACTAATTCGATCGATGGCCACACTCGTTCAAAGCACATACAACATGGAAATCTATCTAAATATAGAACAGGTTTTTCCGATTTGGTCACGTTATTTTACCTCATCAAGTAATGTGATAACCACATCAAAGAATGACAGGATCACATCAAAGAATGACAAGACCACATCAAATAATGAAACAAAGTTAACACATCAAGTAGTGTAAAATCGTCAAATTGTGAAACATCATTACGTAATATTAAAACCATATAAAGAATAGACAAATCATCATTACGAAATAACAAAACCACATCATGTAATGAAACAACTAAATTACGTTTAGTTACATACACATCAAGTAATATTAAAACCACATTGACTAATTACACAAAACATGTTAAATAATGGTGAAACCACATCGAGTAATGACAAAACCATATCAAGTCAATACGAAACCATATCGTGTAATATCGAAATATCATTAAGTAATGACTATTCCGTATTGAGTTAAAGACAAATTATCATGACGTAATAATAAAACAACATAAAGTTATATCAGAGTTCCACATAAGACAGCTTTTGCGTTACATAGTCGTCGCTGGATTTAGCTGTGAATGACGATAATCCGGTGAAGTATTCTGAACATATGAATCAACAACAAAAATAATTGAAGTCGGTAATGTTGAACACAGAAAGTTCGTAACGATCAGCATTTTTGTAAGAATATGGTTATTTTCGTTGTTATTGTATCTACTTCTACAACCAGCCATCGACTTTGCACGAATTCTTGCTGATTTCTGTAAAGTTTTCATCATTGATATATTCATTATTAACATAACTATAAACGGAATTAAAGATAGCAAGGCTAAATCTATAAAGGTAAAATATTTTTCCTCGAAAATAAAATATTTTCTGGATGTACTATTGCATTATGTTGTTCCGTTTTCAGTTATGATCAAACCATTAGTCCAGAAAAAGTGACTGTCAGCGCAAATACACATGACCATTAAAACGATATAACAAAACACAATTTTCAATGATATACCCGTCTAAATAAACTGTAACGGATATCGAACTTTTACAAAACGTTCTGTTGTTACACAAACTAAAGTCCAGGAAGATAAGTGCATAGAGAAGTAGATCATAAACAAATTGATCTTGCATCCGATATTACGCATTGTTCTGACGTCAGTGTCAAACATTTCTATGATCCACTTCCGTATTAATCCAACGCAAAGTACTGTGGTATCAGAAAGTGATAGGATCAAAAGAAAAGAGAATGTTGCATTTGTCCAAAACTCCATACAAACTAATATATAAATTGTAAAACTGTTCCCAAATAACCCTAGAAGAAAAATTACTGGTGAGCAGATTATCCATAGCCATGATGATATTTGATCTAGCAAAAATCCATTCGATAAATACTAGTATTATCATTAATTAAATTTCCTGATATATTCATAATTACTAAAACGCAGACATGTTTATGTATAACCCCGAAAAATATTATGAACTTATACGTTGTCGTAAAAATAATCTGAAATTGATTATCATTTATTATTTTCACGATACATTTCATTTTGTTACTTGGTAAACAGCTGTGTTTCAAGTATTAGTTTACATTTTTTTTTTGTTCAGGAGTAGCCTATTTGATAAATATTTACCAAAGAACTTAATTTGCTTCTACTTGTTTCAAACATAACGAGTCAAATGACTAAACAGGAATCAGTAATGTTTTGTCTATAATATGAATAGGGTCTATAAATTTTCAGATCATATGCAAACGTTAAGACTTGTTAATTCCCCATGCCAGGTAAAGATGTCCTTCACCATCTTGGACAAATAGGTTTGTAATATTTGTCGTACAGTGTGCTCTATTAATTAGTATTTGAATGTGGCCTTCCCACTTTAAAATGTAGCACAAACAAATAACCTTATACGTAGCCGAAACAAATTATTATCCTGCTATTTCTAATTCATTTTATTGGTAGAATACTTCGATTTACTATAGTATATTAAAACATTTATTCAAAATGATTTAAAAGATTTTTTTTATATGTTATTCGCCTTCTTTGTTTGTTTGATTATTATGGTCCAAGTACGATACACAATCTCACAGCATTTACGTAGATTATTATATAGAGCTATCATCATTTTATTTTTTTAAATATTTATTTAGTGCTTCGGCATTGCATTTTACAAAATATTCTCTCGTTTGACAAAATATATAAAGTAATTGTAACAAAACAATTCACGAATGGTAATTTTTCTGAAGATATTTATAGATATGACTATGTAAAATCGATTTTATTTATATGCGTATACTGTATATCCAAGTTTGCGTTTGTTTAATACTAAAAACTTTTGATATAGAAGAAACTCAAAATCTATTAACGTATACATTGTTGTCTAAATTTGAGAAGCAGATTTAAATCCTTATTTGTAGAACAGTTTAAAACCAATCATAAAATCAAATAGGCAATTTTTTAATGTGCATGATTGAACCATAAGTATTGCTTTCTTACATTGCATATTCAGTTATAAAGTATAATTAACATATTAAGTATTATACAACACTCTAATCTTGTCATTTGATAGAATGTGTATAATATATATCATTTTAAGCATGTTGCTGTATATTTTGACGGCAAATATCAAATGAAGACATATTGCATTTGATTAAAGAGACTGTTTGTACATGTAACTCGACAACATTAGACTATTTGTTTTTTTCAGATACAATTTGATTCCATGCCTCATTATTTTATGATATATGAAATAACATCATTTGTTTTCAATAATTTGAACAAGGATATATTTCCGTCAAGTCACGATTTGTTTATAATAGATTTGGCATGATTGACAATGACCGATATATTGTTTATGCTTATATATATATATATATATATATATATATATATATATATATATATATATATATATATATGAGTCTAAAAGATTGTGTAACAATACCGATAAATAAATGGAAAACAAAACACTAAAAAGTGTTGAATATCATCGCACAAAGATGGAAAAACTGAACAGATGATATAAATTATACAATAATTGCAAATATTTATATATATATATGAACATATTTCGTAATTGTGATAAGTCGAAGTTTCAATAGCAGCTCGTATATGTAAATGCAATTTCAAACATTTTTAATACATTAAGTATGATCGTTAGAGATATGTACTTTCTATAACCGTATCGTGTTTAATTGGTTCGTCTTTATCAGTAATATTGTGCAGCGTGTTATGTTCTGATATAGCACTGATATTATCTCGTAGTGATGGAACAAGTAACAATGATAACATTTGGGGGAAGTGTCGCTGTTTTCTAATATGTTTGTCTGACTCCTGGCATCCAATCAAATCTTTAGCAGTATGAACGTTTTTATTTTGAACCAAGGTTGGCACATGAGTTTCTGTTGTTATGGTAGAAATAGAATTCTGCTGTGTCGAAGTCTGTCTTCGCATGCTGAAACTTTAATAAACAAAATGTATTAATATTATTTAACCTTTGATGAATTAAAGAATTGTCGATATTTGAATACTGTATGAACTATTGAAAAATCAGTCATACTTTTTTTCATTTACTAATGTAGGAACATGAGTTGTGTGCCCTTAGAATGATGAACGTGTAAATTTTCGGAGCACAAAATATTGAAAATGTAGCAAAATCAAAGCTGCTATGGAGATATGTGATATATGATTGGAATCGATATCGAACGGACTTTATTCTCGAATGAAGAAAGCCAAAGAAAAGTAACACTTTATTTATTTTCACAGCAATTGTTTATTCTTCATAGACATCACCAAAATAGTACATAACACCTACACGTAACGAATACAACTCACTAAGATTGAACACTATAACGTATTTGAAAGCGCTACTGGTCAGTTCATCACAGTTGGACTTTGGACTTTAATATTCAACTATGCCCTTTAGTGTTTACACATATCCGCAATACACATAATGGCTTTAAGCGAGACTCGTAAACTAATGGAAGATAGTAGGTTAATTATTGAAGGCAATGGAGACGATCTGAGCGTACCTTTACTATTGAACACTTTTATTAGCTTGGTATCGAGTATTGATAAAAGGTTTCAAGTTGTTGAAAAGGGGATTGAAAAGTTCGGGGAATTTAAAAGTATAATTACATCCTTGACCAGCAGGGTTATAACTAACGAGCAGGGACTAAAAACATGTCAAACCAAAGTAACGGAACTTGAAACCAATGTCCAAGGGATAGGGAACATATTTGACGATGTTAAAGCTCGATGCGACAGAAACAACATCGTCACCGAGAAAAACTCAAATGAACTCGAACAAGCAAAGGCCTGTATAAATAATCTTTTCAAAAATTTAGCAGAATTAAGTGACCAGCGACAAGAATGCAACTGCCAAACAGAGCTTGCAAACATGAAGGAAAGAGTGCTCGACCTTCAGTGCCGCTCCATGAAGAACAATCTTGTTTTTACCGGACTTTATAATGTCAGAGATGAAAACACCGAAGAACTTCTCCGTTGCTTTCTTCACAACGAACTAGGAATTGACTATAAAATTGAGTTCGGGAACGTTCACAGGTTTGGATGATATCAAGGTGGCGGAAGACCCATAGTAGCACGTTTCCTAAATCTTTGTGACCTTCAGTACGTTTTAGATAATGCATACAGGATACGAAACACAGGATACGGCATTAAGCAACAATTCCCCAAAGAAATAGAGGACAGGAGACGAAAGCTACATCCTATTATGAAAGAGGCAAAGCGAAATAGGAAAATTGTAACACTCGTACGAGATCGCCTCTTTATAGACAATGATCTGCGACGATGCCGAGGTAGCAGATATCCCATACCAAGATGGCAGTCTACCGACACGCCAAGGTGGATCTTCGCAGCTACGCCAAAATGATGCCACACCACAGCGTCCTAGTTACGCCTCACCATAGCGCCAAAGTGACGCCACACCACGCGTATTGAACAACAAACATCAACCCCTTCATCTGATAGCAACCCCAAGAAACGATCCCGCACAGGTTCAACTCCGAAGGCTCATTATTAGGATTGCCGAGGAGTGCAACATATTGACAGTTCGACACT
The DNA here is from genome assembly GCF_965363235.1 of Mytilus galloprovincialis. NCBI lineage: Eukaryota > Metazoa > Mollusca > Bivalvia > Mytilida > Mytilidae > Mytilus > Mytilus galloprovincialis. Next base: position 16,998,055 of record NC_134845.1, on the reverse strand, counting down.
AATTGATAAATCTGAAAATAAATATGTAGTTATTGCTGAAAATAATGTAAATAGTAATTATAATGAAACTTTATGTAATGATGAAATATTTGAACAGATTAATTGTATTTTTGAAGATTTAAACGTTCTTGTAGATATTGATGTTGATGAAAATATTACTATAAATAATGAAGACATAAGTGCGTCTTTATCAGGTGAAACTGCCTATTTGTCAAAAAATAGTATTACAGACAAAAAAGCTTTAGATCTTTTATATGTTAATTGTTGTGGCCTAAAACATAGACTACAATATCCAGAATTTGAAAATCTGATCCGAAAACATGATGTTGTTTGCTTTGTTGAATCAAAAACTGGATGATATTCATATATCTGGTTACACATTAAAATTCAAAAATAGACGTAAAATATCAAGAGTTAAATCAGGTGGCATTGTAATCGGGTATAGAGAAAATCTTAATAACTCTATAGAAGTGATTGAAACAAATAGTAAAGAGGGAGGGCCAATTTGTCGGGATTTTTTTTCACAGAAGGGCCAATTTCAAAAAGTGCCTACAGAATAAAATTTACTATAAAAACAAAAAATAAAAATGCTTTTCGATCAATATCTCGATTTACATATATTATGATATGCCTGATAAATATTTAATTTAACCCTCAAAAAGGATGAAAGTCCAATATGCGTAATTTAGGGTGTTTTTAGTTGATGAAAACAGGGAATCCCCTAAGAAGGACATTTCAAAACCAAAAAAAAGTTATGTTTTTCCTGACTGTGGCAATTTATACTACCTCTTCCCTCAGAAATAAAATTGGTTTAGTGTGTCCTTATTATATAAAAACCAACTTTTTAATGAAAACATTGTTACATCACCAAATCGTACCTATATAGCTCCTTAATAAGAATAATTGGTCAAGCACTGCCGTGGCTCAATCAATAGAGCATAGAACTTCAAATGAAAGAGTGTTATCAAGAAAGGGTTCGAATCTCATCCAGTCTTTTTGCATTTTTGTGTTGTTATATTAAATTTTAATGTTTCTATCATATTTTTCCGGATGTTTGCTTAACTCATAGAGTCATTCTGGTTCATTTTGACTATATAGTATAAATCATTTTATTAAAGAAAAAAGTACTGTATCGCTTATTGTGTTCATTTCTATGACTGTCCATACTCTTGACTTACTTTCTATTCAGGTGTTTACATTTATAACATATATGCAAGGAACAACTGCGTCAAACTGAAATAGGTGCCTGTATATAACCAATAACACGAGAATTGATTCTATAGCAATAAATCCCAACGGTTGCGTGTGTAATATACACATAACATAAAATAAGACCATTGTACACAAGTTTCAAAATAACACAAACAATTTTTCGAAACCTTTTTTGAACATGGTATAATATGTAACAAATGCAGTCAATAGCAATCAGTTTTGTCGCCAATTCACTAACTGTGTTGATACTAGTACTGACATTTTGATAACCGTCTCTAGGCCTGTACCGGTACCTAAGTCATCAGAAAATAAGACAACACCAAAAAAACAAATCAATTACGCTACACATCGTGATTGTAGGTAAAACATCAAGAATCTGTTGCATCTGTATCACAACGAATGAACGATTTTGTTAAAATGCCAGAAAAGGCCATATATAATATAACATGTGTTAGTAACACAAGGTGGTCTATGAACAACTGATGTAAGATGTTCTCCGGTTAAAATATTATAATATACTATCTTATCTTCGTTATCTTATAGACGATAAAACCTTAAAAGACCAGGACAAATACAGAAATACATGTATTCAGAATGAGAAAAACAACATCCCATTTGAATTTGTTCGATATTTTCTGGCTTCTTGACAAGTTACGTGGTATGGTACCTTATGCGCATAAAGGGTGTTAACAATTAAACAAAATCAATATAAAAAAAACAATAGTCTTGGCCTTGTTTTTTGTAGGAATACCTGTTCAAGGTATGAAAATAGATAAGGTGACGTATTTTCATGTACTATAATTAGCATCTATCGGGCTATTTAAAACATGATCTGCCTATCTTATCGAATGAAAAGAATCCAGGGGAAAATGGCCATGGCTCTTTGTTCTATGGTGTAAAATTTCTAAATTTTTAACTAACGAATATATAATTTTTGTAGTGGTCTATATCCCACCAGAATATACACCATACTCTTCCCCTGATGCATTCAATGAAATTGAAAATGAATACTTAGAATGTTCTACAACATTTGAACATATATTCTTATTATTGGTGATTTTAACGCACGTACCTCAAATGAAAAAGATTATGTATTTATTGATGAAAAAGATATCAGTATATATATAGATTTGGAGGGTGTTTCTATAAATGATGTATGTAATTTAGAATTGTATAATATACCCAGAGATCGTATTAGTATGGATAAAGGGAAAACACGTTACGGTAATAACCTACTTGACTTATGTAAATGTAACAACTTATTCATTATGAATGGTAGAGTGGGAAATGATAAAACTGGGAAATTTACCGGCAGAAATGCTAGTGTTGTAGACTATTGTTTGAGTAATGTTACCGTTTTAGAAAAACTTATTGATTTTGATGTATTAGAATTTTCACACTTGTATTCAGATGTTCATTGTCCATTGTATTTACGCTCAGAAAGCAACTCATTGATCATAGATTGTAATGAACAGGACTGTCATAATGATCAGTCAAGACAAAAGGTTAATAAATTGGATCATAAAATGGTACCTGAATCTAGAGCTAATATCAATGTTGGTAGATTAGACAGGTTGTTTCGTAATTTGAAAAATGTGAATTTGGAAAGAGTTGATGATAACAATGTCAACGCATTTGTAAATGAGGTTGAATTGGTTGTTTTAGAGTCTGCTAAGACAACGTTTGGAACACGAACTGATAAACAAAAAAACGCGAGCCCCTAAAAAGAAGGGAGACAAGCCATGGTTTAATTATGACTGCAAATTTGCGAAGCAAAACTTTAGAAAGCTTAAGCGCAGGCTCAAATTTTCACCTTCGCTTTCATTATATAACGAAGTTAAAGATTCTGAGAGGAAATATAAAAAAGTTATGGACAAAGCCATAAAAACTCATATACGTGATATGGCTAAAAAATTAAAAAACCTCAGATCTCAAAATTCAAAAGAGTATTGGGATATTTTGAATAAGCGGGAACACACGAAACAACCGGACATCAATTTTGATAATTTGCTAAACTTTTTTCAAAGATCTAAATTCAGGCACCCCCGATCCTATTGAGTTACCAAATGTAGACCAAGATGCTTTAAATGATTTAAATGGTACACTTAATAGTCCAATTACAAATGACGAGATTATGAATTGTATTAAGAAACTAAAAAGTAACAAAGCCTTGGCGACGATATGATTATAAATGAATATATTAAATCTTCTAGTGATTTTTTAATTGATGTATATGTTGAATTGTTTAACTTAGTTTTTAGAACTGGGATAATACCAGAATATTGGGTAATTGGCACGATCAAGCCATTTTATAAGAATAAGGGAAACAAATTTGATCCAAAAAACTATAGACCTATCACAATTGTCAGTTGTGTTGGGAAATTATTCACTTCGATTTTATGTCATAGATTATCAAATGTTTCCGACGAATTTTTATTAATAAATGGATATTCAGCAGTCGATTGCATATTTATACTGCACTCTTTCTTTGAAATTTTGAAATTAAAAACGAAAAAAATGTTTTGTGCATTTGTGGATTTTGAAAAAGCGTTTGACACAGTCAGAAGAGACGCTTTATGGTATAAGATGTTATTGATTAACATCAATAGTCATATGTATAACATAATTCATAAGATGTATGATAATTATATTAAGTCATGTTTATCTTATAATGGCAATATATCAGATTATTTTTCATGCAATATTGGCCTACGTCAAGGGGAAAACTTATCTCCTTTTTTGTTCTCACTTTTCTTAAATGATTTGGAAAATTATTTTATCAACGAGAACGTAACTGGTTTGGACACTATTGAAGATGCACTCGAAGAAAATTTAGATATTTATGTAAAACTGTTTGCAATTCTTTATGCAGATGATACTGTGCTAATGGCGGAATCGGCCAAAAATCTTCAATTGTTGCTAGATAAATTCCACTCATACTGTGATGTCTGGAAAATGAAAGTTAATGTAGAAAAAACAAAAATTGTAATTTGTAGTAATGGAAGGCAACCCAAAAATCTCAGTTTTACTTATAATAACTCTGTCATAGATATCGTTCAAGAGTTCAACTATCTTGGGATTTATTTTTCACGAAATGGCACATTTAAATACTGTAGAAAACACATAGCAGAAAAAGCTACAAAGGCAATGTATGAGGTGATCAAAAAGGGGAGAAAACATTGGTTATCTATTAGTTGTCAATTAGATTTATTTGACAAATTAGTGAAACCGGTCTTATTGTACGGTTGTGAAATTTGGGGGTTGGGAATAACGACATTTTGGAGAGAGTTCAATTAAAATTCTGTAAGCTTCTTCTGCCCCTAAAGTCTTCTACCCCAAATTGTGTAATATATGGTGAACTTGGACGATATCTTATTAATTTAGATATTAAAGTCCGAATGGTATCAACTGGGCTGAAATTAGTGTGTGGTAAACCGACTAAATTATCAGCATCCGTTTATAAACTACTGTTTAAGCTGTCAAATGAAAATGATGTAAAGTTTATTTGGTTAAACCATGTTGAATCCATTTTTAATGAAACGGGATTATCTTTTGTGTGGTTATCTAAAACATGTATTAGTGACATTTGGTTAAAGAATACAATTTTAACATCACTCCAAGATCTGTTCCAACAAACATGGTTTTCAAATGTGCAAGCATGTTCGAAGACATTAAATTATTGAATTTCTAAGGATACTTTTGGCTTTGAGACCTATTTTAATATTTAAGAATTTCGTGATATTTATACTTTATGCAAATTTAGAACCATTAACCATAAATTACCCATAGAGATAGGAAGATGGACAAATATTCAGAGAGATGGACGAAATTGTAAATTATGCAACTCTAAAGATCTTGGAGAGAAGTATCATTATATTATGATGTGTACAGAGATGTCAGTAAAAAGAAACAAATGTATTGATAAAAAATATGTAAATCGTCCAAATATAATAATGTTTAAGAAAATTATGAATTTAAATAAAAAATCTAAATTGAGAAAGCTGTGTACTTTCATTAGATTTATAAATTCCTATGTGTGCCCTCCTGCCGAACTACTATCAGTATAATTGTAAATAGTGTACATATTTTGCTCAGTGTATTCATGTATTTATGTCTGTATTATTGATGTCATGTAGTGTCTGTATACCATTGTAATTGCAAAGGTTTGACAGAATAAAGAGATATACATATATATATATAGGAAATAAAACATCATTGTTATGCTTTGTAGAAATTATTAGGTCAATGAACTATTTCTATAAACAACAAAAAATGTCTACTTTTGTCCTAATTGCTTTGGAAATACCCTACATATTATGGTCATGGAAACAATCCAGGACAGCAATTTATGCATGAATTTTATTGGGTGAATCGGAATGTTGCATACAGTTAAGTAGTTTTCGATGTCAAGAGTTTAGACGCAATATGATCATGATGTATCTTTAGGGTTTTAAGGAAACTCTTTAAAAGTTTACAGAATCTGCATAATGCATATTTATCAGTATTAATAGCAGGAGTGTTACTCAGATTTCGTGCGTTTACTGCATAACATAAAAACCAAAGAAACCCGGAATAATTATATCCCTGATGAAAAAAAATATATATATTTGAAATGAAGATATGTTAACACAAACCGTGTAAGCCGTTTGCAATTATGAAGATGCAGTAGGAACAATAGTCAGGAAATAAATAGTTGAAGCCTTTGAACTCCCCTACAATTCCTTACATAGAAAGGTAATAATTTGTCAGTTTATGTATTTTAAATTTTAATATTCTCAATTAATTATATAATCATTCAAAATTTATGCAAGGTTGTTGACTTCATGCATACATAAACTGTTATGGACAATACAAATTAATCCCTTCTTATATGTGGTGGTCGCTTTCGTAATGCGACTCGAAATGAATTTAAATCACAGCTTCTCTTTTTTGTTATTAAAAAGATAAATTGATAGATAAATTATTTAAATTAAAGTGCAGTTTTATTTGAATACAAGTCCTCTAATAATGAACACAGTGAGATATCAAATAAACGTCTTTAATGTAATCTATCTCTTTTATGTTCTGTATCAATTTGTACTGCATTTGAACGACACCAACATAAATAAATGACATAATAACTATTCTCTTCTGACTTTATTATAAGTGCTGTCAGAAAATATACAGCTTGTTCAAATAAGTAACTCGTCCGTATTTATGATAGTTTATTTCCTTAATAGAAACGTGTTGGAAATACAGACCACATAAGAAAACTTTTAACGGCATAGACGGGGGTAGTTATTTAACAACAGCATAAATTTGCATGATTAGCAATTACATGATAACAGTACTTCATCAAAGTGTCCTCAAAAATTATATATTTACATATATTTTTACATATACTGAATGTTTTGGATATTTAAGTTGTTTTAAAGACTTCAACGTCTTTAATATTGCAATTTTGCACAGACTTAATGTAAAAATGTTCCCGGTAGCCGTTTAGAATATACGGGTGACAGGACATAATAAACTAAATATTGTGTTATATAGTTATCGCATTTTCCTGTACCCAAAACACAATGATAAAAGTAACACAATTTGCGATGGAGTTACTCGTTGTTGGAATCATTAGAAAGAGACAACAAAAACCATTTCGAATGCTGTCTTAGACTTACATTGTTGATTATTTTTATAACATTTGAAAAACAAGTTTTAAAGTTCTTTAAGGTTACGGAAAATTGAGAAAAAAATATCAACTTGCAGACTGGAAATATAAAGAAGTTTTTGTTATCGATAACCACAAGCTACAAATATAATTGAGACCCTTTCTAAATAGCATTAAGGATTATGTACCTTGTGTTGATTCAATGCTAAACATATGGGAATTTTATAGAAAATCCACAGCCTTTATCCTTGTACTCTCATATTTGACAATTTGATGACTGATAGATATAGGATTATTGCATGCAGTGCTAGCATTGATTTTCTTAAAACGAGTTCATTAATGTAGTTATTGGTTAAAACAAATAAAAATATGAACCAAATCAAGTACACCTTTCAGGGTGCGCTTGACTTAAGTGACTTAGCACGAGGTATTTTGAAATTTACAGGTAGGTTAGAATTTTTTGTAAAAAATAAACACTAGCACATCATAGAAAAGCAAGTGAGTAAGCTATGTTTCAAATTTTATGATGTGCTTTGTTATTTGATTTTGCTATGTGATTATGGACTTTCCGAATTGATTTTCCTCTGAGTTCAGTATTTTTGTGATTTTACTTTTTATAACAATAATCTCTGTATTAAGGTTTATCATAACCTGTTGGGGAACATGGCCGTATTTACAACATCTATTTTACTCTGCGTACAGAAAAACCTGTGCACCTACAAAAGTTTTAAGGCATGACTGGTCCTAGATAATTAAATTTTAAATGCACTTTATGGTTAAGAAAATTTTAAACTGGATTTTGCTATTCATTTTTTTTTCATTCCTGCAGAAGGTGCAAAAATAAACTAAGTTGGAAAAACGTTTGAGAAGCTCCCTCATATAATCGATGTTGTGAGTATATTGATTTAATGGACAATTGATGGACAATAGACATATGTAAACAATAGGTGATTTAAACTGCGTAGCTGAGTGGACCGTATCAAATGACACTCGTAAGTTTGTTTATTTTGCAGACTGGAAAAAAATGTACGTCAAAATCCAGGAAAGTGATTGATTTTCTGAAACATAGACTTTATATAACTTTTGTGTACCTAGGTCCAGCCATACCTTCAAACTTTCCTAGATGCATCAGTTTGTCGGCACTCATAGTAAATTTTACGGTGTACCAACGGCCATATTTTTCAATTCCTTCAGATGAACCTTAAAGGCTGTAGATTTCTATAAAAATCTTGATTTATTTGCCACAAATGACTGTTTTTTTATCAAATGCAACGAAACAGCAAATTATAATGTTTTGCATCAAGTATATGTACAAAACGGCCTATCACTATTATTCTTTATATCTGTAGTTTTAATGCAATTGTAGTTTGAAAAGTTCGTACAAAAATGACTACAGAATGGTAACAGGAAAGTCCTATTGACAGAATTGTCAATGTATTCTTTTCCGTTATTATATAGATTTCATATTGGTATATGTTGAACAGCGGTATACTACTGTTGACTTTATTTGCCTCAAAAGTATTGTTTGTTTGCTACAACTAGGAATGATTATTCCAATTTGAAATTAAAAAATATGACATTTTCAGAAAAATGACCTTCATGTAGAATTCGATTGGAAAACTAAGTATGAAGAGAATTGCCTGCTTAAATTTTAGATCATTTTGATGAAGAAGAAAACAAAACAACTCTTGTGGGAGACAAGGATCATGATATTGTTTATTAGTTTCCTTGTAAGAGATGATCAAATCTTTCTTTTCAAATATGATGTTAACTCACAAATGACCTTTTATACATGCTTAATAAACATAGTTTAAATAAAAAAAAAAGTTTTTATTGTTCTTTGAAGCACATTGTGTTTAGATGTTTTCTTTCGCACTTTTAAGATATATATATATATATATATATATATGATGTTATATATATAAGTGCCTATAAATAGCAGCACATGACATACAAATCTATGGGAGTGTGGATTAATCAGTACAGAGATTAATTCAATTACACAAATAAAATTATAGATTGCCTAACAATGTAATTTTAACACACTATTTAGTATGTAAATATAAGAATGTTTAAAATATTTACAAAATGATGAAAATAAACGCAATATTTCGCTAGACCAACTAGCTTTATCAAGCGTGCATCTATCCAGGTGAAATCGGATGTAGATGATAAGAAACTTTTGCAGCTCAACGTCTGTGTTGCACTGAACTGCCTTCAAAATAAGAAAATTTTGCAGCTCAATGTATATGACCTCTTGCATTTAGCTGCTTTGAAAATAAGAAAATTTTGCAGCTCAATGTACATGTTGCACTTGGATTTAGCTACCGTAAAAATACATAATTGGTAGTTGAAGTTAGCAACGTCCATTGGCCAATATTACGGGATAAAAAGGACGATGCTTTGTTTTAAATTATTCTTTATCTTTCCTGTATCTTTTTTCGTCTTTTTCGTTAAGACCATCAGGTTCTAAAGTGTGGAGTTGGTGGATCCAAAAGTTTTCTCTTCTCCTTCTCGCCGTGGTGTCCCATTCGGTGTTGACTTCTATAATTTGGAAAGTGACATTATCAAAAGGATGTTTCGTTGAACGAAGATGTCTTGTGAGAGGACAGTTTTTGTTGGTTTTGTACGATGAACGATGGTTATTGAGCCGAATATTAAATTTGTCCATTGTTTCTTCCACATACTGAATGCCACAAGTGTCACATGTTAATATATAAATTGAGTTCTCCGTTTTACAGTTGGAATTAGAGTAGATGGTATAATTTTGTTTAGTAACGGAGCTGATGAAAGAACTGCTTGTATTGGCAGCTTTACAACACAAACAATTCCTTCGACCACATTGTTTGTAGCAACCGGGCGAAGGATTAGGCTGCTTGGTTAATACAGATGTCACTAATTTGTCACGGATGTTTTTAGGTCTTCTGAAGGCCATGACTGGTGGTGAAGAAAATACTTTTTTTAGATTTAAATCATTTTCTATAATTTTCCAATGCTTCTGAACAATGGATGACACATTTTTAAAATCAGGATGGTAAGTGAGTACAAGGGGTGTTCTGTTAGCTGCATTATTCTTATCTTTGTACTCAAGAAGTTCTTGGCGACTAGTTTTGTTTGCTCTTTCAAAAGCGCTATCAATAATGTTGTTATTGTATCCTCGAACAACTAGATGTTTACGAAGTTGTCCAAGTCTAGCATTTTTCGTATTTTCAGTAGAGCATATTCTCTTGATTCGCAATGCCTGGCTGAATGGGATACCACGGGAGCAGTGTTTAGGATGGCAACTTTTAGGAGAAAGGAATTGATGTTTGTCCGTTTGTTTGGTATGAAGGTCCGTTATAATGGTTCCGTTCTTGATGTAACTCGTAGTATCGAGGAAGTTTATTTTCTCCATAGATGATTCATATGTAAATTTTATTGAATGGTGGAAAGAGTTGCAGTGTTCTAGAAATTCATTAAGATGTTCTTGTGAATCTGTCCATTTGAAATCAATATCGTCAATGAATCGGAACCATGATAAGGGCTGATATGGAGCACTAGCCAAGAGGCGTTTTTCAAGTTGGCCCATAAATATGTTGGCATATGACGGGGCCATTTTTGTGCCCATACTAGTACCGTCTATCTGGAGATAGTGTTTTTCATTGAAAGAGAAGTTGTTATTCTCCAGTACTAGTTTCAGAAGTGTAACAAGGCACTCAGTAGGAGGATTTTTTTCACTACGAGTGTTCCATGCCTCTTCACAGGCTGCTATTCCTTCGTCTTGTGGAATGTTGGTATATAAAGAAGACACGTCCATGGATGCAAGTATAGTATCGCATGGTAAAGGATTGAGGCTTTCCATTTTCTTGAGATAATCAGTTGTATCTTGAATGAATGATGGTAGTTCTTTCACATGAGGTCTTAGATGATGGTCTACAAATTCTGATATCTTTTCAGTTGGATGACTATTCGCTGACACAATTGGTCGACCTGGAATGCCCGTTTTATGTATTTTAGGCAACATATAGAATCGTCCGGCCTTTGCTTCGTTCTCAAGAGGTCGGAGATAATCAAAGGTGTCATTGTCTATATGCTTTTTGTCGAACATCTCTTGAAGGATGGTGTTGATCCTTCGAAAAGTATTAAGCGTTGGATCTGTGGTTAATTGTTTATAAAAAATGGAGTTAGAAAGTTGTCGATTCCCCTCTGCTATATAATCTGTTTTATCCATGACCACCACAGCGCCCCCTTTGTCGGCAGGTTTTATTACAATATAATAAACCTCTAACAAAATTTGGAAAAAATCCAATATTTTTTACCCCCCCCCCCCCCCATCCCTTTTGAGCTATTGGTAAAATCATCCCAACGTTCCTTTTGTGGTATTGAACCTGTATGTCATATTTCATAGAGATCCAGTCACTGAAACTAAAGTTATTGTCCGGAAACTAAATTAACGACGATGCATACGACTGTACAGACAACCACGAGTTTATAGTAGTATACTAACCTAAAAAAAACATTTGCGGTCGTATAAAAATGCTAAGTTCTAGTTGAAAATATATATATATATATATATATATTACAAAAAGAATTCTTTATATCCGAGAATTTTGACTTAACTATTTTGAATATCTTCTCTTTTCAAACAAGCATAACTACAAAAATGTACGCATGCACATGTACACACGAGACCTGTCGTATCTAAATAGATTGACACTATTTAACTAAGGAATTACGTTGAGGATCGATGTCATCGAAAAACTGATATTCATATTTGACTAAACAAACATGATGCTTTTTTTCAACTAGAACTTAGCATTTTTATACGACCGCAAATGTTTTTTTTAGGTTAGTATACTACTATGAACTCGTGGTTGTCTGTACAGTCGTATGCATCGTCGTTCATTTTGTTTCCGGACAATAACTTTAGTTTCAGTGACTGGATCTCTATGAAATATGACATACAGGTTCAATACCACAAAAGGAACGTTGGGATGATTTTACCAATAGCTCAAAAGGGATTGGGGGGGGGGGGGAGTAAAAAATATTGGATTTTTTCCAAATTTTTTTAGAGGTTCATATTTTTCTTTTTTTCAATTTTTAAGATATTTGACCACATTTATTTTGTGTCAGACACCTATATAAAACAAATTTGATCACAATCTAAATTCAACTAGTATCAACCTTGAATATTGTGTCCAAATTTGACCCAACTGTTCAGGGTTCGACCTCTGCGGTCGTATGATGCTGCGCCCAGAGAAGCGTTATATTAATTTTATAAACACACAAATCTAAAATCATATATTTGTTCATATCAAAATGATGGGCAATTCGAAATCTACATACAGAGGAAAACTGAATAATTTAACCCTGTGAATATTATTTAGTATAAACATTCTATTATAACATGTATATTCTTAAATGTGCAATAAAGATTATGAAAACTATAACAAATAGTTCTGCTTTTATATACCAAACACATACATATTAATTTCTGTTAGAACATCTTTCAATCAAAACAAATAATTTTCCTACGCAACCTATGTATATAAACGTCGAATGAATATAGGACAAAATCCTTCTAAAAAAAGGGGGAACCATGATTTAAAAAAAAAACTAAATTAGGATTGTTCCTTTATTGAAAGTTTACAAAATGTAAACATATCAAAGCGTTTTCTTTTGCCTTTTTTATTTCGTTTTTTAATTAATAAAACTGTTGACTTAAGAATCAGTATACAAAATTCTTCAATAAAATATATCATGAATAAGGCGTTAACAAGCCTTTAGTTATAGTTGTAATCAATATTTGACTGTGTAAAATAAATTGCATTTTTTGTCGAGTCGTTCAATGGTTCCAATAAAGTTATTGGTATTGACAGAAAATATTTTGGTCGTCATATGACTCAAAATTGTTTTTTATCTACAATTTAATAAACACTTACATGTTTCTCCTGCACACCATTGGAAGGTTTCTTTTAAAAGTTTCGTTGATGTTGACGTAAATGTAAAAGTTAATTCCATAATTAGAAAATTGAAACAAATACAGTATGGCTTTGATTAGCCCACGTTGTGCTGATATTAATGTCGATGCTGACGTGGTAAACGAATCGACAGCATTGAAAATTGATATTGGAAGTGTAGTTATTATGAAATATATACTAATGAAGAATAGCATCTTAGTAAGGTGCTTACTACTCCTTATGTTGCGCTTTCTATATTCTTTACTCCTCATGAATAATCCACGTAATCGTCCAGAGCTCCGTAATGTTTGTCCAATAAAGATATTCATGATAAACATCAATATGAATGGCAATAAAGACAGCCACACTAGATCTATGACAACAAAATAGTTTTCTTCAAAATTGAAAGATTCATCTGATGTGTTATTGCATATATATTCATGCTGTACTTTCATCAAACCGTTATTTATAAAAAGATGACCATCTAATGCGAAGCTCATCAGTATTGGTACTATTAAAACTATTTTAAGCAGTGATGAAAATTTTGCAGTTCGATATTGTAACGGAAACCGAGTTTTCACAAACCTCTCAACCGTTATTGACACTAGTATCCAAGACGAAACATGCATAGAAAAATATATCATAAAGACATCTAGTTTACATCCGAAGTCAGAACTGGTCCGAATGTCGAAATCGAACGCTGCTAGAATCCATCGTCTCACTAGTCCAGTTAAAAGTACGGTAGTGTCCGATAAAGAAAGAATAAAAAGGAAATTGTAGGTTATTTTTTTCCATTGTTTCATCCGACATAAAACAATAATAATTCCAATGTTTCCGAAAACTCCGACAATAAAGATTATTGGTGATATTATTCTCCAAATCCATTTTGTAATTTCCTCTAATTGTACTGCATTTGGATTAAATGGCACATCAGTAATGTTGTCATAATTATTAAAATTAGTTACATTTACATAACTGGACGATGTGAATGAGCACTCTGTGTATGAATCAGTTGTATCTATAGTACTACTTCCACCTGTTTGAACACCGACAACCATTAAATGGGTTTTTCTTTACCAACAGAACAAGCGTCTAACAAAATATAAGTCATCTAATGCTTTATAATAACAAAGCGTAAATCGGGTTTAATCGGGTGTATCTTTTCAAGGTAATATTTGTACTTTGTTCGTCACTGATATTCTTTTCTTTTTATACATAATAATTCTTCACCTCTAAGCGCGTCACAATCTGTATACTTCCTCTTTATATAATGAAAACTGTTGAAATTTCAAACACTGCTATAAAATCTGTCAATATGCAATTTGCGCGTTTTCCTAACTGGTTAAGGTCTTGAATGATACTCTGTACAGTATATTTGTATATTTATTGAAGTGAATGTACTTTAATGGCTGATGAATTGTATTGTATGTAAATATTGAAGGCTCGTAATTTGAATATTAAAAATTTGCTTTCTCATGGATACATTTACACATCTATTATACTTTTTTAAACCATTACAACCATTAACGCAAATGTTAATGATATATAATTTAATTTTGGATGTAATAAAATTGAGAATCGAAATGGGGAATGTGCCAAAGAGACAACAACCCGACCATAGAAAAAAACAACAGCAGAAGGTCACCAACAGGTCTTCAATGTAGCGAGAGATTCCCGCACCCGGAGGCGTTCTTCAGCTGGCCCCTTAACAAATATATACTAGTTCAGGGACAATGAACGCCATACTAATTTCCAAATTGTACACAAGAAACTAAAATTAAAATAATACAAGACTAACAAAGGCCAGAGGCTCCTGACTTGGGACAGGCGCAAAAATGCGGCGGGGTTAAACATGTTTGTGAGATCTCAACCCTCCCCCTATACCTCTAGCCAATGTAGAAAAGTAAACACATAACAATACGCACATTAAAATTCAATCCAAGAGAACTCCGAGTCTGATGTCAGAAGATGTAACCAAAGAAAATAAACAAAATGACAATAATACATAAATAACAACAGACTACTAGCAGTTAACTGACATGCCAGCTCCAGACTTCAATTAAACTGACTGAAAGATTATGATTTCATCATATGAACATCAGGCACAATCCTTCCCGTTAGGGGTTTAGTATCATACCATCATAACATATATGAGAAGAACATAACCCGTGTCATGCCAACAACTGTTTTTTGAATAAATGTGTTTAGTTCCGATGCAAAGACCCTATAAGTGAATCAATATTAACGCCAAAATATGCAATCTTTAATGACCTGACAACAGTATCGTAACTATATCCCTTCTTAATAAGTCTATTCAAAGGTTTTGTTAGTTTTTGAGGTGAATACTGACACCTTTGTGCTTTATAAAGAATATTTCCATAAAAAATTGGATGTGAAATACCTGAACGTATAAGAAGTCTGCATGTTGAGCTATATTTACGAATGATTTCCTTATACCGATGATAAAATTTAGTAAACGCGTCTTCCAATTGATTGACGTTATTTTGGTATCATCTCATAGACATAATTTAGTCATGTGACCGTGACGTCATCAACGTTTTTTCATGGTTTTGTACGGTTTTAAATGGAATTTGGAATTAGGGGCTACAGAACATCTAAGAAAAGATAACTCCTACTCTGATGGTCTGATTCATTGCTACGTTTTAAAATCATGTGCAATATACAAGCTTTTAAAAGATCATGATTAAAATGTTTACATTATTGCTAAGGGTTAAAAGGAAGTAAATAAAGATGACTGGCGCCACCTAGATTTTACATCCAAGATAATAGGTAGAAGTAAATTTATTTTCTGCTGCCTTGGTAATTAGAAATTAAAATTGAAATAGTGAGAAATGGGTGTTGGCCATTGGTGTAGAAATAGCGAGAAATTTAGAGAAAACTCTCTAAGACAAGAAACATTTTCTGTGCCAAATTAAGCAAGGGGTGTTCTTCATTCATACTATTTCGAAAATTTCGGAACCGTTGAGTACCCTTACAAAATGCCATTTTTCTATCAAAAAAGCTGCGGCACCATTGTGTTTGACCATTGCAATTACACCCAAAGGTGTTGATAATTCAGAATTCGAATTTTTTTTAATGGATCTTTGATAGTGAAAAGGCAGGACCAAATAAGCCTACCATTGTCGCCTATGTAAATAATTACTTCCTTGTAACCTAAAGCAAAATGACGATTTCCGGCGCATCACTGTATTTTTCGAGATATTTTAGAAATTGGATCAGTAAATTGATAAGGTACTAAGTGATAAACTATATCAGAAGAAAATTGCTGATCGCCATGAAACTATAGTCTATATCAATTTTTTACTGTTTTTTTTGTTCTTCTGCCTCAGGGGTAGGATTCATCGATCTACTGTAAAAACGAGAATTCTGTCAAGGACTATGTCTTTAATCATTTCTCCTCATCCTCGATAACACTGAATGTATTTATGCGTATCTGAAAAAAGGGGGGCTTATTTTTGCTCATGTTAGCGACATTTTTGTATTTTCAATGGCTAAAATGTGCCAAAATGATCAAAAAAGCTGCGGCATCATATGTGTTTGACCATTGCAATTACATCCAAAGGTGTTGATAATTCAGAATTCGAAATTTTTTTTAATGGATCTTTGATAGTGAAAAGGCAGGACCAAATAAGCCTACCATTGCCGCCTATGTAAATAATTACTTCCTTGTAACCTAAGAGCAGCTGTACACCTATTGTTATTCATTTTATCTTTTTATTCATTTAAAGTTACTCATTTTCCATGAATGAATCTCCAAAGAGATATAATAGGGAAATTTCAGAGTGAAATAAATTTACCAAAGGAAAACCTGGATGTTAGAAAAGGAGGGAAACAGAAAGGTTAAAGGACCATAACTGTTTCGTTTATTTTGTAGCGGGCAGGGGCTTGAAATTCTTCGACCCAAGAGTTTTTACTCAAATTATATGAGTAGTTTGTAAATAACAAAGTCAGTATGACAAGATATGAGCTGGTCAGTATAATATAGGCATTTGCTAAAAGTCATGTAAATAAGTTTCTATCTTTTATTCATTTC